>NW_026606322.1:17730000-18930000 GCF_029834395.1 Sorex fumeus
CCTTGAGTACAGTCAGGTATGGTCCCAATACTCTCCTCTCTGCCCCCTCCGTCCCCCTCTCCCGCACTGCCCGAATTTAAATAAGAATCTAAGTATTGCATTAAAAGCATACATTCTTTTGAAAACACCTTTGATCTCTGGTATTAATATTGGGAGCAAAGAAATGGTTAAAGTACATGAATTATAAGGGAGAAATTATCTCTTTATAATGATAAACCGCATTGCTTCTATTTGAGAGACAGATTCCACTGGAGAGAAGATTACAATGTCCACAAATATGTTTGGCTGCTAGGAATTGTAGCTATTGACTCAGAAGTAAGTGGTGGTTGGTGAACCATCTACTCAGTCTCTGTCATATGATTTTAGAACAACTGAATTAAAGGAGGATATGAAAAGACATGCTCACTAGAAAATCAAGAGAGGCATTATTAACATCTTAGATATAAAGAAGTGGAGCTCAAAGGAACCAGTAACATTACTTATAACCACAAGGTCAAAGGAGGGCAGGACTAAGCATCAAACTTGAGACTATTTGACTATAAGTTCCAACCTTTACCATTATGGGCTCTCTTTTTATTTTCCAGAAGCTGCACTGTAAAACTTACTTCTAACATTACCTATGATAAACACAAGTTATGACTTAAGTGATTTAGGTTGTTATTACATGTTTACCTAAAATATATTTGCATGTATAAATAGAAAGGGTTTATAGATACTTGTCCATTAGTGTTAGATTTCTACTTTCTTCATTGAAAACCCATTTATCACCTTAATTATAATCAAACTGAAAATAACATTTATTTTATTTATGTGTTTATTTATTTTTTTTGAAATCATGGAGTTAGAGACAAAATCACATATGGCATTTTGTCATTTTGTTTTCTGGGTTGAACATAAACACATAACCTGTTTTTTGCTCAGAAGCTTTGATTGATTTTAGAGGTAAAAGCAATATAAACCACTGAGATGTCTCTCTTTTTTTAATTTTTATTTATTTTTTGTTTTATTAGTGAAACACCATGAGGTACAGTTGTAGACTTACAAGTTGTTGTGCTTGGGTTTCAGTTATACAATGATCGAGTACCCATCCCGCCACCAGTGCCCATTCTCCACCCCTATCAATCCCAGTATCCCTCCCACCCCCCCATCCCAACCTGCCTCTGTGGCAGGGCATTCCCTTTTATTCTCTTCTCCTTTTGGGTGCTGTGGTTTGCAGAAGAGGCATTTGATGGCAATCATGTTCGGTCTATAGTCTACTTTCAGCATGCATCTCCCATCCTGGGCGGATCTTCCTAGCACCCTTTATTTGGTGCTCCCTTCTCTATCTGAGCTGCCTTTACCCCTAGAGTGTGCGGCTGGCCTCGAAGCCAAGGAGTGAACAACCTGGTATTTATCACAGCTGTTCTTGGGTGTTAGTCTCTTATTTTGTTACTTTATGTTACCCAGATGAATGCAATCTCTTTATGTCTGTCCCACTCTTTCTGACTCATTTCACTTAGCATGACATTTTCCATGTAGTACCACTTGCATGCAAATTTCATGACTTCATTTTTTCTAACAGCTACATAGTACTCCATTGTGTAGATGTACCAAATTTTCTTTAACCAGTCATCTGTTGTCGGGCACTCAGGTTTTTTCCATATTCTAGCTATCGTAAACAGTGCTGCAATGAACAAAAAAGTGCAGATGTCACTTTAACTGTACTTTTTTGCCTCTCCGAGGTATATTCCCAGGAGTGGTATTGCTGGGTCAAATGGGAGCATGATTTCTAATTTTTTGAGAATCGTCCATGTTGTTTTCCAAAAGGGTTGAACCAGTCGGCATTCCCACCAGCAGTGAAGGAGGATCCCTTTCTCGCCACATCCGCGCCAACACAGGTTTTTTCTTTTGAATGTGGGTCAGTCTCTGTGGTGTGAAATGATATCTCATTGTTTTTTTTAATGTCTTTATTTATTGAATCACTGTGGGAAAAGTTACAAAAATTTCAGGTTTAAGTCTCGGGCATGCAATCATCAAACACATTTCCCTTCACCAGTACTTATTTTTCACCAAGAAGAACCCCAATATATCTCCCCCAACCCTCCCAATGCCTGTGAGGCAGATGAATTCTAGTTAACACTCTATCTACTTTGATTAGATTCATTGTTTAGACAAAAGATTCACCCTTATTATTTAGAGTTACACCCCCAAATCAGACCTGTTGAAAAGCCATTGTGAAAAAATTTGTTTCTACAGTTGGTACAAGAATCAAATGATGTCGCGCGGCCGCATTAGCAGCTGTGCGATTTTGGATTTCTGATATTTTACTTATTAAGCCTGGAAGTATTTCTGCCAAGAGTCAGATAATTATGAGATTGGTTTCTGTGGCTCTAGAGCCATGGCCATGCTGGAGAGCCGCTCGTGGAGGTCAACTCGTGACCTTGGTAGGGCATGAAGGATGAGCCTGGAACACCCCCCTTCCCATGAGGTTTCGGTTGCCCCGTCACGACCGGCTCATACCTGGCTTTCCAAAAAGCTCCAAGGCGGCCGCCATCTTGCTGTCCAGTTCATTGTTGTTTTGATCTGCATCTCCCTGATGATTAATGATGTAGAACATTTTTTCATGTGCCATTTAGCCATTCAGATTTCTTCTTTGAGAAAGTTTCTGTTCATTTCGTTGCCCCACTTTTTGATGGGATTGGATGTTTTCTTCTTGTGGAATTCAACAAGTACTTTGTATATCCTTGATATCAACCCATTGTCGGATGTGTATTCAGTGAATATCCTTTCCCATTCTGTAGACTGTCTTTGTATTTTGGTCACTCTTTCTTTTGAGGTGCAGAAACTTCTTAGTTTAAGATAGTCCCATTTGTCTATCTCTGCTTTCATTTGCTTGGCCAGTGGCATGAGAGATGTCTCTATTTTTATGAATAATTATCTCCCATATAAATAATTGAGATATATGCAAGGAAGATAAAATTATGATAGTCTTTTATAACCCTTTTATCAACTATTTGTCAACTGAGCATTTTAATAGAACAATTACTTCAATAATAGATCAACTGGTCTACTTTACAGAAGTTAAGACACAAGACTCTTTGTTTTTGGATGTCAAACTATGAACATAATTTTGTAGATCTTAGACTGTGGGGGAGCAAAAACATATTCTACAGCTTGAGTACCAGTGCTGGGCCCACAGACTTTCAACCAAGCATGATTTTTGCCTGACACTTGTTAGCAAGCAGAGTTGAAAATAAAATTTGATTGCTGGACTTTAACACCTGCTTTTCTTCTACATTAAAAAATATTTAATTTTTGAGGCCAGAGCAATAGTACAGTAGAAATGGTGCTTGCCTTGCAAGCAGCCAAGCTGGGTTTTGATTCTCTGCATTCTGTATGCTCCCCGGAACCTATCAGGAGGAGTTCCTTAATGCAGAGCCAGGAGTAAGCCCTGTTCACTGCCGGGTGAGGTCCCAAAAATAAAACAAAACAAAACAATGAACAAAAAAAACACAAAAAACACAAAAGCTTTTGGGCTGAGGAGATCGTAAAACTGTGCAACTGTTTGAAAAAAAAAATAGGGCATTCCCTTGCTTGCAGCTGAATTGTGTTTGATCTCCAATACCATGTATGGTCCTCTGAGCCCCCCAGGAGTGATTCCTGAGCACAAATCCAGGAGTAAGCCCTGTGCATGTGTAGCCCCCAAACCAAAAATAAAATAAATATTTTAGGGGGCACACTCAGTGGTAGTAGGGGCTTGTCCTGGCTCTGTTATCTATGCTCAGGGATCGCTCTTGGTGGTGCTAAGGAGACCATATGTGGTGCCCAGCATTGAACCTGGGTCAGCCAAGTATGAGGCACGTATCTTACCTACTGTACTGTTTCTCCCACCTTCCTCATATCCGCCTCCTGTCTGCCTCTTTCACAATTCAAAATTCACAGATATTTTCAATGTGTTTACAATCATTTGGGTTAAAAAAAAAGTGAAGGAAAGGAAACAATCATAAGTTTCAAGTTAACTATTTTTTGTATTGATCCATTATTCTCTTTCTCATTATTCTCTTTTCCAACTTAGTAAACAAAGTCCAAAGTGCTTGTAAACCTGTGCTGGATATTTCTCTACTTCTTCTTTCTGAAAATGCAGTTAAGTATAACTTTGCCCTTTCAAAGCATAGAAACTCTGACGTTTCTTCTTTGAGGAAGCACATAAGCAAAAATAAATACCTTTTGTCTCAAACTACAGTCTAACCGCAGCTGCTCAGCAAGAAACACACTTTCTCTGTCCCATAGAGAGCAATGGCTCACTGTGGTCACTATTCTCACTGACAAGGAGCTCAGAGGTACAATGTCAAAGATATGGAAATGTAACGGATTGGATTTAATATTTAGAAAGTCTGAACATACTGTAAGGTCATTTCCCTGAAAGGCTTATTTTTCTGATGGACCAAGGAGAACATTGAGAAAATAAATGTCCCAAACTTTTGTTCTGGAATATTTAATTCAGTTACCTGGGTGGATCAATAACTTTGAAAAACAACCTAAAATCTTTTCATTTGATTTGATTTGTAGCATGGTGCCACTGGATTCTTGGTAACTCCTAAGAAGAGAGCAAAGAAAGAGTCTGTATTGAAGTCCTCAAAAAAAGACTGATTTTTAAAAAATGTCTTTAAGCACTTGTTGAAAATAATGTCTGGTGCTCTTTAAAATGATGTGATACAGAGTCTGAAGAAATAGAACAATGGGCAGAGCACTTGTCTTTCACGTGGCTGACCCAGATTTGATCCCTGGCACCTAATATAGTTCCCCAGTTTCTTCAGGAGTGATCCCTGAACACAGAGCCAGGAGTAAGCCCTAGACACTGCTGGGTATGGCCCCCAAAGTAAAATAAATAAAATAAAATGATGTGATGCATGGGCTGGGGGTATGGCTCAGCAGTAGAATACATAGCCTTGCACTTATATAACACTGGATTGAATCCTTGGTACTGCAAAAACAAATAAACCATTAATTAATTAATTAAATGATGGAACCCAGAATCAAGCAAAACTCTTCTATTCAAGGTTACCAGGATAGATAGTATTATAAAGATTTTTCCTCAGGCTCCTACCCTCATCTTAAACCTATTCTCCAAGATTTCTGAACTATACATAGTCATCCAAACACTAATTTAGGTATTTCTTTGAAGGTATTTTGTATAATTGAAGTCACAATTCAGTAGACTGTAAGCAAAGATCCCCAACTCTATTTGGTCTAATAGCCCCTTTTAGAAAGATAAAATAAAAAAAAGAAAAAATATATTTCTGTAAGCCCTGTTGAAAATCTACCATCTTTATTATTTTTTTGTAATCACAAAATGCAATTTATTAGGTGTAGCTGGTTACATAAATTTGAAAAATTTCAAAAAAGTTAATAAGCCTAAGAAAGTTCATAAATCTGAAAAAGCCAAGCATATTATTCCAAACCAAAAAATGTTAGAATCATGCTTATTCACACTAATTCATTTACCTCCATATAAAAAATCAAAATATCTTGTTAGTAATCCTTAGAGATTTTTTTACAATGTTAAGTTCTGAAATTTCTTATTTCCAGTTTCACATTATATATTTATTGAAAATTGTTTATCCGTGTTCTTTCCTATGAATCCTCTGAATACAAAGTAGAGCAAACAACATCTGCTAATGGAAAACAATGCAAAATGTTATCGTCAAAGTTCCCCATGAACAAGGGAATTTGTTCAAGACCATGACATACAACATTACAAAGTAATATCCAGAACTGACTAAACATAGCAGACTCTTAGGCAATCGTTCCTATTTTTCAAATATCTATGTTAATATTCACGTATGTGTTAAGAAGGTTAAATATGTTTCTGTCTGTGATATTTACAATGGGGTTTTGGCATATGTGATGCTGAAGCAAACGTACTTCCCATGGAGTTTTAACGTACAGTTAAGCTTAATTGAAAAAAAAATCCAACACATTCTGAACTTAAGTAAACCACGTCTTAATTTTTAAAAAAGCCAATTTTTTCAGTCATGGAAATTTTATATTATTTTGAAAAATTTTTCTCTTTGATTTAAAAGGTAATTATGTGTTATTTAATAGTAATCTGTAAAAATATATATAAAAATTATAAAGCTGAAAATATCTATTACAGAATTTTCTAAAAATTGTAAGTAAAAATAATCTTAATTAATTAAAACAAATAATGAAAGTCTTAGAAGAGTTCCTATGACACACCAAAATAATTACTCTTCCCCACTCTTTTGCAAGAAAAAAATATATCAATTAAAATATATCAATTAAACTTTTTTCCCAAGAAAAACAATTTATTTTATTTATTTTTAAAAGAAGTTTTATTAGTGAGTCACCATGAAGTACAGTCACAGACTTACAAATTTTCGTGCTTGTGTTTCAGTCATACAATGCTCGAGTACTCATCCCTCAACCAGTGCCCATTCTCCACCACCCATGTTCCCCGTATCCCTCCCACCCCCCTACACCATTGCTCCCCACGCCACCCCACCCCACCTCTGTGGCAGGACATTCCCCTTTGTTTTCTCCTTTTGGGTGTTGTGATTTGCAATAGAGGTATTGAGTGGCAATTGTGTTCGATCTATAGTCTACGTTCAGCATGCATCTCCCATTCCAAGCGGGTTCTCCAACCACACTTTACTTGGTGCTCCCTTCTCTATCTGAACTACCTTTTCCTCCGGCATGTGAGGCCAGCTTCCAAGCTGTGGAGCGAACCTTCTGGTACTTATCTCTACTATTGTTGGGTGCTAGTCTCTCATTCTGTTATTTTATACTCCACATACGAGTGCAATCTTTCTATGTCTGTCTCTCTCTCTATCTTTTTGACTCATTTCACTTAGCATGATACTTTCTATGTTGATCCACCTATATGCAAAGTTCATGACTTCATGTTTTCTAACAGCTGCATAGTATTCCATTGTGTAGAGGACCAAACAAAGGCAGAGTCGCAGACCAATGGAATAAGGTGGAATATTCCCACACAACCCCAAATGTATGAACATCTAATCTTTGATAAGGGGGCAAGAAATGTGAAGTGGAACAAGAAAAGCCTCTTCAACAAATGGCGCTGGCATAACAGGACAACCACATGCAAAAATACGTGCTTAGACCTCGACCTAACACCATGCACAAAAGTCAGATCAACATGGATTAAAGATCTCAACATAAGACCAGAATCCATGAGGTACATTGAAGACAAGGTTGGCAAAACCCTCCACGATATTGATGCTAAAGGTATCTTCAAAGATGACATGCCACTGACCAACCAAATGGAAACAGAGATAAACAAATGGGACTATATTAAATTAAGAAACTTCTGCACCTCAAAAGATATAGTGACCAAAAAATATGAAGACAATCTACATAATGGGAAAGAATATTTACCCAATACCCATCTGATAAGGGGTTGATAACAAGGATATACAAAGCACTGGTTGAACTCTACAAGAAGAAAAGATCCAATCCCATCAGAAAGTGGGGCGATAAAATGAACACAAACTTTCTCAAGGAAGAAATCTGAATTGCCAAAATGCACATGAAAAAAATGTTCTTTATCATTAATTAGAAAGATGCAGATCAAAACAACGATGAGATATCACCTCACACCACAGAGACTGGCACACATCCAAAAGAACAAAAGCAACCAGTGTTGGCGTGGATGTGG
Source organism: Sorex fumeus (assembly GCF_029834395.1). NCBI lineage: Eukaryota > Metazoa > Chordata > Mammalia > Eulipotyphla > Soricidae > Sorex > Sorex fumeus. Next base: position 17,737,679 of record NW_026606322.1, read on the forward strand.
GGAGAAAGGGACCCTCCTATACTGCTGGTGGGAATGTCGACTGATTCAACCCTTTTGGAAAACAGTATGGACGATTCTCAAAAAATTAGAAATTGAGCTCCCATTTGGCCCAGCAATACAATTCTTGGGAATATAACCCTGAGAGACAAAAAAGTATAGTTGAAATGACATCTGCACTCATTGTTCATTGCAGCACTGTTTACAATAGCCATAATCTGGAAAAAACCTGAGTGCCCAAGAACAGATAACTGGTCAATTAAACTTCTTTAAGTGAACAAACAAAAAGACTACTGCTGCCAGCCACCCCTGGATCGTTCTAGCGCCCCCTAGGGGTTGATATCACCCACTTTAGAAAATACTGCTATCAGAACAGTTCTTCTAAGGTAGGAGTAGAAGTAGAAGTCAGAAAGTCAAAGCACACAGTGGAATTAGATGCACACTTGGATGGACTGAAGATTGTCATCATTCTGAAGGTGCTGAGCTGTTCCTGACTGATAGTCAAAGAAACGTGGAATTTAGCTCAAATTGGGTCTACGAACTGGATGAATTGGTAGCAAATTCTTTCCTGGGTTTTTTAGATAAATGCCCAGCCTAGGGAACACTTTGATTTCAACCTCATTCCTTAGCAGAGAATCAGATTGAGATCATTAAAATTGTGTAGCTCTAAGTTATTACATGTATGAGAACTTGCTATTTAGCAATAGAAAATGAATGCAGTTTTCACTTTTCCTTGACTGTGGAGAAAGCCCCTGGCCTTTCCTCATCCCCAGTACAGCAGAAGGGACAGTGATAAATGGGGGAGTGCAATAAAGAAACACTTCATAAGTGCTTGTGAAATGCCTTGAGGATACCATGAAATCTTCTGGGTGAAGGAAACACCAGTGATTTTTTTCTGTAGGTAATATGAGTTATTAGAATCTATGGGTTTATGAAGTCAAGTAAATTGATTGCAAATATTTCCATAAAGTGTAGTTGTTCCAGTTTCGTACTATATAATTTATTCACCTAAAGGGTGCGTTAAACACTGTTTTACTAACCATCCCTTCTTCTAAATTCCCTTTAATTTGGGGGATCCTGATCTCTTTTGATAGATATTAGAAGACAGATTTAGTCATCATATCCTTGGATAACTAAAACAGCAGAAACCAATATGCTTTTCTATTTACTATTAAATACCCTCTCCCTCTATTTAAATGCCATGGTTTACAAAGTTGTTCATGATGATTGTTAAGGCATTCAAAATTCCAACCCCAGTCCCACCACCACTGTCTTCTTCCACCCACCAGTGTCTCCATTATCCCACCCACTCCTCAAGCCTGCCCAAATAGCAGGCCTACAATCATCTATTTTATATTGACGGTTATCACTAAATGTATAATAGAATAATTAAAAAAACTTCAGTAAAAGAACATTTATGGAAATTATTCTATATCACAGGACTCCGTGCCAGGCTGTTTTCATTAGGGGTGCCTCAGATGGGGGCAGATGAGAGCCCTCCCTGCCTCAAAGGACCCAGCACCAGCAGCTCCTCCAATACCCAAACACTGCCACGCTCCAGGCCACTTTCCACATGCTTTGGTCAAGCCTCATATATGAGTGAACATATTCCTGGACACATCATAACGTCATAAGACACTACCTACCCATTTTCCATAATTACCACACCATATTTGATGGGGTTCAGACAGTAGGCAACAAATCATAAGTGGAAATGATTTGCAAGCTACCGAGAATATCTCACCTACAAGGCAAAGCCTGGTAAGCTACTCGTGGTGCATTTGATATGCTGAAAACAGTAAAAATAACGGGTCTCATTCCCCTGACCCTAAAAGAGCCTCCAATACAGCAGAGTTGGGAAAGACAAGTAAGGAGAGGCTGCTAAAATCTCAGGACTGGTATGAACGGAGGTGTTACTGGCGCCCACTCAAGTAAATAAATGAACAATGGGGTGACAGTGATACAGTGATACAGTTCTATATCACTATGGGGTACAGTAAGTCTTTGTCTGAGAGTTTACTAAGCTCTTATTGCAAGTTAAGCCTTATGTGTTATTTTTTTATGAGTTGAGATTAGTTGACTTCTATGTTACATTCCCATCCACTCTGGAGTGCTTCTGCTGAGACATTAGTATTCTAGACCTTTTGTGGCTCGTGCTATACTCCAGAAAAACCAGACTATTAAACTGGAAAGTGCAGCCAGAAGCATGGTGGCGGCTATTTGGTGTGGTGTGACTGCCAAGGCTTTGGTAGGGTTGGAACTTGACCTGCCCCTCTCCCAAAATTGTCCTGGAGAGGAATGGGTATCAGAGATATTTTTTCAGCTAGTTTATCTTTTTTTAGGTTTATTTATGAGTCTTCTGCCCCCGCGCCTGGCTGTTCCTCGCCGGGGCCCCTTGGAGGGGAGCGGGTTGAGCTTTCCTCCCCGCCCCGACCAGGGTTCCGGCAGCCGAAGACCTCCAGGACCAGCCACCACCATGCTGAGACCACTCTCCGCACACATGAAGGTACTGGCAGAGGGACAAAGCCACGCGGGTTCCGGGGCCGAGATCTCCAAGCCTACTCGGGTTTGGGCCGAGCATCCTCCACCCAGATCCTCCAAATTCCAGTAGGCGGGGGTCACACCCACCACCTGGCCCCCTGGCGCCTTGTAATCCCATCAATGGCCAAGACTCAGAGGCTATAAAATCCAGCTCCCAGACGAGATCAGTGCAGTCTTCTGCCCCCATGCCTGGCTGTTCCTCGCCGGAGCCCCTTGGAGGGGAGCGGGTTGAGCTTTCCTCCCCGCCCCGACCAGGGCTCCGGCAGCCGAAGACCTCCAGGACCAGCCACCACCATGCTGAGACCACTCTCTGCACACATGAAGGTACTGGCAGAGGGACAAAGCCACGTGGGTTCTGGGGCCGAGATCAAGAGGGTATAAAATCCAGCTCCCGGAACCGCGCGGCCGTGAATGACATCTTATCAAGACATCTTTTTATGACATCTTATTATCTCATTCCTACTTTGGACAAACTTGCAGGCTATCGAATGTAGCCTTCCCACAGGGCAGAGTCTGGCAAACTCCCCGTGGCGTACCAAATATGCCAAATACCAGTAACAATGATGGGTCTCTTTCTCCTAAAGAGCCTTGAATATAATCTCAGGGCTAGGATGAAAGAGACGTTACTGGGGCCTGCTCCAAGCAATCGACGAATAACAGGATGATGAAATGATGAAATGAAATGAAATTTATGAGTCTCTGAAATAGGGCCAGTGGATGAGTTTACATGGTCATGGCAGTAGGACATGTTGTAACTGCAGGGTTTCCAGAAGTATGGGGAGCTGGGCGGAGGTTCCCCACCTCAACTTTGAGAAATGCCAGAGTTTTCAGCTGAAAAGATCCTATGTACCTGAAACTTTCAGTAGGTTAGCATCTCTGTGGAGTTCAGTCGTGAGACAGAGGGGTCCAGTCAGAGGCATGGCAGCAGCGATTGGTGTGTGAATGTGGCTGCCAGAGCTATATGGTAGGGTAGAAAATTGCTCCGACCTCCTCCTGAGATTGTCCCAGAGGTCTCAGCCAGGACTGGGTAATAGATCATCCTTTAAAGTATAACTCAGGTGCCTCATAAGCTTTCTATTAAGGAAATGAGAAAACGTTTATGTAAAATTTTTTTTAAGAAGAGGAATTGATCAAAGTTTAGAAGATGATGGACTTTCCATGTTCAAAGCCAGGATACATATTAGGACAGATGATTGTACAGAATTGCACTGTAGGGGACAGAGTTAGTACAGGGGGGGAAGACTTGTTACTGGCTCTTAATTGTTCCATCCCAAGAACCATATGTAATTGGTCCCCTGAACACCTACAGGGGCAATTTTAAGTATATATCCAGAATAGCCTCTGGGCATGGCCCCAACCCTCCCTACATGCCTTCCACCTCCCCACCCCTCACCTCAAAAAAGGGAAGGAAAATGGTTAAAAGTGAATCAAACATCTCTTGCATTTCTATAGAAATTTTGATCAATTTCTGTTCTAGAATATCTTTTCTAATATGTTTGAATGACAAACAACTTTCGGAGATAAAACTCCTGTCTTTTTGTGAGGCAGAGGGCACACAAATTACCCCGTTGTCCAGGGTAATTAAAGATTCTAGCTTGCTGGAGCAAAAATTAGGCAATTTGCTGGCACATCTCCTTTAAAAGTTCTCTTTCCTAAGCTTAGAGCATTTCAGCTGCAAAGCAAACCCCAGGTGTGCCAGGTAATCAATTTGTCTGCGTTAGCCTGAGACTTTCCTGGCTACAACAGAGTCCTAAATACCAGGAAACTTTCTATTTGGGGTCCAATAGGGAGCTGGTCATGGAGTAAGCTGCAGGCCCCTGAAATGCTCCATCTCACTTTTATAGAATTTAGAAGGCAGGGGAATTAGGTAAATATGAAGTCCATGCTTCCTCTGTGTTATGAAGAGCCACTTCTGGCTCTGAATCAAGTTCTTCATCCGTGGCTAGCATTGTTTAAAACTGTGATGAACTAACTTGTTAACTAATGAGTACAGTCAAAGTTCAAATCCTACATGACTCTTTACAACTATAAATAAATATAGTAATTTCTGGAACTCTATTAAAAAATTTGTTTTACATTGGAGAAAGACCCCTAAGTTTTCTTTAAAGTTTTACAAAGTCTGCTTTATGAATTCACGATCACGATCATCCTGTTGTTTGTAGATTGCCTCGAGCAGGCACCAGTAACATCTCCTTTGTCCTAGTCCTGAGATTTTAAAAAGTGCCATATTCAAGGCTCTTTCAGGGTTAGGAGAATGAAACCCATCATTGTTACTGGTATTTGGCATATTGAGTATGCCACGGGGATACCAGAGTTTGCCAGACTTTGCCATATGGGCAGTTTAGATTCAGTAGCTGCCAGGGTGTCCAAAGCAAGAATGAGAATATAAGATTCGCGGCTGCACACTTTCGGGAGCTGGGTTTTATAGTCTCTGGGTCTTGACTGTTGATGGGATTATTCAGCACGTGGGTGTGACCCCTGCCTACTGGAAGATGGAGGATCTGGGTGGAGGATGCTCAGCCTCGATCCGAGCAGGCTTGGAGATCTCAGTCCCGGACCTGCATGCATTCGTTCCTCTGCCTGTACCTTCATGTGTGTTGAGAGTAGTCTCAGCCTGGTTGTGGCTGGTTCTGGAGGTCTTCGGCTGCCAGGGCTCTGCTTAGGACGGGGAGGGAAACTCAACCCAGATGGAGGATCTGGGTGGAGAATGCTCAGCTTTATGAATTAAATATTAAAAATTAATTCAACTTATGACTTCATAAGAACTGGTATTTATATTTCCATTGAAATTTTATTCATTTAATTTAAATTTATTATATTTTAGGTAACATGGTTATAATAGTGTTAACATGTGTGGCATTGATATATGATTACTCTACCCCACCACTCTCAAAGCACCCAGGACCCTCCAACAATGTCTGAAATTACTCTTTTTTTTCTTTTTGTTTCAGGACTGTGTTCAAGGCTTACTCCTGGGTCTGAACTCAGGGATCACATCTGGCAGGCTTAGGGGATTTATTATCAAACCCAGGTCAGCCATGTGCAAAGCAAACTCCCGACCTACTATACTATCACTCCAGGCCCCACAATTCTGTTTTTCTTACTCAAAGATTATCTCAAAGTATATTGCTAAGTTACAAACATTTAGTAGTATTTCTAGTTATTTTTATGTCTGTCATCTTTAGTTGAATTGCATGCTGTGGAGTGAACATACTTTATGATTTAAATTATTTGAAATTTGTTAAGATTTTCTTTGGCCTATGTTGGCAAATGACTAAGAGCATTAAAAAAAATTAACCTTGTATTTTGGGGCTGTTGTGTCGTATTTGTGTCAACAGTAACAGTGGCTCATTTTGTTGTTTAAATCTTTTATATGCTTACTAGTTTTTTTTTTTAAATTGCTCCTCTGTAAGTTATAGCATTTCCAACAGCAATTGAAGATTTGTCCTTTTTGCCTCTATGCAGTCATATATTACTCATTGATGGAAACACCTTTTAAGAAATGCGTCATTAGGTGATATCATCTCATGAATGTGAAAGAGTATGATTACCCAAGCCTAAGGTTGGAGCGATAGCACAGCGGTAGGGCGTTCGCCTTACAAGCAGCCAACATGGCCGACCTGAGTTCGATTCCTCCGCCCCTCTCGGAGAGCCCGGCAAGCTACCGAGAGTATTGGATATGCCAGACACAGTAACAACAAAGTCTCCAATGGAGACGTTACTGGGCCCGCTCGAGCAAATCGACGATCAACGGGAGGGCCTTTACCTTTACCTTACCTTTAGAGAGTGTAGCCTGCTATCCCCATAAGCTATATAGTAAAATCCAACATTCTTCAACCTTTTCACTCATGCAGACCAGGGAAAATGGAAGCAATATTTTGTGGACTGTTTGATGAGTAAGATAGGAACCTAAACCAATGTATATAGATTTATTTATTAGATCCAATATTATAAAAGCATAGTTTTTTAGCTAGTGAGACATATGCTGCTGTTTAGTCACTATGTGATTAGAGGAAATTTTGAGGATGCTACTTGCTAGGCTAATATAATGAGTCTACTGGGACTACTATCATATGAGTGATTTATTCATTGAAATATCAGTAAGGAACACATGACTCTATATTAGTTAGCAAGAATTTAGGAATGCTTCTTATTGAATGTACATTATTGATACGTTCAAATCTCACTCAATTTTGAATAATAATTAAAATAATTTAAAAAATAATTAAAATTAAAATTTACTTATATTAATAAAGATTTCTTTTGTTTAGTTTTTATGATCATTTTTAAAAATAGTTTTGAGGGGTTCTTTTTTTGCAGCACCCAGGAGGCTTGTGGGGTCAACCTGACAATATACTTCATATCTTTCTGTGGTGGCCTGGTGGTTTGGTTGTCATGCCCTGTGATGCTTTTCTGTGAGGTCAAAGGTGATAGGGGTTACCAAGGCTATACTTAGAGGTGTTAATTATTGGTCTTGGGGCCTAGTGTGGATGCATGCCTGCCCTTTGAACTATTTCCTCAGCTCTTGTTTTTGCATTTTTAACTTTCAAGCTTTCTATCACACTTCTGTTTTAAGCATGTCTCTTGTAAACAACATATAGTTGAAAATTTTTTTTTCCAATTTAGTCTTGGGGCAAGAGTGATAATATATAGGAGTTAAAGCACTGACTTGCCTTATCTGCAGCAGAGCATAGTTCAATATTTCGAGCACCTCATGGTCCCCTAAGCACGATGGGGTATGGATAAGCACTCATACCCAAAATAATAAATAAATAAATTTAGTTTCTTAAAGACTTAATAGGGCTGGAGCGATAGCACAGCAGTAGGGCGTTTGCCTTGCACACAGCCAACATGGCCGACCCGAGTTCGATTCCTCCGCCCCTCTCGGAGAGCCCAGCAAGCTACCGAGAGTATCTCGCCCACACGGCAGAGCCTGGCAAGCTCCCCATGACGTATTCGATATGCCAAACACAGTAACAACAAAGTCTCCAATGGAGACGTTACTGGGCCCGCTCGAGCAAATCGATAATCAACAGGAGGGCCTTTACTTACTTACTTTGTCTCTAATTGAAGACTTTGATCCATTTCTATTTCATTAACTACTGAGTAGTATTACGGGTTGAATATTTCTGTCTCTATAAAATTTACATACTGAAACCCTGCACCTCTAATCTGGGGATATTATATGGCATGACACTTGAAAGGTAGCTGGGGAGTTTACTTTATTTTTCTGCTCTCTCTGTCACGTGAGGATACAAGAAATAGCCTGCAATCCAGAAGAGAAGTCTCACCTGGATTCAAGCATGCCTACACAACAATCTTAAGCTTAGAGCCTCTGTAAACATAAAAATAAATTTTTGCTATTGAAAAACCATCCAGTCCATGGTGTATTACTACAGTACCCAAAACTGATAAAAAACTTTTGAGTTTACTTTTATCAACATATTGTTTCCACTATATTTTATCTGTTCTTTAATCCTTTAGTTTCTTCTCTAGTTATTCTGGGTAAGTCAGTGTTATTGTTCTCTTTTTTCTTTTATATGCCTTTTATATGCCTAGTTATAAACTTAAAAATATCTTTTGATCTTTCTCATACAATTACAGTATGCATTCATATCTTATGGTGAAATTTTTTTATAGTTTTTTCGCATCTAATAATTGGTATACAAGTGGCATAGTTCCCTTAAATATGTAATTATTTTACTTTATCTTGTTCTCACAGCTTGAAATAGTGACTTACCAGTAATTATTGATCAATATAAGAGTCTCTCAACATTTCACTTTTTATTTTTGGCTTTTTTTTTAGTCACACCCAGCGATATTCAGGGCTTACTCCTCGCTCTGCTCTCAGGAATTACCCCTAGTGGGGTGAGCTGCACACAAAACAAAGACCCTACCTGCTGTACTACCCACTCTGGCCCAACCTCTCAACATTTTAATTCCATTTCCCTATCAACCACCATCTTTATATCAACACCATGCTGTGTTAACATGAGTGAAGGGGAATATGAATACAGATTTTCTATCCTCTCAATTTTGTTTCTATCTAGGACTTAGTTGTTTGATTCCAAGTTGTTTTGGCAGTGCTGACTCAGACCTCTTTCTTTCCAGTCCAATAAGACTGTTATTTTCTCTATTAGTGCTGCATCTCAATTTGAAAAAAATGCACTCAGGAAAATAAACTAAAATGATGAATGTAGAGTTTACCATATGTGCTTTCCTTCTTGCAGGGCTGAGACCTGCCTTTTCTGGTTTCTTGCCAATTCTTTCAAACAACTGATTTATGCATGTCATCTAGATTTCATAGTTGTTTTTCGCAGAAAGGTTAGTTCAATACCAGCTATGGTATCATGCATGGCTGATATAAAGATCTTTTAGAATACTTTATAAACAGAAACATTTTTATCACCTAATAATTGGTGTACAAAATGGTATATTTCCCATAAATATATGACTATTTTACTTTTTTTCAAGTTAATGAAACAATTGCTTAGCTAAAGTTGACCAGTTTTTATTATTTTTAATATACTGATGAAATCACAGATTTAAGTGCATTGTCATGCTTCGTTCTACTTTAAGTTGATCTATTAAGGATGCCTATATTTTTTCATTTTTGATCACTGCAAAATTCTTTAAGTGATAATTTCTGAGTCCTTTTGACATGTCCCTGGTGGTCTTTTGATTCTCATTGTGATAGCCAAGACATCTCTGACTTCAGGAATTTCATTAAGCCTGGGCCAGAGTGATAGTACTCTGGGAAGGGCACATGCCTTGCATGTGCTTGACTTGAGTTTATTCCCAGCTCCATGTGTTCCCCTGAGTCCACCAGGAGTGATCCCTGAGTGCAGAGCCAGGTGGGACTGAGCCCTGGGCACTGCTCGTTGGGGCCCATAAAAGAACAAAAGAAGAATTGCGTTAAACCTGGTAGTATAAGTGGGTAAATTTTGGAAAATATTCAAAATAATTTATAAGTGTTTTAATAAAATATGTTTGGGAAACAGGAAACAACACTAACTTCAAGGAAAAAAAATCTCTAAACTTTTATTCTGGAGTTGATCTGCTTGCAGTGGAAGGAGCCATTCCAAATAGGGAAAACAGTACAGGTGCCTGTGTAAGTAGACTAGAGATGAGGTTATAATAAAGTGGATTAGTCTAAAGGATCTTTGGGCATGATAAGAACTGTGTATTTTACAATAGATGGGGAAAGTTCACTGGTTAAAATTAGGAAAGGCAAGAGAAACTTCATTAGTAGAATGTAACCAAGTCACTTTAAGTAATTAAGTGTAAGAAATTAGAAAAACATGATAGTTTTAGTGTATTTACCAGGTTGCTAGTGTTATAACCGGATGGTAATAGAATATGGTAGGGTAGAAATAAGCAAGACTCTGGGGGTATGGAAATATGAAGAACTTACATTTATGTATCTCAAGAGCAATGGCAAGGGGGTAGGTCGTTTGTCTTGCACGCGGCCGACCTCGCCCACCCGAGTTCGATTCTTCCACCCTTCTCATAGAGCCTGGCAAGCTACCAAGAGTTATCTCACCCACACGGCAAAGCCTGGCAAGCTACTCATGACGTATTCTAGATGCCAAGCACAGTAACAAGTCTCACAATGGAGATGTAACTGGGCCCACTCAAGTAAAGTAACATGCTTATCTATAGTTATGTGTGAGCATATTTCTCATGGTATTTTTATTCAGCCTTCTACATCTTTCAAGATAATCTCTCTACTTTTCACAGATAACAAAATGTATTTCCATGTTTTAATTACAAAATATTTATCTTGAATTGCTGTCCTTACAGCTGTTTACTTGTTCTGCAAGCTTTTGTGTTTTCTTGACTAATATTATGTATCCATTGGAAATTTTTATAACAAAAAGTCACACACATAGGGTTTTTTTCTGATAGAGATAATATTAGTCACTTCAAGAAAGTGTCATTACACGTAAATGGGCTAAATTGAAAGTTTTGAAAACTAGCATATTATGCCTTGCTGGTTTTAGTGAAAAAGTGCTTTATGTCAAGTTCTTCAGATTTTAAAAGGAGGAACTACCTGAAAGTTCTTTAGAAAGACACAGCCAAGATGGAGATAGATAAGAGAATGTCAGCCTGTTAAAGAATATATATATATATATATATATATATATATAATTTTATTCTCATACCATTTTGGCTTATATTAGATGCTGCCAGATTAATCGAGTTTTCAATCATTTTAGTCTTCATCTATAATTTTAAAATGTTAAGTGTTTGCATATCTATATGTATATGTTCAGAGACGGATTTGAAATTGGGGGGGCAGGGCACACTAGCGATGCTCAGGGCTCACTCCTGACTCTGTGCTCAGGACTTACTCCTGATGAGCCCAGGTGACTATGTGGTGCCATAAATCTAACCTAGTTCAGTGGTATGCAAGATAAGCATCCTACCTACTCTATTATCTCTATAGCCCAGACTTGAATTTTTATATTTTGCCTACTTCTCTTATTTGAAAGATGATAAAATTATGAAGTATTATGAAACACTATTACAGAATCTTTCATTTGCCTCTTGATGCTCCAGTTTAGGCCCTCATTCCCTCATTCCCAACCATTTTAATACCCTTTAGCCCTATGTCTCTATTTCTAGTTTTCCTTCCTTTTGATACATTTCAAGCATGGCTAGAAAGAACCTTAGATGCCACTCAATGTGGCCAGTTTAAACAATGTGTCTGTTGTTAAATTAATTAAAATGAGCAACTCTAATGTCCTTGTTGCTTACCTAAGTGATCCAAAGCCTAAGTCTATTGCTTTCTCAGGTTACAAACTATAAACCCCAAGAACAACAACTCACAGTCAGCTAGGCTTTAAAATATAGTTAATCAAATAATTCCCCTTCTTGCCTTCAGTACTTTGTATGTTCATACCTCATTCCTGCAGAAGAATGCTCTTGTCCACTTCCAGTTTAGCAGTGATTCATCAAATTAATAAATGCTAAAATAAACACTCAAAAATATTTATATGCATCAGTTTATCTTCTAACAATGTTTTCCAAATATATTTTACCTTCAAACAGACCTCTAATTTAAAAAAAAATTAATGTCAATATGGAAGTTAAATTCGTAGAAAATTCTTTCTAAGAGGTTTGAATAAAGCTCAAATATATTTCTCCTCATCATTTAAAATCTACCATGACTTGGTTGCAGGTAGGTTTGTTATCAATTGTGATTTTTTAAAATTTTATTGATTCACCATGGGATAGTTACAAGCTCTAATGTTTGTGTTACAATCACACAATGATCAAACACCATCCCTCCACCAGTGCACATTGCCCACCACCAATATCCTTGGTATACCCCCTTTCCCACCCTTCTCCTGCCTCCATGGCAAACATGATTCCCTATAATCTCTCTCTACTTTTGGGCATTATGGTTTGTAAGATAGACACTGAGAGGTTATCATGTTTGATCCTTTATCTATTTTCAGCACACATCTCCCATCCCAACAGATTGCTCCAGTCATCATTTTCTTAGTGATCCCTTCTCTATTCCAGCTGCCTTTTCCCCTTTGCTCATGAGGCAGGTTTCCAGCTATGGAGCAATCTATCTGTCCCATGTATCTACTATCCTTAGGTGTCAGCCTCATGTTATGTTGTTTTGTACTCCACACATGAGTGCAGTCCTTCTATGTCTGTCCCTCTCTTTCTGACCCATTTCATTTAGCATTATACTCTCCATATCTATCCATTTGTAAGCATAGTTCATGACTTCATCTCTCCTGACAGCTGCATAATATTCCAATGTGTAGATGTACCAAAGTTTCTTTAACCAGTTATCTGTTCTAGAGCACTTGGGTTGTTTCCAGATTTTGGCTATTGTGAACAGTGCTGCAATGAACATCACTTCACTTAATCACTTAACTTCCTGTTAGTCGTCGATTTGCTCGAGCGGGCGCCAGTAACGTCTCCATTTGTCCCTGTCGCGTGCTAGTGTAGCCCAATGGCATCTGTTCGCTCCGGGAACATGAAGGGCCTCAAACAGATCGTTGATGATCTTGACGAAGAAGTCTGACCATCTGGTAGGTGGGCAGCCACGTGGTCTTTTCACATCCCGTGGAATCCAATCAGTAACAGCTCTAGTCCAACGGTCGTCTTTAAATCTCATTACGTGACCAGCCCATCTGATTTTCGACACCTTGGCAAATGAGACAGCATCCCTGATCCTTGATCGTCGACGGATGTCAGAACTCCGGATTCGTTCTCTCATTTGAGTGAAACGTGATATTCCAAGCATAGCTCTTTCTATTCTTCTTTGGGAGACCTGAATGGCGTTCTCATCTTGTTTGCGTAGGGCCCAGGTCTCTGAGGCATATGTTAATGCAGGAAGAACAGTGGAATCAAAGAGATGTGCCCGGAGCCGGAGGCTCTTCGTCCTCTTAGCTATTTCTTCGACGTTCTTGAAGGCGTTCCAAGCCGCTCTCTTCCTCCTGCGCAGCTCGGGTGCCAGGTCATTTGTCATGTTGACTTCTCGACCTAGGTAGACATAGCTGTTGCATTCGGAGATGGTCGTTCCATTGAGAGCGAATGGGGCGTCAGGAACAAGGCTGTTTCTCATAAACATTGTCTTCGTAAGATTCAGCTGTAGTCCTACCTTTCCACACTCACGGTCAAAGTCGGCCAGCATTTGTGCCGCTTGGCTGATGTTTGGTGTTATTAAAACAATGTCATCAGCAAAGAGGAGGTGGTGTAATTGCCGACCATCTATCTTCACTCCCATTCCTTCCCATTCCAGTCGTCGCATGATGTTCTCGAGGGTGGCACTGAAGAGTTTCGGTGAAATGGTATCACCCTGCCGCACCCCTCTCTTGACATCAACGATCACTTCTTTGTAGAATGGTGAGATCCTGGTAGTGAATCCGCAATAGAGCTCACGGAGGATCCTGATGTATTGGGCTTGAATGCCCTGATTGGCTAGGGCTTCAATGACCGCTTCCGTCTCAACAGAATCAAAGGCCTTCTTTAAATCAATGAACGTTAAGCAGAGCGGCATCTTGAACTCCCGAGAAACCTCAATGAGCTTGGTTATCGTGTGGATATGGTCGATGGTGCTGAATCCTTTGCGGAACCCTGCTTGCTCGCATGGTTGTCCTTCATCTAGTGTTCTGCCAATCCTATTTAGGATGACTCGAGTGAACAACTTGTAGATGACAGACAATAGGCAGATCGGGCGATAGTTGCCAATGTCATGGATGTCTCCCTTCTTGAACAGTAGTACGGTCCTGCTGGTTTTCCATTGGGACGGAACCTTGCATTCAGACAGGTAGCGAGTGAAGAGCCGAACCAGTGTATTGATGAGTACTGACGGCAGGTTCTTCAGGTGTTCAGGTCTGACATATAAGTACAGATGTCATTTCTACTGTGCTTTTTTGCATCCTCGGGATATATTTCCAGAAGTGGTATTGAGGGGTCATATGGAAGCTCAATTTCTAGTTTTTGAAGGACTGTCCATATTGTTTTCCAGAAAGGCTGGACTAGTGGGCATCCCTACCAACAGTGAAAGAATGTCCCTTTTTCCCCACATCCACGCCAGCACTGGTTGTTTTTGTTCTTTTGAATGTGTGTCAGTCTCTGTGGTGTGAGATTGTATCTCATTGTTGTTTTGATTTGCCTCTCCCTGATGGCTAGTGATGTGGAGCATTTTTTTCATGTGCCTTTTTTGCCATTTGTATTTATTTTTTGAGGAAACTTCTGTTCATTTCTTCTCCCCATTTTTTATGGTATTGGAGGTTTTTTTCTTGTGCAATTCTACTAGTGTCTTGTATATCCTGGATATTAATCCCTTATCAGATGGGTATTGGGTAAATATTCTTTCCCATTCTGTGGGCTCTTTCTGTATCTTGGTCATTGTTTCTTTTGAAGTGCAATAGATTCTTAGTTTGATGTAGTCCCATTTGTTTATGTTTGCTCCCATATTCTATGGTCAGTGTTGTTTCATCCTTAAAGATGTTTTTAGATTCAATGTCGTGGTGAGTTCTGCCTACATTTTCCTCTACATACCTTATGGATTCATGTCTGATATTGAGATCTTTAATCGACTTTGATCTGACTTTTGTGCCTGGCATTAGACAGAGGTCAGAGTTCATTTTTTTTTGCGGGTAGCTATCCAGTTTTCCCAGTTCTACTTGTTGAAGAGACTTTCCTTGTTCCATTTCACATTTCTTGCTCCTTTGTCAAAGATTAAGTGTTCATATATTTGGGAGTCTGTGACAGAATATTCAACTCTGTTTCATTGGTCTGCAGGTCTGTTTCTAGCCCAGTACCATGATGTCTTAATTACTACTGCTTTGTAGTACAGTTTGAAGTTGGGGAGGGCGATGCCACCCATTTTCTTTTTCCCAAGGTTTGCTTTAGCTACTCGTGGGAGTTTATTGTTCCACATGAATTTCAGGAATGTTCTATTTCTTTGAAAAATGTCATGGGTATTCTGGTAGGGACCGCATTGAATTTGTATAGTGCTTTGGGCAGTATTGCCATTTTGATAATGTTAATCCTCCCTATCCATGAGCAGGGGATGTGTCTCCATTTCCTAGTGTCCTCTTTTAATTCTTGAAGTAGTGTTTTGTAATTTTCCTTGCATGGTCCTTCACCTCTTTGTTTAAGCAGATTCCGAGGCACTTGATTTTCTGAGCTACTATTGTGAACGGGATTTTTAAAAAATATTTCTTTCTCCTCTTTTGTTATTTGTATATAAGATAGCCATGTACTTTTGGGTGTTGATTTTGTAGCCTGCCACTTTACTAAACTGACCTTTTGTTTCTTGGAGCTTTTCTGTAGAGTCTTTAGGGTTTTCTAAGTATAGTATATCATCTGCAAATAGTGATAGTTTGACCTCTTTCTTTCCTATCAGTATTCTCTTGATACCTTTCTCTTGCCTAACTGCAATGGCCAGGATTTCCAGTACTATATTGAATGGGAGTGGCAAAAGTGGGCAACCTTGTCTTCTGCCCAATCTTAGAGGGAAGGCTTTTAGTTTTTCCCCATTGAAAATGATATTTGCTGTGGGCTTGTGGTAGACAGCTTTGACTATATTGAGGAAAGTTCCTTCAATGCCTATTTTGCTGAGAGTTTTCATAATAAATTGGTGCTGGATCTTGTCAAATGCTTTCTCTGTGTCTATTGATATGATCATATGGTTTTTATCTTTTCTTTCGTTGATATGATAGATTATGTTGATTGATTTCCAAATGTTAAATCATCCTTGCATCCCTGGGATGAATCTTACTTGGTCGTTGTGTATGATCTTTTTGATGAGTCGTTGGATTCTATTTGCTAATAGTTTGTTGAGGATCTTTGCGTCTGTGTTCATTAGGGATATTGGCCTGTAATTCTCTTATTTTGTGGTATCTTTATCTGCTTTTGGTATCAGGGTAATATTTGCTTCATAGAAACTAATCAGAAGTGGTTTTGATACTTCGATTTCATGGAAAAGCTTAAAGAGGATTGGGAGTAAGTCCTCTTTAAAGATTTGGAAGAATTCACTAGTGAATCCATCTGGGCCAGAACTTTTGTGCTTGGGAAGACTTTTTATTACTGTTTCAATTTCCTTGATGGTGACAGGTCTGTTCACGTATTCCAGGTCTTCTTGGTTCAGCCTTGGGAGGCTATAGGAATCTAGGAATTTATCCATTTCCTCAAGGTTTTGATGTTCCGTGGCATAAAGATCTTCAAAGTACTCCCTGAGGATCCTTTGAATTTCTGTATTTTCTGTTGTAATGACCTCCTTTTCATTTCTGATTTGGTTATAAGAGTTTTCTCTCTCCTTTTCTTTGTGAGTTTTGCTAGCGGCTTATCAATCTTGTTTATTTTCTTGAAGAACCAGCTCTTGGTTTCATTGATCTTTTGGATTGTTTTTTGGGTTTCCAGCTCGTTAATCTCTGCTCTGAGTTTTATTATTTTTTTCCTCCAGTTCAGATTGGGCTCCTTTTGTTGGTCATTCTCCAAGTTCTTAAGCTTTGAGGTTAGGTTACTTATGTGGGCTCGCTCTTCCTTCCTGAGGAATGCTTGTAGAGCTATAAACTTTGCTCTTAACATAGCTTTTGCTGTATACCATAAGTTTTGGTAACTCGTGTCCTCATTTACATTCGTTTCCAGGAATCTTTTGATTTCCTCTTTGATTTCCTAAGTCACTCATTGTCCAATAGTGAGCTGTTTAATCTTCAGGTGTTTGATTTAGTTTTCTGTTTGTGTGTGTGATTTACTTCTAATTTCAGGGCATTGTGTGGTCTGAGAAGATTGTTGATACAATATCTAGCTTCTTAATTTTATGAAGGTATGTTTTGTGGCTCAGCATGTGGTCTATCTTGGAGAATGTTCCATGTACACTTGAGAAGAATGTGTATTCAGCTTTTTGAGGATGAAGTGTCCTGTATATATCTACAAAGTCCCTTTCTTCCATTTTTCCCTCAGATGAAGTATGTCCTTGCTAAACTTGAGTTTGGTTGATATATCAAGTGGTGATAAAGTGGTGTTGAAGTCCCCCACTAGTATTGTGTTGCTATCAATGTCTTTCTCCAAGTCTATGAGTAGTTGTTTTAAGTACTTCACTGGTCCCTCATTAGGTGCATATACATTTAGTATTGTAAGTTCTTCCTGTTGTACAGATTCCTTGATCAATAAGTAATGGCCTTGTCTCTTGTGACCTTCTTCAATCTGAAATCAATGTGGTCTGATACTAGAATGCTACCCCAGCTTTTTTATGGGAGTTGTTTTCCTGTAGGATTGTTTTCCAGCCTTTGACTTTGAGCTTGTGTTTGCTCTGACTATTGAGATGTGTTTTTTGCAGGCAGCAGAATGTTGGGTTCAATTTTCTAATTCATCCTGCCACTCTGTGTCTTTTAATTGGTGCATTTATCCCAATTGACGTTGAGAGAGATTATTGTTATGGGGTTTTGTCCCATTTTTCTGTTGAAATTTGGTATATTTGAGGGGTCTGTCTTGTCTTAAAGTAGCCCATTTAGTTGTTCTTGTAACCATGGTTTTGAGTCTATGAAGTTCCTGAGCTATTGTTTGTCTGTGAAACTGTGTTGTTTCTTCTCTTATGAATGAGAGCCCCGCTGGGTAAAGTATTTTTGGTGAGGCGTTTATTTCATTGAGTTTTTTCACTATATCCCACCACTGTTTTAGGGCCGTGAGGGTTTCATCAGACAAATTGGCTGTGAATCTTAAGAATGTTCCTTTATAGGAAATTTCTTTCTTTGATCTTGCTGCTTTCAGAATTTTGTTTCTATCTAAAGTTTTGATCATTTTGATCAGGATGTGTCTTGGGGTATTTTTATTTGGATTTCTTCCAAATAAAAGCTGGTACCCTTTGGGTCTCCTGAATGTGGTTGCATGTTTTCTTCAGCTCTGGAAATGTCTTAGCAATGATGTCTTTGACAGTTTATTTTTCATCAGGGTTTTCTTCCTGTCCTCTGGGACTCCAATAATTCTTATGTTACTCCTCTTGGCTTCATCATGATCTTCTCTTTCCATTAGTTCCCGGATTGTGAGTCTCTTTTCCATTTTCTGCTCTTTTCTGGAGAGTCTCTGGACTTCATTTTTGAGCTCACCGATTTTATCCTCAGTAGCTTTTACTCTGCTGTTGAGGCCTTCCACTGACTTTTTCAATTCGCCTACCAGGTTTTTTAGGTCCGACATTTCTGTTTGTAATTTTGTTTGCATTTTCCTCATTTCTACCTTCAAAACCTCTTGTCTTTTATTGGCATTGCTTTCCATTATTTCTTTTAGCTCCCTAAGCATCTTTAGTAGCTCCCTTCTATATTCCTTGTCAGAGAGGTTGTCTAGCACTTCATTACTTTTGGGGTTTTCTGGGCTAGCCTCTTCAATAAGTAAGCTTGGTGCATTTCTGCGTTGCTTTACCATAGTGATCTGTGTGGTTTAAACCTTCATGCTCACTGTCACTATTCTGCTTATGATGCAGAATTAGTTGAAGGTGGGCTTAATGAATTATTGGCTAATTTGTTTCTGGTGTTTAAGCTAACCTAGTGAAAATTCCATCTAAGAGGGTAACTTATGGTTCCTGTGGGATATGTAGAGGGACAATAACTCGCAGCTGCTAATGTGGCCACGGCTCCGGGAAAGGGCCCTGCCACCAGGCGGGTACCTGGGTGGGTGAGCAGGGGGTGCCAGAAACGGTTCAGCTTTGATTGCATGTGATATACCTCAATTCCTGTCCCCCACAGACCAAGGACGAAAACTGGCCATTCTCGCAGATCTAGTTAGATGTGCAGCCCTGGGAAGGGGCCCTGCCACCGGGTGGGTCCCTGGGTGAGTGAGCCTCAATTGTGATTTTTGTTCATTATTATTTCCCTTCACATGACTTTGGTATCCAGCTCTAGAGTACAGATATCACAAGTGATAAACTGGAAATTAGAGAAATGGGAAGATTTTGAAATGAATAAATCATTTCTGTATTATCCATTGATTTGCCTTCTACGTTCTCAACTTTTGCATAGCTAAATTTCCAACTTGCTTCAACTTTAGATCAAATACCTACTCTTACATAAGACTTAACCAGTTTTCCTTTCATAGTACCATTACTCTGTATTTATACTTCGTTAGTGATAATTATTTCTTAAAATTATTTTTCATATTTATTTTCCATAAAGAAGTTCTTATAAAATTTCTTTTTTTGTCTTCTGCAGTCCCAAAACTCATATATTTAGCACAAAGTTGGTATTTAATGTTCTTTGAATTCATTAATAAATAAAAGAGAAGTGGAGGATTGATTTTAGCATTAATTCTTAAAATTCTGGAAAATTTTTATGTAAGCACACATATAAATTTCTTTTTATATAAAAATTGAAAGTACATATAATGAAAATAATGACACAAATTTTGATATTGCCATTGCAATGTTGAGCAACTTTAATAAAAGGAGTGTTATGGTCAAAGTTTAAATTGCAGTTTTGATCTCCATGTATCCTTTGGTTTTGTTATATTTTGCTTAAGAAATGCTTTATCTTGCTTTATTGTTGATCTAAAATCACTACCCTGTGGGTGTTGTAGGAAAATTAGGAGCATAATTAGATAACTAAGTAGGTAACTTAGCAGATAACTAGAGGCTGGACCTCTGAGTGACCCATTCTAGGAACCTGGCAAAGATTAATCAGTCATAAATCATAAACTTACGACTAGAAGAGCCAGACTGACCTGGTTGCCTGGGCAGAAATGGAAAGGAGGCCACAGAAGTGATTTCTAAGTGACTATGAAACTTAAACAGAATGTACTAAGCACAACAGGCTCTGTCTAAGCAACAAGTACCCTTCTAAGTTCCATAATCCTCCCTCAATGCATTGTCATAAAGCAACCAATCAGGAAAATCTGTTCTTTTGCTCTTCACCTCTTTGTCCCATAAGTTTTCTAGTTGCCAGAAATTTTTTTCTATAAGTGATCTTACACTCCTGCTCAGGGTGATAATTTCAGGACTAATTACAGTCCATCAATGTTAATTAATTAAATCTCCTTGATTTTTTTTTTGCCTTAGAGGTTCAGTTTGCTTGATTAAGCAATCTCTGTTACAACAACTGCAGTACTTTATTGAAAACTTCACTCTGCCAGGCAGTCTAATCACTGTAGATGCATTATCACAGATCTTCAAATTTACCTTGTAAGAGATGTATACAATACATGGAGGAATAGACTAAATCAAAGAAAGATTCCCTTTAAATCTCAGAAACTACCTGGAGAGATAGAAGAGGGTATAGATAAGATAAACTGCCTTGCAGGCAGCTGACCCTGACTCAATCCCCAATATCACATGTGTTCCGTCAATCTCTGTCAGGAATGATCCCTGAATACAGAGCGTGGAGTCAGCTCTGAACACTCCTGGGGTTCAAAACAAAACAACAAAAAATCCATAAAATTAGTTTTATACTTCATAAAACTAGCATAAGTTCATTAGTTTATCATAAGACAACCTCTTATTAGTCTAAACCCTGCGTCAGAGTTTGAAGGTCAGAGTCTGAAAACCCACAGTGATGGAAGAATATGAATGAGGAGGTCGTAACTCCAAATACAGTCTAGAAAAAGATGTAGACATTGCATCACAGAACTGCAGACCAAGCAGGAGAGGGGCAAGATTTGGGGGTGCTGAATATTTAAAGTTCCATTGAGACTCTAACAGTGGAAGGATTCATTTGATCTCCCGAAGCTGGCTGCTTGGGACCAATCTGAACACTTGCAATTTTGGCAGCCACAGCTAGGCAGGAAGAGCCCCCTTTCTCTGCAGTATTATTCTAAATTGCTAAAAAGGCCAGGGCCTTCGACTCTTAACCAAGCAGAGTGGGAATCACAGCTGTTCCTGTTGTGATCCAAATGGGCAAAGTGCCTGGACTTTAAGATATGAAGGTTTCTAAGGCATTAGCAACTCTTTCTTTAAAGGCAAAAGAATCTACATGATCATCTAATGTGGGGAACTGTAACTAATGAAGTCATAGTAACTTTAGCACACAAAGCAAGGCCAGGGAAGCCTTGTCTCCATTCTCCTCTTTTACTGATAAGCTTTCATCACCTTAGAGATTTAGGCTGAAAAACCTTGCTCTGGCTAAGGCAAAGAGAGTACTTGCATAGCTTGGAAAGTGAAGAACACTTATCTGTTTATGGAAATCCAGGCAAGATTGTCTCCAGAACAAGCTTCCATGGAAGCAGTTTTCCAAAGTTGGATGTACAAGACTCCTGGACCATAGCAATTGAATCACTGAGCTCAGACAGAGATGATCTGGTCACTCTCTTGCAGAGAGGGGACCGTGAGGAGTTTTATGCTTAGGCTTGAGCTCTATACTAAAGGAAATAAGTGAAGAAAACTGAGAGTCCTCTAGCCCAACATATCTGAGGTCTTGATAAAAAGAACAATAAAACATTTTTTAACTGAACATTGTTTACAAAGGTGTTCATAATACAGTTGTTTTGGGCGTTCGATGTTCTAGCACCAATTTAATCACCAATGTGATCTTCCCTTCACCATTGATCCCAGTTTCCATATATCCCTACAGCCTGCTCCCATTGCAGGCACAAAATAATTTACTTTAAATTGCTTGTTATAACAAAATTGAATTATACCTGTAATTATCAAAATATAGTTCAATAAAAGAAAATTTGTTAAAGATATTAAATGTCACAACATTCACGATGCTGTGACACCAACACCACTTTAATGGTGTCATTAAAGTTATTGTCCGAGGCCTTACTGAACTACTTGTTGCAAGTTAAGCCTTCTGTGTTACATGAGCTTAGTGGGCTTTATGCTACTTTCTCATCTAATTTGCTGTGCTCCTACTGAGCTGTCAGTATTGTGGAATTTGAAGGTGTTATGAAACTACATTTGTGTGCACATGCTTCAGGAGATCCTGAGGAACTATAGAGCTGGAATGATTTACATCTGCCCTCCCTTCCAAGAGGACTCCAGAATTTTCAGTCCAAAATTCACAGGTGTATCTTTTGTCGAAATAATGAATGTAATCAATGTAGAGAAGAGTTAAGTAGAAATCATCTGCCTCACAGGCATTTGGAGGGGTGGAATGGGGGGTATACTGGGGTTCTTGGAGGTGAAAAATGAGTACTGGTGAAGGGAAAGGTGTTTGATCATTGCATGAGCAAGACTTAAACCTGAGAGCTTAGTAACTTTTCCCACAGTTATTCAATAAATAAACATAAAAGGAAAAAAATAAATTAAAAAAATTAACTTGGAGTTCATGCCCAATTCAATCAGCTAATCAATGGCTGAATAAATAGCAAAAAAAAAATCAAAAAAATTCTACAAAAAAAATTCACAGGTGTACCTGTGAAATTCATTGGCTTGGTATCTCTTCCAAAATTAGTCATGAAGCTGTCTAATATGGCCAAGGCTATGGGATGTGGGTGTATCTGTTGTGGCTTCTGGCAGTATGGGGACAAGGCTGCCTGTCCCCCCCTGAGAAGGCCTCAGAGACTTCAGCATCAAGACCAGTGTACCTGGGATTTTTGTCAATTTGGCATCTCTTCTGAGTAGTTGTGAAGCAGTGAAGCTGGAACATTTATATCGTAGAATATGTCAGGCATGGGTACAATTGCTGGGGCATTGGCAGGGTGGGGACTTGACCTGACCCTTCCTTATGGTACCTCAGAGTTTTCAGCACAAAGGCTACTGTACCTGTGACTTTCATAGACTTGGTGTCTCTTCCAAGATTAGTCATGATGTTGAACCAAAAAACAAGATAAAATTTTAAACCAAGAGTCACAGTACTTTTTACTGGAAAAATTAAGCAAATGCTAAAATGATTAAATCCACTTATAAAATGAAGAAGTAAAATTTCTCAGATATCATTCTTAATGATTCACAAATGAGAAATCTAAGTGATAATGAATTTAGTATAAATAATATGAAGAAAGTCAATGAGCTCTATCAAACACACACTAACACAAAATGAGACATCAATGAAATAAGGAAGAAGTTAGAGCAAATTAGAGCAGCAGAGGAAGTTCTTCACTAGAGATTGAAGCTGTTAAAAATATCCCAACCTGGGGCTGGAGTGATAGCACAGCTGGTAGGGCATTGGTAGGGCCTGGTACGCGGGGACCCAGCACCCATATGGTCCCCTGAGCACCGCCAGGAGTAATTCCTGAGTGTCGAGCCAGGAATAATCCCTGTGCATCACTGGGTGTAACTCAAAAAGAAAAAATTAATTCCAAGCAGAGATTTTGGATGTAAAAGCAAATAAACAAAAAAAATAAATAAAATTGAAACATCTTTAAAAAAGCATACACATAAGTTCACGTTTGCAGAGGGAAGTGGAATTGAAGTAATGAGTCAAATAGAAAAGCAGAGAGAAATAAGATTTAAGGGAAATGCAGAAATCCTTTAACAACTATAAAAATCCCTTGGAAGAGAGACATTAGGATAAATTAACACACAGTGGTGTGCCAAGAGAAACAGCAACAAAGTTCCTATTCATATAAATAACTGAAAACTTCCTAAACCTAATGAAAGAACTAATCAGAGGAATACGGATTGATAAAACATCCAACTTTCTAAATGTAAAGAACCTTATACTATGGTTAAATTATTAAAGGTCAACAGTAAAAATAGGTAAAGTTTTTTTAGGGTTTAAAATGTTATGTGTTGGAAACAGAGAGATAATACAGATATAGGCTGTTTGCCTTGCAGATCTGAGTTTGATTCCCAATACCCGATATGGATCCCTGAGCCCAGCAGGAGTGACCTCTGAGCTCAGAGTCAGGAGTAACTTGAGCACTTCTGGTTGTGGCCCCAAAACAACAATAGCAAAAAATAAATAAAATAAAATGAACTTGCATGCAAGTTTGCCTTATCAGACTATCATTTGAATTATTTGCAGAAACACCATAGGTTGGGAGATGAAATGGCATATGCATGATTGTAAGGAGAAAAAAACCTTCCAACCAGCAGTATTTAACTCTGAAAATTTATCATACATAATATATCATATGCAATGATATATTTTAAAATGTATAGTAAAAATGATAAGTATGTGCATACACACTTATCATGATGCATATTCATTATCTTATTTTGACAATTAATAGAAGGTAAACTGATAGTATTTTCTTTTACATTTTCCAGAGAAGGAAAGTTCCTTTATTTTTGACTCTGAACAAAGTAACATTTAGGTCCTGTCATCAAAGTAATAATGTCAAGATTATGTTGTAGCAGAGAACAACAAAATATAACAGAACTGGGGCTTCAATTTCTCATTTTTCTTGTATGTACTAATGCATATTACTGTATTGAGTCTGACTATTGAGATGTAATAACAGGAGTGTAAGCTTTGTTCAAATCTAGAAACTATATATTATTGGACAAGCTTCTTGACCTGACCTCAATTTTCTATACTGAAGAGAAGAAGATGATTGTATCTAAACCTACTCAAAGAAAATGTTAGGAACTGTTTTATTTAACCAGTTCCTCTTTATTATATTTATACTAACTACTCAACTAGGTAGGTTACTTCAGTATCATTCCTTTAACATATATTTGACTGCTACTATATGTCAAACACTGTAATAAAACTAGACATTAAGAGTTACTGTCCTCATTAGAGCATCCATAATCGAATATAGATGTTCATTGAGGTTTCAGAATATATATAAGAAACTTTTTATAATGTTAAGATTTTATAATGTCAAAATTTTGTTGAGGAGCACAGAAGAAAACTGATACTGATCTAAGGCAGGAAATCAACAGGCAAAGGTACTGCTCTCTTAGAAAACAATCTTAAATGGTGTTTTCAGATGATAACAGTGATCAATAGCATTAAATACCTCTGAGATTTAGAATAAGCAAGTACCTGAGAATGAAACTTTTACTAGGGCAACATGAACAACACTGTTGTCTTTGAAAAGGCTAGTTTTAGTGATGTGTGAATGAACAGAAAACAATGACTTATTATATAAAAATTTCCGGTAATGAATTTCCAGTAGCTCTCATTAGTTATCACTAGAATTCTATTTAAAAAGAGAATACTCATGATTTGGTAGTGTAGCTATCTTATTTAAATTCAGCATCTGCATAGTGCTATCAATACACTTATCCATTGTCATTATTAATATTTCAGAAATCTTGTCAATTTGTGACTTGAGATAGATTAGTCATTGCTGATTTTCTTTTATACTTAACATTGATTATAGCCTAAAACCTGGGACAAACATTTATTATCTATCTTATGTTTCTAATACATAGTATTTTATTGTGTTTTAGAAAGACAACTCTTGGTGTTCTAACAAGCTATTCAATGCTCTGAGGGATGTAAGTCATCTTAAGGAACCAGGGACCATCATTTTCATATTTCTTTGAGCACATATAATGTATTTTCTGATTCAGAAAAAGATATGGACATCTTACAACATGAGGTTATTTCTTGTTGAATAACTGAGAAACAAACAAATCTAAAAAATACCATTGATTTGCTTTTTTGGAGGGAGGGGGTCTCCAATATTAAATTATGTAATAATTCCATGCATCTGATTTCTTGGAGAAATGTTGATAAGTCTTTGGTATAGTGTATAAACTTTCTTTGAGTTTTATTCTTTAAGGATATCTGACTTTGAAAAAGAGTCACCCTGATGTTTGACACAGAACACAAGAATTCTTTCTAGAAGTTATAAATGGTCAAAGTCTCCAATGGAGACGTTACTGGGCCCGCTCGAGCAAATCGACGATCAACGGGAGGGCCTTTACCTTTACCTTTATAAATGGTATTTCAGCCTAAGCTGATTTACCAAATTGCTAGATCCAAAGAAAATACATTCACTGTGATTTTAACACTTTTATGAAAAATTTAAATTTTGCTTCATTAAAATTAACCAAAAACTATATGTAATAAAACCGGTGATTGTAGCATGTGAAATACCTGACAGTAGCATTTTCTTCCTATTATAAGTACATGACATCAGAGAAATATGACAACTTAATGTTGAAAGAAAATGTAATTATGATTTATGAAACAGCTAGGATTTAAAAAATATCCATGTAGTTTGTAAATTGCTAAGAGTATGTTTATTTTAAACATCTAAAAGTCTTTAAGCAGATATATAAATATGCCTTATTGGTGACAAATAATATATCTTTTCAATATTTGGAAAGAAAATAATGCTATTTCTTTTTCATTTTGATGTGTTGAGTTTTAAAACAAATACCATTTAATTTCTTGGAAAGATGCTTAGAAAAGAACAGTTTTCTAAAACTAGTGGTTAATTATTTATTCCTAAGGAAGTGTTCATGACAATATGCTTTTTGTCCGGGGTTGAGTCACCTGCCTCAGATATATGGCTATGAGCAATTTAGTTGTTGCTTTATTTATGTGATATAAAACACGTTATTATTAGTTACATAATGCCATTTATACAGAATCTATGTAGAACGTGTAAGCCCTGGTCCATCATTAAATATTTGTCACAAATCCACAGGGTGAGCGCTGTGAAAGTAATAGCTCTTCACCACATTGAGCAAACATAGCTCTGATGTTTAAAGGCATATGATCACATCAGAAAAAGAATGGAGCCTCCAGGTCATACATCATACCACTTCTTTGTGTGGAATGCTCTAGTGAATAATGCCTTTAAAGATTAGGTAGTATTCATAAAAATATAGGAGTAGCATAAATTTGCTTCTCACTGCCTACATTTGCTAAGACTCTTATGAAGATTTTTTTTTCCTGGGATCATGAATCAGTTTAATAATGATTGCTGCCAGTTGGTGGCTAGACATCAGATTGCCAGCCTACTCAACAGTGTTGCCATCTGTTATTTGGATTCACAGTGTGCTGCTGCTACGCACCACCTCATTAAGAACGGGACCCTTGTGGGCAATAGACAGTAGCTTATTCAAGTGAGCTGAAGCAAACTCCTCCCCAAGCCACATTTCTGAGGCTGTTCACCTCTCAATTGGAGATTGCTCTGCACTGATCATGCAGTCAGATAACTCACTGCCTCTGATGATTTAGGATGAAGTCTTTCAAGCCAGTTCCTTGGCTTTAACAGTAGTAATATTTTTTTAATGCTTATGTCAAAAGATGTTTATTTTTGTTCATTTCATTTGGGAGGGTATAAAGCAGTTATATGTTAAAACAATACTACTCAGTATATTGATAAGTTAAACGTGTTGTAATTCATTGGAGATTTTGCATAGATTTTCTACTTCTAGAGATTTTTCAATTTTGTGGAATTCCTTATTGCCCACTTTTTATTTCCTGGAAGCAGATTTTCAAAGAATTTCACTATACTTTCACCCTTTCTTCTCAAACTAATATCCAAGAGTAGCCACGGATGCAAAATATTTTTATTAGGCAGAAATGAGTACATTTTAGCTATCAGCACTGATTGCCTTAGAGAGCTACAGAAAAAAACATATTTTTGCATATGTCATAACATTTCCATACTTACCCTCTCCTTCAATGGAGAATAAGCTGAGTGGCACTTTTTACATTGCAAAATTGGGCTGGTTTCAAATTTCAAAGTAATTCATGAACTGTTTTTCAGATTTTAGGTACCCTTCCTCTACTTTCCACAAGTGTACTGACACTTCTCTCACACCTACATTTATCTGCATCCAAAATGTGTTTCTTGTGGCTGGAAAGAGTGTGGATGTTAAGAAGGCACTAGTCTTGCAGGCAGCTGTCCACAGTTTGGTCTCTGGCATTGTATATGATCCTCCTTGAGCACCATCAGAAGTGATCCCTGAACACTGAACCTTGAGTAAGTCTTGAGTATCACTAGGTACGGTCCTTCTCCCAAGTACAAAAACAAAATGAGTTATTTTTTTTTCTTTTCTTTTTTTCTTTAACACGAGTCTTTTAAAACCTATGCTTTTTAGACACTCTGTGGGAAAGGCTTTGGTGTGCAAAAAAAATTGGAAAGTAGTGCTCCTCAGACTATGTTCTTCAAGCCTCTGAAGTGCGGTTTAACCTTCAAGATATTTAAGTGCGCTCAGGGCTAACACTTTTTGAAAAGAAAGAAAGAGGAAGTTGGGTTGTGAAGCCTGTCCAACCAAAATACCACAGTTTGTTCTGGTGTTGGGCTGATCTTCAAAGTTGTCTCGAGAAGGACAAGAGAACAATGTTCAACATTATAATGATGGGCTTTTAGAAATGGGCAACCCATGCAAGGGTGCCACCTTAGATGAGGCTTCTCTGCAGCTCAAGCAATCCCCAAAGAGGTTGGTAGCTGTGTGTTCCGGCTGAAAGGAACATACTAGAAATGTGTTCCTAGAAATGCAGGAGAGGGTCTTTCTATGCGTGAGTGAACATGTGTGTGTGTGTGTGTGTGTGTGTGTGTGTGTGGAATGAAGTGTGTGGGAAGGGGGGTGAAGTTGTATCATAATGCTACCACCTGGGTCAGATAAAATCAACCCTTTTAAAAGGAGCTATACGAAATATTTACATATGAATGGCTTTGAGGCTCTGTCACTGAAGAAACCTTCCAACTTTGTTTCTCTCAATTTATATTCTAGGGAACTAGTCTTCCAAGAACATAATTTAAAAAATGTCTCCCAAATTTTGCAGTGCCTTGCAGGCTGTGTTAAAACCACTGAATATAGATGGTTTGCTCCCAGCTTCTTTGCCAGCAAATACTTGAAATTTTTTGTGTTGCTATATTATTTATGGGAATACAAGTCACATACTCAGGTGCTTGGGGAAAATGACTTTAAAATTTAATTATTTCTTAAGCTTACATTCTTCTTGTTGGCAACACACACACACACACACACACAGACAGACAGAGAGACAGAGACAGAGAAATATTTATCTTTAGTAATTACCGAGATAATTTTTTACAATTTTTTATAATTTTGGGGGGCCACACCTGGCAGTGCTCAGGACTTACTCCTGACTCTGCTCCGGGATCCCTTCTGATGGGCTTGTGGGACTGACTAGGGTACTGGGGATTGACTAGTGTGTGCAAGACATTACCTGGTGTACTAGCACTCTGGTTCCCAAATATAGACATTTTATTTTTTAATTTTATTTTTGAGAGGCCCCCAAATGGTGCTCAGGGGAAATAGTCAGTTAGCCAGTAATTCAATGTGAGAGCCCAAGGTCCTGGTGCTGGGATTACCCATGCTCCTGTGGGCTTCGGGGATTTGGGGCTCTGGTGATGTTCATCACAGTCCCAAACATCAAACATGCAAAGCATGTGCCTTACTTAACCACCCTAGCTATCATTCCAGCTTCTAGGTATTACATGGATTACATGTTTTCAATTTTTTAAAGATCATTGTGAATTACTAAGTTAGAAAATATTTATGATTAAGTTTCAGCTGTATAATATTCCAATAGCACCAGTACCGTCACCAATGTTCACTTCTGCAAGAGTTCACTCTGCTTCTTTGGACAGAAGTATTCATCAGCTTTTAGGGGTTAATTTCTTAAATGTTTTCAACTACACAAAGAAAAACATTAGGTTGATCCTGTGGCCCTATAATGTCTGTGAGATAGTTTAAGATTCAATTGCCAAATTATTCAATTCAGATTGTTTTAACCCAAGGACTTATATCACAGCATTTTTTTAAGATGTCATAGAATGTCTGAGGATAGCCAGAGAGGAAGTAGGGTACTGATTTCTTTATTCTTAGATCACATGCATCTTATTACCCCTGAGAGTTGTTTGTCTAATTTAAAATATTAAAGCTCTCTCTCTCTCTGCTTTCGGGCCACACTTGGCCGTGCTTAGGGGTTACTCCTAGCTTTGCACTACTAGGAGTAATAACATCTGGTGGGTTTAGGGACCATATGGGATGCCGGGGATTGAGTCCAGGTGGGCTGCGTGTGAAAAGCAACCTACCCACTGTATTATAGCTTCGGTCCCTATTAAAGATCTCCTTAGAAACACTAGCGGTTACATTTCTTCTTCCTCCTGCTCCTCCTCCTCCTCCTCCTCCTCCTCCTCCTCCTCCTCCTCCTCCTCCTCCTCCTCCTCCTTCAATGTCATGTGTGTCACCCTTCTTGCACTTTAGATTGGTCTTGCTGATTTTCCATTGGGATGGAATCTTACATTCAGACAGGTAGCATGTGAAGAGCCAAGCCAGTGTATTGATGAGTACTGACGACAGATTCTTCAGGTATTAGGGTCTGACCTTGTCTGGGACAGATGCTGTTCACTTCTTTACCAATGAAATGGTGTGTTGGATTTCGGAAGGGAGAACAGAAAATACAATGGGTTGGATATAAGACTACAAAACCCACTATATAATTTTGTTCCCAAACAGGGCCCAGAAGACACCTGATGTACTAAGGACACCATGGAAGTACCTGTCAGAGGACACAGAGCATTACAGGTTCACTAGTCAATCTCTTTAGACCAGACTGATTGTGGGTGAGGTGGTTGCAGTTGCACTTGTTCTTACCACTCAAGGGTTATTGTCCTTGAAGTAACGAAGAACTGGTACTGAACCCAAATACACAGAGCCATAAATACTATAATAATTTGTGAAGTTGAAGGATCATTCAAGGGTGCTTAATTCTCAGGGTTATTGGGAGATTAGCAGTTACACAAAAATATTCCTAAAGTCAAAGTATTTGGGTAAGTAATAGGAATATTGCTTAACATCTGTAGCTAGCAATGCAAAAATAAAGGTGAGGAGCAAAATAAAAATTAAAAAAATAATTTATTTCCCCAATAAAATGTTGCAGTTACTTGCTCATTTCATAGAAGCGAGGCAATTTCTAGATATGGAACTGACATATGGAACAGACATATGGAAGAGATAGCTGGATCCCTAGGATGAAGGACCCAGTTACATAGTACCTATAGATGTGGTAATAAGTCACCAATCAGATTCTTCAAAGGAACAGGTGACCAATTATAAAAGTGAATGTATACTGACAAAGAGAATGTATCCAGGCATTTCAAAGACTATTAGGTATAGGGTTTAAGTTATCACTGTTATCTGTAAACCCAATCAAGCATCAATCTCCCTCCTCCTCTTAAAACTAGGAATCATGGGATGAGATCCTATGGCATTGGCTACTGTCTAACTTATACAAATGCCCGGACCCCAGAGTCGCAGCATGAAATTTAAATGATTTAAATATATACATGAAGTTTTTGCCCTATGTGGTGACATCTACTACATTTCTATTTGGGTGAGCCAAATAGAAACCCTTGCAATTTTCACCCCAGAAACAACAGGAAGTCAGAAAGAAATATTTGGTTGGGATGGATGGGGGAATTATTTACTGGTGGCCTACAAAATGTTTTCAACTGGCATTGTTAGTATGAGCTTTGAGGAAACAGAATGTTGACAACAGATTCCTGCAAGTACAACCTAGTACTGACCCTGAGTGAAAAGCCCTGCCAGATATGGCATCATCACTGCAGAGATTAAGAAAGGCTCTGCCATATGATATTGGCCATCAGTCTGGTGGAATATGTTATTTTCAATCCCAATCAGGAAAGAACAGAAATCAGCCACAGATGGCTATTTCCAGTAGATCCTAAAGAGAGATTCGAAAGGGGAACTCGAATTAGCAACCTATCTACTGTTTTTGTTGTTTTTTTTTCTTATCCAGTCAGTTACTGCTTTGCCTTTTGTAACTTCAGTATATCACTTGTTCACAGTACCCAACCTTTTCATGATGCAGAAGGTGCAAGAGTGAACCCTGATCATGGAAACTCCTGGCCTTATCACATAAATATACGTTATGCTGTAGTAGGCACCAGTGTCACAGAATGCTGGAACAATGTTATATAAGTTCTAATGGCACAACTAAAAATGAGATTTGAGATGGCATTCTGAAAGGATTCTTGTCTTCTTCAAGAGACAAATACAGCATATTAAGTCAGAAACCTCTATGGTATTGTGTTCCCAATAAGAGGATAATGAGAATCAAATGCAGTGGAGAAAGGCAGGGCTTCAATTACAACACTCCCAGCGGCTTCATTTACAACACTCCGGGTGACTAATTATAAGAAGTCTTTGGGCTTCCTTCCCTGCAACACTGCCCTCTGCAATCTAATAAATCCTGGTTCCTCAGGAGGCATACATTTGCTGATGGGTATCGTGAGGATTCCATTAAACTACAAGAAATGGTTGCCACTAGGACACTTTGTGTTCCTTGGGCCCAGGGGCATAGGGGTGAGAAGTCACGGAATTCATTGAGTAAAATGACCAGGCTGAGCAGACTGGACTGCTTCTGCACAAAGGTCAGGGAAGGAGGTATCTGTTGAACTGACTTGGTGTCTCCTGGTACTCATTGAAACACCGTAACTATGGGTAGAAACACATATCAAAGTTGCCTAAGTAGGGCATAGTTGATAAGGTTTTAGGCCCCTCGGAAATGAACATTTGCATCACATTATGTAAACCACCAAAGACAGCTGAAGTAATTGTAAGGGTAGTTAAAAAGGAGATGGTGAAGGAAGAAAAAGGTAAGATACTCTTGTATCCCTGAGTTCAACTGCAGTGCTAAGGAATGTGGTACATGGTCTTAAACCCCCTTGTTCTAAGTGACTCACACTCAAGAATCATGGAGGCTTGCTTCTTGAACAGAGCTATACAGTGAAAGGGGTGGACTGCAATAGACATGCAGTTTACCACCCAGATCTGGTTTTGTGTTTTCGGCCCATATACAGTGGGTATATAGGGCTCACTCTTGGCTCTGTGCTCAGTCCTGGTGAGACTCATGGCACATAGGGGTGCCAAGGATGGAACCTGAGTCAGCAAGGCAAATGCTCTACCTGCTGTACTAGCTCTCTGGCACGTGGTGTGTGTGTGTGTGTGTGTGTGTGTGTGTGTGTGAGAGAGAGAGAGAGAGAGAGAGAGAGAGAGAGAGAGAGAGAGAGAGAGAGAGAGAGAGCAATCTTTCTTCTTTCTTATTGGAGCTTAATGAACTGAGCCTCAAAAGCTACTCTCTGGGATAGACATAGAAAGATTGCATTCATCTGGGGAACATAAAGTAACAAAATAGGAGACTAACACCCAAGAATGGCTGAGATTAGTACCAGGAATTTTGCTCCATGGCTTGGAGGCCAGCCGCACATGCTAGGGGTAAAGGCAGCTCAGATAGAGAAGGGAGCACCAAATAAAGGGTGTTGGGAGGATCCTCCCAGGATTGGAGAAGCATGCTGAAAGTAGACTATAGACCAAACATGATTGCCACTCAATGCCTCTTTTGCAAACCACAACAACCAAAAGGAGAGAACAGAGGGGAATGCCCTGCCACAGAGGCAGGGTGGGATGGGGGGATGGGCGGTAGGAGGGATACTGGGATCCGTGGTGGTGGGAAATGGGCACTGGTGGAGGGATGGGTATTTGATCATTGTATAATTGAAACCCAAGAACAAAATATGTAAGTCCGCAGCTGTACCTCATGATGTCTCACTAATAAAAATTGAAAAAAAAAAAAAGCAAGCTACTCTCTGAACCCACTTACATTTTCACACCAAGGCTACATTTTCAATGGGTTATTTCCATTAGGATACTAAAAATCAGATACACATTGAAGGTCTATTCCTGTGAGGTGGGCACTCACTGGAAGGGTTTCTTTTTCTTGAATGAACTCATTCTCTTTTAAGATTGTGCAGCAGTCTAAGAATTTTGCCTCTCAATCCCCTTTCTGTCAAAAAGGTGAGGCATGTTTCAAAGTCTCAAACTCTTTGGCCTCTTCTGACTTCCTATTTCAAACTTCAATGTCTTGCAAATCTGATCCTGTCTTTGTGTTCTGCGAAGAGCTGGACAATCTCTTCGGGGCCATGTTCTGCCAGATAATTTAGTTACTTGCTGTTCAGCTTCTTGTTATTGAGACTTGCTTTTAAGCTTTTTATTTTATTGAGCTCTTAATTTTTTTTATTTTAGCTTTTTATTGAGCTTGCTTTTAAGCTTTTTTATTGAACTTTTAAGCATTTTATTGAGGTGGATGGCTGAGGGGGCAATTCGAGTTATAGACTTTACTGTCAGGTTGGTTTAGCCCTACTTATGTAAGATGAAGTATTCTAGGGACCTCTCCTGAATATATTGCTTCTTAGTAAGGATGCTTCACTACGACAGATGGAAAATAAAGGTGTCCTGACCTTGACAGGTAGTTTTGGAAACTAAGATGCTTAGTGTTTAGCAATGGATACATAGGGATCTGTATCCAGATCTTGCCGTTTTTTTCCATGTGTACTTTTCTCTTCACAGAAATTTTCTCTGAAAATTCAAGCCATTTTAGGCTAACTCAATTACAGTATTTGTCTTCTTAGCTCAGAAATGATCTACTCTGCTTACGCTCCTCTTCTGCAATATGAGCCCCCAGGTTTAAGAAGCAGGCAACTGTTTAGTCACCTTTTCCCACCGAGGGCAAATCCTTCATTGCCAGTTGACCAAGTTCTGAGCAACTAGTTTTTGTTTGTTTGTTTGTTTTTTAATGTTAATCTCCAATCATTTTTTGTAAAACTTCTGGTATGTATTTAAAGTCAAAAACTTCCCATGTTTGCTTTCAGAGCATCCCTCAAAATTTATATGCTATATTTTATTAAAATTCATTTCAAAATATTTTCTAATTACACCATGAGATAGTTTGATTCTTGAGTCACTAGCAATAGGTTCTGACATTATGATCATTATTGATATTTATATAACTGATTTCTGGTTTAATTCGTGCCTATATTAGTTCAATCTTTTGAAACTTGTTGAGGTTAGATTTGTGATCAGTCCTACAGTTTTTTGGGTAAACTTTTCCATGTACCATATGCATCTGGAAATTTTTGGTCCAATTTTTAATAGCATATTTTACACATGTAAATACATACCAAATAGTAAGAGCTCAATATATATTCAATTGAATAACTCAAAGTTTGTAATCTATTCGTAGTAATTCTAGACCAAATAGTCAAAAAGGATGATTATGATGCCACAGAGTATATGGAGAAAGAAAACTCGTGCAACTTCACAGAGGTAATCCAAATGAAAACATGTAATTCTCTCCAACCATCCCAGTTCCAAAAAATATTTATGCTAACCCTTTATGTGATGGATATAGTTTAAATAATTTTTTTCTTATATTTTCAGCAATTTTCCCATCCTGGATTGTAAGTTCTATATCAGTAGTATTAGTTAACAGTACATAATATCTTTATAAAACTTAATGACATCTGATTTATAAAGTTCATAGAAGTACACAAACTGATTAGTTTTATTGCATTTTATTTCTCCATTTTTTCAAATAATGATATCTTCTAAAATTACGATTTTAAAAGAAATCTAATGTCCAATTTTTCAAGCAAAATCAATTTTTAATATTCCAATTCTTTGATCACTTTTTATTTATTATAAATATCACCCAATGTTAAAATTGTTAGTAATATGCACCTAAAAACCTTTAACCTTCCAACCTAATCTTTCTGCCAACCTTACTCTGGTCATGGAAATTTCAATTATAGAATAAAAAGAAGAAACAGATTTAGACAAAGTTAATAGCATATTCTGGAGACTTATAAGTTTCCTAATGTCCTGTCAAACATCTTTTTAATCTCTAGTTTGAACCACAGCACTGGGAACAGTCCTTGACAGGTTTCACTCTGCTTTGTGCTGCCAATGCCTAGATTTCGGCATGCACTAAGAATTTAACTTTTGTCTCAAGGCCTCTGTGATGCAGCAACATTATGATGTTCTGGTCCTAGCATGGCTCTTTTATTTTCTTTTCTTTTTAGGTCACGCCTGGTGATGCACAGGGATTACTCCTGGCTCTGCACTGAGGAATTACTCCTGGTGGTGCTCAGAGGACCACTAGGGTCAGCTGCGAACAAGGCAAACACAGGCAAACACCCTACCTGCTCTACTATTGCTCCAGCCCCCCTAGCATGGCTCTTATGGCTTTGCATCCACAGGAATAGAGAAATTGACATCTCAGGGGAACAAGTTCTCAACACATAGGAGATGGCTGTAAACGATAAATGCTTTTCCCTTGTAACTCTGAGGTAGAATTTAATAGGAATCTGGAGGCCATTTTGCACTGAACAACCAGTAACAATGGGCTGAACCACTTGCTAACATTACACTATTTTTCATGGATTTTCTTTCTTCCCCTCTACACTCCTTTCACTTCTGTTACTTGAAATCAAATTCACGAAAGCAATCTCTTTACTTTTTTTCTAAGATTCTGCTTCCCAGAATAAATAAGATAAAACAGTAATTAAATAGATTTTTGGTAGATTATGCAATGCAAGAAATAATTTTTCTTGATTCTCAACAAAGGATAAAGAAACACTTATTTAGTTGGCAACACAGCTTATGGTGATTTTCACTTTCAATTTTGCCCCTTTCTGAAAGTTCATCGTCCATCCTGAAGCCTGAGACCTATAGAAAAAAAAAAAAGAGTTGGTATAGATTAATTTATAACTGAATAGGAA
This sequence comes from Sorex fumeus, assembly GCF_029834395.1. NCBI lineage: Eukaryota > Metazoa > Chordata > Mammalia > Eulipotyphla > Soricidae > Sorex > Sorex fumeus. The sequence continues at coordinate 17,774,090 of NW_026606322.1, forward strand.
AATTTCTTTGTGAGGATTGTTCTAAGCTTCTAACCTTCTTTTTCTATATGAGGAGGTCCTCAGTTATATACAACTAAAGAGGTCCTTAGTTGCATTACTCTGAAAAGGAGTAATAAGTGATAATTGAGGAACCCTCATCTTGCTTTATTACCTAAAGCTTTCACTTGCTTTGGAAACAATCATGTTATTTTTCATTTTCCTTGGTAAAAATCTGGAGTTACAATGATCCTTTCTGCTAAGAAACAAACCATAAAAATTACCAAACTCCTACATTTGTGGAAAAAAATAATAAAGAAATACCCTAAAAGATATAGTTGCTACTAAGAATAAATTACATTTTTTCACATGCAAATCCCAAGGAAAATGTTAATAATCAAGAATTTTGTCACTTAAAATATGGACCATATCGAACAAAATAGGTAAAATAATAAAACAAAACAAAAACAAAATCAAAAAATCTCTGCTGCCCCCAAAACTATAATTTGAATTCTAGTGGCAGGGAAAGTTAGATAATAAAGTAGAAAAAAGTGAGACAAAACTAAATAATTAAAATATAAGTATATGCCAAAAACAGTAACAAGTCTCACAATTTGTTGTGAGATGTTACTGGTGCCTGCTCGAGCAAATCGAGCAAATCGATGAACAAGGTGCTACAGTGCTTCAAACAATGGCTACAGATAAAAATAAACTAGGCCTGGGGGACAGAATGTCCAAGTAGTTTGTTTTGTTTAATCTACAGAGTTTGCACTAAAAACACAATTGAACAAAGACTTGAGAGAAAAGTCAGTTGCTTCCCTATTTGGGGGAGAAGCATTCAGGAAGAGGAAAAAAAAACTTCCTCAAAATCCTCAAATGAAAGAAGCCAATGTGGCTTGAAGGACATGAGCATTAGAAGACAAGATCAGAAAGGGCAGGGATGCTGGTATGCAGAGTACAAGAGAACAGCGTTCTCAAAGGATGGAGGCCCATTTTGGTATTACTATTGACAAGGAAGGTACTACTGGTCTTTAGTGGACTGGTTAACATTTATAAGTACAGTGATGCTCAGGGCACCTGACAGGGTATTTTTCCATACTTTAAGTGACTTTGAACTTCCCTGGTGCTCCTTCATGAGATTTAAGTTTTATAATAATCATTTATAATAACTTTTAAGGGCTGGAGCAATAGCACAGTGGGTAGGGCGTTTGCCTTGCAAGTGGCCAACATGGCCGACCCAAGTTCGATTCCTCTGCCCCTCTCAGAGATCCGGCAAGCTCTCAAGTGTATCTAGCCTGCAAGGCAAAGCCTGGCAAGATACCCATGACATATTTGATATGCCAAACACAATAACAATTGTCACAATGGAGACGTTACTGGGCCCACTCAAGCAAATCGATGAACAACAGGAGTACAGTGACAGTGACTAACTTTTAAATTCCATTCATGGCAAGTTAGATTGCTGGTATCAACTCTCCACTGCAATAAATAAACATTCTGGAAAAAAACAGATTTAGCCTTTGCTAATTTTTGTCAATTATCTTTCTTCCTCACACTTGTTCCCATCTTGCTTTTTGGGAGTTCAATTTTATGTATGTTAGATCACCTGATCCATGATGCACGAATCATCAATTTGTATGTCACATAAGCTTTATTTATTTAAATAATATTTTATTCACATTTGAATCTATTTTACTGACTTGTCAAAAATAATATTCCTTTTACTTTTGTGTTCATCTTACGATACTCCCAACAAATAACTTCAAGTATATTAGTAGACAAGGTCTTTAAAGTAACATTGACAAATATACTAAATGATTGTACTTGAGATAAATTGTTTTGGGATTTCCATTTCAGTCTTAAAAAAATATCTTTATTACATCTTATCACAAGTATGATCACTTAGTATATTTGTCAATGTTACTTTAAAGACCTTGTCTACTAATTCCAACAGCTGCACTGACTTATGTTTCTAGTGATTTAAAACAAAGGCCATTTCAGAACAGTGGGAAAAGGATGGTCTTTCAAGAAAAAGACCTGTGTCGATAGGATAACTATATGAAAAAATAATTAATGCTTACTCACACCATATGCTTAAATAAACTCCATATGATTATTCAAAGAAAACTGCATGTATTTCAGATGTTAGTATAAGAGAATTTCTTGTAGGCAAAGATTTCTTAAACAAGACAGCAAAGAGATTAACCATAAAGGAAGACTGATCAGTTTGAATTTACTAAAAACTATAAATTTATATTCAGGAAAATTTAACCATGAGATAAAAATGCAAAGCACAGATTTGAAAAGGATTTTTGTGAGGTTGTTTTTTTTGCATTTATATCTAAAGATGAACTCACATTTGGAATACACAAATCAAGGAAAAAAAAAATCAAGCAGAAAAGTGAAATGATCCAGAAGCATTTAACCAAGGATGATATTCAAATGGCTAAAAGTCAAAAGAAAAGACACTTGTTTCCAATAGCCTTTAATCACCTGTAAAATAACCAATGCAACTACTAAATGTGGATGGCAAAGGGAAGCAATGGACAATCTCACTATATACTACTAGTGGGGATGTAAGAAAAATTGGCACTGTCAGTTATCCAAACACATGTCTGTGCTGTTCTACATTTAGGTACATATTCTGGGAAAAAATATGTGTCATGGACACACATACATAGATATGTATAATGATGTTCACAGAAATATTATTTTTATAACCCCAAACATAAAAAGTTTAGCCCCCATTTAATTGTCCAATTGTGTATATAATATGAACACTTGATATTAGTGTAAGTGACCAGTCAACAAAGATCCCATCTTTATTAAGTATCCAGAATAGGCAAACCTATAGACAGAATGAAATTCAAGTTTCTTAAAGGCTGTAGAGGATAGGAATGGGCTCAGAGGAGGTGATAGCCTGTAAGTATGAAGTTATTCTGAAGTGAGAAAAATATTCTTAAATTAATTGTGGCGATGAGTTAATCTATCTGCGATTATGCTAAAATAAAAACCTGACTTGTGTATTTTCAATGAATGAAACAAGTGACAAGAAATTACATCTCAATAAAGCTAAAATAAAAATAAAGGCGAAATTGTGACATACAATTGAAAGGTAGGTAACATAAGATGAAATAAAGTAAAATTAAGGAAAGACTTGCTACCTTTAACAACATGGATGGATCTCAGATATAACATGAAATTTAAAAAATAAGTAATATAGAATACTTCCTAAATCAATTGCGTCCAAGATATTTTAAAATAAAATGATGTACTTGAGGAAAAAATAGTTTTTATACAAGGAGAAATTAACCTCAACTGTGAAGACGATGAAGGATGTCAGGAATGTTGTATTTCTTCATCCAGATGACTGAAAAGGTATGTCTGCATTGGTCTTTGAATATTTAAATGTATACCATCCTCAAAATGACCATGTTGGACATACACTGATAACTAGAACATATGCTATAAAATAACTGTGAAAGATACTGCTACGTTACTTTTGTAGCAATTTGCTCAAAACGTGGGGCTTTGGGTTTTTCTTCTTAATAGGAAGCAATGCTCTTCACAGTAAAGAAAGGCGTGGCTACTCCTCTGGGGTTCCCTGCGCACTGCCAGGGCTGGGAAAGCAGAGATGGAGAAGCAGGGACCCGAACGATAGTAACAAGTCTGGACAGGTGAAGTCCTGCGAACTTTCTAGGTCTCTTTCTGCACGCGCAGCAAAACTCTGGTTAAAGTGGGGACGGATTACGGGTTTGACCTCAGCCTCCTTTCCGGGTGAAGTGAACAAATAAATACTCGAATCACCCTGGTCTGCGCGTTTCTGAGGGGCCAGCAGCTAAGAACTTAAAAAAAAAAATTTTTTTTTAAATTCTTGAAGACAAACTATACGAAGCATAGTTATTAACCTGCAAATCATAAAACGTTTGCTAACTGGCTCCTAATGGAAAAGTTCTGCCAGTTTCTTCGCTGACAATAATACTCTAGGCTGAGAACCCACAAGGAAAAAACAGAAAGAAAAAACAAACAAAAAAACTGCCAGGATCAGCGCTTGCAGAAGAGACGCACGTGGACAGGAGCACTTCTGGCCAGTGGCATGGGGAGTTGAAAAGGTTTTGCAGGTTCTGCAGGTTTCTCAGACACAAGACTCGGAATCCAGGAAAGACAGACTAGAAACTCACCTCGGCGGCAGCAGGTGTAACCGGCTGGCCACACAGCCCGGGTCCAAACACAACCTCCCTCCTAGCAGACCGGGTCAGCTGGCTGGAAGCGGATACCTCGGGTCTTCGGCCGATCGTAAACAAGAAGGGCTCTGAGCTCCCGGTGGCAGCATCGCTGTCACTCCTGCAGCCCACGGAGCATCGGTGCCAAACCGGAGCGGAGTTTCCTGGCCTCTTTCCCCGGGAGCCGCCGAGCGGCTTAGCAAGGTCCGCGGGTTGGTGGGTAACTTTTCCCCGAGAGCCCGCCGGGCGCCGCAGCGTCAGGCGCACGCGCAGTGGCCTGGCTGGCTGCAGCCAATCAGAGCGCGCCTGGGCCGGCGGCGTGGGGAAGGAGAGCCAGACCCTCCCCCGCCCCCCACCTCCGCCCCGGGCCGCCCGAAAGAGTGACGCGTGCTCCGGGTCCTGGCTGCACTGCTCGGAAATTGGTTGTGCACCTCATTCCTCTCCACCCTTAACTTAATTGTGAAAAACAATTTCATTCTCCTAGCTCAGTGTGTATATCCCTTAAGAATAGGGGACGCCGCCCCCGCCTCGGGCCCCTCAGCAGAGCCGTTCGTGGCTTTGGGGCCAGGATGATTCTTTGTTGTAAGGGGAGGGACGCTGCCTGACCCCTGGACTCTGAGGCTTAGTGGCCACCCTGTCCTCTAGACGCTGGGTGACAGGAGCTACCCGCCCTTCCCCAACCTGTGATGTGACGAGAGAGAGAGAGAGAGAGAGAGAGAGAGAGAGAGCAGACAGATAGACAGACAGACAGACAGACAGAGAGACAGAGACAGAAACAGAGAGAGACACAGACAGACAGACAGACAGACAGACAGAAGAAGGGGGAGGGAGACACAGGGAAAGACAGAGAGACAGCGAGAACAAATATTACTTCTCTGCAGGATCTGCAGGATGACATTACCGTGTCCTTAGAAAAACACATCATGAAGCTTTTCCAACATAGGAACTCATAATCCACTAAACACTGTTGCACTACAGTCTAGCATACAGTCTGTATTAGGATTTCTTCGATTGTCCACCCCAAATCCTTGCGTAGCCTGTTACTTATCTATAAAGTAAAAACCCAGATGGTAATAGACCACGTACTGAAGAAGTTGGTTCTCTTTTTAAAAAATTTCTTCGATTTCAAACATTTCTCCAGTCTTTTGCACACACACACACAACACACACACACACACACACACACACACACACACCCTACTCCTTTATGTTTTCTGACATCGACTTTTGAAAGTTCAAGCCATTGGTTTTACAGACCATCCTTCAATTTGGATATTTAAATTGGTTCCTTATAATATTTAAGTCGAACATTTTGGCCTTTGAGGGGGCTGGAAATCCACCTAGATGATGTTTTTACCTGCTTTGATTTATTTTCAGATGATTTCTTGACTGCTCTAACATTAAACTTTAAACAATTCCATTTCCCCCAGTGATTTGAGATAACACTTTATTGCTTACATAAATGTACACATCATGCATATGTATATTATTTTTCTAATATATTACTGTCTTAGTTATTAAGGTAAGGTAAAGGTAAAGGCCCTGCCATTGATCGTCGATTTGCTCGAGCAGGCCCAGTAACGTCTCCATTGGAGACTTTGTTGTTACTGTGTCTGGCATATCGAATACTCTCGGTAGCTTGCCGGGCTCTCCGAGAGGGGCGGAGAAATCGAACTCGGGTCGGCCATGTTGGCCGCTTGTAAGGCGAATGCCCTACCGCTGTTGCTATCTTAGTTATTAATGACATGATTTTTTAATATCAGAAACAATACAATATATTCCATTATTTAGTGGAACTAGATCTGTCCCACTGCTGACTTTTCCCTGGTTTTGGAAAATATTCTATTTTTGTTTTTAACGTAAAAGAAGTTGTCTCCATAAACATTTTGTTTAAAATTAGCATCAGTTTATGGCTTCCTATTATTTTTTGACAAACAAGGTTTATTTTTCCTTTTGCAAATCCCAGTTGTGTTCTAGAAAGCTTTTCTCATACAGCTTTTACGCTTATAGATATTTGTTATGTATCTTCCTTGGGAATTTTATTTTTCTGTACCAAGGATCAACATAGTGTCTCATAAATGTGAAACATGTTATATACCACTGGGCCACATTCCTGACTCTAATTTCCTTCCTTCCTTCCTTCCTTCCTTCCTTCCTTCCTTCCTTCCTTCCTTCCCCTGTTTATTACTTAAATAAACAAAGGTATAAATTTCTATATACATTTTTTTATTTTGCTGCTGTATGGAATCTTCTATAACTTCTAGGAGTTTTTCCAAAGATTCTACTAGTAGTCTTATTTACAAGTATAAGACTATAGTGATAATTCTTTTTCTTTTTGGGTCACACCCAGTGATGCTCAGCGGTTACTCCTGGCTCTGTGCTCAGTAATTACTCCTGTCAGGTCTTGGGGGACCATATAGGATGCCAGGCATTAGTTGACCTGGGGTCAGTCCCTGGCATCTGGTATCTGTATTGAAGCTGGATCAGTCGTGCACAAGGCAAACATCTTACCCACTGTACTATCTCGCTCTGGCCCCAGTGATAATTTATTTCAAAGCTCCAACTACTTATCTTGACTTCTGTGTTTAAGTCACAATTTTCCTGAAAAGTCCTTTTTGTTGGCACAATAAAAGTCCCACTATCCTACTAAAAAAGTCTCATTTTCTCTGGGCCTAGAATCAACAATTTCTAAATTTCTAGAAGAAATCTTTAGTGTGTCATGTGAAAATATTCTGATAACCATAATTTATGCACTTATGGATATTCATGTCTAAACTGCATAGTGTTACTTCTTAGACTTTTAAATAAAAAAACTAGGAGGTATGTAGATTTTAAAAGACAGATTAAAAAGGTCAGTTTATGTTGCTATTCCAGTTCTAATGAATGATTATAGAACTTCTAGTATTTCATTTTATACTGTATCTTCTTATTGTGCCAAAAGGCATGGTTTCTAATAATACTGCCATAGTTATTACTTTTCTTCAATATATAATGGTTTTAAAATAACATAATCAATATTATAACTATGTTTAAAGTGACAAATGCAGGGTTCGGAGATATAGTACAGTAGGCAGGACATTTGTCTTGCACGTAGTTGACCTGGGGTCATTCCCTGGCATCAGGTATCTGTATGGAGTGATCCCCGAGATCCCTGAGCATAGAGACAGGAGTAAGCCCTGAGCACTGCTGGATGTGGTGCAAAAACAAATCCCAAACCAAAAATAATAAAGTGCCAAATGCATTTAGTATAGTTAGGCATTTGTTTCAGAATTCCTTTAAATATGCATTGCTTAATTAACAACATAATAGAATCCAAAGTGTGTCAGGGAGAGATTTAGTATTTTTTAGCTTTTTTGCATATAATATTTATCTTTTAATTCTATAATTTTATTGATATATTTAAATTTTGAATATTTTATTAGTAGCTTATAGAAATGATGTTACATTTTCAGTGTTTTTTCCATAATTTCTCAGTATCAGTTGGTATTTCTCCTTATGTCAAGCTATGTTTTTAGAAAGTGAGAAGTCTTTGCTATGTTTTTGATTCTTAGGTAAAGTAAAGGTAAAGGTAAAGTCCCTCCCGTTGTTCATCGATTTGCTCAATCGGGCCCAGTAACATCTCCATTGGAGACTTTGTTGTTACTGTGTCTGGCATATCAAATACTCTCGGTAGCTTGCCGGGCTCTCCAAGAGGGGCGGAGGAATCGAACTCGGGTCGGCCATGTTGGCTGCGTGCAAGGCAAACGCCCTACCGCTGTGTTATTGTTGACTGAGAATATTATTTTTCTTTAAGTAATTTATTGAGTTTTGAATGCCTCTGTTATTTAAATCTTTTTTTTTTTACTTTAAGGCAGAATTTCCCTCTTTGAGAGCCCAGCAAGCTACCAGAGTATCCCGCCCGCACAGCAGAACCTGGCAAGCTACCTGTGGCTTGTGCCAAAAACAGTAACAATGTGCCCAAAAACAGTAACAATAACGGGTCTCATTCCCCTGACCCTGAAAGAGCCTCCAATACGGCAGTGCTGGGAAAGAGTACGGAGAGGCTGCTAAAATCTCAGAGCTGGGATGAATGGAGAAGTTACTGGTGCCCACTCAAGCAAATCGATGGACAACGGGATGACAGTAATACAGTGAACAAAAATTTAAAACATTTATTATAAAGTTGTTCACAATAATTGTTTACATTCAATATTTCAACACCAGTCCCACCACCATTGCACCTTTCCACTACCATTACTTTGAATCTTCCCACTACCACCCTAGCCTGCCTTTTAGGCAGCTACTAAATAATTTATTTTGGATTGCTTGCCATGAATAGTATAAAGTGTCACATGCCACAAAAGTGGCCACACACTCCTGGAATTCTAAAATTTTTAAAATATCTGTGGTCTGGAGGCATTTCTGTGGCGTGCTGCTCTTTTCCGAGATTCATTTGTGAATCTCTGAATCATGGACGTGTTTTGTGCTTAAATGGTGCTCAGAGGCAGTTCTTGAGCATGAATGCCAGAAAGCGGGAAGGGCAGTGAGCTGGGGGAGGTCGTCCATCCCCAACTCCGAGAAGCCTGAAGTTTAACCACTGGTCCCACATATCTAGGTGTTTCAGTGGATTCATTCTCATACATAGGGTCTCTGGACGAACCTGTGAAAGTCGGCCATGAGCATGGCAGTGATTGGATTCTGGAGGTTTGTGGCTGCTGGGGTTCATTTGGGGCAGGCAGAGAGACACACCTTCCCCCCTCTGAGGTGCCCCAGTGAAATCAGCCTAGAGTGGGGTAGGGAGACATCTCTGCAGTGTGCTGCTCTCCTCTGAGAGTCATTTGTGAGTCTCTGAATCATGGCCATTTAATATACTTAGATGGCCTGATTTTGATCTCTTCCGAGATTTGTTTTTGGGTCTCTGAAGCAAGGCTCATAAATGAGCTTGTATAGCTGAGCCAGAGGTGGTTTGTGGGTGTAACTCCCACAAACTTTTGGCTGTTTAATTTCTTATGAAATTTGGTCCCAAGTCATTGGGGTCCAGCCAGAGGCAGAGCAACAATTTTGGGGTATCAGAAAGCCTGAAGACACCATCAGGGTGCTGATGCACTTGCTCCACAGGTACAGGTTGACCTGCTGGGCGGCACCATAACTCCCTCTATATGTTATTTATAAAGACAATTATCAGAAATGTGTTTGTATAATTTTTGGGTAGCATTTGGGCCATACTCAAAAATATGTCCTAAAGTTAGTTATTAATTATTTAATCTCATTGTTTCTGCTGTATGAAAGAAGTTTCTGTGTTGTATACTATTTGTCTTTAATATTTTTACTGTGAACTGTAGTCTTTAGCATTATTTAACTCTATTTTTTAGTAATGTTTTTTGCTTGAAGTCTACTTAACTGGGTTTAAAACCTCAATTCTTTTTGTTTATACATCTTGATGTATTCTTGCTGATACTCTTATTGGTAGCATGTATAATTACTTTTTAAGTGTGTCTTTATTTTTATATATATCTTAGAGTTGGAATTTGCTCTATTGTTAAATCCACAGATTCATGATTCCATCAGTATCAATGGAGATATATTATCTTTCATTGGAAGGGTTAAGGCCTCCATTGGTTAATATGTTTGGTCTCATAGATCATTCCTATCATATTCTATCATATTTATATATGTAACATATGGCATTTCTGATGATTAGTGCTATTAAGAAAAGTGAAGAAGGTGAGGAATTTGAAATGCTGAGGGGAATTACATTATTTCAAATAGGTGGTGAGGAAAGATGTCTCTGAGAAGATGACTTTTGCCTGACCTCTTGAATTAGGTGAAGGAATGTTATTCGAACAACTGAAGAATGATTTATCCAGTTAGGAGAGAATAGATAGGGTAAAGAGCATGAGGTATAATGACCTAGTGTGTGTTTTAAGAACATTGGAGAAATGCCGGAGTGGGGGGGGTGTTGATGTGATTTGGTGTTGCAAACTGGAGAATCACAGAAACAGGCCAGAGGGAAGAAAACAAGAGGAATGGATAATTCAAAAGAAATATAGTGCCAGATGTTGAAATATTGCTTCTGTTATCCTATATAGTCACAAATTAATAACTGAATGTGATTGGTTAGTAACTGAGATTCCCAGCCCAAATATGACAGGAAGTCAGACTTGTGTACATAATTCAGGATGTAGCTAAACTTATACATGAAAGTAATTTCATTTCTGCTGACTTTGAGGGTTGAGTGGGAATAATCTTTGAGTACATTCCTCAAACCTTTGATATTTTTGGTTGTACTTTATATTTTGCCCCCAAACATATTTAAATACATGTTCACAATGACAGCTTTATAATATTTTTTTCTGAAGGTCTCTGTATGCCTGTGAAGAATTTCGTTAAAACATGACAATGAGATGAATCTTAGCTATTGAACATTCAAAAACAAAGTCAAACAAAAATATTTTTTTACTTTGAAGCTTGAAATCTGAAAGGCTTGAGAATTCTTTTAAAAATTCAAGTATTGGCTTTAAACAGTTATTTTTCTTTTCTTCAAGAAATCTGTTGTTTTAACAGAAAACTATATTGCAGAGAAAGTAGAAATAGAAGTGTTTATGGGGGACAGGATGAAGTAAATTAAGTTTTCAATCCAAAGGATAAAAAAAAAAGACTTCAGGATCACATGGATGGTAACTGAGAAGGGACAAATTTTAAATATATGCAAGATTATTTTTCCCAAGAGTATTTATGTGTTTCATTTTGCAGCATTTAAATACATTTCTTCATCTTACTCTTTCTTTACCACCTTTTAGTTTTTAAACTAAGCTGTCACTGTGAAATGCTGAGTAAATCATACTTATATGGAAAACTGAACAGTGCATTGTAAAGTAGGACACAAAACAAAAGACTTATCTGAGAGCTGAGATCATCGCTGTGGACATAGATCCTTTGCTGCTGCTATTCAGCTGTGTTTCTTTGGATCTGAAACGGTTTGTACAATTCTTGGTATGCTATTGCCCCCTGCTGTTCATATAGAAGCATCGACTTTATAACTTTCTGTCTTTAGTACCGTGTTAGCTGCTGAGACGTTAGACCAAGGTTTCAAAGATTCAAACAGAGCAATTTAAAGAATTGCCTCAAATAAACGCTGAATCTCCAAGAAATCTCCAAGCAGTTTTCCTCATTCTTCATATGTTGAAAAGAACTGTACGAAACAGTTGTCTGACTAAGGAACCTAGTTTCTTTTAAAAATATTTGAGGGAAGCTGAGCCCGGGGCAACTTCAATGACTTGGAGAAAAATGGGCAGAGAGATCAGGGAACAGACAGAAAATGAATAGGAAAATTTTCAGGAGGAGTAGGTCAAGAAGAATTTACTTGGAGGCTAAGCGATAGTACAACAGGGAGGGCGCTTGCCTCACACACCGCAGATCCAGGTTGGATCTTCTGCATCCAGATCCCTCCTAGAGTGATCCCAGAACTCAGAGCTAGGAGGAAACCTTGAAGGGTGTGACCCCCAAACAAAAATAAGTTGTTTACCGTAAACAAAACACTGTAGCACTGTCCTCGTGTTGCTCATCTATTTGTTCCAGCAGGCTTCAGTAAGGTCTCCATTGTGAGACTTGTTACTCTTGTTGGCATATTGAATACCCCAAAGGGAACTTGCTAGGCTCTGCCCTGTAGGCGGGATACTCTCGGTAGCTTGCGGAGGCTTCTGAGAGGGGTGGAGGAATCAAACCCGGGTCTGCCACGTGCAAACCAAACATCCTACCCGCTGTGCTACTGCTCCAGCCCACAGTAAGCAAAACTTACCTAAAATTTTAAAAATGAAGAAGAATTTACCTATAATGAGTATGAAAGCCATTCAATCGTGAAGAAACTGCATTCCTTAGAAGGTGCTGGTAGAAAGTGACTGTTTTTCCCCACAGAAAGGCTGGAGATCATTTGTGAGCATTTGGTCTTCTGCCTTTTGTTCTTGTATTTGGTTTTGGGAGGAGCTTCTCAGAATAATTAGTCTGTACGTTGGGGCACTTGAAGCACAAAGGAGAAATAATGCCTGTAGCTTATTTCCTGTCTTACTCAGCAATTTCTAAAGAGGCCATGGCTATCTCCCTGATGAAATTCAGTCCATGTGCAAATATGAGTTTCAGAGTGGTAGTTTTATGTTAACTCTTGCAGATTTCAAACCACTAAGTGCTTAAGGGTTTTAGCTCCTGAATTTACAAGTTTATAGCTGGATTAGGCTGTAAGTACCAGAATCCCTTTTTCATCCATTCACTAAAATTTAAGCTACAATTTATTTATTTAATTTTGCTTTTTTGGGTGACACCCGGTGATGCACAGGGGTTACTCCTGGCTCTGCACTCAGGAATTACTCCTGGTGGTGCTCGGGGAACCATATGAGATTCTGGGAATCAAACCTGGGTGGGCTGCATGCAAGGCCCTATCCACTGTACTATCGCTCTAGCCCGAAGCTACAATTTAGATGCTTGGGGCTTTGCTTCAACATTTGGCTTTTGTTCAGACACTAAGATTCATGGCAAAAATGATTTTAAAAGAATATTTTAATATTTAGACAATTACCTACACATTTACCTATGAAATCTATGTTGATAACCCTAGACCTACAGACTGAACTGCTTTTGAAAAATTTAGTACTGGGGCCTGGGAGAGTGCCCACGGCATGAGGCTGCTCTTTTTATCTTTGATTCTGGCTTACATGTCCAGTATGATTTCTGTTACACTGCTGTTAGGAATCCACAGAAAGTGTATGTGATCTTTGGTGCTCTGAATCCAAGTATGTGAGCACCATAATTGAGTACGGAAGCACACAGCCTGGAATGTGTGACCCCACAGTTATAACAACAAAGAAGGGAAATTAAGGGGGGGAGTACAAACATAATTAAGTCTTTGTTGTAAGCACCATTGAGACTATGTAAGAAAAAATATGGAGAGCCCAATATAAAGCACAAATGTTGGGTTCTAAGTAATAAAAAATTTTTAAAAATGAATTATTTTTGGTGCAGTAAATAAACTGATTTCTTAATGCTTGAAGAAATTACATTTACAGTGTTGATTTTAATGCTTAATCTAGATCTTTTTATTTCTCTTGTGTTAACAACTTAGTTAGGGAAATGAGATCCAAACGGGATCAGACCACCGTCTTCTTCGTGCAAAATTCTACCTCACAGAACAAGGAGAAAAGAATGCAAGGTTTAAGAAGAGGACTCCCAGAACAACCACCAACTGGGAACTCTTTGGCTCTGTTGCGGCAACATGGGAAGATGCCGTCATTGACAACATTGATGAGGAATACGATCGAATGATTCAGCACCTCCATGATTGTGCAAGGAATGCCAAGAGAGAGATAACCACAAAAAACCGTCTTTCTTCGAACACTCTTGAACTTATTCGCCAACGTGGCTTGGCACGTGCCTCAGGCAACCACAAACAAACGTCCGAACTGGCAAAACAGTGCAGAGAAGCCATCAAGGATGACCTCAAAAACAGGAGAGCAGCAGTACTGGTAGATGCAGCAGAAGCTGGGAAAAACATTCGTAATGCCCGCCTGTCCTTCACCAACTACAAAACCAAGATGACTGCCCTCCGACATCATGATGGATCTATCACATCTTCCAGAAGGGCAATGGAGAAGATTATTCATGACTTCTACTCAGATCTCTTTAATAGCCACATCCACTTGCCCACATACCACATACCACATGATGGATATGTCGTTCCCAATGTTCTCCCTTCCGAAATCCAACATGCCATCTCGTCGGTAAAGGAACAAAGAGCACCTGGCCCAGACAAGATCAGACCTGAACACCTGAAGAACTTACCATCAGTACTCATCAATACATTGGCTCGACTCTTCACACGCTACCTGTCTGAATGCAAGGTTCCATCCCAATGGAAAACCAGCAAGACTGTATTACTATACAAGAAAGGAGACATCCACGACATTGGCAACTATCGCCCAATCTGCCTATTGTCTGTCATCTACAAACTATTCACTCGAGTCATCCTGAATAGGATTAGCAGAACACTAGATGAAGGACAACCATGTGAACAAGCTGGATTCCGAAAAAGATTCAGTACCATCGACCATATCCACACAGTAACCAAGCTCATTGAGGTATCTCGGGAGTACAAGATGCCACTCTGTCTAACGTTCATTGATTTAAAGAAAGCCTTTGATTCTGTTGAGACGGAAGCGGTCATAGAAGCCCTAGCCAATCAGGGCGTACAAACTCAATACATCAGGATCCTTCGTGAGCTCTATTGCGGATTCACTATCAAGATCTCACCATTCTACAAAGAAGTAATCATCCATATCAAGAGAGGGGTTCGGCAGGGTGATACTATTTCACCAAAACTCTTCAGTGCCACCCTCGAGAACATCATGCGACGGCTGGAATGGGAAAACATGGGAGTGAAGATAGATGGTCGGCAACTACACCACCTCCGCTTTGCTGATGACATCGTTCTAATAACACCAAACATCAACCAAGCGGCACAAATGCTGAACGACTTTGACCGTGAATGTGGAAAGGTCGGACTACAGCTGAATCTTGCGAAGACAATGTTTATGAGAAACAGCCTTGTTCCTGACGCTCCATTCGCTCTCAACGGAACCACCATCTCCGAATGCAACAGTTATATATACCTAGGTCGAGAAATCAACATGATGAATGACCTGGCACCTGAGTTGCGCAGGAGGAAGAGAGCGGCTTGGAATGTCTTCAAGAGCATTGAAGAAATAACTAAAAGGACAAAGAACCTCCAGCTACGAGCACATCTCTTTGATTCCACTATTCTTCCTGCATTAACATATGCCTCAGAGACCTGGACCCTACGAAAACAGGATGAGAACACTATTCGGGTCTCTCAAAGAGGAATCGAAAGAACTATGCTTGGAATATCACGATTCACTCAAATGAGAGATAGAATCCGGAGTTCTGATCTTCGTCAACGCTCAAGAATCAGGGACGCTGTCTCATTTGCCAAGACATCAAAAATCAGATGGGCTGGACACGTAATGAGGTTTACAGACAACCGCTGGACTAGAGCCATTACTGATTGGATTCCACGAGACATCAAAAGATCACGTGGACGCCCACCTATAAGATGGTCAGACTTCTTCGTCAAGACCCTAAATGATCGGTTTGAGGCTCTACATGTTCCTAAAACGAACAGATACCATTGGGCTACACTAGCACGCAACCGGGATGAATGGAGACGTTACTGGCACCCGCTCGAATAAATCGATGAATAACGGGGATTAAGTGATAAGTGATTAAGTGATAACAACTTATTATTTATTTACTTCCTTAAATTTATACTCTCCATTGATGTAGGTGTGACACACAGTACAAAAAGATAAAATGAACATGTCCGTAAGCTTTATATCTAAAGAAGTATTTTAGAAAAATATAGAACAAATGTATACTATACAAGAATTCAACAATTGCAAGCCAATTTCTTCATTTCTTTCATTTTACTATTTTATTCCAGTCAGTTCCACTGCATTTTAATTTTCTTCTCTTTACTGCATCATTTTATTTATACTTTTAAAATTCAAATTACAAATCAGAGACTTTTTTCTTTTTATGTATCTTTGTAATCTGTAATCTGTAATTTGTAATCTGTAATCTGTAATCTGTAATTTGTAATCTGGCACTTGTAGTGATAAAATTTGTATGTTTTTGCAATAAAAATCTGCTAATGAATGCGTACTTGTTTGTCTAGCACTATGCTGTACCTATGTAAACCAAATGTACATTTGATTTTAATAGACAAGAGTGGAGAAAAATTTTATATAGATCCACTAGGAAGAATTTCAAATATTGTATTCAAACTCTTAGGGATAATGAGAAAGTTAAAAAAATCTTTTTTAAAATTAGGTACTGTCTTTATAACACTGTTAATGATGGTTTCTTATGTACATAATTCTAACTCCATACCATCAACCCAATTCCCTCTCCCAAAGTTCCCAATAATCCTCCCGTTCAAGCCACCACCCTAGGAGCACACCCCTCCTCTACCTCCCACCCAGACTCAGGTCTGTGGATCATTTTTCATATTGTGATGCCTTTGGCCCTTGTTGCTAGGTAGCTGTGTATCACATGTGAGAGAGATCATTCTGATCTGTCTCTCTGACTTCACTGAGCATGATTATTCTAGTTCCATCCCTATTGTGGCAAATTGTGTGATTTTATCCTTTCTTAGAACTGTGTAATATTTCATTGTGTATATTCTTTACTCATTAATCCATAGTTGGGCAATTGTTTCTTTACCTGGGCTTTTATACTAAGTTCTGTGATGAATGTAGGTGTGCATATATCCTTTTTAATTAATGCTTTTGTGTTTTGGGGGTAGATGTTAAAAGGTGGTATTGCTGGGTCATATGGGAGTTCAGAGTGAGAAACTTTGAATTAATAAAGATAGAATGCAAAAGATCCAACTTTCTATTCTATAAGTTCCTGAAGAAATATCTTTTAAATTATTTTTTGTTGCAATATATGTATATTTTTAATATTTCTGCCTATGTGATTTCTTATCAGGTCTGAGTGTATACCTCCAGGAAAGATAAGATAAAAACCATTTATATTTCATTAGTCCAGAAATACAACAAGATTATTGATTTTCAGAAAGGAGTAGAAACAGTTTTTTCTTTTTGAACCACAAACTAACCCTTTGTACAATTCATTGTATAAAATTTATAGTACATTGAAACTTGCTTTCTGCATAAGTTGTGTTGAATATTAGGCATTATTGATTTCAGAATTGTATTGAAATGCTGAAAACTGGAACTTCCCTATGAATGTACATTGGTATAAATATGCTCTAGATTATGATATATTTCTATCAACCTTTCTAATTATTAATGCAGCATTTCACTTACTCTGTCCACTAATGAGTAATATTTGAGAACATTTACAATGTTAATTGAACTTAAAATACAAGGAAAGTTAGACTTTAGAGCAACCATTTTCTAAGTATTATAAATAGCCAAAACAAGTATGGTTAAAATTATTTTGTCAAATCTTATTAATGTCTGTTATTAGTCAAATTGTACTATTAATCCTTGTGGATAAAGTCCTTTTTTCAACATAAAAGAACATTTGTTTTACTTCAATATTTCTTAATGCTGAGAGAACCTCTTTAGGCTATATATTTTTAGCGTAAAATGATGTGACTTCACTGGAATTGACAATTACTATAGTATAAGGAAGGTAGACAGTCAATGAAATGGCACAAAATCTTTGAGGCCAAGAGGTTAAGCCTAAAGTGTTAGCCAAATTTAGGGAATAAAAACTCACATGACGGGCCAGAGCAATAACACAGTGGGTAGTATGTTAGCCTTGCACACAGCTGACCCGGGTTCGATCCCTGGCATCCCATATGGTCCTCTGAGCACTGCCATACCACCAGGAGTAATTCCTGAGTGCAAAGCCAGGAGTAACCCTTGAGCATTGCCGGGTATGACCCAAAAAGAAAAAAAAAACCTCACAATATAGAGGCTAAAGCCAAGTTGGTAGAATGCGAATAAATGAAGTCATAAGAACAGATATAAAAGGTCTTTGTTCTCTGTTGGTGAAGATACCATAACTTTGTATACCAAAAAATAAGAGTAATAACTCTAAAAAAGGTAAGGGCAATAAGGAAAAAAAACAATATTCCCTGTGTTAGATAATCTTGAGTTTTTTACTTGTCCCTTTGGGGTTTAACTAACATCCGTATTCACTCAGTACCAAGTCCCTAACCTTGGATCCACTGTGAGTAAGACCAGAATGGTTGAGGGAAGGCCTTATTGCTGAAGTGCCCCAAAGCCTGGCAACAGAGAGAGATACGGTGTTGATCCACCGAGGGAAAGAGGGAACTTTTGCATGCTTTGCTCCTGCCCTCCTGAGCTTCATAGACTGCATTTAGAAAGCCCGGAATGGTAAATGATATAAGAATTAGGATGGGAGAAGTTGAGAGGATTAAAAAAAAGTACACAGCAACTACATTTTAATTAGTGCAACTATTTTAATTTTAGTATTTTGTGATTCTCTTTCAAATAAGACATTGCCTAAAAGTATATTCTGAAAATTGCCAACTTTTGAGTTCCATATGTGAGGTGGTTTACTGTGTTGCACAATCACTAAAGAACTTTTTGTAAGTGTGTTCCATGTGGTGCTAGGCTAGGTGCTGATTAGAGACAGTGTCACAGATGGAAACTGTGTTCCCATCTTCAAGTTATTTTTAATAGGGTGTGAGAGGAAGAAAAGAACCGTAAACACCAAATTGAAGAAAAAAGATTAAGGTATACAGATTTGCTTCTATCTCAATAAAATATCTCTAGGAAAGTTGGTTAGCATAGGTCAGAGTGGTCAAAAGTATGCAGGAACAAACCTTTATTTCAGACTATCCACTTACAACCCTGTTATTCATGGAGTCCACTCTGTAGCAAGAAAATCTGTCTCTTTTCTCTCTCTGCCTCTCTATTTCTGATGATCTCTGTCTCACTCTCTCCCTCTTTCCCTCCCTCTTCACTCCTTACTCTCACTCTTTCACACTTAAGCATAAATTTTCTCTTTTAGGTGACTAAAAACCAATGAAAGTTATTAACTTCTTATAATCAGTCACCCTGGTCTCTTTCTGAAGCCAGCTAGATATAAATGGGATTTAGTGTATGTGGAGTGTGTGAGTGTGTGTGTGTGGGGAGAATAGTCTGTGTGATCTTGAAACTAAAAATGAATGTGCTGTGATAGGGATCACTCAAAGGGCTGTCTCCCTTGCATGTAGTTCATGCCTTACATGCAGATGGCACCACACGTGCCCTCTCTACCCCCCACCCTCCCTTGCCATTCCACACTGCTGTCATGACCCTGAGCACTGCAGGGACCAAGCCCAGCACAAGAGCCAGTCTGACCTACAACCCTGATCTGTTTATCCAACAAGCCTGTCCCATTACCCAAGGCCCAGCAGAACCCTGGAGAGTCCCCAGAATGAATGTGCTACAAAGATGCTGAAAATATATCATTAAATATCCTTTAGAGTCAGCCCAAATATGTGTGTTTTAAGTTGGTATTAGGTTTGAATTTAGAAGAACTCTTTCTTCAATTCAAATGCTTTATGCTTCCGACTATTAAAATCATTCTGTATTCATGAACAAGCCTTCTATAACTGATGAGAATGTTTGCTTATAGCCCAACTTTAATGTATCAGAAAGTTTATTTATTTAACTTTGATATCATTCTCACTGTGGACTTGGTAGAATGATGATGATTGTTCTTTGGGATTTTCTTTTTTGGTTTTTTTGTTTGGGGGTCACACCTGGCAGTACTCAGGGCTTATTCCTGGCTTTGCACTCAGAAGTCAGTCCTGGTGAGCTCAGGGCATCAAATGGGTTGCTGGGAATCGAACCCAGTTTAGCCACATGCGAGGCAAGTACCCTACCCACTGTACTACTGTATTTGTCCCAGTGATTGGTTTTTAAGTTGGGAACTCTTTTTACCTAGATTCTAAGGCATCCAGTATAGGGAACTGGAGAGAGAATAATGAAATAGTCCTTTCACAATTTTTATACTTTCCCTTTTTTAAATTAATATTTTTACACTTTTTCACATTAATGTTTTTTACATAATTCCAATCTTTTTTTTTACATTATCATTGCCTCATGGAATGAGAGCAGAGCATGGTTTGTAGTTGATCCACTGTTTCCTCAGCATTGAACTCAAGCTTGCAATATAATAGTTCCAAACAGGGTATTTGGTGAATTAAGTACCAAGCTTGTTTATTGCCACAGCATTTACTCTTTCTGCAAACATTTTTATTTTCCTTGGGGTTAGGCCCATTTCGTATACTGGATATCTCTCTTTATGAAAACCAAAAAAATCTTCTTTAAACCCCTATATCGTCTAGAATTTGATTATTGAATTGAAACACTTTGAAATCATAATGGAAAGTGAATAAAGTCATTTTATGCAATTAAAACCTGTATTGTGTAGTTGATTTGATGTGTAGTTACTATTTGTAAGCACAATTAATTTATACTAATCTTAACATTTTAAAATTTGCTTGACAGGTAAAAATATAACTTGGAAAAGCAGTACTAGTGTGAGTGAAGCTGATGATGTGCTCGCTAAGAAACACTTCTTATCCATCCTGGATTGGTTACTTTCTATATTTTTCAATAGGTTTATGTTCACATAAATCTATTTTATGAGTGCTTTGAGTATAAAACAGTGCTGAAAAGAAACAGCAGTTGTAGGCAACCAGATGGTTAAATAATTCAAGTGAAAATCCTGATCATTGTCATTTGAGTGGGAATCACTGGTCACACTTGGAAGTAAATTCTCTCACCCTGAATTTATTAGATCTCATGTAAGATTGCACAATCTACTACTCATATTAAGTAGATTGTGCACTGCACAGAGAAATCCATCTAAAGTGCACTCTCTATCATGGTCATTCATTGTTGAATATTTATTGAGACAATTTTATGTGAGGGCAGTAAAGTTTCCTGCTTTAACAAAATTAGCATTATAACATGTTTTGGAAATAAAATTGTTGAGAAAAGGTTATATTTTCTAAAATTTCCATAAGTGTTTTGATGGGGCTAGTGAGACTCTTACATGGACAAGTTATACATATCCTTTGGCCTTCAAGTGGAGATTATTAGTACATATATAGCTAATATTGAAAGATAATAGTCATGCCTGGCTCACAGAATTAAAATGATGCTGTTCCATGAATTCCAGAGGACTAAGCACAATGCCTGTAGGTTTGATGAATTGCAGTTCCTTTCGCCTTGAATTAGGTAAATTTTAGAGAAATTAAGTGTATATAAAAATATTTCTTTGAATCTTTGACCTTTTTCAGCATTGCACATTTAATACTTTATTATTGGCTGGAGCAATAGCACAGCGGGTAGGACATTTGCCTAGCACGCAACCGATCTGGGTTTGATTCCTTTGCACCTCTCGGAGAGCCTAGCAAGCTCCCGATAGCATCCTGCCCCCCACGGCAAAGACTGGCAAACTCCCCGTGACGTATTTGATATGCCAAAAACAGTAACAAGTCTCACAATGGAGATGTTACTGGTGCCTGCTTGAGCAAATCGATGAACAACAAACAGGAGGACAGTGCTACAGTGCTATTATTGCATGGAACCACTTAAAATGTGCATAATGGGATATTTGGGATTCTTCATTTGTCTAATGGTATACATGTAGTTTAAAGAAAATTCCGACTGTGTGACACTTTGAAAGAAAAAAGTAGTGAACTCATGTTTAAGTTTCTTTTAGAATTAGAAATTACTAGAATTTCAGTTTTAGAGGGATCATTAATATTTCCCTAAATTTATTAAGTACATATTTATCAGTAATTTTTATGGAAATAATTGCACTCTGCAATAAAATACTCTTTTGGCAGTGGCGGTGGGATTGTGTTGGGAAGGCTAGATGAGGCGTGTGTACCTGGCAGTGTTTAGGACTTACTCCTGGCTCTGTGCTCAGGCATCTCTCCTGGCAGTTCTCAGGGAACCATATGTGGTTTTAAGCATCAAATTCAGCAATGTCCAAGACAAACAATAATCTACTGTATTATCATTTTGCCCTGTAATAGAATATTCTTGTGGAGACATTTGAATTTTTTTCACGAATATTTCTAGAAACAGTTCTTAATTACTAATTTAATTTTTAGGAAAATTTTGCAAGATGCTTAAAAATGCATTCTCTGATAATTTTCATTTATTGGAGTTAGATTTACTCTTTGACAAACAATAAATTATTTAATTCTTTACCAGAAGTAATTAACTTCTATTATTCGAATTAAAAATCACTCTATCACTCTATTCTCCTGTTATTCTTAAAATCCCTTTTTCATCTTTTTCACTCCTTTGAGTGCCTTTCAGCCTCCTCTAAAAGTGAGATTCTTACTAGTATTCAGGGCTCCAAGTAGAAACTGATTGTCACAGGATACAGCAAGTCTTGCATTACATATCTTGTCTCATATAGTTGATTGTTTTATATTAGCAATTATGATATTAATGTGCACTTTAAGAAATTAATGTGTTTTTTGAAAACATTTTAATTTATTTTTCACATGTTACTAAATAAGCTATTTTTTGGAAAATGACAAATGTCCTCCTTGTTTATCATGCATTGTTTTGAGAAATTGTAATGGGAACAGTAATGAGGGCAACCTTGTTAGAGCATTAGATTATTGAATTACCATTTGGAAGTCATTTTTGGCAGAGTTAATTAAAGCCACTGTAATTTGTACATTTCAGGCAGCTAAGAGGTGAGATCCAGGAGCAACTTACAGATCTCTTTCTCTAAATTATTCTCCTGTAAGAAGTTTTCCCCTTTTGATGAACAAGAAACTTAACAGAAAAAGACTTGTTATATACTTGTAATCTACTTATTATAGTCACGTAAGCACTTAGTAAAAACATCTGTTATTTTCTCTACTTTTCTAAAGTTAACAAATGCATGAAATTCTTTTCATACCCGGTGTTCCCGGACTCATCATTTGGGATAAATAGTCCTGCCTAGCAGAATGCTGAAGATGCCAATTATAGTGCAGTCACAGTTTATAGGTAGGTACACTGTTTTCCTTGCTCATTTTAGTGACAGGATAGGACAATGAGATGCTGCAATTAATTGGGAAGTGTGAACAGGAAAAGATCTTTGCATAAGGTAATGGGGGAGTGTTTGAAAGTTCTGTGTGTGGGGGTGGGATAGGGAGGTGTAGAATTAGATGAAGAACACATTTTCCCTCATGACTACCATTAAAAATTACCAAAACTTTATAATTTAGGACAATAGAAACTCAGGATGGAGAAATTGTTACACAAGTAAGGGACTTGCCTCCCAGAAAGCTGACCTGGATTCTATCCCCAAAGCCCACCTGTAGTGATTCCTGAGCACAGAGCCAGGTATAATCCATCAGAACTGTCAAGTATGTGGTCCCAAACCACAAGCAAACAACAAAAACAACTGAATTTTTTTCCTCATTCTTAAAAGATCAGAGTCTGAATTCAAGATGTTGTCATACTATTTATTCTCATACATCTCTAGGTAAGTTTCCATTCCCTTCCACTGGTGGCTTGGCATTCTTCAGTTTGTTGTAAAATTACTGGAGTCTCTATCTCTGTCTTCATCTGGTATTTTTTTTCTGGTATCGTCTCTGTGTCTCCCTCTTTTTATTTTTCTTGTAAAGACTTAGATCATTGGATTAGAATTAAACTTAATCCAGTACAACCTCAACTTGATAACATCTGTTAAAGCCCTATCTCAGGTCATATGTACAGGTTCTGGAGTTAGGATGCTAGCACATCTTTTATTGGTACACAATTCCTTGGGCAATAAGTGAGATGATCCCGAATTATGGAAAACTTTCCATAGCAGGTAGAAAAGTATAGGCTTAATTTCTGAGCTACGGACCCACTGGAAGCAAGGGTCTCTATCTCTGTGTGTATCTTCCTCCCTCTCTGTGTTTCTTACTACATGGTCTCTTATCTTCCAGGAAGAGCTAGGACCAGGACTTCAGATAAAGCAAGAGAGGTATAAGAAGCATACTTTCCCAGTAGGCCTTATTGCTTACTGCAATGAATTTAAATGAAAGGGAAGTTTTGAGGCTAGCATATGAAGTAGGGGTATGGTACAGTGTTCAAGGAATAAATTGAAATTCAGGAAGAAACATGTGTTGATTTACTTGTTCTTCTGTGATGAAACTCTCTTAAAACACTGACAAATAGTGGTTTCTGTTTATCATTCATCTGAGCAGAGCAGATGAATGAAACTGCTTTGAGAAATAGAAGTGGGTAAAGGGAAAGCTGATCAATTATTTGTTTAGACCTTCCTGACCCAAATTTTTAACTCAGTTTTCAAAGATAGATTACCTATTGAGCAACAGTTAGAGTTAAGCATGAATTTCCTGAAATAACTGTTCTGTGACAAACGATACCACTATGTCAAATGGATAGACCCTGAAGGTAAGATGGGATAAAGTCATTGAGATACTCAGAGTTCAACAATTTAGGGGATAACCATTTTCATGAGTACTTCCATGGCACAGAGAGTACCTCCTTAAATTTTGTACTCTTAGAGGGCCACTCTTATTAGTGTTGAGCAAATAAAGGGAATTTGTTCACCTGGGAATGGGAATAGCCTTAAAATTTACACCCATTATACCTCTCTTGCTTTATCTGAAGTCCTGGTCCTAGCTCTTCCTGGAAGATAAGAGACCATGTAGTAAGAAACACAGAGAGGGAGGAAGACACACACAGAGATAGAGACAGAGACAGACACAGACTTAGAGATATAGAGACATATATATGAGAGAAAGAGAGAGAGAGACTATAAATAGATATGAAGTAAGCACCGACTCAGGTACAAGGGAGTAGAGTGAGGAAACTATTTTTGAATGATGAGTCTTGGCCCCAGTTACCTGGTAGCCTCATTTGTAAGGATAGAACACCAATCTGAGCCCTCCTGAATTCCTTATCGACAAAATCATACTTGTTTCAAGCCACTGTGTATTGAGGTAGTTCATTTCACACCAATATATTGCCCCAAATACCCCCCAAACCTGCCATTATTATATGGAGCCAATTACATAGTTCTGAAAAAGACTAGATAGCTCTGTAAATTGAATTATGATAGAGTACAGTATGCTTGATTGTTGTTCAGGGTTAAAGGATAAAGAAAGCTATTAAGATACTACAGTTACTGGCATTCTAAGGAAATAAACTCTTATACTTTTGCTTCTTCGTCTCATTACTTAAGCTACAGAGGTATACAACTTTTAAGGTTTGAGGTTGACTAGAACAAAAAGATACACCCACTCATTCAGATTGGGTCTGTAAAGAAATCAAATTCCTGTCTGACTTTGATCTAAGGCAAGTAGGGGATGTTGAATTTCCATTTTAAGGCAGATGGTCTAAATTCTCATGCTAAATGAATAAAATTTTCTTTGGATCTCATTAGTTCTCAAGTGGGAGAATCAGTAATAGCTCTTTCTTCTTGGCTTTGTCTAAACAAAGCAAGCTTTGAATGAAAAGTTTATTTTTATGACAACTAAATTTACTAATTTTTCACTGAGTACCTCTGTTTCACAATAATTTACACATTCTTTCAAATGTTTGTCAGCACATTTGTTTATTTTCCTTTGAAGCATACTCTACTCATAAATGAGGCTAAGAAAAATAGCAAAAATGAATAAAAGTTGAAGGCACTGTTTGGTAGAGATGGTGTATTATAAACAAAATTTAAAATACAATAGTATTTGACTGAAACCCAATCATGAACAACTGTATAACTGTGTGTCTCATTGTTTTTCAATTAAAAAATGTAATGGTATTTTAAGAAATGTTCCAAGAATTTTATAAATTTTCTGTTTGTTCCTACAAGTGCATAGTGAATAAAGATTTCCTGACCCATTATTCATTTATACAGGGTATTAGACATTTTTATGACCTCCCAGTGTAGTCATAATGTGTATGACACAATTTAGCACCTAATTATCTTCTGCTTTATATTATTCATTATTATATCAATGTATGATTCTTGTCCTTTCAAGTAGATTAAAAGATCTTAAAAGGCAGGAACCAGAACTTATCTTTCTCCCATATTTGCATTCCATTTAGCACTTGGGAAAATTTTAGTTGCTATGAGTATATTAAGCAATTCTTGTCTCTCAAAGCTCAATGAAAAAAGCTCAGGGCATTTGTAATGGCTCTAGTCTTAAGAACACAGAGATGGGCAACTTAATATTCCTTTTCTCAAGGAATTTGATATCAAATGGAAGGAGGGATAAGATGAAGGGCATTACCATGAATTTTGAAGTGGCTTTCTTTCTTTTTGCGCTTATTATCAGACTAGGGAGATGAAAAGTGGAGAGACATGCACTTTTGTGTGCTACTATTTTCATCTCACTGTGGTAACAATTGGCATGTTTTCCTCTTAATTTCTCCTTTTGGACAAACCAGCGAGTGGCATCTGCTCCCAGACAAGAGTCTCTCTTGACTGAACACATATGTAATGGTTTGGTAAGTCTTATTTTTTTCCTTTTTGAGGCAGCATGCTGCTTCTCAAGACATCATATTTATGTCTATATTATCCTTACTTTTTATTGTAGAAAGACATACATGACATTAAAATGACCATTTTAATCATATTAAATGTACACTAAGATGGCATTGTATGTTTGTATAAGTATGCACTCATAACCAATATTTTTCTATAGAACTTTTTTAACCATCCCCCCCCAAACTTAATGTCTGTTTAATTTAAAATTTAAAAATAACTCCTCATTTCCTTTTCCCTGGCCAGTTTCCTAACATTCCAATTTTGTAACTCTAAGAATTTTATTGCTCTTGCTACCTTATAGAAGAGCAATCATAAACTATGTGGAGTTTGACATTTATTTTAATGTCTTTAAAATTAATCTATATTATAATATGCCTCTGAATTTCCTTTCTTTCAAAACTTGTATGATATTCTATTATATGTGTATATGTATATGTGTATATCACATTTTGTTTATTCATTGTTGGCCCTTGGTTATTACTCCCATGTTTTGGCTATTATAACTAATGCTGTGAGGAGCATAGGTGTACAAATATAAATCATATGATGACCACATTGTTATGAGCATGAATGTTCATTTAATGCTTAAAGTTAGCCCCTCCTGGGCGACTGATATATCTGGAAGATGTATTTTATCTCTGGAACTTCATAACTTGAATTAAGAGATTATGAGAATATGGCCTGCTAACACACTAGAAAATATGACCTGATATCATTTGTTTAAAGTTAGGACTATGACCAATATTCGCATTCAGTAGATAACTTGTTAATTTATCCTGAAGGATGATTCTTGTTTTTGTTCTCTGTCATGACTTTGGTTCAAGGTACATGTGTCTTTTTATGACACAGCAGGATTACTGGAGATGACTAACTGATTTGTCAAACTTCACATTTTAATTTTTATTATAATGTATATCTTTGCTAATTTTATTTTATAAAAGCTTGCAATCAACCCCCATCACATACAGGACAAAGCTCAAGTTTGTTTGCCTGTCATCAAAGGCCTTTTGTAATTTGGAACCTGTTTACATTTCAATTCTCACTTCTCTTGCTTCCTTATATAATCTCTACTCCAGCTGAAAACAGTTTTCTCTTTACCGCTTGAACAAATCATCACTATTTTGACTTTTCTTATTGCTGTTAACTCTACGATGTGTACCTTTTATATGCTTTCTTCAAGTTTTAGTCTAAATCTAAGTATCTCTTTTAAATTGTTTCAAAACAACTATGTTTCAGAATGATTCCTTGTTCTTTTGACTGTTTGCTTAGTCATTGTGAAGTTAATCATGCTAATAATGCTTTTATAATCTATATTATTATGTTTGAGTTCTTGGGGTGGGCTTAATGCCTTTAGTTACATGATTTCTAAATGAAGTTATATAGCACACATATGAAGCATATAGAATTATCCATACATGAGTGAGGTGTTTACATAAACTTGAGATGCTGTCTAACTTATTCTAAAATATGCAGCTAGTAAGTGCCAAATCTAGGGTGCTGTCCAAAAATTTCTACTATGAAAGTATCACTTAAAATGTAACACTTAGGTAGTACATGGAAAGTATCATGCTAAGCGAAATGATTCAGAAAGAGGGACAGACATAGAAAGATTGCATTCATCTGGGGAACATAAAGTAACAAAATAGGAGACTAACACCCAAGAATAGCCAAGATAAGTACCAGGAGAATTACTCCATGGCTTTGAGGCCAGCCACACATGCTAGGGGAGAAGGCAGCTCAGATAGAGAAGGGAGCACCAAATAAAGGGTGTTGGGAGGTTCCTCTCACCATGGGAGATGCGTGATGAGAGTAGACTATAGACCAAACATGATTGCCACTCAATGTATCTTTTGCAAACCATAGCACCCAAAAGGAGAGAGAGAACAAAAGGGAGTGCCCTGCCACAGAGGCAGGGTGGGATAGGGGAATGGGGGGGGGGAGGGATACTGGGACTGGTGGTGGTGGAGAATGGGCACTGGTGGAGGGATGGAAATTAGATCATTGTATAACTGAAACCCAAGCACAAAAATTTGTAAGTCTACAACTGTACCTCATGGTGTTTCACTAATAAAAATTTAAGGGAAAAAAAAAGAATAACTTACTCTTGACCCATCAGTATTCTTGAATATTTATATTTAGTGAGGCTTTTCATCCTTAGTAGCAATGTGCTATGTTCATCACTGTCTTCTTTTTGACCAGAGTACAATGTTATGAATTTATTGTGCAGCCTAGTTAATTTTCCTAGAAGTCAATCAACTTATTTAATTAGGTATGATAGACCACCGGTAAAGAGTAAGGGCAGTTGTAGCTTTTTTCTATATCAAAATAAATTTTAAAAAATTTTAAAGAAAAAAATTAAAATGTACCACTTAAGAAAAGCAACTGGTGCTGGCATGGATATGGGGAGAAAGGGACTCTCCTTCACTGCTGGCGGGAATACCGACTAGTTCAGCCCTTTTAGAAAACAGCATGGACTCTTCTCAAAAAATTAGAAATTGAGCTCCCATTGACCCAGCAATAACACTTCTGGGAATATATCACAGTGATGCAAAAAAGTATAGTAGAAATGACATCTTCACTTATATATTCATTGCAGCACTGTTTACAATAGCCAGAATCTGGAAAAAACCCGAGTGCTCGAGAACAGATGACTGGTTAAAGGAACTTTGGTACAGCTTCACAATGGGATTCTATGCAGCTATTAGAAAAGATGAAGTCATGAAATTTTCATATAGGTGGATTAACATGGAAAATATCATGTTAAGTGAAATGAGGCAGAAATGAAGGGACAGACAGAGAAAGATTAAACTCATTTGTGGAATATTGAGTCAGAAATGAAGGGACAGACTTAGAAAGATTGAACTCATTTGTGGAATATTAAGTAACAGAATGGGAGACTAACACCCAAGATTAGTAGAGATAAGTACCAGGAGGATTACTCCACACTTTTGGAGCCGGCCTCACATTTTGGGGGAAAAGGCAGCTCAGAGAGAGAAGGGACCACCAAGTAATGGGTGCTAGGAGGGCCCGCTTGGGATGGGAGAGGCAGGCTGAAAGTAGACTATAGACTAACCAGGATGGCCACTTATTGTAAACCACAACACCCAAAAAGAGAGGGAGAGCAAAAGGGAATGCCCTGTCACAGAGGCAGGTGGGATGTAGGGGACGAGGCGGTGGTGGTGGGAGGAATACTGGAATCATAGGTTGTGAAAAATGGGCACTGGTACAGGGATGGGTACTCGATCATTGTATGACTGAAACACAAGCACGTAAGTTTGTAAGTCTGTAATTGTACCTCATGGTGATTTACTAATAAAAATTAAAAAATAATAAATTACTTAAAAAAATAAAATGTATCAATTAGGTTATCAGCTCATGAGGTAAGTGGGTATCATCTGTTCATAGCATCTGCTGTAGAAACTGTCTGTGGAGGGGTTGGTGCTAGGAGAAAGTTTTGAACACCACTAAGTGTAGCCCCCAAATCAAAGGGGGTGGGGAAAATAAATGTGTGTCTGTGGAAATTAGTTGGGAGAAGATAGCCCACTGAATCAAAACATACTCTTATTTTTAATTAGCTCACCATGATAAATTAGCATGATTTTTAACTGGTCACATCATACGCTTTTCTTGATCAGGAAAGTGTCCTTAGAGTTCATTCATGTCTCTCTAGACTCACTTCAGAGTTATTTTCTTCTGTCACACTAGCTGTATTTCTGTTACCTGTTTCTCTTAACAATGACATCGTTGTTTAAATTCCTAATAACTAGGATAGATCCTGTTCAATAAATGAGTATTAAGTGAATTAAATGAGTCTGTGATCATTACCCATCCTAAAAGTTGGTATCTCAATGTGTTGCTCACTCATTCAATAAAGTTGAATGGGGCGTATCCTCAAAGTGGCAAAATGGCAATAAAAAAGATAACTACAATTTATTTAATTGTACTACAATTTATGTTGCATGGTATAATGGTATTTATGGTCACTTTTAACATAAACTGAATGGAAGGAATTGGCACCTATATAATGTGCAATTGAGTGATATTTGATCAATGTATTGATATTTTTTTCAAGAAGCTTTTCCTTAAGTACTATTTAATTGGGTTCTGATAATATTTGCCCATCTGGAAAGATTATCTTCATTCCACCACTTAGCATTAATGATAAAATTGTCCTTTGAAATTAAATATAATTTTCTTGGACTTTTGTAATTTCTAAATATCTTTGATGATCTTTCTTGCCTCTTCTATTATTCCCTTAATATTTTTCTTTAAATCTTATTTGTTTACTTATTTACTTATTCCTTTCTTCTCATTGTTCTTGTGATGGCTGGGGTGACACATGCTTGGTTGCCTTGCTCACTGAGTGGGGTGGGGGGTTGAGGGTGTGTAGGGTGTAGCTGTTGGTGGTAGCTGTGCTCTTTTGATTTTCATACTCTTATTTGATGCCTGTGTTTCCAGGGAGCAGACCCCTTGGGATTGTTTTTAGTGTACATGGGTGGTACAAATGATAGAACTTGGGGCCTTGCGTTTGTAAGACAGGGTCCTTTGCCACTGAGTCAATAACCAGGCCCTTCAATCTCTGTCTTTATTTTTTTCTTTTTGGGTCAATACCCAGTAATGCTCAGGGGCTTACTCCTGGCTTTGCACTCAGGAATTACTACTGGCGGTGCTCAGTGGACCATATGAAATGCTGCGTGCAAAACAAACGTCCTACTCACTGTACTATTGCTCCAACCCCCAATCTCTGTCTTTAAAAAACAAATGGACACTTAGGATGAGGCTAAAAACTTTAGCTTCATATTCATAAATACTATTCCACCTATTATAATAAGATCGTATAGAGAAGTCAGAAGATACATTCGGGTCCATGTATTTATGTGTTCTTTATAAATTGTAGGTCTCTGACCTACAATAGTGAAATTGAGACAAAGATAATATGGCTATGAAGACTGGAATATTTATCATTTGATTCTGTAAGAGAAAATTTGCCAGCCTCTGACCTAAAATTATTTTCATATCATTAATAGAATATATGCGCACTCCAAAAAAGCATTACTTTAGTGCATTTGTCAAGAAACGCTGTATGTTAAATCCTTAATTTCAGTTTTCTAAAACCAGAAAATACTTTAACTTTTCATTATGGAATTTAAATATTTAATTATAAATAATTTATGTTCCAAGGACCTTGATATCAGCCCTGTTTGGGAGCTAATAAGAACTGGAAACATTAAAAGATAATATATATATATATATTTAAATAGAGTAGCTGTGCCTAAAATATATAATGGTATAAAAAATATAGAAGGGAAGAAGTGAAATTATTTCTTCCAGAAAAATCTAGTCTTATCCATTAAAAACAAAATTTCTTGTAATTCTTTTTAGGCACTTTCTGTGCAACTTCAAGAATAAATACATTTTCATTATTTGTAGTCTATCTTAAAATACAGTTTTTTAAAAATTAAAAACAGCAATATGCGTGCTAGTTTTATTAATTTCGATAGCACTGTAGCACTGTCCTCCCGTTGTTCATCAATTTGCTCAAGAGGGCCCTGTAACGTCTTCATTGTGAGACTTGTTGTTACTGTGTTTGGCATATCGAATATGTCACAGGTAGCTTGCCAAACTTTGCAGTGAGGGCAAAATACTCTCGGTAGCTTGCCGGGCTCTCAGAGAGGGGCGGAGGAATCGAACCAGGCTCAGCCAGACAGGCGGCTTGCAAGGCAAACGTCCTACCGCTGTGCTATCGCTCTAGCCCATTACTTTAGATATATTTCTATAAATTTCTATAAATATAAATAAATGACTATCATTATTATAAATTAACAACTTTTTCATTTTTAAAAAATATTTAAACTTTATTTTCAAAGAGTTCACAGTGATTATTTTAAATATTTGAACACTAATCCCACCACCTTTACACCTTCCCTCCACCATTATTTCAAATTTTCCCAGAACCACCCAAGACTGCCCCAAAGGCAGATGCTAAATAATTTATTTTGCATTGTTTGTCATAAATAATTGACTAAAAAGAATCCAGAAAATTTTCCTTATGAGATGTAGCTCCTGGAATTCTAAATAGGGTCCTAGAACTGGAGTTAAATTCTTTAACTGATGATCTGGGGTTTGAAGGCATCTCTGCAGCATGTTGCTCTCTTCCAAGACTAAATTGTGAGTCTTAAGAAGTTTTTTATAAGGATTTTATTGAAATATAATTTATATAGTATAAAATTGATCCATTTAAAAAGTGCCAGTCAATATTTTTTTTTATAAATTTGTGGAGTTATGCAGTCATCATGGCAGTTCTAATTTCAGATATTTCTATCATCCAAAGGGCTGGAGCAATAGCACAGTGGTAGGGCATTCGCCTTACAAGCGGCCAACATGGCCGACCCGAGTTCGATTCCTCCGCCCCTCTCAGAGAGCCCGGCAAGCTACCGAGAGTTTTCGATATGCCAAACACAGTAACAACAAAGTCTCCAATGGAGACGTTACTGGGCCCGCTCGAGCAAATAGACGATCAACGGGAGGGCCTTTACCTTTACCTTTACTATCATCCAAAAAATTTTCTCATGCCCATTTTCTGCATTCAATCTGTTCCTACACCTGCCTTAGGCAATCACCATTCTACTTTATGTATTGTGTGTATATATATATAATATTTGTGTATGTCTTTTTTGGATGTCCATATAAATGGAGCAATATAACTTATAACATTTTGTGTCTGTTCTTGTACTTAGCATTTCAAAGTGATTTTAAGATAAAAGATTTCGAATAGCCCCAGGTACTTTCGTACTTTTCCATAGAACGTTCCAGTTACAATCAATATTTTGTTTTCTTTCCTTTAAAAGTTACTTTTGAAACAAGCAATGCTATAACTTCTAGGCAACTTTATAGTGTCTGCAATTCAAAGATTCCCAAATCTGTCCCCTTTATGAACACTTGGGACCATACATATAAATGTATGCAGCCCTCCAGGGTAAACAGAAAAAGCTACTTATTCTGGAAACTAAAGTAATCTGTCTAGTCAACTCCGCACCTTTCCTGACCACTCTTGGGGAGGGAATAGTATTTTGGCTAAACCTTACTTAAAATACGTCATCCCAAGAACCATGTAATGAAGGCTATGAATTTCTCCTTGAATGACTCACAACTGTGATGTAATAAAAACTTGCAAGTAGGGGTTGGAGTGATAGCACAGAAGGTAGGGTGTTTACCTTGCACGCGGCTGACCCGGGTTGAATTCCCAACATTCCATATGGTCTCCTGAGCAACGCCAGGAGTAATTCCTGAGTGCAGAGCTAGGAGTAACCCCTGTGCATCATCAGGTGTGACCCAAAAAGAAAAAAAAGATTTTGAAAAAGCAAAACAAAACAAAATTGCAAGTATTTGCCTTGGTGCATTCCCAGATATTTTTCTCAGCCTTGCCCCCACAGTAATGGCTAAAAGCCTTCTAATAGACAGTTAAAATCAGTGAAGAACCATTATTTTCCTCTATTATATCAGCAAAATTAACGTATAGTAATTTTTATTATATGTTGCACAAATGGTAGTATTTCAGTTTTTTTTTTAAAACTAACTTGAATCCCATTGTTTACATATACAACATGTTCTCTTCATACCTACCCCACCACCCCCACCCCAACCCATCTTCTACACATTACTTTGTAATATGAATTTTGTAATACAAATACTAGCATTTGTTGTCACTGAATACTGTCTGTTACCTTGTTTTGTCTCTTTATGTACTGAAGACGAATTAGATCATCTAGCATTTGTCCTTCTTCTGACATATTTAATGCACATGGTACCCTCCAGTTCCCTTAGTGAATGGGCGGATGGGTTGTTTTCAGCTCTTGGATACTTTAAATAGTGCTGAAACAAACACAAGAGACCATTTCTTTGAAATGCGTAGTTCTTTGAATTAATGTTTTTGAGTTCGTTGGTTCACTTCTACGAAGTGGGATAACCTGATTATACATGATTTCTGTTTTAAATATTTGAGGAATCTTCATCTGAGCAAAAGTTTCTAAAGTTGGTTAAGATGGGTGAAGATCAATGCATTTTAAAATGTCTTGTGGGAGAATATGCTTAAGAAATTTGGCCTCTAAATCTTTCTAAGCAGTTTTAATATGGGCATCATTGAATAGAGATCATTTCTATGTTTTCTGCCACCCTAAAATGAATGTTGCTATGAGAGCTATATTTGATTCAAGGCTAATCAGGACTGTCATAGCAAGTGTCATAGTTTTTGAGGTTGTTTTACCCAGCAATTGTATAAAACAGAAGAAAGTAACCCTACAAATTGATGCCAAAAAAAAAAAAAAGAAAAAAGAAAAAACCCAAGGAACAAACCCATCTTTGCTCTATGTACGTTATATAAAGTATGCATAAACTCCTTCAGAAGCTGTCTTAAAGAAATAACATTATCTTTGTTGCCTATCAAGTATTTAGTCTGAACTTTGTGATGGACATTGTTTCTTCTAATTTAGACCCACTGCTTATTTCAACCTGTGGAAATTAGTGTGGGTGTTAAGTGGGGAAGCCCCATACTGAGCACCATTTGTGTTGTGTGCCATTATATAACAGCAGCATACTGAACCCTGAAAATCTGCTTTTACACTATAATAAAATAATCCTAGAATATAATTTCAAGTTAAAGGACAGTGATATTTGATGAGTTTTCAAGGAGGGAAAGAAATGAAAGAGGATGTTTCTATGTTAGGGTAGAATCATTGGTAAAATTAAATGGAAGTAATAAAACTCTTTAAATCAGTACACTGAAGAATAAAGAAGTAGTTGTGGGCCAACTTCAAAATTCTAGTATTTTCATTTCTGTTGGAATTTCTTGACAGTGACTCCCTCTTTAAGGTTTATCGTGAATATAATATGCCATCTTTTTTCTGATCAAAGAAAGTTACTTGGTGTCAGAAAGCTGGAGTGTTTACTGGGTAATTTCTTAATGAGTTCTGGCCCATGGTTCTCATCTTTTCAACGGTGAAGAATGTAATTTGGGATTCACAGAGTTGAACCATGAGAATTTTGGCAGATGTGGAGATACAGCACAGCTGGAAGAAACGCCTTTCTTTGAAATCTCATATCTCAAATGCGGCATCAATTTTAAAGCATGTCCCACTACTGGTTCATATTTTAATTTGAACTGAAAGTGGGACATATTTATTGGTATAACAAGAAACTCTAACACTGGATTGCCCTTGAATTTTTGAGGACAGCAGGTGAGAGAAACAATGTCTTTTGTTGATCTATTGGCAAAGAAACGTAGCAACCACGGTAACTGGGATAGTAATTTTCTGTGACATGATATATGGCTCCTGAATCAGCAGTACTTTTTTAAATAAGAGGATGTAAGACACTGGCAATTAATATTTAAGAACGAATTTTAAAAATATAAAATAATATACTCTCACAAAAATATAGGGATAAAGGGAAAGAATTGTGAAGATATTGCCTTGTAAAACTCCCCACTGCCTTTCATTGTTCTTCTACTTGAATAGAGTTGAAAAGAAGAACCTTTGTTTCCCAAACTAACACAATCTAGTTATTGAATAGTACTAAAAAGATATAGTGAGTGGTTCCTGCTGGGTCTAGAACTGGGCTAAGGCTGAAAACAAAAAGGAAACAGATTTGATTCCTAACACATACATTCTCTAATGGGGAATGTCACTGATGAACAATTTAACATGTGATAAAGTCTGAAAATAAGTAGAAAAAAAGAATGCAAGTTTTATGGGTCACTTGCTACTTAATCTGATGTACTTTCTGTGCCTTCACATGATGTGAAGGCATTGTTTCATGTGATATAACGAACCACCAACATATATTGTCTTCGAGGGACTTTCACACTTTTAGTACTGAAAGTCCCATGTCTTAGGAACTTCTTAATTTAATTGAATTTATTTTTTTGTTTTGGGACCACACCCAGTGATGTTCAGGGCTTACTCCTGGCTCATAGATCTCTCTTGGTGAGACTCAAAGGAACATAGGTTGTGACAGGAATTGAACCAGGGTAGGCTGTGTGCATGGCAAGTGCTCTTCCCACTGTATTACTGCTCTATTACCACTTCTTAATTTTAGAATTGAAAGTTCCTTGTTCTTTAATCCCCGAAATTCTAGAAATTAATCACACTATTATTAGGATTACTTTGATTATCATGTTATCTGATTATATATTGACAAATAATACTTAGCAAAGCTTAGAAAGACACTTAGATTAAATATTCAGTATGTACTTGAATGCACTATTGTTTTATTATTTTAAAAATGATGAAAAAATGACATTTAAAAATTTTTAAGTGAAAAAGATTTTGTGTATTAGCTGTGGGAAAATTTATAAAGGAAAATGGGCTTTATTTTCCTGAGAGAATACCTGACAAATAAATGCCTGCCAAACACTTGAAGAGTCAGAGTTATATGCCAGGAGTTGCCTTGGCTGTGATTTTCATTGAATCCTCTAGGAAGGAGTCTCACGTGATGAAAAGAACACTGGTTTTGTAGTCAAGCAATATTTCTTTGCTGCTTTTCTTATTAGTCAGGAGAAAATAAGTATGTGCGATACAGTGCTTTTTTTTAACGTATTATATATGGATAAATAGCTGCCTAGTAAATTTGTTAGGAGAATCAGTGTGTTGTTATAAAATAAGTGCTCAGCAGAATTTTATTTAGCTTCCCTGAACAGTTTCTGTCATTTCTTTTCTTTTTATTGAGGAATCATGATTGACATTAGTATTAATTTATTTTAGTCATAAATGTTTCTGAACCATACCCACTACCAAAGTGCTATTATCCCTTCATCACTGCCCCTAGCTTTCTTCTTATCTGTCCCTTAACCACAACTCTCAACCATCCCCCCATCTTTGCTTGGCAGTTGCCGTTCTACTGTCAGAATCTCAGGGTTTCTTTTCATTGGATGTTGTCTATTCCCTTGTTTTGTTTATTTATACTCCTCATATGAATGAAATCATCCCATACTTGTCTTTCTCCTTCAGATTCACTTCATGTAGCACGATGCTCTCCATTTCTACCTCAATTGTAGAAAAATATGTGCATTCCTCTTTATAGTTGAATATTAGCACATTGTATATTCACCACAATTTCTTTATAGACTTACCAGTTGTTGGGCACTATGGCTCTTTCCAGATCTTGGCAATTGTAAATGACCCTGCAATGTGGTGTGTATATACTTTTTTGAATTAGTGATTTTGTGATTTCAGAATTGGTGCCAATGGGTGGAATTATATGATAGCTCGCTTCAGTTTTTTTTTTTTGAGAAGTTTGTATGAAGTTTTATAAAGAGGTTGAACCAGATTACACCCCTATAGCAAGTGAATGAAGTTTTGCTTTTCATGAAATTGCCACCAATACTGCTTGATTTTATTTCTTTGTTTCCACAGTCAGTGGTAGTCAAGACTTGCTCCTGGCTCAGTGTTCAGGGATCACTCCTGACAATGCAACAAGGAATATCTGTGGCGTCAGATCAAACTGGTCCACGTGCAAAGCAAGCACTTTAACCTTTGTGCTATCTCTTTGGACCCTGTTTCTGTGCTTTGTTTTTATTATTATAGGCCATTCCCACAGTTCTGAAGTGATATTTATTGCTATTTTGAATTTTTCATTTTTCTAATAATGAGTACTGATAAAAATTTTTTATAAGCCTATTGACATATGTAGTCAAACAATATATGCCTACATCTTTTTTGAGGAAATGTTGGTTCAATTTGTATCCCCATCTCTAGAAAAGGCTGTTTTTTATTTGTTTTTGACTTTTATAAAAGCTTTATATAAGCTAGATGGATAATCTTTTGTCTGATGTATGGTGTGAAAACTTTTTCTCTCATCCATTAGAGTGCATTTTTATTTAAGCCACTTTCCTTTGCAGTAAGAAAAATTTTAATTTTCTATATCCCTGTGTTTATTCTGCTTTTTTCTTTGCTTTACCAAAGGGGCCAGATCATTGAAGACACCACTGAAGTTCATATTATGGAGAGCTTTGCCAATATTTATCTCAATATATTTTATGCATTCTGTTCTAATATTGAGGTCTTTAATCTATTTTGAGTTAACATGTTGTGTAGTGTGAGAAAGGAGTAAAATTTCCTTTCTTGTTAATTTTTTTGCATGTGTGTGTTGAATTTTCCCAACATTTGTTAAAAAGCTTTAATTCTCCTGAATGGATCTCACTTCTTTTTCATTAATTACTATGCTAAGAGTTTAATTCTGGGCTCCCAATTCTTTCCTGTGGCCTAATAATCTGTTCTTATTCCTGTTTGTTTATTTATTTATTTACTTATTTATTTGTGTAATCAGTGTTTTGATTATTCTAATTTTGAGCATACCTTAAAGAGAGAAGAGCAGCAGTGCTGGCTGATGCGGCAGAAGCTGGGAAAAAG
The DNA here is from genome assembly GCF_029834395.1 of Sorex fumeus. Lineage (NCBI taxonomy): Eukaryota > Metazoa > Chordata > Mammalia > Eulipotyphla > Soricidae > Sorex > Sorex fumeus. Next base: position 17,812,743 of record NW_026606322.1, read on the forward strand.
CATTCGCAATGCCCACCTGTTCTTCGCCAACTATAAGACCAAGATGACTGCCCTCCGATGTCCTGATGGATCTATCACATCTTCCAGAAGGGCAATGGAGAATATTAACCATGACTTCTACTCGGATCTCTTCGATAGCCACATCTACCTGCCCACATACCAAATTCCGCAGGATGGATATGTCGTTCCCAATGTTCTCCCTTCTGAAATCCAACACACCATTTTGTTGGTAAAGAAGCGAACAGCACCTGGCCCAGACAAGGTCAGACCCAAGCACCTGAAGAATCTACCATCAGTACTTGTCAATACACTGGGTTGGCTCCTCACATGCTACCTCTTTGAATTCAAGGTTCCGTCCCAATGGAAAACTAGCGAGACCATTCTACTGTACAAGAAGTGTGACACACACGACATTGGCAACTATCTCCCAATCTGCCTGTTGTCCATTGTCTAAAAGCTGTACACTCAAGTCATCCTAAATAGGATTGGCAGAACAAAATAGATGAAGGACAACCATATGAGCAAGCCGTGTTCTGAAAAGGATTCAGCACTATCGGCCATATCCACATAGTGACCAAGCTCATTGAGGTTTCGCGAGAGTTCAGGATGCCACTCTGTCTTATGTTCATCAATTTAAAGAAGGTCTTTGATTCTGTTGAGACTGAAACAGTCATCGAAGCCAAGTGGCACAAATGCTGACCAACTTTGACCATGAGTGTGGAAAGGTCAGACTGCAGTTGAGTCTCACAAAGACAATGCTCATGTTTCTGTTTCAGAGAGAAGTCAGGGCACTTTCTCTGATTGCAGGGGTTGCCGATATATACCTGTTATAAATGCTAGTCCTGGATATCTTGCCTAAAGTAGCCTGTTCCCCCACTGCATCCCAATACACACCATACACACACATCTGGTGATGTTTAGGTTTATTCCTGACTCTGAGCTCAGAGATCACTCTTAGAGGACTCAGGAAAGCCGTATGTTTTGGGATTGAACCTAGTTTGACTGCATGCAAGGCAAGCACGCTACACACTGTACTATCACTCCAGACTCTAGACCTCTTATTTTTAAATGAACGTGGATCTGATTGGTCACTAGCAAGGGAGAGATATTCTTTAGAGGTGGCTATGAAACAAACAATCCAAACTTTAATATGTAGATATTTGTATATACAAGGGCTGGAGCGATAGCACAGCGGGTAGGGCGTTCGCCTTACAAGTGGCCAACATGGCCGACCCGAGTTCGATTCCTCCGCCCCTCTCGGAGAGCCCGGCAAGCTACCGAGAGTATTGGATATGCGAGACACAGTAACAACAAAGTCTCCAATGGAGACGTTACTGGGCCCGCTCGAGCAAATCGAAGATCAACGGGAGGGCTTTACCTTTACCTTTACCTTGTATATACATATATATTTGTATAAATATGTCATAGATGTTCCCCAAGAGAGCCAAATCATGTCCTAAATGTTTATTCTCAAAATTAAGATCCAACCTAATCCAGCCAATGATCTTATAAACTTCATGTAACTATCGAGAATAACCTCTATGATGAAGAAAAAGTTGATTTAACTTGCTTAGTATTCATTAAATGTGCTGATTCATTTTTTAAAATAGAAAACAAATAGAATGAAATAGAAGAAAGCCTAAATTTTGTAGTCAATGCCTTACTGAATCCTGGCATACTGGGGAATATAAGATTAATTTAAATTTAAAGATAATATTTTATCCCAAATTTTGAACAAGCACAACAAAACCAATGACTGATGAGTGACATTAGTTTTCACTTCATTCCAGTGTGTGTATATTGCAAACATTACTATGAGAATTTATGGTCTAGAATAAAAAATAGTGCAAAATATAGAAAACAGTCTGATTTAATAATGTATCTGAATAAAGAATGTGAAAATGTGAAGTTTTATTACATATTATTACTAGTGATATAAAGGGTAAGGAGTCCAGCTCCTTGAGATTAAAACCATCCAGTGACTAGTCAGTGTTTTATTTTTTGTTTTACATAATAAGAGATTTTAATTTCTCCCTCAGCTCTGCATTTTTATATGTATTAGCTATTTTAACATCTCTTTTTTCATTTTTCTATATAGACAAAACTATTAGCTGCCAAACACATGGTATCAACTATTGAATTACCTAGTTCAGTGTTTGGTAACAAAATACTACTGTGCTCATACTATATAAGTAATCACTGACAGCAGCAATTACGGTGATAGTTACGTTACTTTATAGTTCCACGGCAGTCATATTTCTTGCTAAAAGTTTACAGATTTTCTGGGAGACCCAATTTTACCAAATAATATAGACAATTTAGTTAGGAGTATTTGAATATGAGTTTTAAAAACTCTTCCCCCAACTCTTCTCTCAGAATGTGGGGGGAGTATATGAGTAGTCAGCAGTCATTTTGAAAGTACATAAGTGCTCTGCAGTCATTTCAAATAGGTGTCCTAGAACTGTAGTAGCTTCCTTGGAGTAGAAAAAATTTTCCAGGAAGTAAAAGAGCTTATATATAGTATCATACCTTTGTGAAAATAAACTGAGCATCTAGCAGAAAATGGATGGATGAGAATTTTGACTAGATCTATCTAAGCAGTTCTAGAGACAAAATCAAGTGGAGTTGTCCATGGAATACAAGTTCATTATCAAAGACATGAATGCAAAACTTTAGGGTACATGGTGACAGAATACAATCTCAAGAAAGTCATATACTGTAAGTTAAACTCTAAAATATGCTATAAGTCTGAATCAACTTTAAAAAATAACAGATATGAACTAAGGCCATGAAAGAGACATGGATTCTTTAACAAATATTAAAAATGATGCCCATTTGTCGGCCTGGCTGTCATGCTCACAATGTGCCTCTGGGCACCATCTTAGTGCACCAAGAACCCTGGTCCAGAGACACAGCAGTGAGTCCTGGAAGACATCACAGAGCTGGAGATGTCTCCGGGCTCCGTGCTGAGCCAATTTCACCAGGGCATCCCAGATGGAATAGGTGCAGTCACCCTGCCTACTCCAGCTGAAATCCCGGTGATGAAAAGGTTCCACAAGCAAGGCCCAGGTATGCAGGTTCCAAGACTAGATTTCCATGCTGCATGGTGGCAGAGGTGCTGGGATCTCCCTTCATGGCTCCCCGGCCACTCACTTGTCAGTCTGGCTGTCACCCACAATGTGCTTCCCAGTGCCATCTTAGTGCACCAACAGCCCTGGTCCAGAGATGCCAAATTGAATCCCAAAATGGATTAGTGCTCTACAGAAATGTCTCTGGAACCCAATCTTTACAATCTAGGATTCCAGAAATGCATGGCTGTGACACTTTGTAACTGTATCTCACAGTGATTCAATAAAAAAAAAATGTAATGTGGAGTTCATGCCCAATTCAATCAGCTTAATCAATGGCTGAATAAATAGCCATTATTTATTTCTACATTAAAAATTTCTACATTATTTCTACATTAAAAATAAATTAATAAAAATGTTTTTCCTAACAAATACTAAAAATGCTTTATTTATCATCTATGAGCATCGACTTTATTTTTTAGTTTTATGGTTTGGGGGATCAAATGGGTTTATAGAATTTGTGACAAATACCTATCACTGGGAAAGACTTAGTATTTTAGAATTCTGTCCATTCAGTATGTCTCAACAGTGTCGTAGTGAAGATTTCAAGGAAGGCTTCTCATTCCAGTGAATTTATACATATTTATAAGTTCTTCATAATGACTGCTACATGGTGAACATCATCCTTTTTCTCTGTTTTGAGGGTGGAAGAAGTGTCAAATATAACAACACTCTCTTTTCTACCTGAGAACAACAAAATCTTTCCTTCGATCCTTATTAGGTCCTCTCCCATTCTGATGAGTGATATGGATAAACACTGGGAATTGAAAATGGAAAGGGGCAGAAGAAACAGGGAATGTGTAACTGGATCAGAGTCACGCGTCTGTGACTGCCTTACCAATTTGGGAGTGTTTAGGGGACACTTACTAAATGAAACACAGGATTTGTGAATGAGAACATGAGGGCTAATATATCATTCGTTTGTGTAGAAGATATTTGTTGACCTGTCTCACTGGAATATTGTTAGGATTGAAGTAATAGTAAATATTAAACTGAAGATCTCTGAGCATTATTGAAAGTATGAGTATGACATTGTGACAGTGGAGAAGTTATCAATATCAACTTCCATGTAAATCTAGGCCAAGGACAATTAAACCACAAGTGAGGAAAAACTCAGGAGACTTCCTTTTGCAAGGTCACAGAGTGAAATAATTTCTATTGCTGAGAACCTGTTATTTCCTTCCTGTTTCTTTTTTATCATTATCCACTCTCTGTTCTATTTTTCTCTCTCAAATTCTTGCTTGCACCCTTCCCTTTGCATTTCCCAGTAAGGATATTTCCTATTTGATATTTGAGTATATTGCCACTGTTTTGGTTATTGCTTTTGCACTTGCATAGCAGCTTTTAAGTTCCCATCTTTTTTAGCAGCTGCAGCCAGACAAACATATGAGTCAGTGGGAGGGGTTTAGAGGAACTGGCTCAGTTCTCCAGGGAGCAGTAACCTTTTGGCAGTCCAACAAACAGAACATTTAAAATCCAATGACTGCGAAAGCTCTTGCTGTACATCTGATAGCAACTGCAGTTTTCCCAAGGTCTGCTAAGTTTTTTTTTCCCCTTTTCTTCATTTCCCAGAAGGAATCAGGTTCCTGCCTATAGAGAGACACATTCCTGAAGGCTTAACTCTGACCTCATAGCAAAAGTGGATACAAAATAAAATCTGGAGACAGATGAAAAATGATAAAGGGGAAGAAATAAGTTTGGGGATGTTAGAATAAAAAAGGTTTTATGAGAAAGTTCTCATTGGATTGTATTACCTGTGTATTCTACATACTAATTATTGAAGCAAATTTAAGCTTTCTTATGTTCAATAGTTTAGAGTACCAGAAACTTTCTCTTTACAGTTTTTAGAAGTAATTCTCAGAGTTTAATTTTCAAACATACTTGTCCTCCAGGGATTCTAAATGCTTGCAACTTAATCTTGTATACCTTGTCTATCTTCCAATAATATAGTATTCCAGTGATTATGGATATATTTAGTTTTCACTAATTGTTGATGCTTGATTTTATTATGGAAAAATGCCAATTAAACTAGTATTATATAAAGAAAATAAAGAATGTGTGGGATGATGATACAAGAAATCAATAAATGGTTTCTTCTTTTGCCATTTTCTTGCATGTTTTTCTTGTATCTATTGCTTCTTCATTGCTTATCACAAAATGAAAAGAATAAGAAAATCTTTTGTAGAAGGATGACTCATGGAAGAACTTTTTGTTTGTGTGTGGAAAATAAGAACAATCAGTTCTTTTCTAAACGAAAGTTCAGACAATACTTTCCTTTTTATGAATTTTGTAAGATATAATTTCATGATAAAGTGTGTTTATACTGAAGAAAGGCAACAAAATAGAATCTTAGTTAAACACACAAGAAAGTAGATTATAGAAGCCAGTTGGAAAGTCAGTATCATTGATCCATACTACCACTGAGGAGGAAGTTATGCTTGATGAATAAACATACCAATTTGGGTTCTTGGTTTGAAATAAGAGAATAACTCTGTCCAACACTGGCAGGAAATAATTTGTTAGAAAGCTATTGGGCTTCTCGCAAATTAACCAGTGTTAGCAATCTGATTCAGAAAGAAACTTAGAACAAAGGCGGTTAAGTAACTGAGATCCATCCATTGGAGCAGTCTGTTTAGGATTTGTTACTTTTTCTTTTTCCAGTGGCAGTCATGGATGCCCTTGGACACTCACCACCACACAAGTGGCCACTGCCCTTTCCTATGAGTCCCAGGGAGGTTGAGGGTGTTTTCTGGTTATTATAGCAACTTAATATCTCTTTGTCTCTTTCATAAAAGGCTCTGTTATGAGCCTCTTATTGGCTGAACTCATGCCATGTGCCTTTGTTCTGGTAGCTATGCCTAACTTAAGGTCTGAGCAGGAGATCTGGAAGGTGAATATCTTCATTTTCAACTCAGTTTAATCCATTAGCTCATCTCCTAACGTAACATCTCTTCTGATCTTATTGGGAGTCCTTATTGAATTCCCGTCTTGAATTCTTATAGTGCTTGGGATATTGTCCACACTGCATTGTTCTACTTATAAGTTACTTGTCTGTTTTCTTCTCTAGATTATAAATTTATGAATAGGAATTGAGTTGAATTTTCACCTCATCACTTGCAGAACCAGCAAATGTTAGGTGCTTAAAGTATATTAATTGAATAAATTCAGTTATGTTTAATGATGACATCATAGTGAAGGATGATATAAACATAATCAGTAAAATAAAAATAAGTATTCATTGAGAACTTGTTATATACGATCATTTTTATAATTTTATCCTTATAACACTCCTATGGAGTAGATTTTTTATCTTCCTTCCTCCTTCCTTCCCTCCCTCCCTCCCTCCCTCCCTCCCTCCCTTCCTTCCTTCCTTCCTTCCTTCCTTCCTTCCTTCCTTCCTTCCTTCCTTCCTTTCCTTCTTTTTTTTTATGACAGAAAGACTCAGGGTAAATAAAGTGTCCTAGTTTATCTAATTGAAACTGACAAAGCAGGGATTCCAGCAAGACAATCTGACTTCAGAACTCATCGTAAGAGCTGTACTGCCACCCGGAGGTAAACCAGAGAAGAGAGTAAAATGACTAAATCTCAGAGAAGAGTGATTATTAGTTTACTAAGATGTTCACATAGAGGTGATAGTAGTTATTTGGTGACAGATAATCCAAGTAAGAGTTTTATGCTAAATGACACGAGATGTTCTGTTGAATTTGATACTATCCTAAAGGAACTAGTATTTCTTAGTAACTAGGTTCATAAAACATTTTTAGTAATATTATTGGCTGTGTTTTTGCCCTGCTTCTATAAGCAAATAAGATAAATAGAAATGCATATAAACATGTAATATTAAAATGATATATTTATATTTCTCTCTCCAAAATGTATGCCACATAAAAATATTTGTTTATTTATAAGTTGAGTCATAAAACATCCTCACTTATAAAAAGGCTTACATTTGAGAGAAAGCACTTATCTACCTTATTAGAAATAACCAAGTAGAGTTGGTTTCAGGGAAACATCAAAAGTAAATTTTCTCCATAATCACTATGATAGCAATAAAATCAATCTAGATAAAAAGTTACCAACCTGAACTCAAGAGATATTTCTTAATATTGGGGTGACCAAAGACCGAAATGAATGTTCATTCAGTGTCTGCACTTTGTTCTTGATACTTAAAGCATAATCACAAAACACACAGAAAATGTGTTTATAATTATTTTCTTATTGATAGGTCTTCTTGTATTATCTGTTACTCCTGAAATGGATTCCTCAGTTTGTGTTTTCTCAACTGATACATGTTAAGTAAATGGACAAATAGTAAATAAAGACATAGAGGACTAAGTTGAATTGAAGTAGACTGTGCAAAAAGATGTTGGTTATAGAAAATTAAGTTGCATTCCTTCATAGTTGAGGGAAGAGCAAGAAGGGAGAAACAGACTAAGGTATGAGAAAGGTAAGAGGTTATGAACCTGCTCATAAGTGACAAAAATTCAGGTGTAGTAGGAGAGCCAGATTAAATTACGGATTGCAATAGAATAGCTTGAGATGGAAACACAAAGATCAAACCCTGGAACAGCATAGGGGCATTTCAAAAGGAGATGATAACAAGGTGGCTGACCAGATCATATATGAATGGTGAGACAGAAAATTGAGGCAGGTATACTGTCAGGTTCTTGGTGGAGAAGAAGACTCTTAGTCCCTAAGGTTTTCTAAAGAAATAGTGTTCTGAGTGTCACAAAGTGATGGTGATAAAGATGTAGGAAAGTACATAAACATCTAAATATGCCTTTTAAAGTGCTGAGAACTGATGACTGGACATTTCTTGGAAGCAAGAGTGGAGAGTATGTAATGAATCCAGAGTAATGCAAGAGAAAGGATTTTATTGGAGATAAAACTGGGAGTGAGCATCAAATAGGAAACTGAGATATTCCATAAAGTTAGGACAGAGTACATATTTTTAAAAAATCTTTAATTATTATCATACTCTTGATGTTTAACAACTCTGTGGCAGGCATAAACCTGGATGTTGGGATTTTAGAGCCTTAAAATTGGGCAATCAAAGTGGATATTTCGAAGCCACCTGAAGGTGGTTTTTAAATCACCACTACTTCTGGGCTTCTGTAGGAATTCTCCCTGAGAATCATTTTCTTGAAATAGGAATGCCGATAACTTATCCTGTAGATTGTTTTGGATATAAAAGATACTATGTATAAAGGCCCCATCATAGTGTTTACTCATAGTAATTATCATTGCTGTTATTTTGATTTATTATTTCATCCATCAGGGCAGATTAAATACCTCTGAACTGTATTAGTTAGAAATTCCAGATCTGGGCCCAAACCTAAAAAGCTCTGGGCCAGAAAACTTTGTCAACAAAATGAGAGAGGGAGATAGGACACAGGTGGCCAAATCAGTAACATTGCTAAGCTAGTGGTGCAGGGTCTCCAGTGGAAGGGACAAATAAAAGGGACAGAAAAATCAGAGAAACCATCCTTCTGGGATTCAGCTGCTTAAATGATTAGAAAAAAAATTCCCTTCTGGTTGGTTGTTTGGAAGATGACATGAGATTACACAAAGTGCTTTGACAGAGGTGAAGCCTATGAAATGTGCTATCTTTATGGACTTTTATGGGCAGGGCTTCCCACGACTGCCATTCCTATCACCCTGACAACAATGCAGAAAACGATCTATTCTCTTGAGAAGAGCAAATCAAAATAAAAAAATATCTCTCCTAAATAATTGCAACACTTAAGTGATAGTAAAAGGGAAAAAAAATTAAGCCAGGAAGAGAAAGATTGTCTAAGTAACTATTAATGTTATCCTGTTGGTAGTGAAAAACTTTTTGCTTAGTAATAATACTATATTATGATGAAATATGATGTTTTATAAGCCATTTTAATTAATTTATTTTATTTTTTGCAATTGTCTTACTCTAATCCTCAAAATCTCTAATAATAAAATATGTAAGTATTCTGTACAGGCCATTTTTTAGATATTTAAAAAGAAAAAACACCTTCCATTGTCTACATAAAATAATATGAGAAAACAAAGATTTCCTACCTATTAAAAGTTCTATTCAGACTTATATACATCTTCATTTTAACCGTTATTTTTAAAAATTTTTATTAGTGAAACACCATGAGGTACAGTTGTAGATTTACAATTTTTTGTGCTTGGGTTTCGATTATACAATGATCAAATACCCATCCCTCCACCAGTGCCCATTTTCCACCATGGATCCCAGTATCCCCCCCCCATCCCCCCATCCCACCCTGCCTCTGTGGCAGGGCATTCCCTTTTGTTCTCTCTCTTCTTTTGGGTGTTGTGGTCTGCAAAAGAGGCATTGAGTGGCAAACATGTTCAGTCCATAGTCTACTTTCAACATGCATCTCCCCTCCTGGGAGGATCCTCCAAACACCCTTTATTTGGTGCTCCCTTCTCTATCTGAGCTGCCCTTTCCCCTAGAATGCCCGGATGGCCTCTAAGCTGTGAAGTAATCCTCCTGGTGCTCATCTCAGCTATTCTTGTTAACCCTTATTTTTAACTCCCTCATTCATTACTTTTTCTATTTTGTTGTATAGGTGAAGGATTGATGAAGGAGAAGTAATGTCAGCTACTGATTGAAGCACTTCATTAATAATCTCAGCAGAGTTGGGATAGAAACCAGATTGTACGGATTTAAACACATGGATATACATCAACAAAAAAATAAAAATATTATAATGGATCTATTTGTTATCAAATTTTAGAATGTGAGATATGAGAGAACACTATTAAATTTAAAAGAGGTAGTAAGTTTAGCAAAAGTAAGAAATTACGATATGCATTTAATAAGTTTTGAAGTTGAGTAGCCAAAAAACCCAATTTATAGTAGGTAATTTAACTCTTTTAAAAAATTCCAGAAGACAATTCAGATCTTAGGTGGTGTTGTTTTGGGCTTGTATGTTTTTTAACTTTTAGTGCCATATGCTTGAATTTTTTAAAAAATTTTTATTAGTGAGATTTTGAGGCTTACCTTCGGGGCTGGAGCGATAGCACAGCGGGTAGGGCATCTGCCTTGCATGCAGCCAACATGGCCAACCCGAGTTCGATTCCTCCGCCTCTCTCGGAGAGCCCGGCAAGCTACCGAGAGCATCTCGCCCGCACAGCAGAGCCTGGCAAGCTACCCATGATGTATTCAATATGCCAAACACAGTAACAACAGTCTCACAATGGGGATGTTACTGGGCCCGCTCGAGAAAATCGATGAACAACGTGACAGTGACATTCAGATCAAAATTTAAACTGTTTGCTTGTTATTCTTGTGATGTCCTTGGAAGAACTGTATTATTTGTCTATAGAAATGTTTTGTACACTTTCTTATAGGAAATTAAGTCCCTTCTAAGCATGCCACTTTATCCTAATTCTTCTGTTTCCACAGGGAACTTTTTTCCTGATTCTTTCAAAATTATCCCGAGACTTAACTAGGTTTAAAAAACAATTTCCCCTGCCTTAGACTTTAGAGACTAAATTTGGGGTTACCTTACAATATGAATGGCTATCCAGGCGCAAAAGACTTAGGTTTCCCATGCTTTGTATAAGTTAATTATCGGTAGCATATGAAGTAGTGCAGAGAAGGAACTTTCTATTATAAAATTAACATGATAGATGTTTAGATTCTAATCCGTGAAAATGTGGCATTTGATCTTTCATTCAGAGATAATGGGTACTGGCTATGTGATTTGTAACTGAAATTTTAATGAGTCATTCATTTCAGATTGTTAAATGGAATGATTACTTTTTATAGTAATGTCAATTTATTTTTATTGACTAAGTGTTTTAAAGAAATTTAAAACTACCTGTAGTGTCAGAACCTTGGCACCTTTATATTTTGTAGTATATTTTAGCAAAAGAAGGGAAATAATCAGGATGATGGTAAATTCTCAGCAGTTTCTCTTTTGACTTTCTTGCTCTATTTGCCAATAACAGGAACTAATTATTATTTTGTTGATATTGTTTGTATTGGGAGATGGGGTGATATGTGGCAGTGCTTAGGGCCACGCTGAGTTCCAGGGACTCTGGAGATATGGGTTGTTGGGATGAAACTTGGGATTTCACACATGAAAGGAATGTACTCCACTATGTGAGTCACTTTGTTAGTATTGATTTCTTTTGATGATGCAGTGAGAAATAAAAAAAATATACAACCTAAACATTATTCATTAAGATATTCCAATTGAGATCATGCTATGGTATTTTGTTTCCGGAAGGAAAGCTGAGATATTCCAGTAATAGTTGTGTTTCCTAGGTGACTTGAGAAAAATAGGTCAGTGTATTGACAAAGTGACAGTTTCCAGAGGCCATGGTCATTGTGTTCTGGCCCGAAGAAGCTATCTTGGACTCTTGGTCGACTCACTGTCTGGGCCAGTATGCTGCTTTCTCTCAGGCACATTTCATACTAAAACATGAGAGGAAAATCACCCATTTTGGCACAGCAAGGCACCAAGAGACTTTCACAAATGCCATCTCTGACAGCTTCTGAAGGGGCTTTTCAGCTGTCACCATGACCCCTGCTAGGCTAAACATATGTTTAAAACATGTGGGGGAATGGTCAGATTTAGAGGCTCTGCTGCTATTCTGTATTATTCCTGGCTCTGTTTTCTGCTTAACTTGCCAACACTCTAATTGTGTGGGGCTTGCAGCTGCTACAGACATACCAGTCTCAATTTGGTTTCTGAGCTCCTGAAGATTCCACTACTTCTGCCAAAAGTCTTTCCAGTTGTTACCACCCAATTTGCATTCAAGTTCAGAGGCAAAACTGGACAGGCTTTATCCTTTCTTCGCCCCGCCCCCCGCCCCCTTGCCCACCCTCATCTCTTTCTCTCAGATGGATACACATACACAGACTTTCTCTTTCACTCTCTCTCTTATAGTCTCACTCTAACTTTTTTTTTTTTAAATTATCTCTATGCACTTTGCTTGTACAGTGTCACTTCAGGCCTCTTGTGCAGAGGAGCACTGTTATGAATGGCTTTAGCATTTCTCATCTAAATTGCTCTAATCCCTTCTCTTCTTTTGTTAGTTTCTGACCCATATCCAGCTGTACTCAGGGGTTGCCGGTACCAGCTCTGTGTTCAGGATTCTGTCCTTGGCTGGGCATAGAACCCCGGTCAGCTGTGCGTAAGGCAAGTGCTTTACCTGATGCCCTATCTCTCCAGCCTCCTTTGCTTCTTTTTAACTGGGTGCCTGGGTAAACTTAAAAAATGTTTGTTAATTGGGCACAGTTAGATACATAGTTACAAAGCTATTCATGATTGGGTTTCAGTCATACAGTGGTCCATCACAGGTCCTTTAACCAATGTACAGCCCTCCCCCCCCCCCCACACACAGTCTGCCTTAATGGCAGACACTTTTCTTCTCTCTCCCCTCACATTCTTTTGGGTATTATGGTTTGCAACAACAGATACTGAGAGGTTATCATGTTTGTCCCTATACCTCCTTTCAGCTCTCAGTTCTTATCCAGAGTGATAATTTCCAGTTGTTCTAGTCATAGCGGTTTCTTCTCTATCCTAGCTGCCTTCCCCACACCACCATTGTGGTAAGCTTCCAACCATGGATCATTCCTCCTGATCCTTGGTTCTACTATCCTTGGGCATTAGACTCATACTGTGTTTTTTATATTCCACAAATGAGTCCAATCATTTTTTGTTTGTGCCTCTCCCTCTGACTAATTTCACACAGCAAAATACTCTCCATGTTCATCCATTTATATGCAAGTTTCATTACTTCATTTTTTTCCTGGTAGCTGCATAATATTCCATTGTGTTAATGTACCATGGTTTATTTATCCAGTCATCTATTCTCAGGCACTCAGGTTATTTCCAGATTCTGGCTACTGTGAATAGTGCTGCAATGATCATAGAAGTGCAGATGACTTTTTTTGCAGTGTGTTTTTGGACCCCTGGGGTATATTCCTAGAAATGGTATTTCTGGGTCATATGGACTCAATTTCTAGCTTTTGGGCAATGCACATATTGTTATCCAAAAAAGCTGTGCTTAAATGCTTTTTTTCTAAAAAAGCAGAAGTTTTTTTTTTTTTTAAATTTTTATTAGTGAAACACCATGAGGTGCAGTTGTAGATTTACAATTTTTTGTGCTTGGGTTTCGATTATACAATGATCAAATACCCATCTCTCCACCAGTGCCCATTTTCCACCACCATGGATCCCAGTATCCCTCCCACACCCATCCCCCCATCCCACCCTGCCTCTGTGGCAGGGTATTCCCTTTTGTTCTCTCTCTCCTTTTGGGTGATGTGGTCTGCAAAAGAGGCATTGAATGGCAATCATGTTCAGTCCATAGTCTACTTTCAACATGCATCTCCCCTCCTGAGAGGATCCTCCAAACACCCTTTATTTGGTGCTCCCTTCTCTATCTGAGCTGCCCTTTCCCCTAGAATGCCCGGCTGGCCTCTAAGCCATGGAGTAATCCTCCTGGTACAAAAGCAGAAGTCTTAACCTCTGTACCAATACAGACTTGAATTGATTATGAGTAATTTAAAATATTCCTCAATATTTTAAATTAATCGCTCCACCTGGAGTGATAGCACAGTGGTAGGGCGTTCGCCTTACAAGCAGCCAGCATGGCCGATGCGAGTTCGATTCCTCCGCCCCTCTCGGAGAGCCTGGCAAGCTACCGAGAGTATTCGATATGCCAAACACAGTAACAACAAAGTCTACAATGGAGACGTTACTGGGCCTGCTCGAGCAAATCGACGATCAATGGGAGGGCCTTTACCTTACCTTACCTTATTTTAAATTAATAATTTAAAATCGATAATTAAATCAATAAATAATTAAAATCAATAAATAATAAAAATCAATAATTAAAAATATTCTTCAGCCCATTAAATCTATCCAGGGACTGCCACTTCCTCCTCCATTGGTAATCTTAATTTTATGAAATAGTCTAAGGGTCTGTTTTCATGGGGTAATATCTATCCCCTTTCTGTTTTCCTTTATATAACATATATGAGTGAGATCATCATATTTATGTCTTTCTGCATGTGACTTACTCTGCTTACTTTGTTACCTTTTATCAATATAAAAAAGGCAGCATTTTATCTTTCTGCTTGAATATTGGATAATGATACTTATTGGGATTGCACATCAGGTTGCAGTGCTAGCACAACCAATTGCTATCTATGATGCTCACACACCTTTCAATCGTGGTACCTGTAGGTTGCCCCTTTAAATTAGGATGCCAATTTATGACTGTGTCATAGTTTTAAATTTCTTAGAGCACCAGGGATTACAGAGCACAGAGCTGCTGGTATTATACTAGGCAGATGCAAGTGCTATTGGGGATTAGATTTGGTCTAAGACTTGGAAGGTGCTTTAATCACAAACCACCTCCCAGCTTCTCTTGCTAACTTTCATTGGCTCTCAGGCTTCTTTCATTCTGTGGCTGAGCCTAGGTAGTGTGTGCATTTATTTGTACAATAATTTCAGTTTATAAAATCACATTTACTCTTTGATGAAGTTTTCTTCCTTTGATTTCCTTTATTCAGTGAGCATCATTGGAATTTTTGTTTTGAAATCTTCACCAAGGAGTTTGGAAAGCTCTGATATGCTTGGGGCTCTTTGTTAATCATTGCAGTTGGATTCTTTTAATTCTTCATTATGTCCATTTATGTGTGAGGGATAAGAGCTAAGACTCATAGTCAGAAAGGAGGTATGGTAGGGATGGGGAGAGGCAAACTAAGATTCACTGTTGCACATTTTAGTATCTTTGACTCTGAGTTTGCATGGGTTTCTCTAACCACTGGGGATTTGAAGTCATGAGTTCTCTGCGACTCCCACAACTCTGAGGTTCAGCAGGTCTGAATGGTGACCCAGGGTTTGTAGTTGCTGTAACGTGACAGTGGTGTTAAAGTTTAGCACACCTGGACAGTGGTTGGGGGTTTCTGATTCGAAGGGCTCAGTAGTAGCTACAGTACTGAGCAGACCTGCATTGCCTCTGGGGAATTAGTGTAACACTTGGCACACTGTACTGTCAAGGATAAATGAACTTGCATAACATCCTTTGGTGTTACGTTGCAAGTCTGTGACATTTGGCAGTCTGCAATACAGAACTGAATTTGCAAGAAACTGGTGCTCAACCATATACTAAAAACCATAAATACATGAGATCTGTGCATTAAGACCTGAAGAGCCCCCAGGAGTTTGAGCTTGCATGTGCTTTAGAGCACCTGTGGGTCACATTTGAAGCTTGTGTACTACCTGAGATTAAGATTGTAGATTTAGGAGGCTGAGGCATGCCCCCTGTATTGATTTGGAGTAAGCACATATTGTCGTACTCTATGACTGTGCTTTGGCTAATTTGCGGTGCTTTCTAAGTGTGAAAGTGCTCTTTCTTGTAGCAAGTCAGATGTGAACTGGGGAGGATGGGGAAGGACCAAGTCTGTTTGCCTCATAGGCTTAAATCAAAAGCCTTCCAGCCCCTATTTTCCATAGCAATTTTCTCAGAGTGGGTGGAACTCACCTAAGGAATTTGTCCTTAGGATCTGTTACTAAGAAGAGAGATTCCAGTTGTCATTCACCAGCCCTTGGGTGAGGTCATCAAGAAGTTGTTTACTGGTAACTTTGTTGCTTCAGCAACTGGTATACAGCATGGCATCCACCTGCATGGTTCCAAGATGGTGCCTGGTAAGTGTTTATATACCATATAAGTTTCTTTTCACCCTTTACAGTGTTCTTAAGCAAAGGGTTATAGAGTTAGGTTGCTGGGTATTTGCTGTAAGCTCTCTCTCCCATTCCTCTGTACCAAATTCTAAACCATAGAATGCTCTCACACTTGTAGCTGGTTGCTGTCTGGTGCATTTTCTTTCTTGGTTAAGGTCTCTGTCTCTGTCTCTGTCTCTGTCTCTCTCCTTCTCTCCTTCTGCTCTTCTGTTCCATAGTTGCTGGGTTTTTACTACCTGTGATTAATACAACTTTTAGTATAGATCTTGCAGAGGTTGCAGGCAGATGCAAACATAGGTTCCTTACTCACTGTCCAGTCACTGTCCTCCCGTTGTTCATCGATTTGCTCGAGCGGGCCCAGTAATGTCTCCATTGTGACAATTGTTACTGTGTTTGGCATATCGAATACTTCACGGGTAGCTTGCCAGGCTCTGCCGTGCGGGCGAGATACTCTCGGTAGCTTGCCGGGCTCTCTGAGAGGGGCGGAGGAATCGAACTCTGGTCGGCCATGTTGGCCGCTTATAAGGCAAATGCCCTCACGCTGTGCTATCACTCCAGCCCAGGTTCCTTACTAGGTCATATTTTTCTTGAACTTTAGGTATCTGCCATGTTTATTCAAACACTCCCTTTAATTTCCTGTTGTCTGCAGTCACTAACTGTAGCAATCCAACGTTGTCAGAGTAAAGTAAGATAATAAACGAATATGGAAATTATATCAACTAATACAAATGAAATATGATGAAGTTGGTGTTAGTATTTTTAAGTAGCAATACTAGCGGAGGGAAAGCAATGGAGATTGAAATCATTTTTTTTTCTATCAAAGAGCCACATTTTGTGTTTTGTGTCTTCTTATTTATTTGTTTGGTTTTGGGTCATACCTACAATATTCTAGGCTTACTCCTGGCTCTGCTTTCAGAGATTACTGCTGATGGGTTTGGAGATTATTTGGGGTGTCAGGATTGAAGTAGGTCATCTCTATGCAAGACAAACACCCTACCCACTGTACTTCTTTCCAGTCCCTATATTTTTAATTTATCTGGAAAATGGACCGTCATTTAATTTTACTCTTATTAGAAAAAATTGAAGAAACTGAGGCTCATAAGAAGAAATACCTTAATCCCAGAGAAACATGGCAGACAGTAGAAATAATTCCAAATCCTGTTGAGTGTGACTTGAGTTGAATGGTTTTTTATTTGAACATACTATCCCTAATATTAGCACATATGTACCTTCTAAGTGTTTAAATATGCATGGTGATTTTGGAATACTACTTACCTTTCCTGTTAGGGTCTGCTAAGACTATTGTTCAAAATATTTCCTATTTATTGAGATGTAATTATAAATTAATGAGGTTTGTTTAAAAAACATCCTTTCCTGATTTAAGTAAAATAAGTGTTATTCTCTAATATCACATGCCTTGGGGTGAATATATAATTATACTAAAACCTGTCATTGTTAGAGGCATTTTTACAATATGCCTCTTGGAAATTGCTTTCAGAACAGACTCACACATCACAAAGAGCATGGTATTTGCTCCGGATGTTCACGATGACTCTCTTTTCTCAAAGGATACAAGTAAGACATTTCATATGGAGATATGGACACGCATATTGGAGTGTTCTAAAAGTTGCCATGGCTAGAGGGCATGGTATTAGAAAGGAAAGGATCTGGGTCAAGGAAAAATGTATATAATCATAGTTAAGAACATAATTTGGGGAGACAGTAGCTGTATGATTTACAGCATTTTTATGTTATCTGCTTAAAGTTGCGTTATCTTTAGTAATGTAAATAGTATTAGAGTTCTCTATAGACACAGAGATCACACACACGGCAAATTTCCTTTAATGTAATTATTTTATTCCTATTTTATTTATGTATATATACTTATATTTATTCGTTTTGAAGAATTGGCACATACAGTAATGGAAACTAATAAATCTAACAATATGCTATGTACAAGCTGGTGTGGCCCAGTGAACCCAGGAGTATTTTTTCACCACAGAAGATGGAGAATCAGGAATACTGATCATATTAGTCTCAGTTTGGGGCTAGAAAAATGTAAGTGTTCCATCTACAGTTAGGTAGAGTTAGGAAGTTTCCCTTCCTTGAGTTTTATTTAGTCTCTAAGTAGATTGGATAGAGAGGAGACTATTTTTACTAAGTTTGCCAATTGGAATGACATATTTTTGGTCTGGCAGCACCATCATACACACAGCTCCAAATAATATTTGATCAGGTATCTTATTGTGTGACTCAGTAAAATTGTAGAATTATTTATTGAGACAATCTTGCTTCCTTCCTCATTGATTACTGACAGTAAAAAATTGTGTCCTCAGTACTTAGAATAATGTCTGACAAGTAGTAAGTACTAATAAATTATAGTTATCACTTTCTAGGGCTAGCAGTGAAGGCCTCTATATCAAGCTAAAGGGTTTAGATATTTTTCTGAGGTCTACATAAGCAGCGTGACTTGTAAACAGCATATTAGACTGAAGTTTTTGCAAAACAGTACTGTGAATGTTGAATTAGATGTTTGTGAAAGTAGAGAGAGCAGGTATCAAAAACAATGTAAGAAATAGCAAGATGTAGCACTAAATAAGAAACAATAGGTAGCAAACAACAAAGGGACTAAATTGGACACTGATTATTGATCACTTGATCACTTGATCACTTGACATCCCGTTACTCATCGATTTGCTCGAGTGGGCGCCAGTAATGTCTCCATTCGTTCCTGTCACATGCTAGTGTAGCCAAATGGTGTCGGCTCATTCTAGGAACACGAACAGCCTCAAACCGATAACTCAGGGTCTTGATGAAGAAGTCTGATCATCTCATAGGTGGGCTGCCACGCGATTTTTTGACATCCCGTGGAATACAGTCGGTAACGGCTCTAATCCAGCGGTCATCTCCAAATCACATTTACGTATCCAGCCCATCTGATTTTCGACACATTGGCAAATGGGACAGCGTTCCTGATTCTTGACCATCAACGAAGGTCAGAACTTTGGATTCTTTCTCTGATTTGAGTGAAGCGTGATACTCCAAGCATAGCTCTTTCTAGTACTCTTTGGGAGACCCAAATAGCATTCTCATGCTGTTTTTGTAGGGCCCAGATCTCTGAGGCATATGTTAATGCAGGAAGAACAGTGGAATCAAAGAGATGTGCCCAGAGCCAGAGGTTCTTGGTCCTCTTAGCTATTTCTTCAATGCTCTTGAAAGCGTTCCAAGCTGCTTTCTTCCTCCTGCGCAATTCAGGTGCCAGGTCATTGCTCATGTTGACTTCTCAACCTAGGTACATATAACTGTTGCATTCGGAGATGTTCATTCCTTTGAGAGCAAATGAAACGTCAGGAACGAGACTGTTTCTCATAAACATTGTCTTTGTGAGATTCAGCTGTAGTCCGACCTTTCCTCACTCACGGTCAAAGTGGGCCAGCATTTGTGCTGCTTGGCTAATTTTTGGTGTTCATTCTTAGAACAATGTCATCAGCAAAGCGGAGGTGGTGTAGTTGCCGACCGTCTATCTCCGATTCCTTCTGATTCCAGTCGTCACATGATGTTCTCAAGGGTGGCACTGAAGAGTTTTGGTGAAATGGTATCACCCTGCCAAACCCCCCTCTTGACATGTATGATCACTTCCTTGTAGAATGGTGAGATCCTGGTAGTGGATCCCTAATACTACAGCTCACGGAGGATCCTGATGTTTTGAGTTTGAATGCCCTGTTTGGCTAGGGCTTTGATGACCACTTTCATCTCAACAGAATCAAAGGCCCTCTCTAAATCAATGAATGATAGACAGAGCGGCATCTTTTAACTTCCAAAAAACCTCAATGAGCTTTGTTATCATCTGGATATAGTCAATTGTGCTGAATCCTTTGTAGAACCCGGCTTGCTTGCATGGTTGTCCTTCATCTAGTGTTCTGCCAATAGTATTCAGGATAACTCGAGTAAACAGCTTGAAGACGACAGACAACAGGCAGATCAGGCGATAGTTGCCAATGTTGTGGATGTCTCCCTTCTTGTACAGTAGTAAAGTCTTGCTGGTTTTTCATTGGGATGGAACCTTGCATTCAGACAGGTAGCATGTGAAGAGCCGAGCCAGTGTATTGATGAGTACTGACGGCAGATTCTTCAAGTGTTCGGGTCTGACCTTGTCTGAGCCAGGTGTTGTTCACTTCTTTACCAACGAAATGGTGTGTTGGATTTCAGAAGGGAGAACATTGGGAATGACATTTCATCCTGTGGAATTTGGTATGTGGGCAGGTGGATGTGGCTATTGAAGAGATATGTGTAGAAGTCATGGATAATATTCTCCATTGCCCTTCTGGAAAATGTGATTTATCCATCAGGACGTTGGAAGGCAGTCATCTTTGTCTTGTAGTTGGTGAAGGACAGGCAGGCGTTGCAGATGCTTTTCCTTGCTTCTGCTACATCTGCCAGCACTGCTGCTCTTCTCTTTTTGAGGTCTTCCTTTATTGCTTCTCTGCACTGCTTTGAGAGCTTGGACATTTGCTTGTGGTCATCTGAGGCTTGCACCAAGCCACGTTGACGAATAAGCTCAAGAGTTTTCGAAGTCAGGCTTTTTCGTTTTTTTGTGGCTATCACTCTCTTGGTGTTCCTTGCACAATCATGGAGGTGCTGAACCAGTCTATCGTATTCCTTGTCAATGTTGTCAACGACGGCATCTTCCCAAGTTGCCGCAATACTGCCAAAGAGCTCCCAGTTGGTGGTCGTTCTGGAACTTCTCTTCTTAAACTTTGCAACCCTTCCTCCCCCCTCTGTGAAGTACAACTTTGCACAAAGGAGACGGTGGTCTGATCCCGTTTGGAATTTTTGGACAATAGTGATATCGGTCAGGCAAAACCATCAATTGAATATGATGTGGTCAATTTTGTTGTGGAACCATCCACTGGGAAACTCCCAAGTCCAAGGTTTAGATTTGGCCTTCTGGAACTGTGAGTTACCATGGATGGTCTTGGTTGACATGATGAACTCAGTCTGATTATTAAATATGGGAAAAGAAGAAACTAGGACAATTATCGCTTGGGAGGGATATGTCAGTGGTATAATTATTGAAGATAAATCTAAACCAAGTGATTTTTGGCAATACTATTGAGAATTTGGATTTGAGATGCTTTTAAAAGGGTCAGTTGGTAATGTAGGACTTTAGGTTTAGCTTCAGCACAGAGGATGCTCAGTTTAATTTTGTGAATAAATAATGAAAAAAATTAGAGCCAGTTCCATGGTAAATAGAATTTTAGGAATTATGGTTTTTCAAGACAGCAAGAGAACAAGAGGTAGAATACTGGGGGCCAACTAGTCCGTTAGGGCCTAAGAATATAAAAGCAGTCCACAGAAGAATCGGCAGAGTAATTTTCAAAGAAAGATAGAAAAGATAAAGCCTGCAAACCCAAGAAGGGTCCTAAATAAAAGAGAGACTTCTAAGCATTCATAGAGAGGTAAATAAAATGAGCAATCGAAAGAATACTGCAATTTATGTTAACTAATTATAAGGTAAAGGTAAAGGTAAAGGCCCTCCCGTTGTTCGTCGATTTGCTCGAGCGGGCCCAGTAACGTCTCCATTGGAGACTTGGTTGTTACTGTGTTTGGCATATCGAGTACGTCACGGGGAGCTTGCCAGGCTCTGCCATGCGGGCGAGATACTCTCGGCAGCTTGCCGGGCTCTTCGAGAGGGGCGGAGGAATCGAACTCGGGTCGGCCATGTTGGCTGCATGCAAGGCAAATGCCCTACCGCTGTGCTATTGCTCCAGCCCTGTTAACTAATTATGGGACTAATTATTTTTCACCCTGGTCAAGATATATTCTGTTGAGGTGGGAGTGAAATACGGCTTCACTGAGTTGAAAGAGAGGGGAGGGTGTGAATATGACAAATAGTGGCTTACTTTAATATTGTTTTTTTTCCCCCAATGTTGTGTGTGATGGTGGTAGGAAAAAGAGTCTTTCTACTTGACCATGTTTGTAGAAGACAAGAAGCAGGGAGAGCACTAGAGAGAATATGGACTATAATAGGATAGAGCACATATGATAGTCATCAGTTCAGAGCATTAACTTTGAAAGGTGAGAAGATTAAATTTAAGAGGTTGAAAGACCTACCTTCCCTTTGGTATTTGTAGATTTGGATTGATAAACATATAGACTTGGGGAATTATTGAAAACAGAATCATGATTATGAGGACAATGGAATGGTAGGATTTGGATGAGAGGTAGCACCTAAAATTCTAATTCTTGGAAAAGCACTAAAGCTATTAGAGGGAAACTTACAACAGGGGGAAGAAATAAATGTCACAAATAATTAATTGATTGAGTCAGCCAGTTAACTTGAAGGATATTTGCCACAATCTTCTAATTTTCTGCTGTGAAGATTTATTGCTGGGAAGTGTTGGATAACACTAGGTTGTCCTTGCTGCTCTTGCAGGGAGCTTAGGGTTTATTGAGCCACTCCCACAACAGTGCCCCTGAAGCACAACCAATCCCATCAGACACTGTATCACTATATCACTGTCCTCCTGTTGTTCATCGATTGCCTCGAGCAGGCCCCAGTAATGTCTCCTTCGTCCTAGCCCTGAGATTTTAAAAAGTGCCACATTTGAGGCTCTTTCAAGGTCAGGAGAATGAAACCCATAATTGTTACTGGTTTTTGGCATATTGAATATGCCACAGGGAGTTTGCCAGACTCTGCCGTGTGGGCAGGATACTTTTGGTAGCCTGCCGGGTTCTCCAGAGTAGGAACTAGATGATAAGATGTCATGTGGCCACAAATGTGGTTGTGCACTTCTGGGAGCAGGGTTTTATAGTCTCTGGGTGTTGGCTGTTGATGGGATTACACAGTGCCGGGGGCAGTTGGTAGGTGTAATGCCTACATACTAGAATATGGGGGATCTGGGTGGAGGAGGCCCCAGTCTCAAACCAAGCAGGCTTGGAGATCTATGTCCTGGGTCCCACACACCTGGGTCAGACACTAATAATCCTAAATTGCTTTTCTCTTTTGTTTATGTCATTTGTATGGTTTATTTAGCAATGTCCATTTTGTATAAACACAGGAAGGCAATTGATGCTATGCTATGTAACATGGGAGTTAATTGACTCCAAAACAATATTTATTCCTGGGCATCCATATTTACTTGACTTAAGCCTCAGTTGCCCTTAGTTCCTAGTGCTCCAAGAGCAGGGTCCTGACAAGGAACTGATGGATCTAGGGCAAGCTGTGAGCTACCCTGGCATCGAAATGGGCCAAGTCAAGTGTCATAATACTTAACTATAAGTTAAGAGCACCACTGGGACTGGAACGATAGCATAGCATGTAAGGCATTTGCCTTGCATGTGGCAAACCTGTGTTTGATTCCCAGTATCATATATGGTCCCCTGAGCACTGCCAGGAGTGATTTCTGAGTGCAGAGCCATGAGTAACCCCTGTGCATCACCGGGTGTGACCCAAAAGGACAAAAAAAGAGAACACTCATGGACAAACTCTGTCATGACCCCAAAAGAGGTAACTGAACAAGGACCCTGCTGGGATTAGAAAAGAAGAAACTGGCCTGTGAACTGTGGTCTGAAATATATAATGATATGTCCTCTGGAAGAACCAAACTTTAAGCTTAATATATTTCTTACTGTGATCATACAAAATGACATTGCTAGAAATAAAAGAAATAAATTTACTATGACTATTTAAGTGGATTACTAATTTAGGAGAAAGCAATATACCCTGGATAGAATCCTTCCCTTGGGAAGATCTCCTGGTAATCTTGAATAATCTCTTAGATGAGATTATGACCTTGAGAAGGAGTTACCTTTATCTCTCTTTGTTGATTTGTTAATGTTCAATCCCACCATTGTATCCCCACTCTACATGATTCCTATATAACTGTGCTGTAGGGGGTTGGGGAGAGACTGAAAACTCAGACGAAGAGGAAGACCAGAGACTAGAGAGGAGAGATTGAAGACTGGAGATGATGGAGTAAGACTTGTGGGAGACAAGAGAAGACCAGAGATACTAGAAGGGACAGAGAGAGAGACTGAAATGATAGAGTAAGACTTGAAGTAAGACTGGTTGTAAGACGTGTAAGAAAGTTGCTGAAGAGAGAATTGTTGAAGATGCCAAGGACAAGACTCTGGAACTAGACTCTGGGAAGAAGATGAGGACTAGGCACAGAGGACTAGAAGTTGAGAACAAAAGGTCAACGATAGATGTTGAAGGCGAGGAGGAGAACTGAGTCTTTGGAGACTTTGAGGTCTGCGAGGATACTTGGATGATGGAACTCTGATGACTGGGACTATGACCAAAATGACAACTATGACTGCTCCACAAAGGACGATTCTGGGGAGTACGCCCACTACCCATCCTTTGCAGGTCATCCAATAGAGCCTGGAGAGTAGGCTTTTGGCCAGTGAACGCCACTCTCAAATAGTAGCTATGTGCAGGCCCACCTTTGCAACCTTTCTTTTTTTCCCTTTTTTATTTATTTTCTTGTGCTGTGAAAACTCACAGGGAAGGCATATAGATCACGTTATTAAGTTTGAAGTCTTAAAAGTAGTACAATTAAAAAAGATGTAGATATTCTTAGTTCATAATTTTGCCTAACGTAGACTTATTAGATAGGGTTCAAATATGGTTTGAACCATGGGAACACCTGCAAGGGTGATTAGAGGCCACCCTAAAAGCCTCTATCCCTTTTGGAGAGCCTGGAAAGCTACTAGAGTATTCCACCCACAAGGCAGAGCCTGGCAAGCTATCCATGGTGTATTTGATATGCCAAAACCAGTAAATACAATAGGTAGCATTCCCCTGACACTGAAAGAGCCACCAATACAGCAGCATTAAGAAGAATGAGGAAGGAGAGGCTGATAAAATCTCAAGATCGAACTAGGCTGCCAAAACGAAAAAAGACAAAAATGACTTCCTGTACTTTCAATGCACATACACTGGCATCGGATGCATTCATCAAGGACCTGAAGGTACAAGCGCGAAAGATCAAGTATGACATCATTGGTCTGACCAAGACAAGAAGGCATCAATCACATCATGCCATTTTTGACACTGGAGAAGAATGTTTCTCAGAACATGCAACAAAAGAGGCATAGGAGGTGTCGGTGTCCTTGTCAACACAAACTTGGCAATGAGCAATGAGCATACGAATGCCTAACAATCCGAATCGGATGATTACACTTGAACACATATGTCTCACTGCCGGCAGTTTCTATCTTTGTTGTCTATGCACCAGCATCCAATTATGGTGAAGGAGAAATTGAGAAGTTCTACCTGGATCTGGAGAAGTTCTACAAAGAAGACCACTCCTTCTACAAGATCATTTTTGGTGATTTTAATGCCAAGATTGGACCGAGAAGATCAGCCGAAGAACTCCACATTGGGACCCATTGTCTAGAATGGAATGAACAGGCTGAGAGACTGTCTGAGTTCATCATGTCGACCAAGACCATCCATAGTAACTCACAATTTCAGAAGGCTGAATCTAAATGTTGGACTTAGGAGTCTCCTGGTGAATGGTTCCACAACGTAATTGACCGCATCATATTCAATGGATGGTTTTGCCTGACTAATGTCACTGTTGTCCCAAAATTCCAAATGGGATCGGACCACCATCTCCTTCGTGCAAAATTATACTTCATGGAGAGGGGAGGAAGGGCTGCAAAGTTTAAGAAGAGAACATCCAGAATGACCACCAACTGGAAGCCTTTTGGTACTATTGCGGCAACTTGGGAAGATGCTGTCATTGACAACATTGACAAGGAATTCTATAGACTGGTTTAGCACCTCCGTGATTGTGCGAAGAACACCAAGAGAAATAGCCACAAAAAATGCCTGTCTTCGAAAACTCTTGAGCTTATTCGCCAACATATCTTGGTGCAAGCCTCAGGTAACCACAAGCAAACGTCTGAGCTCACAAAGCAGTGCAGAGAAAGGAAGACCTCAAAGATAGAAGAGCAGCAGTGCTGGCAGATGTGGCAGGAGCGGGGAAAAGTATTGGCAACTCCCGCCTGTCCTTCACCAACTACAAGACCAAGGTGACTGCTCTCTGACATCCTGATGGATCTACCACATCTTCCAGAATGGCAATGGAGAATATTATCCATGACTTCTACACGGATCTCTTCGAGAGCTACGTCCACCTGCCCACATACCAAATTCTGCAGGATGGATATGTCGTTCCCAACATTCTCCCTTCCGAAATCCAACATGCCATTTCATCAGTAAAGAAGTGAACAGCACCCAGCCCAGACAAGGTCAGAACCAAACACCTGAAGAATCTGCAGTCAGTACTCATCAATAAACTGGCTCGGCTCTTCACACGCTATCTGTCTGAATGCAAGGTTGCATCCCGATGGAAAATCAGCAGGACTGTACTACTGTACAAGAAGGGAGACATCCATGACATTGGCAACTATAACTCAATCTGCCTATTGTTTGTCGTCTTCAAGCTGTTTACTCTAGTCATCCTGAATACGATTGGCAGAACACTAGATTAAGGACAACCATGCAAGCAAGCCAGGTTCTGCAAAGAATTCATCACAATTGACCATATACAGGTGATAACCAAGCTCATTGAGATTTCTTGGGAGTTAAAAGATGCCACTCTGTCTACCATTCATTGATTTAGAGAAGGCCTTTGATTCTGTTGAGATGGAAGTGGTCATCAAAGTCCTAGTCAAACAGGGCATTCAAACTCAACACATCAGGATCCTCTGTGAGCTGTATTAGGGATCCACTACCAGGATCTCACCATTCTACAAGGAAGTGATCATACATGTCAAGAGGGGTGATCATACATGTTCAGCAGGGTGATACGATTTCACCAAAACTCTTCAGTGCCATCCTCGAGAACGTCATGAGATGATTTGAATGGGAAGGAGTGGGAGTGAAGATAGACAGTCAGAAATTATACCACCTCTGCTTTGATGATGACATTGTTCTAATAACACCAAACATTAGCTAAGCAGCACAAATGCTGGCTGATCTCAACCATGAGTGTGGAAAGATCATACTACAGTTGACTCTTACAAAGACAATGTTTATGAGAAACGGTCACTTTCCTGATGTTCCATTCACTCTCAACAGAACAACTATCTCCAAATGCAACAGTTATGTGTACCTAGGTCAAGAAGTCAACATGATGAATGACCTGGCACCTAAGTTGCGCAGGAGGAAGAGAGCAGCTTGGAATGCCTTCAAGAGCATCGAAGAAATTGCTAAGAGGACCAAGAACCTCCAGCTCTAGACACACCTCTTTGATTCCGCTGTTATTCCTGAATTAACATATGCCTCAAAGACCTGGGCCCCACAAAAACAGGATGAGATCACTACCCGAGTCTCCCAAAGAGGAATCAAAAGAGCTGTGCTTGGAGTATCACGCTTCACCCAAATGGGAGAAAGAATCCAGAGTTCCGACCTCTGTCAATGGTCAAGAATCAGGGACGCTGTCTCATTTGCCAAGGCATCAAAAATCAGATGTGCTGGACACATAATGAGATTTGGAGATGACCGCTGGATTAGAGCCATTACTTACTGGATTCCACGGGACGTCAAACAACGCCTGGCCACCCACCTACGAGATGGTCAGACTTCTTCGTCAAGACCCTGAATGATCAGTTTGAGGCTATTCGTGTTTCTACAATCAGCAGATGGCATTGGGCTAAACTAGCATGCGATGGGGACGAATGGAGACGTTACTGGCACCCACTTGAGCAAATTGATGAGTAACGAGAAGTCAAGTGATCAAGTGATCAAGTGAACGTAATCTTGTGTTTTCACTGTAACTAAGAAATATTGGTATTCTAGTGACAACTTTTGGGTGCTAAAAACAAATAACAGAATTTTGTAGCTATTTGTAGAGCTATGGTCTCTGAAAACTAAAGAAAAGCCAAGCAGACATGGCATCTGAGGCTCTAGACTGAATTTATTTATTTATTTTTTTATTTATTTATATTTATTGAATCACCATGAGATTCAGTTACAAAACCTTCATGTCTGAGCTTCAGTCATACAATGATTGAACTCCCATCCCTTCACCAGTTCACATTCTACACACCAAAGTCTCCAGTATTACCCTCCCCCTTTCCAACCTTCCCTCTGTCTCTAAGGCAGACAATTTACCCCATACTCTCTCTCTACTTTTGGGCATTATGGTTTGCAATATAGTTACAGAGAGGCTATCACGTTTGGTCCCCTATCTACTTTCAGCACGCATTTCCCATCCCGAACTATTCCCCCAACCATCATTGACTTAGTGATCCCCTCTCTATTCCACCTGCCTTCTCCCCAAGCTCATGAGAGAAGCTTCTTACTATGGAGCAATATTCCTGGCCCTTGTATTTACTGTCCTTGGGTGTCAGTCTCATATTTGATATTTTATATTCCACAAATGAATGCAGTCATTCTTTGTCTGTCCCTCTCTTCTTCACTCATCTCACTTAGCATGATACTCTCCATGACCATCCACTTATAAACAAATTTTATAACTTCATCTTTCCTAACAACTGCATATTATTCCATTGTGTAAATATAGTAAAGTCTCTTTAACCAGTCGTCTGTTCTCGGGCACTTGGGTTGTTTCCAGATTATGATTATTATGAACAGTGCTGCAGTGAACACACAGGTGCAGATTCTAGATTGAATTTAGGAGTGCCGTTCTTCTCCCCAGGTCATGGCTGAATCCCACATGCAAAGGCGGCTACTCAGTTTTGCTCTGTGACAGCGCATTTCTTCATCTCTCCATAATTCACCATAAACATACAAAGACATACTAACCATAGGTTCCTAACCACACAACAACATCCACAAAAAAACAACTCCAAATTGCAGAGTTCACAATGGAAACACAATACAGACACCCACCACATTTAGTGAGTAAAGATGCTAGCCTAGATGACCCAACCAATAATAATGAATTGTATAACATCTCTGCTAAGGAGTTTAGAATGGAATTGTTGAAGGTGCATAAGGAGCTCAAAGAAACAATGGAGAACACCATAAATAAAACACAAGAGTATAAGAGAGGAGAGATGAGAAAAATACAAATGTAAATACGAGCAGAAATGGCAGATCTGAAAAACCTAGTAGATGAAATGATAAACTCATTGGAAGGCCTCAGCAGCAGAGTAAGAGCTGCTGAGAACAGCATCAGTGAGCTTCAAGATAAGGTGCAGAAACTCTCGAGAAACAGCAGTAAATAGAAAAGAGCACCAAAAACAAACCAACAGATGGCAAGAGAACTTTGGGATGAATTCAAGAGGAGCAACATAAGAATCGTTAGGGTCCTTAGTTATATATAGGAGGAAGTTATAAAATCCTCATGAAGAAGCAAATGTCAAAGCCATCATTGCTGAGACATTCTCCAAGCCGAGGAGTAAATGCACCCAGATTCAGGAGGCCTGAAGAGTACCAGCTAAAAGAAATCCAAATAAAAGTACTCCAAGATATATTCCAATGAGAATGATAGAACACATTGATAGAGAATAGCGAAGCAGCAAAATCAAAGAAGGAAATTACATACAATAGAGCCTCCTTATGATTTACAGCAGACTTGCCCAGAGGAAACACCTCTGGATCTGAGGACAGTGGTGACATATAGGGAAAAAACTTAGTGAAATGAGCCCTTCACCAAGAATGCTTTATTCATGCAGACTCTCATTCAGATTTGAAGAAACAATACACAACTTCACAGATAAACAACTCAGAAACTTAACACACTCAAAACCATTGTTACAAGAAGAATTAAATGTGTTACTTTAAGACAAGCTCCCCAAACACACCAAACTCCTGCAGATTGATGGTCCATAATCCTATCACAATAATCTCTCCAATTAAGAGACAAAGAGTAGCAGGATGGATTAGAAAATTGAGTTCAACACTTTGCTGCCTGAAAGAAACACATTTGAATAGTTAGAGAAAACACAAACTCAAAGTCAAAGGCTGGAAGACAATTGTTTAAGCCAACAGCTCCCTCAGAAAGTCCAGAGTTTCCATACTAGTATTAAACAACAAAGACTTCAGGCTACAGAAGGTTATAAAAGAAAGTGAAGGTCTTTTCTTAATAGTGAAGGAATCTGTACACCAGGAAGAACTCACACTCCAAAACATATATGTACCTAATGAGAGACAAGCAAAATAATTATAACAAGTTCTAAGAGACTTGAAGAAAGACACTGATAGCAACAGAACAGCAGTTGCAGATTTCAACACCACTTTGAAGTTAACTGTAAAATTTATGTAGCACTGTAGCACTGTACTCCCATTTATCGATTTGCTTGAGTAGGCACCAGTAACGTCTCTATTGCGAGACTTGTTGTTACTGTTTTTGGCATACCGAATTCGCTATGGGGAGTTTGCCAGGCTCTGCCCTATGGGTGCGATACTCTTGGTAGCTTGCCGGTTTTCCGAGAGGGATGCAGGAATCAAAGCCTGGTCTACTGCATGCAAAGCAAAAGCCCTACCCGCCGTGCTATTGTATATTTTTTAAAAGGTCAGTAGTTAAATCTAGTTGATAAGAAACCTGTGATCTGAAATTTTTCAGATTTTTTTTTTCATTCTGTGGGTCCCAGGACCAGAATTCTCAATTTTTGAATTGAGAATAAAGTTGGCTTTTTTTATTTGGGGACAGGAAACCACTTAAAGATCTTCAGCTCTTGGAATTTCATACTGGAGAGAAAGTAATTAGATGGGGAACTTGCCTTGCATGAGGCTGACCTGGATTTGTTCCTAACACAAAAATGGTCCCGAGTCTAACAAGAGTGATCCCTGAGCCCAGAGCCAGAATCAAGCCTGAGCACCTGTGGGTGTGGCCCCCAAACGAAACAAACAAGGGGTCAAAGCAATAGCACTGCAGGTTCTATTACTTACGTCTTATTACTTACGTCTTTTGCCTTGCATGCAGCCAAACCAGGTTTGATCCTGGACATCCCATATAGTCCCCTGAGAACTGCCAGGAGTAATTCCTGAGTGTAGAGCCAGGAGTAACCCCTGAGCATCACTGGGTGTGGCCCAACTCCCAGACTCTCTTCCCAAAGGAATTTCCACATATAATTTTCAAGTTTATAATGACTATATACAAATAATCTTGATACATTAAATGTATTTATCTCTAAAAGGAAATAAACTGCATTTACGTTAAAGAAAAATTTCAAAGCTAAACTTAGCATGACACTTCCTGAAAAATGTCTATTTTCATATACATTGAATTAACATATAGTAGTGAGATATTTTAGCATGAATTTACATACAACTTGTATTTTCTGATTAGTCAAATATTTTCTAAATATCACAAAACTGTCATGCTCAATGCGATCATTGAAATTGCTTTTCCCAAAATAGGTTGATATTTCTTATTACTTACGTTGAATAATTTATATCTTTTGGGAATACCACGTGATAATTTTTGTGAAAAGTAATAATGTAATTTATTTGAAAGGTTCATTTTTTTCTGAGAATAAATCAATGCTTTTTAATCAGTTGTCTAATCTGCAAGCATGGTAGGTATAAATCAAATTAAAAATTAAGTTAGAGATCTAAGTTAGACAAAGATTGATCTTGACAATTGCCTTCAAGTGTAATAGCTTGGACCCAATAAAATTCTCTTCATTGATTTCCAGAAACAGCATTTGGGATAACTTCATGGCATTAATGTAATGGTCATGGCCTGGTATTTGTACTTTGCTATGGTAATAGAGTAAGTTTAGATGGATAAAATTGGATAAATAGCATTCTCCAGATGTTCTGGATGACAGCATATCGAATGTAATTGCATTTTCTGCTAGTTTTTATGTGTTAGAGGACAAAAGATTTTGAACCATGCATAATTTTGATAGAGCAATTCAACTCACTTCCATCTGTAATATACTATAAATTATATATTTTCATTATGATTATACAGACACTTGATAAAAGAATGCAGTTTAAACAAGGTCCCATGCCAAACATCTCATTTATGGGCTATGTTTCTTAAAACTGGACAAGTTGATTGCCTTGCTAAATACTGAAAATATTTTTTGGAAGTTTCAAAACCATCTTTATTAGTTTTATATTATGATGATAATACATGCACTTATATAATACGTATTAAGCATTACTAATAAACCAGCTTTTAAATTGGAAGAATGTCCATTTGCCTAATTGTGGTAAATTGTTGGGATATGATTATACAACCCTGGCTACTCAAACATGAAAAACCATTCAACATTTCTCTCAACAACTTTAGCATCTAATAAAAATGCCCATTAGATGAGATATTGTGCGTTTCATAATAATGATTTATATTTATAAAACTACTTTTGTTACAAGATTGTGAAAGGCTATGTGGTTACTCACTAATCGATCACCACAATGCCCTTATGAGCTGAATGTCTGGTATTTATTGTTCCTGTAATATCTAGTCACTTTTCAAGAGGCTAGCATTTTAATCAGTCTCTTTTCTTCCCAGCCACTATATAACTTGAATATATGATACTGAGTTGAACTATAATATTTGGAACCTCGTTGATGTTTCACTTTAAAAGATAGCTGATTTTATCAAAAAGTTTTATTCTTAACTTTATGCACTCTTCCCTTTTTGATTTAACTCTATAACTTTGCCAAGATTCTCTGAATTATGTCACCAAGAATTGCAGAATTGAGATTGGAAATGATATTTAAAGTTTTGGGTTCTGACTCCAGACATGAATCCTCTCTCAAAACCCCAGGAAGGCAGACATTAGGCCATGGCCCTGTTTCCCCTAAAGTTTTCAGTGAGGAATGACTGGTTTGAATCTTTGCCTAATGAGCCTGGTGAACAAATCCCCCAAATTTTTACATGAATTTCCCAGTTATGAGATACCTTGAGTGGCACTATAGTTTCATTTCATGACAAAATAAAACTTTCATTAGTCTTAATGTGGCTCTAGAAATTAAGATTTTATTATTTTTTTGCAATTTTTATTTATTTTTTTCTTAAAATTTCTTTTTAATGTAGGAGTACTGCTATTTACTCAGCCATTGATTAAGCTGATTGAATTGGGCATGAACTCCAAATTACTTTTTTAATTAAGAATGTTAATTTTATTTTATTATTTTATTTTATAATATTTTTAATCCCTGTGAGATACAGTTACAAAGCTTTCCTGTTCGCGTTTCAGTCAATAATGATAGATCACCCAACCCTCCACCAGTGCCATCTTCCACCATCCAGGTTCCCAGTATCCTCCTCCATCCTACCCCTCCTCCTGCCTCTATGGCAGAAAATCTCTCCCATACACTCTTTTGTATTGCTTGTTATGAATAGCATAAGATGTTATATGGCACTTCTGGAATTCTAAAATTCTAGATAATTAGTGTATGAAGAAATCTCTGCAGCAAGCTGCTCAGTTCGGAGCTTTCTTTTGTGTGTCTCTGGCTCATGGCCATTAAGGAGTTTAAGCAGCAGCCAGAGAGAGTTTGTGGGCGTGACTTCCAGGGTCCCATGAGGATGGGAGGATGAGAGGGACCAGGCCATCCCCTGTCCCTTGAGGTCTGGAGTTTGTCATTGAACATGCCTGCCTGCACTTCTCATTGAGCTCTGGAAGTTGGTGGCCACCAGAGCTTTTAGGGGGCAAGTGGAGGGATGACACTTACCCCTGTCTGAGGCACCCCAGTGAAATCGGCCGGCTTAAAGTCCTAAGGCATCTCTGCAGTGAGCTGCTTGGTTCAGAGATTCTTTCGTGTGTCTCTGGGTCGTGGCCCTTGTTTCCATCTTTTCCAGAAAAATAAACTATTGGCAAATGCCCTTCATGGTGCCATGCCACTGGCCCTAACTGCAGCTTTTGATCTCTTTTGAGATTTATGGGTCTCTGAAATAAGTCCAATAAATGAGCTTGTATAGATAGCTGAGCTGGAGGTGGTTTGTGAGTGTGGCTCCCACATACCTAACTTTTGGCTATTTAATTTCTTTGTAAGCCTGGCCCCAAGTTGTTGGGGTCCGGCCAAAGGCACAATGGCAATTTTGGGGTATCAGGAAGTTACAAGGCACCATCAGGCTGCTGATGCACTTGCCCCATTTTATTTATTCTTAACTTCAAGTGCACTTGTAATTACTTGTTGAAATAGCTTTTCCCAAGTCAGTTTATTTGGACATTTTTGTTTTTTTTAAATATTTGGTTCTTCATTATTTATCCTTTTAATTATTGTTTGTTGAAGCATTTTTATTGTGACTGCCATAAAATCATTGTCAACTATTTCTAACCTCTAATTAATCTTGTTTGTGCCAGAGAGTTAATTTTTCTTATTTTCATTGTGATTTTCATAGGTTTGGAGATTTAAAAAAAGCTGTTTTTGTTTATTTTTGTTGTTGTTTACTTTTCACTACATGTTGGTTATGATTCAAGAGGCACTGAGTCCTATATCAACCAATGATCATCTCACAAGCAGCATCCTGTTTAGGTTTTTTTTTCTTTTTTTGCTTTTTGGGTCACGCCTGGCGATGCACAGATGCACAGGGTTTACTCTTGCTCTGCACTCAGGAATTAGTCCTCGCGGTGCTCGGAGGACCATATGGGATGCTGGGAATTGAACCTGGGTTGACCGTGTGCAAGGCAAACATCCTACCTGCTGTGCTATAGCTCCAGCCCTGCATCCTGTTTAGGTTTAACCTGCAAGTTGTGGTCTACATTTTTGAACTGTGGTTTTAGTGGAACTTTAATTTTTAGAGTTTTATGTTTTGTTTTGTTTTGCTTTTTTTGAGAAAAAAACGGGGGTGGGGAGGGGGATTTGTTTGCTTTTTAGCATATGCTGTGCTTTCAAACTGCCAGGAAATTCCCTAGTCCAGAATACCTGAGACTATAGGAGGAGATATAGGGTCTATGAAGACAATAAACACTACCTCAGACAGAGACTTTTTCTGTGGTACCGTTTAGATTGGTGGGGTCTCCTTGTGAACAAAGAGACTTCTAAGACTGGCCACAAGAGCTGGTGGGGTTCCTCCTTGCTGCTGTGGTCTGGTGACTCATTGGGGAGGGAAGTCTCAGTTTCAGAAGAGGAGAGTGTTTTAACTGACCTGTTATTTCACTGTGGTTTCTGACAGATCTCCTCTGCCACGCCTTGTGTGATGGCAGTTGAGACTGCTACTTGTTCTGGGAGAAATAAATGGATCCATTGTATTACCTTCTTTTGATAGATTGAATGTCAAAAATAAGGCCTTGTTGCTTTTTTCATTAATAGAAGCATGAGACACCCTACTACTATGTTCCTGCAGCTCTGGATTCCATACTCAGTCTGTCTTCCTCTTTCTATACCTCAGGATGGCACAATTCTCTTATGATTGCCTCTTGCAGTAGTTCTATAATTTGTATTTAATTTTAGCTGGGAGGAGTAATGAGAAATGAGTCTGTGACATGGTCTTGTATGTTCTTTATGTTTTTACTCTGGGAATTTTGTTTTTGTTTGGAGTTATTTTTTGGTGGGGGAGAAGATGGGCCATCTAGCCTTTCTCGGGATTACTCCTGGATCTGTGCTTAGGGACCATACATGGTGGTGCTCAGGGGACCTTTTTGGGTGTCAGAATTCAAACTCTATGTCAGTCACATGGAAGGCAATTATTTATCCACCACTCTGTCTCAGGCCCCTGGGACTTGCTTATATCACAAACTAATAATCATCTTCCTGAGACTGTCTGCCATATATAATAGTTTTCATTGCTGATATGATTATAAAATATTCCAAAATAATCCAAAAGATCTCATGATTTTATTTATTAACAGTCCAGTAAAAGTTAAAATCTTTTGCCAATAAGGCTGCATTTTATATTCTATCCAGTGATCATCTTTCTTCTTTTTATAAATAATCTTGTATGCCTTATTGATGTTTTCTCCAGGTTCAAGTCAAAGCTCATAGCTTTTGGAATCAAAGTACCCAGGAAATTTGCTTATTTCCATGATATAGTATCATTAAAAGCTATATAAATGCTGTTTTTTTTGGTTTGGGATATAATATTAAATTCAAAACTTAAAAGATTATCATTTAGTTATGATCTGAGGTGTTTACTTTAAGATCTTCAGACTACTTTTTCTTCTTTCAGTGTTTTGCAAAAATTTCAATAGTATTTTTCACTCTATTCATGGAAATGGAAGATAATAGGAGTTGAATAGGTATGTGATTTTTTGTTTGCTTGTTTTGTGGACATACCTGGTGGTGCTCGGGACTTACTCCTGACTGTGCTCAAGGGTCACTTCTGGTGGTGGCATGGGGAGAACATATGTGGTGCCAGGGAACTGAACCCTGGTCAACTGTGTACAAGGCAAGCACTCTACCTGCTGTACTCTTGCCCTGGCCTAGGTCTGTGATTTTTTTGTCAGTTTTTAATATTGTGAATAAAAGAGATAGTTCTGCTTCTTGGCCTTTTGGCTAAGATCAAGTGTAGTATCTTATAAAGCAGTTGTGGAAGTTTTTGGCTGTCAGGGCTGGGTCTCTTGGGGCGAGGAGGGTTCTCACCGGCCCCACTCCGGGGCACCGTGAGTGAAACAGTCTGGTGCAGGGTCTGGCAGCATGGTTATGGTGAGAGTCATGTTGCTCCCTTCCAGAGGTAGGCTATGGGCATGACTGCTGAGTCACTGGAGACAAAAGAGGGTATGGGGAGGGATCTCAATATTTCTTCCTGTTGTGCCCAGTGTTCTCAGTCCCAGAATCCCATATAACTGGGTATGTGATCATGTTTAAAGTCTCTCAATTATGTATCTAGTTTATTTGCTAGGTTGTATAGGTATCTCTCTTTAACTTTTTGAGGAACTGCCAACTATTTCCCAAAGAACCTGCAGTTTTTGCACTTTCAGTAGTATAAAACAGTTCTTATTTTACTCTACCAGCTCACCAACATTTGTGATTTATTTTGTATTATACTCATTTTGGTAAGCACATAAATTCATCGATTTGCATTTTTCTAATATCTCCATGCTTATCTCTAGTCTTAAAATATGTTGCTTGATTAACTCAATATAAGCATTTCTGCCTTTGTCTTTTTGTTTAAACCTATTTTTAATTATATTTGGAATACCCTTATCTACAACTCTTTTGCTATCGATTTCCATTTTTAAGGTCTTATGACTAAACTGTTGCATGAAAATTACTCGTAATTCCTCATATAAATAGTCTCTGCAATTATTTAAAACTTCATTAAAATCTTACTTTTTTATTGCAAGAATTTACTGCATTATAATTTTATAGTGGTCTTAGATTTTGTATGACAGATTTTAACTTAACTGAAATAAAGGAAAGTCTTTGCAATTTGTTTTCTCTAATGTTATAGGTGTCATGGGTATCTGAGGTAGTCAGGTATTAGTTAATCCAGCTCACTACTTGCAGTTATTTTCTTTTCCATGACACCAGAATTTGAACTGTTAATATTTCTTATCTGTTCCAATTCGATAACATCCTAACTGTTTTCTTGGCTTCATCTATATTGTGTGATATTGATTTTACAAAAAATAACTATAGGGATTTTTTAAAAAATCCAAAACATCTTACCTGATCACAGGCTGAATTCTACACAGAATTTGTCTTGTTCTATGAATAAACTTTGTAGTGTCATGGTACCTTTGTGAATAAAACTAATAAATCACACTAGGGTAGTTAAACACTACTTTTGATGGGATGATTGACTTTGGATCTCTGGCTATTGCAGTCTCACTCTGTTATCTCAGGAGTTAAGGAGAATTTACTCAATCATAACTTACTTTTACCATAGGAAAAAAGAAAGGAATAAAAGGAGGGTAGGGATGAGGTAGAGAAGAGTTCCTACAGTATTCCTTCTATTGTTAGAATGTTTAATTGTCTTTCAAGACATGATTGTTTTTGTTAAATTTCTTCTACAATTATTTAATTATATATTGAATTTGGTTAATACATTTTCTAATAAGACTACAAATAAACTTCTTGTATGAATTTACCATTGTAATATTTCACCCCTTTAATATAATAAGTTTGCAAGTTTGTTGATTTGTACTCACTATTTAGTTCATTCTTGTTTTAATTTTCCTCGGCAGATAAAATAGTAGCCTATACATATGAGACATAAAATAAGCATTTATGAGTTGAATTGTTGGATATTTCAGAAGATTAATATTTTCCTACATGGAGAAGTATTTGGTTGGGTATAGTATTTCTAGCCATTTCTTCCTTTGTGATGGGGGGAGTGTGGGTCACTCCTGGTAATGCTCAGGGCTTACTCCTGCTCTGTGTTTAGAGACCACTCCTTACAGTAATCAGCAGACCAAAAAGGGTCAGAAGATCTAACCTGGTTGCTGCATATAAGGCAAATCCTTAACAACTGTCTCTCCAGATCTGCTATTTCTTTTTAAAGAGAAATTAATCTTAAAATTTCTTACATGATTTTCTGAATTATTATATGAACCGTATTTGAGCATTATCAATTTGGAATGACCTGAAGGGTTTGTTTGAACACAGATTGCTGACTCTAGAGATTCTGATTGAGTAGGTGTGGAGTACTATCCCAAATTAGCTTTTCTGTCAAGTTTGCATGTGGTGTTGATGCTATTGATTAAAGTCACTGTCACTGTCATTCTGTTGTTCATTGATTTACTCGAGTGGGTGAGAGTAATGTCTCTATTCCTTCCAGCCTGATATTTTAGCAGTCTTTCCTATCTCATCTTTCCCAATGATTGGAGGCTCTTTCAAGGTCAGGGGAATGAGACCTGTTATCATTACTGTTTTTGGCATGTTGAATACGCCATGGATAACTTGCCAGGCTCTGCCTGTGTGGGTGGGATACTCTCAGTAACTTGCTGGGCTCTCTGAGATAATATATTTATATATATGTATATATATATTATCTCTATGATTTGTTGCCTAATGTCTGAACCCCATCAAATATGGTGTGGTAATTATGGAAAATGGGTAGGAAATATGATGAGTTGGTCCGGAAAACGACCTGGAGCATGGCAGCGATTGAGTGGAGGTCAGCTGCTAGGGCTGGGACCCTTGGGGCAGGGAGGGTTCTTACCCGCCTCACTCTGGGGCGCCCCAAGTGAAAACAGCCTGGTGCGAAGTCTGGTGGCATGGTTATGGGAGCCTTATTTTATACTCCCTTCCGGGAGAAGAAACCAATGAAATTGATTAAAATATTATGTTAAAAAAACCATTGAATTAGGCTACATATATAAGGTATACTTATTCTGCATTAGGGAAGTCATTAAAATAGCAAATTTTAAAAATATGTGATAAGGTGAAATTACTGGAGGGTATACTAAAACTCAAGGTTATTCTTCTTGGATTTAGTAATTCTTTGTTAAGTTTATAGATGGGAAATAATAACATTCCTAAAGCCATAATTGTTCAATGTTCTAAAATATTCTTGGAGCGTCTGTATTTTGTTTATCAGCAGTGAAAGTAGTGACCAAAACTGCATTATATCTCTGACTGAGTTCTCAAGAGGGTCATGTTGGGTGAAGGAAGAGCCTCACACTCTACTTTTCTGCCATCTTTAACATGGAAAGTGGCAAATTATAGCAGAATGGTGAGCTCAATTATAAATGGGAAAGATAAATAAATGTACATGGTATAATATAAATTCCTTCCTATTCTCTGATAAGGGAATATTCCCCACAAAGAACTGTCCATATTAAAAGCAGTGCCATTTAAGTTATGTTTAGAGTTTTGTGAATGAAACTTGAAGCTGAGCATCATTTATGACATTGCTTCTGGAATAATGTATTCAGAATTGAAACAGCTCATTTTCAAATTAAGTCAGGAAGTACAAGACATCTTCAAATTTGGCACTGTTCTAGGAACTTCATGCAGTCCCTAGAACATATTTGTTCTACTCGTTTCCTAAAATGTCCTGTTTGTACATTTGCTTTTAGGGCTTGTGTTATGAGCAGGTGCTTTGTCTGTTTATAATTGATTAGTCAGTTTGAGAATTGACAGTTTCCTATAGCTGGACATAATATGGAGATAGTGATATAAAAATCTTGTTGGTGTAATGCAAAGTTTTGTTTTGAATTAACAAAGGGTGGCTCATGGCTATAAATTTGATAAATAACTTGTCCAGTCTGACATGTATTCTGAAGTCGCTATGTAAGTTGATGGTTTCTTTGGGACTTGCTTTGTTGGTGTGCAGACCAAGGAAGAACTATTGAAGGCACGATGGGGCTATAGTAAGTAGCGCTGGCCCCAAAATAGTGACCAATGGAGTTAATAATATTAATATTTACCATATTTTATGTGGACAACTGTACAGAATCAACAAGAGCCAGTTGAGTGGTTTTAAGCTGGAAATGTGTTACCACCTATTATCAACAAATGAGTTCTTTAGGAGATCCACTCAGAATTAGCATGCCAAGTTTGAAAGGCTCTTAAAATGAGTGTCTGTAGTAAATGGTAATGAAGCAGGACTGAACTGGGGGAAAGTTGGACTATGATGCAGCAAACCTTTTTCATCCTTGCTCTGAAGCTGGCATGGCCTTTCAGAGTTTCCTTTACTTGGGTGAGTGTGACTTGCCTTTATTTCACTGTAATAATTATCTTTAGATCTAGGTCATCCCTCAGCTGAAAGAATGGGACACTGACTGAGTAAATTTGGTGATAGGATTGAGAATGTCTGACATCACTTAGGAACTGCAATCTTTTGGTCCTCACAAGGATTCTGGGTGACAAAACAAGGCATCCAATGTACCTGTCCTGGAGAAAGGGAAGTATATGGAGAATTGATAATACATGAACTAAGTTCTCTTTGTGTAGTCCATGGTCCCAGTTGATCAGGCTACTACAGAGAGTTTGCCACAGTGGAAGGAAATAAAATAATATAATAATATAACTTCATTAATATGTCCGTACAGGAGCCCTTAAAAAGTGTCAGTTTTAAGTCCCATTTACAGAAAAGGTTTCGGAAGGAAGAGTTGTCTATCCATGGCTAGATAGATGATAAATGTTGCAAGACAGTTTCTTCAAACTCTTCATGTTTTGAGTCTATTTCCTGAACAAATACAGGATTGAGGAGTGTATTTTCACTTTTCAGTATTTATGTATGCTTTATCCACTCATCAACCGAATTCTAGTGTCATCATACTTACCACACTCTGTGAGATTACTTTTACCCTCTGGTAGCCAACATATGTTTCATAATTGAAGAGAATTTTTGCTGTTTTGCTAGCTTATTATCTTGGCTTTCTGACTTACCCTGTTTAGCATAAAGCACTTCAAATTTCATGTGTGCTATCCTACATGGCAAGATTTATTTTTTTGAAAATAATGCCGTGGTATTGCATTGAGTTTATATATCTCAACTTCTTTACTTTGACAGTTTAAATTGACAATTAGGTTGATAATATATTTAGGTTATTGTCAACAATTTTTAATGGGGTTCTTTCTTTTGTTGTGGTTAAGTTGAAGTCACATTTTGAAAGCCAGTGAAAATTCCAGAGTGGTTTTACTTTGAATAAGCATGGACTTGAGCCTTAAGGATTCTTAATGATTAGTGGCAAATACCCTTATTGATATTTAGCTGCTCGATGAGCAGGGTATAATTAATGACTGATGGGTAGTTATAAAACTGTGTCTCCAGCTTTGAATGAGATGAATCAAAGGTGGAAATTAAGTTCACTGGAATGAGATGAGCAAAAGAATAATTTTTAACTATATTTTCTGCATAATATTTGATCATTTTAAAGAACCTCCT
Organism: Sorex fumeus; assembly: GCF_029834395.1. Lineage (NCBI taxonomy): Eukaryota > Metazoa > Chordata > Mammalia > Eulipotyphla > Soricidae > Sorex > Sorex fumeus. The sequence continues at coordinate 17,854,251 of NW_026606322.1, forward strand.
ACCTAGTTATTCAGGGAATTGAAACAACCAAGTTTAGTTAGATGTGCTAATTTAATCATTATAAACTCTTAAGGTAACTCAGAGACTTTTATTAATCTTAAACTTTCAGATTTTGCCTCCTCCTTATATTGTCTCTCAGGATGATATGGAGGTGTACATGACTTGCCTAATGGAGCCAGGGAAGAAGGTGGGTGTGCCAGGTGCTTGCTCTCTTTGTGCAGAAAATTCCCTCATGTAACCCCATTCGGAGCATTTATCATGATCAGGTCAAATTCACTTCTCTTCATTCATGGTTCAGTCATTTCTCAAAGGAATTCCCTGAAGCCCTACCCTCCCTTTGCCAACTCTTAATTTTGCTTGCAACTGATTTTATTCCCAGCTCTAATCTTTCTGGCTGCTTTCAGTCTCTGAGCCACTTGATTCTCCTTACCAACCAGTTTTATCAGTCCCTTCTGCATCTCTGCATGGTGCATGTGGAAACCGTTACCTGTGTTCCATACCTCTCATGAGCTAAGAGACACTCTACATAGCTTTAGGCTTTCTATCTTTGACCTACCCACAACCTCTACCTCTCTAGAAAAGCCACTTTCAGGCTGATAAGAGAGAGCTGGTTAACTTTAAGTTTTTACATATGATGTCAGACAGAAATGGGACCAAAGCTGATTTTTGGCTTAAGCCTCAATCTCTTTACCATGTTTACTCATCCCTTGAAGTGAGAGTAAAGAAACCTTTATTTTCTTCCTTCCTCTATCTCAGAAACTCCCCAGTGCTGTAATGTCAAGCTCTAATGTTCCTCCTCCTGTTTCATGGAAACTTCCATTTTTCATTTTCTTGTCTTTTCCAGTACAGTGATGGTGGAATAATTATTTGGGGTCATGGAGAAGATAGAATGCACAGCAATTTAACATTTCCAGATACTCTTTTTCTGTCAGCTATGGCACATACAATGAATCATCGCACTCTTTCTCTGCATCCAATTTTCTCTATGCAGTACATTCCCACTGAAATTTGCCTTAATTTCTATTGACTTAGAATGCCTTAGAATTAAACATCTTGTCAAAGGGGAGGAGAAAACCTTTATAAAACTTTGTGTGTAGTTAAATTGCTGAATTCAATAATTTAAGGAATCCTTTGGTTGCTTAAGTTTAAGTAATATAAAACGGTAGTTAAATTTTAGAGAAATTGAAATATTCACACACAAAGTCATTTGAGATTTCAGTGTAAAGTGTATTAAGTCCATAGTCTATGGTCAGAAGCCTGAGGTCAAATGAGCAATTTCAAATCATTAATATTAATCCCATCTTTAGTCATTAAATAATTAGTATCTCCTTTAAAATCTCCTCAATGTGTAGTTTATTTTCATTTCTTCTAATAGACCATTTCTAACATATGACAGCTTAACACCATTTTCACCATTCTTATATTCTGAAGTGCCGTGTTGTTGTAGTTGATAATCTCGTTACTCAGAATGTCCTTCACTCACCAGCAGATCTGGTTACCCCATACGTGCTGAATCCGTATTTGACCTTTAATGAATTTCCCCTTCTGCTTTGTCTGCAACAGTGAAGATCTAAGAAGCACTGATCAGCAACTTTGGGAAAAACTCTCTAAGAACATAACAATCGACTTAAGTAAGTTTTTATAGAGAATTTATAATAAATAAAAAAGTGGTATGGAATAAAGACATCCCTTTACACTCTTATTTTTTGGTAATAATACTATTTTCTAACACTGGGCCCATTTCCTTCCCTTAATTAAAATGGAGATAGCTGTTCACTTGGTGCACCTGGATTGTGTTAACTTGGGCGTTTGCATCCATTAAGCCAGCTGAGAGCATGGCATACATGGCATACAGCTATGGCATACTTCAGGTCAGCAGTGCTCAAGTTTCATCAGAACACTCCCAAGCAGTCTTGTCTCCTGTGCTTTCCTCCCCATCATCCAAGAATAACCCATAGTAATTGGAAACAACAAAAATTACTTGTCAAAAGCAAATATCTATTAAGAAAAGCAGCTGTGTTGTATGGAAGGGAACTAATTTTACTGAAACATTTTCCTTCTCGCTAGTTAAAATCACAGAATAGAGAAAAGTGGGAGGATGGGTTATAAACTTCCCTGCAAGTCCACCAGAAGAGGCCTCTCTACAAGCAAAGCAAAATGAAAATCCAAGCACAGATCCTGCTTATGTAGGCCAGCCCAGAGCTGTCAGAATAATTGAGGATAAGAGATCCTTTGTTCTCCCTTCCCACTCCTTACTATTTTCTCCTGCTCAAACAACCCTCCATTTGGTTTTATCCACAGAGATTGCCTTGCCTTTCAACATTTCTAGAATATTTGTAAGCCTTTACTTCTTCCTGTATACACCTACCACTTCCTACTTAAGGCTTTTGCGACTTGGTTAGCCCAGTAGCTCTACTAATGCCTTTAAATAGATTCCTCCAATATGGTATCAGAAAGTGAAAATTAATATACCCAATAGCATAGAGCCTATATTTTAGAGAGGAAAAGGGCAGTGAGTGTACAGAATCCTATGCACCTGGTGCTAGGTACACATTTTTGGCTTTTATAAAATGGTTCAGCAATGATTATAAATAAAAGTTACAAATAGAAATCGCAATAATTTAATGTTCCATGAAAAGAGTATCCCACAGTTATCAAGCTGTAGTATTAGGATACATAGCAGTTTGACTTCCAAGTCACTTCTCTTGCTACAATAGCCTGCTTACCTTCTGGGGTCTAAGCAGATGGGCAAGCAATGAACACAGACAGATCTGGCAACAAGATGATACATGGATATGCAGCCAGGTATCCATATGGTAGATGTTAGGAAATGTCTGGTTGAAAGTAACAGAACATCTGTTGCTGTAAGCATTGAGTTCATGGACAGGATTTGAATGCTTGAAAATATGGGCTAAACCCAAGTTGTTTCAGTCTTAAGAGAATGAGGATTTTTGGCAGTGATTAGGTACAATAACTGTACCTCTATGTAAGCAGAAATAATCACCAGGAATAAAACATGGGGGCTGAGTTTTAGTATACAGTTACTTGAAGTTACAGATGAAGACAAAATTGTAATAAGAATATGGGAAAAACATTTGTATTTTGCTTGAGATATAGAGCTGTTAATTTTGAATTTGCCTCTGGATATAGCAACTGATCTTTGACCTGGTATAACGCCATCTGAAGTTTTGGATTCAGACAAAGAAGGAAACTTTTACGAGGTTTACTTGTTGTAATAACAATTTGAACAATAATTGTAAAGGATAAGACTTAGATTAAATATAAAAGGATCAACAACATTAGACTTTCAAAGTTGGAATGGAATACTGTACAACTTTCTAGTTATGCTATATAATCTCTAAAGCTTTTTGAAAACCTCTTCGTGGTTTTACAGGGCATGCCCTATTGCACTTCTTTATTCTTACCATGCCTTCAATGTGAATCTTAATCTTCTCTCTGTTTAACTCTGATTTCCCTTTGATTAGTTTTTTTTTTTCACTCATTATTCTCTGTTAGCAGTGAACAGAGAGGGGCTGGTATCTTCCTGGAACAGGACTATTGCAAATAGTGCTAGATATTTAGCAACCAGGGTCCCTGTTCACAGAAATTGCATCTACACTCATAGGCCATTTCATGTGACAAGCAAGAATGCAGGCAAATACTCAAAGCCTCTTTTGCAGACCACAACACTCAAAATGAGAGAGAGAACACAAGGGATTGCCCTGCCACAGAGGCAGGGTGAGATGGGAGGAATGAGGGTGGGAGGGATATTATCCATGGTGGTGGAAAATGGGCACTGGAGGAGGGATGGGCATTTGATCATTATATAATCGAAACCCAAGCACAAAAAATTGTAAATCTACAACTGTACCTCATGGTGTTTCACTAAAAATAAAAAAAATTAATAAAAAAATATGATTAATAAAAAAAAAGAATGCAGGCAAATATTTCTAGCACTCCTGGGGTGACTTGCTCTGACTTTCTGGCACCCTTTTACTTTAACACGTCAGATCATTCCCATCTCAGGTCATCGCTTTTGCCTTGATCTTCTTCCAAGGCCATGTTCTTATATTTTCCTTTGGAGTACCCCTATCATTTCTCCAAGTGCACTTCTTAATCCCATTAAGAGCACTTACCATGATTTGATATAACTTTCTATGCTGTGCTTTTTTTGGTTTTTCTTTCTCTTTTCTTCTTCCCTCAAAAGAATGAAATCTTTATGAGTAATTACTTAATAATTACCTCTGCACGTTGGTACACAGGGACTTGCCTGGTACAGTAGATCCTTTTATATATTTTTTAATTTTATAAATTATGAATTAATTTTTGAGTTTTGAGTATGAATATGAATGGACAGATGGCGACTTTATAAGCTCTTGTGTATTTCTTCATCCTTTAGAAAACTGGCTTTTGTATCAACTGAAAGTTTATTTTACATTTTCTGTAGCTTCTGAAGTGTTTGAAAGAGAAGAAATTCTCCTTGGTATTTCTTTATTGCCATTTACACTTATTTATGGAAATAAATGAACTCATATACTTAAAAACATAATTAAATCACCATCTTGAAAAATACACTTTAAAGATGAAAGGTATCTTTACCTCATCCAGATTAAACTTTAAGGAATTCTATTCACAAGTATGGCATCCAAAGATTGAAATAGCATTGTGGCACTGTCATCCCATTGTTCATCCATTTGCTCAAGTGGGCACCAGTAACGTCTCCATTGTGAGACTTGTTACTGTTTTTGGCATATTGAATACTCCACAGGGAGCTTGCCAGGCTCTGCCCTGCGGATGGGATACTCTCGGTAGCTTGCCGGGTTCTCCAAGAGGGACAGAGCAATCTAACCTGGGTCAGCCATGTGCAAGGCAAACGCCCTACCCGTTGTGCTATTTCAAAGATTGAAAATGGACTGATATTTCTGGGATGATTAGGAAGATAGTATGAAATCAGCGGAGAGTCCTGCCTAAGTTTCCTGATATTAAGAACAAAGGAAAACATAAAAAGCAAACTGTACAACACAATCCAAAAAAATCTAGCAATTTTTTTCACTTGTCCCCTACATTCCTGACATTCTGTGGCACTGGAGAAGTGTAATTTCAGGAAATTATATCACGTGGTTGCTATGAAAATTAGTTACATCTTCACAAGAGGATTATTTGATTAGAAAACACCTCAGTGGGCTAAAGAGATAACATAGCAGGTAGGGCGCTTGCCTTACATGTGATGATGACTTGGTTTCATTTTGCAGCATCTTATGTGGTCTCCTTATCCCTTCTGTGAGCACAGAGCCAGAAGTAAGCCCTTAGAGCTGCTGTGTATACGCCGAAACCAAGACCAAAACAACAAAAATACCTTGCTTTTTTTCTAGGATGGGGGAAAGGAAAGTCAGATGGTTCATTGTTTCCAGAAACTACAGAGCATGTTCTTTGAGGGTAGATAGATGGTCCAGTCTCCTGAGAAGAGCATTCTGAGGTGCTTTACGTTCCTGAGCAATTCCAGTTCCTATAACATATCTCCATACTGGGTCATAGTGGACATGATTTCAGAACTCTAGCTGTACAAAGACCTTGAATTCCTATTCCATCGCATTGGTCCTTTTAGATACACTCCTTCTATTCCTTGATCTCTTCTGTACCAAGGTTGGGTGACCAATAACATTCCTAAGCGTTATCCTGCTTCTAGTTTCAGTAAGGTCAGCTTAGTGTAAGACACTGGGACAGATGACATGAGGAAGAGGGAGAACTCAAATGTTTTCCCTTTCTCCCTTTCTTAATTTTCAGCACTCCCTGTACCCTGCAATCTGACCTCCTGTTGGTTGATTTTTACTCTGAGCTCCAGTGACACTACCTACACCGTTTAAACTTTTTTGTCAGGTTGGCTCCATCAAGGTGGCAAGCTTTTAAGTCAAATACTTGTGAAGTTACTTGTGGTTGTAATTAATATTACCAGAAATGGATTTTAAAGCAGATTATCCTTGTAGTGTGGTGGACCTTCATCAGTCAGTAGAAGGCCTAATCTAGCAAAGACTGATGTTTCCTAAAGAAGAGGCAAGTTTGTCTTAGTGCTGAAATATTAAGTCTACCTGAATTTCCAGACTGTCAGCCAGGACAACAGTTTCCAACTTGAAAACCCTTGAAATACATAAAGATTTAAGAATTCTTAAAAATATATTTCTTTGATGCATGCTGAAAATAGACTATAGACCGAACATGATAGCCACTCAATGCCTCTTTTGCAAACCACAGCACCCGAAAGGAGAGAGAGATCAAAAGGGAATGCCCTGCCACAGGGGTGGGGTGGGATGGGGGGCTTGGGGGCTGGGAGGGATGCTGGGAACATTGGAGGTGGGGAATGGGAACCGGTGGAGGGGTGGATACTCAATCATTGTATAACTGAAACCCAAGCACAAAAGTTTGTAAGTCTACAACTATACCTCATGGTGTTTCACTAATAAAAATTAAAAAAATATATATTTCTTTGGTGTTGCTTCACTATCTCCTGAAAGCTCTTTGGTGTTTCCAGATTCTATCTAGACTAATTATTTGCAATCAGTTCCTTGAATTGAATTACAGTATGGATGTTTTCCTAATTAAATTTAACTTTATCCAAAGGAAACTTTTAAGTCATTTTAAACCTAGTTTTTCTGTGCTTCTCTAACTCTGTTTGCTTCTGTGTTCTATCCCAGGGCAGGTCTCCTGTTTCCTTAGTAGCTCTGTAGCACTGTAGCCCTGTCCTCCCATTGTTCATCAATTTGCTCAAGTGGACCCAGTAACGTCTCCATTGTAAGACTTGTTGTTACTGTATTTGGCATATAGAATACGTCACGGGGAGCTTGCTAGGCTTAGCCATGCAGGCAAGATACTCTCGGTAGTTTGCCGGACTCTCCAAGAGGGGCGGAGGAATTGAACCCAGCTCAGCTGGGCCGGCTGTGTGCCAGGCAAATGCCGTACTGCTGTGCTATCGCTCCAGCCCTGTTTCCTTAGTGTTTAATGAAAATGAGTATCATGCAAAAAACCTCAGAAAGGGAGGCTATTTATTGTGTTCTCTGTTCTTGTCAAATCAAGAAATAGCACTTGTGGAATTAAAAATACATTTGATGGAGAGAGTACAATGATTGAACAAGCTTCTCCAGAGGTGGGTGGTTTGGGGTATGGATAGCCCAAAGAATGGGAAGAGGGAAGTTAGGTGAGCAAAACTGATTGTGTAGAGGATAAAAGCAGACCTGAGGAGTTGGGATTCGGTATAAAAGAGTAAAACTAGGTATTTGTGCAAGTCCCAGTGACAGGACTCAGTTTTTGAGCTTGTGTGTAATTGGGACTTGGTTTTGTGTGTGTGTGTGTGTGTGTGTGTGTGTGTGTGTGAAGTGTGTGTGTGTAACTAGGTGTGTGTACTCAAATATGTGGACTATTGATGGCTTTGGGTGAGCACATGAATGATCAGGATTGGATAGTACCTTATTTGAGTACATTGGACTGAGTGTGAGGCTATGAGCATCCTTATGATATGTAATAAAGACCTTGTGTCCTCAGATTTGTAGGTAGAAAACTAATCCTCATTTGGATGGTGTTAGGAAAATGGAAGCTTGAGAAGTGCTTAATCTTTTATGAATAAAATTAGTGCTTTTATAAAAGAGATTATTCTTTTGCCCTTTTAATCACAAGAAGACATCTATGAAACAGAAAGATGATCCTTGCCAGATGTCAAATCTATTAGCATCTTGGTCTTGGACTTCCAGCCTCTGAAATTATTAGTGAATTAGCTTGATTATTTTCAGTTATGGATTTTTTTACATAGGAGTTTGAACACATAACAGTCTGCATGTGGGTCTGGGAAAGTTTGTGTGAATGCTACAGAGAAGAACATGTGAGTGAATGCTGAGAGTGTTATTGAAGTTGTGCGAGTTTGTCAACAAATAACAGAGAAAGACTGAAGTGGAGCGGAACTCTGAGCCAGAGCAGGACAGACAATAACTAGTGGGAGCATCTATATGATATATGAATGAAACTGAGTGTGCTAGCTATGAGTAGGATCAAATGGTATTCTGTGTGAATGGAACTGTTACTAAGTGTGAGTAGAACTGAGCAAAGTTAGCTGTGAGCCCAGAATTTTGTGTGACTGAGGGTGATATTGGGAAGAGTGTGAGTGGCCTGGGGTAGGAATGTGGCTCCATGACTGAGTATGAAGCACTGTGCGGTTTTAAAGAGAGGGACTGGATGTGATGAGTATCTGACTGAATGACTATATGAGTGTCTATGGGTAGGACTGAGTAAACCTGAGCAGGACTGATGAAAAGTAGTGTGATTACTAGTCATGGGTGTGAAGAATTGTCAGTAGGATACTGTGGGAGTGAAGAGGCACGGAGTGGGTGAGAGAGTTACAAAAAAAAAAAAACTGTGTGAGTGAGTGAGTGAACTGAGTGAATATAAATGGTTGGAATTTAATTTGAGTGATTGTGAACCTAGCATGGTTCATTGTGAGGGTAAGTGAGTAGGAACCCTGTGTGTGTGTGTGTGTGAGACAGAGTTTACGTATGCATGCTGTTACTCCTGGGAGTCAGGTGGGGTGAAATAAAGTAGTCTGTAGAGACTGGGAGGCACCAAAAAATTAAAAATTCAAAGCAAGAAAGCTGCTAACATGGCACAATCCACAAGGACATAATTACTGTAAAATAAATCAAGGAAAGGAATAATAAAAAAAATTAACGTGACTAGGAAGCTAGGGGGAGAGAATAAGGTCATCTTACATGCAGGAGCACAACAGCATACCCATTAGGGCAGAGATGAAGCAAATAGCCTAGGTAGTAGCCGGAGGGGACAGCTAAAGAGAAAAACCATATTTAATTCTTGTAGATCATGAACTAATTCTGGGTTATGTCTCCCTTAGTGCTTACTGATGAGACTTGAAGATGACTGATGGTCCAGTGAGGAGGCAAATGAAATCCTCACCAAAAAATCCCATTTTAAAATGCTTTGAGGCAGATGACCGAAGTTTAATGCTTGGATCTGAGGATGCATAGCTGGTCAGACACTATAGCGTTAGGGGCTTCCTGTGATATACTTGACAGTGCTCAGGAGGGACTTGAAAGGGGTCAGGTACATGCAAGGCATAAACCCTAACCCCTGTACTGTCCCCTGGATCCTAATTACACATTTTATTCTAATTCTTCTCACTGCCGGTACCCATAAAACCTTCAACAATTTCATTCCGCACTGAGGTTCTTATGCATGTCAAGGAGGTTCGGCTAGGCAGTTTGGTTTTGGTAGACTGTCTTTTTCGCCTTCGCTGAGCAGTGTGAATCTTACTATATCCTGAACTTCTGCAACCTTATTCTCTTTTTTTCAAGTTCACTAATGCGGCAGAAGAGATCCCACCTCCCAAGTCCCACCCTCAAACTTCCTTCCCTTTTTTTGTTGTTGTGATTACAGGAGTGCCTCAATTCTTGGTTGTAATCTCAATGGAAATTCCACATATGGTTGCAGTGTGCATACATTTGGCCGCACTGCTCATTTAGGTTGACATGCTTTTAATTGTGATGCCTGCACACAATCTGGTTGTAGAGCTCTCTGCAGGTCACTGTGGTGTTCTCCTGGTTGGGGCCAGCATATCTTTGGTTTCAGTGTTCAACACACCTGGCCATACTCCAGAGTTTGTCCATTTTCCTGAAGTTCTGGTATCTGGACAGTAGTGTGGTAGGGGCCATACTATGATGATGTGGGAGCTCCAGAGGGGAAGTTTCAGCTTCATGTTTCCAAGGAAGACACTGCCGCCACTGTGCTATACTTGGACCCAACATTAAATTCTATTCTATTTCTATTTGGTGATGGTAGAATATGGGATGTTTCCACACCCAGTGATGCTCAGGGACAATTCCTGACTATACTCAGGAGTGACTCAGGAGCCCATATGTGGTACCTGGGATTCAAGTCAACCACTTACAGACCAGACACCTTACTTCATGTACTATCTCTCCAGCCCCTGGATTGATTTTTTTTTTCTTTTTGGGTCACACCCAGCTGATGCTCAGGGGTTACTCCTGGCTCTGCACTCAGAAATCACTCCTGGCGGTGCTTGGGGGACCATATGGAATGCTAGGAATCGAATCCGGGTTGGCTGCCTGCAAGGCAAATGCCCTATCCGCTGTGCTATTGCTCCAGCCCCCCTGGATTAATTTTTAATTTTAATTTTCTTTTATATCTATTTTACTTTTATTTTCTTTTAGGTTTTGTAAAATTACTACTCAGGGCATGTTTCTGGCTGTATGGTCAGGGATCACATCTAGTAAAGCTCCCAAGACTTATGTGATAAGGGGGATTGAATTGATGTTGGCCATGTACAAGGCAAACACCTTAACCCCTGTACTATCTCTCCAGAACAAGAACTAATTTACTAGAGTGAAAAATAAAAGGGAGATTATTACTCTTAGGTAAGTGAATAAGTTGAGGCTTTTTTTTAGTGAGTTATAAAAGGTTAGAAGTAAAGCATATCTCTCATACATAGTAAATAGCTAAGATATTGCTCTGAGTGCTAGATGACTTTTCCATTAGAACCTAAGGCATACAACGTAGGCTAATATAATATTCAGGGACATAATAATATGTCAATCCTAATGATAAACGAAAATTTCATTTGCAAGTTCCATTGCCATAGAACATAGGTCCCCCCATGAACTAACAGTCAAGAAACCTCTGCAAAAATTCTCTGTATGCAGAGTTAAGTAGGAAAAAATGTTATATGCTAGCTAATGTTGAGTATACTAAAAAAACTTTTATTATTGTATGTTTATATGTGAGTATATAAATTTATATGTGTGTATATACATACATACCCACAGATATCCTAGGGGACATCCTCAAAATTGCTGGGGGCCACTAGAGTCCACAGCCGATTGTGCTTAGAAGAGAGGCCTGATGTGCTGGGTATCAAACTAGGGGCCTTGCCCAGGGTAGGCATGTGTTCTACTGCTTGAGCTGTTTCTCAACCACTAACAAAATTCCTAAATATGCCATGAATAATTTCATTATATATTAATATTTAGGCTGCTGAGGACTGTGAATTTATTAAAGAAAACCTTGATTGTAGCAAAATAAACCTCGCTTGACCTTGGGAAGCAACAGGCTTAGGGAAACAGTGCAAAGGAGTTCTTAGTCTAAAGTCAAGGTCAAACATTGCATTTCTTCTTCAGTTTTACTACATAATCAAAGAATGCCTGGAAAGAAGCCAATCAATTAAAAATATAGCTAGATGGGAAAAGTTCATGGAGAAGACTTGTAGCCATAGCAGGCCGTGAAAATATTGCCTTATTCTTTTTCTCTCTGCAAGTGAAAAATAAATTTTAATTATCCCTTTATCAATGAAGAGTACATATTTGCCAGTGAAATGTAGAAGCTTCATGTCTAAGCAGCAGGATATCTAATTATTTTTATAAAAATAAATGTATTTTTCTGTTACTTTTAAGAAGTATCATGTCTGTTTAGATGAGATTATTCTTTTTATTGGTGTGCAAATGGTCCTAATTTAAAGTAATGTTTAAGATCTTGGATACCCTGAGGGCTTTAAGTTTGATTAGGATACCTGAATAAATATGGTTATTAATATGGTGATACAGAAAAAATATTTAAATTTGTCCTTACTCAGAACAATGACAAAACTTGAAACTGCATTACACATTTATCCTTGCTATACTTTTATACTAGCATACATGTGTATTGCCTGTGAGTATGCATGTGTATGTGCTTATGTGTATACTTTGTAAGAAGAGGCAGGTCTATTAAATGTAACTCGTGTATTTAAAAATTTCTCAACATACCTGTCTCTTCTCTTTATGGAGTAGTAGTAAGATTGAATTACATAGATTAAATATTTTTATTATAGATTCAGGTAAATAGTTTAATCTCGATGTTTATATGCAAAGGTGACATTTATCACTTTGATTGCAAATTTTCTCTTTTGCTTTGAAATGTTTGAAATGACGACTTCTCTATGAGTTAATGAGTTTCTTTTTTTTCCCCTTTTATTTCAGCGAGGGGGCTGGGGCATATTGGTGCTCAAAGCTTACTCTTGACTCTGTCAGGAACACTCCTGGCTGTACTCAGGGAACCACATATGGTCCTTGTAATCAAAGTGGAGGTGACGTCATGTAAGGCTAGCACCGTGAGCCCTGTACTATTGCTCTAGTCCAAGGGATTGTCTTAGTGACAAAGAGAAGCAGAACCCCCTACTGAACATTTTATGGTCATGTGACATGAATGAGTAATAATTAATTTCTATTTCAGTCATAGAAAATTTGTAGTTTATTTTGTGGCATATTCAATCTTTTAAGACTTTTACATTCTGACAATAAAGGCAGATGGGGACAGTTTTTTTAAAGTATAAATATTGGTGACTCAGGTTGGAGAATAAAGCCCATTTTATACTTGGAATTCCATCATTAGATATCAAGGGTAGTTGCTTTAATATTTTACTGATTTCAGATATTTATTATTTTTTTGTCTAGGTCTCCAAGTTGTTGTTATACTGTATAATTTTTTAAAATGGTATTAGATTAATCACTTAGGAAATTAATTTTTCTCTCTAGAACTGTTTATGAGTTGCCTGCTGTAGAAAATATTTTTATTGTCTTGGAAACATCAGGAGCAAGCTAGTTTCTCTTAGAAAAGTTGAACCTTCAATTTAACCTAACGCTTATTTTCATTTAAGTTATTAATATTAATTAAAAATGAATTGACTGTGTTTAGAGGATTTTTCACTAAACAGTTTACGGATGCAGAACTTTAAAGTCAAAAGTATACAAAATATTGGGGAATGTCTAAAAATGCTGAGTCTGTTGATAGAAACTTAGGTAGCTTGGACCAGAGAGATAGTATAGAGGGTAAGGTGCTTGCCTTGAATGTGGCTGATCTGAGTTAGATCTCCGGTACCACATTTAGTTGCCAGAGAACTTCTAGGAGTGATTTATGAGCATATTTGCATAGGGCCAGGAGTACACCTTGAGGCAACCAGGTGTGTATTCACCACCAGCACTCCTTTTTTGTTGTTATTTGTTTTGGGGTCACACCTATCAGTGGATTTATACTGAAATAATCTGTGCATGCAAGGTAAACACCTTAACCCTTATAGTATCTCTCTGGTCCAAAACTAGGTTAGTTTTAATTTCCAACAGATTGTCACCTTCTTGAGGGAGAAGAAAGTTTTGTATTGTTTCTTTTCCAAGGATCTTAAAACATTTGCTTATAATATTATTTTCTTTCTTTTTCAACATTTTTATTCACTGTTCTAAAGTTTTAGTCATCAAACCAACTTTGAAAAAGTTTCTCTTTTACTTCAAATAACTAAGACCTTTCAGTATATTTGAAACTTACTATTTCGATTTCACTGTAGCACTTAAAACTTTCCAATCACTGGGGCTGGAGCAATAGCACAGCGGGTAGGGCGTTTGCCTTGCACACAGCCGACCTAGGTTCGATTCCCAGCAACCCATATGGTCCCCTGAGCACCTCCAGGAATAATTCCTGAGTGCATGAACCAGGAGTAACTCCTGTGCATTGCCGGGTGTGACCCCAAAAAAAAATTCCAATCACTTCTTGAAACTATTTTCTCCTTCTATCGTCAGAGTTCAGTTTATCCACACAAAGCTTCTTTGTACCCTTGGACTCCTTTTCCATTCCTCCATCTATAAATAGATAAGCACTATTATATTTTTCATTATACTGTCTGCACACTGATGATTGACAAATATTTCCCCCCATTTTAAAGGACACAAAAACTGAACTTAAAATGTTCACTGGTGGTTGCTGTGTTGATTAGAATCTTCTTTGAGATTTCTATAGTCAACAAATAAAAGAGTATCCATTATTTTTCTCTTTCCAGACTCTCCCTCTCAAATTCTGTTCTTTCTAATTTCCATTATTGATTTGTGAAACTTCTATCTGCTGATGTATAAAGCCAGATGCATGTAAAATATTTTAGAGTTTTCATATATGTATTTCAATTCTATTGTTTATATCATGAACTCTAGCAGTTGTTGCCCCCTATATATTCTTGCTAAAGGTTCTATATTTCTCTTTGTATTTTTTGCCTTAAATTAATATAACAGCTTCCTAATCAATTTGATTTCCTCTTGTCTTAGCTTTTTAATTTATCTTCCAAAGGGCAGTCAGAATAATCTTTCAAAAAGTAAGTAGGAACATTTAATTTCTTTGAGCAAAATTTATCAGTGATTTTCCATTAGTTAAAGAATATACTCTAAATTATTTTGTAGAATGATTAGTTTCCTATATTTTTATTTATCACTTGACTCCTTGATATATACTTATGAACTCAGGAAGTTTTCAGGTTTCCAAATCTTTCTCTTTCTACCTTTCAACAAGATTGCTCCTTCTGCTTAGACTAGAATGAACAAATGTTTCAGTATACCCAGAACTTTTCTTGTTTTATCCCTGAAATTTCCTGCTGAGTTTGAATTTCTCTGAATATTCTTGTAATATATGGAGGCTTTCTTACCTCGGTACAATGAGTTGTTACCTACATTTCCAGCCCCTTTTCCCTCCTAGAGAATGGGAAATTGGACTTAAAATTCCAAGCTGCTAATTATGACTTGATCCTTCTTTCCAGACTTATCCAGCAGTTGTCTCCATGCCTACCAGTCTCTTTTGATAACAAAATATGGTTCTATAGCCCAGAAATGCATAAGAATTTTAGTAGTTTCGTGTCAGGAACTGGGACTATTCATGTATGTTCTTTTCTATTTCTTTCTCTATTATTTATATAAATTATCTTTATATATTTTATTGTATCAAAGGCTAGTTTAACTTACAAATTTCCAAATAAAATAAAAAAAGCATAATATTTACAACTCAAAATAGTAATTTTCTCTTCCTTTTATTAATCAGTTGATTTCACTGATTTTTAGGTGTTGCATATCTTACTTTTATTCTTAAGGAACTTATCTCCCATCACTGCTTTCCAGTAGTATGTTCTTTGCTTTGGTAGTAAACTCAAAATTCAGTCTCAATGAATGTTAATGATATGTTTTATTTTAGTTTAGTTTTTGAACTACACTCAGCAGTTCTTTGGGTTTACTCCTGGCTCCATAGTGAGGGATCACTCTTGGAATAACTCAGGATTTCATATGTGATGCTGGTGATTGAACCCAGGTTGGCTTTGGGCATGGCTAGCACCCTCCCTGCTATACTATCTCTTCCAGACCCTGATAAGTTTTTCTTAGTTATCTTTCACTACTTCATTTTCTTTCTTTCTGTTTTTCCTTCTCTTTTGTCCTTTATTTCTTTCTCTCCCTTCCTTCCTTCCTGCCTCCCTCCTTTTTTCCTTCCTTCCTTCCTTCCTTCCTTCCTTCCTTCCTTCCTTCCTTCCTTCCTTCCTCCCTCCCTCCCTCCCTCCCTCCCTCCCTCTTTTTTCCATCCTCCCTCCCTTCCTTCCTTCCCTCCTTCCTTCCTTCCTTCCTCCCTCCCTCCCTCCCTCCCTCCCTCCCTCCCTCCCTCCCTCCCTCCCTTCCTTCCTTCCTTCCTTCCTTCCTTCCTTCCTTCCTTCCTTGTTCCTTCCTTCCTTCTGATACAGTTAGCTAACTCTATATTAAAATCTCAATAAAGGAAAATTGGTGCAAAATCCTGGGTCATAGAGGTTTATACTGTTAGTTAACATAAAATATCACAGCTACATGGTTGAAAACCATGAAAATAGCTGTATAGTTTATTTTGCAAAACTTAAATTGCAGCATGGCATGGTGAAAGAAATGAGCAGAGATATGCTCAGTGACTTTCCTATCCTCCTGATACAGATTTTAAAGTTTTATATTTTTAATTATTTCATCCCACTTTGAAACCTGGGGCTTTCATTATTTAATGAATTCATGGTAAGTCTCAACATCCTAGTTAAACAGAATAGGCACATGAACATTGAGATATGAGGCAGAAAGCATTATCAGTGTGAAGAAATTCAGATCACGATATAGCAATTTATCATTCGTAACCTAGTTTATTAGAAGACTTCCAGACCCTGGTGTTAGGCTATAGTTTTTAGTTGTTCACCTATTTCATTGCTGTGATCTCAGAAAAGTGTGGAATGCAGATTAATAGAGGGAATCACAGAGGTTTTTGTAGTAAAGAGATTTTTATCCGTCTCTCCACTAATGACTACATTTCTGGGAAAATTCACCTCTGCCCCAATATTACTATAGGGTATTCAGAGGGAACTCAGCTCTTTTCCCAATTAGTGAAGCCAGCCTAAAGAAATGATGTGTTGGATTGAACATTAGAAGAGAGAATTCTCTGGATAGGGATGGTTAAAAAGCTTGAGAATGTCTCTCTTGCCTTAAAGAATAGAGAGCAGAATCCTTAATCAAAGTCCGTATTTGCAGTGACATCCAAAGTGTTCCTCAGGGGATCACCCCAGGAAGGAAATATTAATCACTCAGAGGCTCCCAAGGATGGTTTGAGTTCCTTCTTTGGAAATTCTTTAAAAAATAAAATTATATAATTTCTAAAATATAACTTTTGCAGGTCATTTCTATAGGATTTAAGAGGATATCTTTATGTACAGAAGAGGTACATAAGCAATAAAATCTTTAGCATTGTTAAAGAGTCAATTCTGCCTTTCACAGTCCCCCAGCCAATTTCTCTTTGGATCCCTCTGATTTCTTTCTTGGTTTTTTATTTTCTGTCACCTACACATTGATCAAAACAACCTCACTGCTCACTGATGTGTATGGGAATGGAAAATATCCTCCACTTATTCCACTTGTGGTGACTCAGAGTGACAAGTTACAGTCTTTTTTGGCTTATCCCAACTTCTACTTCACACTGGTATCATAATTAGGACTTTAAAATAGATCAGTCATAACCTAGAGCAGTGATTCTTAACCTGAAATCATGTATGATTGCTGAACTCTTAAGAAGAGTTAAGAATCTTCTTCTAATACCTAGTATTATAGATTAAAATTTGTGGTTTTAATTATTTTATTTAAAAGAAGGAATATTAGAATTTTATTATATTTTTGAAAGAAGCTGTGATGCTGCCAATTGTTAAAACCACTCTGCAGAAAATTCATAATGCTCAGACTAGCTGATGATCTCCACCTTCACTCCAAAAAGTGTGCCAATTGTTTATTTGCAAATGTAGTTACCAGAAATCTATACAGTTTCTGTGAATGATTATCGCTTCTCTTTTTTTGGGAGCAAAAGTATGTTAGCAAAGCATCCATTGAAGTGAACCACAAATAAGATCATTAGAAGACTGGATATTCAAATGGGTCAGGTATAAGTATATTTTGCCTAATACGAAAGATGCCTTAGTTGTTAAGAAGAGCTGCAGATAAGCAAATAGCTGTCTTCAATTCTTTTTTTCTTCTATCTTTTTATTGTATGCCAAAGGTTTCCCTATTCAAATGAGGAGTCTAGCCTAGTAGGAACCCAGATTTCCCACAAAACTATTGTACTCCAGGGTGAAACATGGGCGGTGCTCCAGGTGGAAGGTCCCAAGATGGGGAAAGTCAGGCCTAATGCAGGTCCCAGGAAAGACACTGAGGAGCAGGAAGCTCCCTTAATTATGCTGAGGTATAACTTGTGCTTAACCAGAGGGCCTGCCCTTGAGAAATAGCACTGACTAGATCACCTTAGATGGTCTAATCCACTGACTCAATCCAATGCCCTTATATCTTTTGAACCCTTTTGATCCTGCGTTTCTACCTCCTATATCCTTATTCTGAAATGCAGTCAAGCCTCACCCTCCAGCTCCATACACACACACACACACACACACACACACACACACACACACACACACACACAAACTTCCTGGAGATGAGACTTAGCCCCTTCACTGTTTTCCTCTCGCAGTTTGTTTAAGTAAACAAACTTATAAAATTCTCTAAAACCAATGTAGCTTTATTTTTTGATCTCTGAATTGGTCAGTCAAAGGTTTAGAAATGTCATCTCTGCTTAAATAATATCAGGTCATTGCTGTTAACACCGGCATTGAATCTAGAAATTTCTATCTTATTTAGAACAAGTATCCTTGATCTTTTTTTTTTTTTACTATTTATGCATTTACCAAAATCTTACTTGATTGGACACTTTTATATTTATACGCATGAATATTTACTGGGAAATGAACCCGGACATTGAGAAAACAAACTCATGCAACTTCCTTGACTTCATCAGGTTGTTTGTGGAAGAGGCTATTTCACAAATACACAAGTTACAAATCAAAGAGATGTGACACCTTTTTATATTATCAGGCAACACGGTGAGGAAAAAATGAAATGGAGTTTGTGAACTTTATTACTCAGGGTGACAAGTTAATATGTGGGTTATGTGTGCTGCTCCCAAATGAGATTTGTTGCATCTTTGGAGCTGCATAAAATGTCTAAAGGGTGAAGTTCCCATGCCATAGACAGACTCATCGGCTCTCCTGCAGAAGTTAGACTGGTAACTTAAAAGTCTACAATCGTTTGCAGCCGATAAAGTGTGTGAAGTGGAGAGCAGGGAGAGACTGTGCTTGCATGAAGAATTTTAATGACTTAAACTTTCTTTTCTTCTTATTAATTTCAGCAGAGGGAGGGCAGTGAGATAAGGAAGTCATCAATCTTACAGATGTCTTTTTCCTCTACAAAAGGCGATGGTTGATTTGGTACATGCATCATAAAGCAGGGAGCCAAAAAATAGAATCAAAGCAAATGTGATTTTATAGTTGTTATTCCTAGGACTGTCTATGCTCCCATAGGCTTATGGGTTGATAAGAGAGTGCTATTGGAATTCTGGCCTGTGCGCTGGCTCTTTGGAAAGGATGTGCCTATTGGATGTGACAGGTGTGCTCCAAGTGGCATTCCAGACTTTTTGTGATTCAAGGCTGTGAGTCCCTTTTTGCACATAGGCAGGTGAGTAATATTACTTTGCTGGGCCAAAGGGAGGGCAAGATATGAGTTACCTGTACCGTCTGACTCATTATTATTCTTATAGTATTGACATAATGTCAGCAGAGAATTGCTGAAACAGATAGAACTATAGCATTCCTTCCACTCTATAAACCACCAGGGATTTCTCTGTCCTGCTGTGTCAGACTGAGCAAGTGAAACACACATAAACTCAAACCATTTGTGATAATTAATGAATGGCCTGTTTTTTTTCAACCATGGTTGGTTCAAATAAATGGAGTTTCTGTGTCTACTTTTACATATAGAATTAAAAAACTCATATTTTAATCTCATATTTTCTAGAAGAGTCTTAGAAATGTCTAAAAATGTTCTGAAATTTTTTGTTTTAATTATTATTAATTTTTTACATTGTATAAATTTTTAATTGAATCTATGAGCTAGAGCATTACAAAATTGTTTATGATTGTGTTTCATTTATATAGTGTTCCAAAACCCATCTCTTTGCCAGTATCCCCAGTATCCATTCCACCCCTTCTAGCCATCGTTTCCTCCCTCATCCTGCCCCTCAGCCTGTCTTTTTGGCAGGCACCTCTCTTCTGTCTCTCTTTCTCTTTTTCTCTCTCATTTTAGTAGACATTATGGTCTGCAATAAAGACACTGAAAGATTATAATGTATATCCCTTCACCTGCTTTCAACACTCAGTTCTTGTCCAGAGTGATCATTTCAACTAGTATTGTCATAGTGAACCGTCTTCTGTCTTAACTACCCTCCAACTCCCACACCAGTCCAGCCATTGACCACTAGTTCCTGGTCCATTTTCCCTGGCCTTGGATATTAGTTTCGTAGTGTTTTTTTCTTATATCCCACAAATGAATGCAACTGTTCTATATCTGTTCCTTTCCTTCTGACTCACTGAAATCTTTTTTAAATCCCAAGACTCAGGGTTTTTTTTTTCCTCTTTATATGGGAAAACTCAATTTAAATAGGTTTATAATTTTTCTCTTTTATTTAACAGATTTAAAATAATTTTAACAAATGTAAACTAATATTATTTCTTTACATTGGACACTACATGGGGATAATTGCTAAGATATTTATAACTGTCCTGCTTTAGGGACAAAACCAGCTTCTTCTATTTCCTTTTCTATGCTCTAATAATTAAGTCAGCTTAAGAAAGTTTCACATTAGAAGAAAATTAATTTTGTAAGTGAGATTCAAAGGCAATTGGGCAATTGCAGTTTTTGTGTCATCCTGAGTTGATAATGGGTGAGAGCCTAGGCATTCAAGGAGTCAGCAGAGGGTGGAGAGGATGGTTCGTTGGAAAATAAGAGCAGGTAGTTAAATGTTTATCCTGCCATCCAAATAAAGCACTCAGATAAAAATGTTTCCATGGTGGTGGCAATGCCTTCCATGGGTGAAGCCTCCAGTTCTATCCAGGTACCTTCACCTGGCCAGTTTAATCCCAGCAACTGTGTTCTTTATAATCTCTGTTCCTGCAGTACAATTGTCTGGCCCTTGTTTATTGCATCAAAAACAGATAAAAGAAAGGGAAGGATTCAAAAATTTCTGGTTTTGTCTCTTTTAGACAGGTCTATTTTCCCAATTCTCTTAGGCAATGAAGGAAGAGATAAAAAGTTTCTCTATTTGCTTTTAAAAATTATTAAAACACCATGATTTACAAAGTTATTTATAGTTGAGTTTTAGATACACAACATTGCAGCATCAACCCCATCACCACTGTCACCCTCCCTCCACCAATGTTCCCAGGTTCCCTCCCACACACACCCCAGCCCTTAACCCCCCAGGCTGCCCTCTTGACAGACACCTTTGAGTTGTTAAGTTTGGCTGGGTCTTGACTGCTTTTAGCTCAGAATAATAGACAAATTGCAATGACTATATTGAGGCAATACATCCTGCTTCCCTTCACTATTATTCTTTTTTCTGAGATCGCACTAAAACATTTGATCTAAGACAGCACAATATTTCCTAGATCAGGTCTTCATTATTTTCAAAATGGCCTTTCTATTTAAGATCAGACTTTATACTTGCAGCTGCTATTCTATTATAACATCAGTGAGCAAATCTCCTTAAAACAAACATTTAGTTGAATCCAAGAAAACATTATCTCAGGACTGGTAAGAAAACGGTAAATATCATACCATCTATGAGAATAACTAAAGATATTATTACGCACCTCTAACACAATGTGTATAGGGCTATGATAGGGAATTTGGTTGTGTGATTTCAGTGTCAGTGGTTCGGTTATTCATCTACCAAA
This sequence comes from Sorex fumeus, assembly GCF_029834395.1. Taxonomy (NCBI): domain Eukaryota; kingdom Metazoa; phylum Chordata; class Mammalia; order Eulipotyphla; family Soricidae; genus Sorex; species Sorex fumeus. The sequence goes on from NW_026606322.1 coordinate 17,875,420, forward strand.
AAAATCATTTTTTTTTTACTATGACAAATAAACCTGTTTTCAGCAGAGCCACCTTTGGCTTATAAGCTGTGATACTCATAATATTTAGAGCTTATGTATCCTCCTGTCCATCTGGCTTCCAGTTGAGGGACTAAATAATTGGTTTCCATTGGCTATAGTATTATAGCAATTCCTCACTGTGATTAATTTTATTACACCCTTTCTTACACCACTTTTATTCCAAATGAGAATATTTACTGCATTCAAATGAAATTAGTTCACATATTTTCAGATAAGGTATTTTGGCCATGCTCTTGATTTCTTAACTAATCCCAACACTGGATTTTCAATGACTCTTTTCCTCCCCAGTTTTATTTTTTCACCATGTAGAGAAATTAATCAGTTGCATTAACCCAAAAAGTTCCTGAATTTCAGAATGCGAATGAATTACACAAAGGAATAATTAGAATATCTGGTAATCTTTAAGACTTATACTGTCTTCTTCAAGCCTGCAATATTAAGAACTGTTTCATCAATAACACCCGAGGGCCCTATAACAAAGATTTCTTTTCTTTGTCACCTACCTGTCACCTACCAGGGGCTCTTTGACTCTTCAGGATGTTGCTCCTCTTAGATTTATAGTGTGAATTCTCCTTGTCATTCTGACTTGTCAGATTCATATGCCATTATTTTATTCTACTTTTTAAAAGTAAAGTAAAGTAAAGTAAAGGCCCTCCCATTGATCATCGATTTGCTCGAGCGGGCCCAGTAACGTCTCCATTGGAGACTTTGCTGTTACTGTGTCTGGCATATCAAATACGTCACGGGGAGCTTGCCAGGCTCTGCCGTGCGGGCGAGATACTCTCGGTAGCTTGCCAGGCTCCCCGAGAGGGGCGGAGGAATCGAACTCGGGTTGGCCATGTTGGCTGCGTGCAAGGCAAACGCCCTGCCGCTTTTTAAAAATATTTTTTTATTGAATCACTATAGGATATACAGTTACAAAGTTGTTCATGATTGAGTTTCAGTCATACAATGTTCCAGCACCGATCCCTTCACCAGTGCACATTCCTGTCAGCATCAGATGTCCATAGCATTGGTTTTATTTTTTTTACCACTTAGATAAATAAATCAGATGCATTAAACTCAGGAAATCCTGAGCCTTGCTTCAGATGCTTTTTTTTCTGGCATTTTTTCCCAGCTCTTTCTCAGTGATGATAGTCTTGAGTTCCCTTACTTTTTGCCTTGTTCCTTGGTGACATAAACTAAAATCCAAGCTATGATCTGTCCTCAAAAGATACAGACTATGCTAACCTTAAATAAGGAAGGTTACTCCTCACGAAGAATCATGCTAAGTAAAATGAGTCAGAAAGAGAGGGACAGATATAGAAGGACTGAACTCATTTGTGGAGTATAAAATAACATAACATGAGATTGACACTCAAGGACAGTAGATACAAGGGCCAGGAAGATTGATACATAGTTGGAAGCCTGTCTCATGAGTGGGTGGGGGAGGGGAGTGGTGGAGAAGGCAGGTGGAATAGAGAAGGGATCGCTAAGATGAGGGTTGGAGAAATTGATTGGGATGAGAGATGTGTGCTGAAAGTAGATAAGGGACCAAACATGATAACCTCTCATTGCATTGCAAACCATAATGCCCTAAAGTAGAGAGAGAGTATGGGAAATATTGTCTGCCATTGAGGCAGTGGAAGGGTGGGAAAAGGGGTGTATACTGGGGAGATTGGTGGTGGGGAATGTGCACTGGTGGGGGGATGGGTGTTTGACCATTGTGTTATTGTAACTCAAACATGAAAGCTTGTAACTATATCTCACGATGATTCAGTAAAATAAATAAATAAAAAGGGATGTCCTTACAGAGGGAGTAACCATAGGACAGAGTGCTTTGGATCTAAAGAAAGTCATTTGGGGTACTGGAACTTTCTGTGATAGGACAAAACCTGTGTCACTTTAGTTAGGACCACCCAGGGAGGGGCTGGAGAGGTTGCATAGTGGTCAAGCATGTGTCTTACATGTGGGAAGCCTTGGGGTAGTTCCCTAGCATTGCCAAACAAAGGCTGGAAGAGACAGAGCAAGTAAGGCACTTGCTTTGGTGTGATCTACTCCAGTTCAGTTCTCTGCATGTATCCGATCCCCTGAACTTTGCCTATGTTCCCCTGACCTCTTCTACAAGTAAACACTGAGCACAACCAATGTGGTCCAAAATTCAAAACAACCAAAAATATAAAACAAAACCAACTCCCCAAGGGACTTAGGTTAGACCTGATGAATAACTTGACATGGTGGGAGTTGGAGACCTTGATAGATTTTATTTATCCCAAATTCTCTCTTCTCTCTCTCTCTCTCTCTCTCTCTCTCTCTCTCTATATATATATATATATATATATATATATATATATATATATGCTGCACAGTGTTCTAACACTAACTGTATTATATGGTATGATTTCTCCTAAGTAAATTCCCTTATTCTTCTGAGCAGAGAGCCCAGGTAGCTTAGTTCCCTTAACTATAAAGAACTGATAGAGTTCCCTATCTCCTTGGGGGCTGTTTAAAAATACATAAAACAAAATTATATTACCTTTAAGTACATTATGAGTTTAAAAGCACATAGTCATTCCTGCCAAATCTTCCTTTACCATGGAGAATTGGAATAATTATATTATAAGTGCAGGGAAAATGAGGTTTCTCTCACAGGCAGTTTTTGTGATTTCACCCTGAACTTCTGTATAGGAATTCTTTTCAGTTTCTTCCAGAAAGCTAAATTAAATTGCTGCAGTGAGGCCAGAGGGGGGCACCAAATAATCATGATTGATAGAGTTGTTCGGCTGAGTGGTTGTAGGCGGTGCAGCCACTGGATCTGTGAAGATTCTGTCCAGAGCTTTCTGGGTGAAAAGCATGTTGAAATTTCTGTTTACGGAATCATTATCAAACCAGGAGCTGGCACCCCCATTTCACCTTAAAACGTGCTCCTTTAATAGGGAAGCAGTGGTTAGTTTGATTTGTGTTTGCAAATATTTTTAAAAGCCTCTGTTCTTTTTTAAATCCTTGTTTCACTAATCGGAGCTGAACTGTGGAAAGAATTGAGAAACAAACTTTGCCATGACCTTGGAAGGGCCTGGGATAGGTTTTTCTTTATCTGGCTCTAGGAGTCAGAGGGATTATTTGCAAACATCCTGCTTTAATGTTGCTTGATCAGTTGCTTGATTATCTCTTTAATCTTCTGAAAAGGGGGAGGGGTTACATTTAACTCCTTTTTTTTTTCATTCTTCATTTTACTTATTTAAAAGTGTGTGTGTGGGACCCCCACGTACCCCCCACCCCCCGCCCCCACACACACACTTTGTCTAAACACTGTGATTTACAAAGATTTGTTCCAGGCATTCAATATTCCAACACCAAACCCACCACTACTGTTACCTTCCCTCTACACTTGTTTCCATTTTCCCAACTCCCCCTAAAGCCTTCCTCTGTAGCAGGCCCATGCTAATTTATTATGTATTACTTATTACCATGAAATTGCTCAAAAAAATGATCAAAAGACATTTCCACAGAAGAAAATTTGTGAAAATTTTGTGTCTCACCATGCAGACATTAAGTTCTTGTCTGAGGGTTTACTAAGCTGTTGTTGCAAGTGAAACCTTCTGTGTTAATGTTTTTTTAATTTAGATGGGTTGACTTCTGCATTACATTTCCATCCAATCTGGCGTGCTACTACTGGGAGGTAAGTTTCTGTAGATTTTGAAGTTGTTGCATAGTCTCAAATGCGGCCCTTTGCTTCAGGAAATCCAGACTATTTAGTTGAACAGTACAGCTGGAGGCATGGTAATTGCCTGGGAGTGTGGAATTGGCAGCTAGGACTTTGTTTGGATGGGAACTGGCCCGCCCTCCCTCCCCCACTCCGAGATAGCCCCAGCCCCACAGTTCTCAGTGGGAATGGTGTCCAGAAGTTTTAGTGCTTAATTGATCTCTTTTGAGATTTATTTATGAGTCTCTGGAACACGGCCGGTAGATGAGCTTACATGGCAGCAGTAATGAGATGTGCCTGCGTTTAACTTTTTCAAAAATTTTATTTTTAATCTGGCTATTTGAGAAAATTTTGCTTCAGACACTGTATTCCATTAGACAGGATATCTATGTTGAAAATGAGTTCCAATATGTATCCTACCACATTGTTATAAATTATCTAATAGAGAAAGATCATTCATGTTACCTTTAAAAGTAACTACCTTGATAGTACTTAGTACTTTTTGTGATTTGTGGCTTGTTTACATATTTATTATTTGTAGTGGGTTAATTGGAGTTAAGGAGCCAAAAAGAGGGCTAAGGGAGTAAAATTTTCTCTGTTCTATTCAGGAGAAGATGAGAATGCTTACTTTGTTCTCTCCCAGTGCCTCATGGGTACCAAATTCTGGCAGATATCTGTGAATAGCACTAATGATTAGTTCTTCAAAATACAAGAGTCCTTTCATTTACACACTTTTTTTTTAAATTGAATCACTGTGAGATACAGTTACAAAGCTTTCATGTTTGAGCTTCAGCCATACAATGATCGAAGGGAGTACACATTTTCCATTACCAATGTCCCCAGTATCCATCCCGACCATCCTAGCTCTCCCCCTGCCTTTATGGCAGACAATTTCCCCCATACTCTCTCTCTACTTTTGGGCATTATAGTTTGCTCAACTTTTCCCACCACCATTCAAATCTGCCTGTCAGTGGCAGATAGTAGATAATTTAATTTCTGTTGCTCATTTTGAATATCATGAGAGGTCGGCCGGCTGCGAAAGTGGCTGCGTGCTTTTGGAATTCTAAAATTGTTTATGGTTGAGGTCCAGAGGCATCTCTATAGGGCGCTAATTCATTTTGAGATTCCTTTGGGACTTCTCTGCGGTGGCCAATGCAAGGGCTGGAGTGTTAGTCCTGGAACCCACATATTTGGGCCTTGCTTCTGGGATCACACGCTGTTTTTACACCTCCATTTACCTTTTTGAGGTTTGGTAAAGTTTAAAGTTATTTTAAAATGTTCCATTAGTATCTCTTTTGGAGTTAAAATTTGTGCAAATTTAAACTTGAAATTTAAACTTAAAATTTGTGGTATTTCTTTTAAAGTAAAATTTGTGCTAATTTTCTTTCCTGTTATGGAGATACATGATAAAGTAAAATGATGCATGCTGAACAATTCTGACTCAGTAAGACTAAATTTATATGTATGTAAACCTTGGTCTCTAAATATAGCTTTATTTTTGCTTTGTATTTAAAGGTGTAGACTTCCATATCATTGGATATAAATATGGGCTCTGCCTGTATGAACTTGATGATCAATCTCTGTTTCCTCATATGAAAAGTCAAGTATTAATAGTATTACAGGGCTATTGTAAGAGTTAAAAGAGTTATTTCATATTGAGAAGTTCTACATTTCATGCACACATACATTATATCACTTGAAACAAAATCTGGTATACTATGTTTTTTAAATACATGCTATGTATGTTTAAAGAAATATAAAATCTACATAATTTCTTTAGGGGAATTAACCATTAGTTGATTTTTAACGGACATATACTTTGTTGTTTACTGTGCCAAATTTTATATTTTATTTTGAGAGAAAAGAAATGAAACAACTGACATCTTATTCAGAAGTTATATTACAATCAAATCTTCAACAAAATTTGTTTGACAAACATCTTATATAGTATTTATTATGTGCCATGTATTGTTTTAAACACTATGTTAATATTAGCTCATCTAATCCTCATTATAAAATGAGACTGCTCCTTGAATTTCAATTAAATGAAGCAGGAAAATCCCTTATTCCAGTGTCTGACATAGTAATCTTTCAATAAATATTTGTTGAAGGAATGAATACCTGTGAGTGACTCAATCAATCAGTCAATCTTGTTTGCTATCAAAGAGCAAACAGTACACCAGGATATTATATTAAGTGGTCAAATGTGCTTTCAGAAACTGAAAGAGTGGAGATTCTTCCACTGTTGTGTTGAATTTGCTTTAAAGGAATTATATACTAAAATAGCTTAGGTATATCTATTCCCTTCTTGACATTAATTTACAAATTATGTAAATATAAAGCATAGATGTTTAAATTTCATGGAATAGGTAAAATCTTGGTGATTTCCAGATATCTAGACTCAGCCTATATTTCTATCTGACTATACAATATTGAACTTCCACTTTAGCATTATTCGGGGCTTTAAGCAAAATCTTATTATTATATATAACAGAGTAAGATTGCCCATTGTTTGGGGCTGAAATGACAGTACAGCAGGTAGTATGCTTGCCTTGCAGGCAGCCAATCTGGGTTCAATCCCCTCTACCCTATAAGGACCTCAAGCCTGCCAGGAGTGATCCCTGAGAACAGAGCTAAGAGTAAGACTTGAATACCACTGGTGTGGTTCCAAAACAAACCAGCAAACAAAAAACAAACTCAAGTAATGAAGAAAAATGTGGCTGATATTTATTTTTATTCTACTGAAGAGCATCTGAATCTTGTTTCTTAATTTGTCACTATCCTAAGAAGATTATCAGATAAACACTTAATATTTTGTAATGTTTTATCAAAATAAAAAATGGCTGAATATTAAACTGAAGTAGTATATTAAAACATGTCAGATTTATTCATAAGTTTATTTGGGAATCCTTGAGAGATAAATGTTGTTTATTATGAAGCTGCAATAAATGTTTTTATTCAAAACTTTATTCCTCCAATCAATTGTAGACTCTTTATGGTTACTAAATTAGTAGTATTTAGCCTTATATTGTATTTATTGAGGTACATTTAACATAATAAAAAGGAGTCAATGTAATAATAGACTGAGTTCAATAATTAGTATCTATCTCTTTTCTCTCATTTTCTCTCTGACTCTTTTACTATATATAGCTATCAATCAAAGTATTTATCTCTTCCTCACCACAATTAAGCATCTGGTGAAGTGGGATTTACAATTTTATTTTTATTTATTTATTTATTTATTTGGTAATAATGACTGTGTTCAGGTTAACTCTTGGTTCTGCACTCAAATCATTTCTAGTGGGGCTCAGGGAACCATATAGGGTTCTGAGGATAGAACTCAGATCCATAACTTGCAAGGCAAGTGCCCTACTATTTCTCTAGTTCTCAGATTTAAATATTTTAATGAAACTATTGAAATGTGGTTATTGAAGAACATTAAGAAATGTGTGGGTTGGGTCAGATATATAGTATAATTAGACACTCCCCAGCACCAGTATATTAGATACTCCCCAGCACCACACATCATCCCCTGAGTACCTCCAAGAGTACTCCCTAAGCACAGAGTCAAGAGAAGTCAATTTCTGAATATTGTGAATGTCGCCCCCTCTCCTGCACGTCAAAAAGAAAGAAAGAAAGAAAGAAAGAAAGAAAGAAAGAAAGAAAGGTGTGGGTAGTTTAGGTTTCCATGAGTATCTCGTGTGTCTTTGCTGCTTATGAAGAAGGTGAAAAAGACAGATCATCCTTTTATCTCTAAAGTTATGCATTGCTGTTATAGCTAGTTTTCATATCAGTAATCATGGGTAATTCCTGAGTTCTTGGAAGTCAACAAGCTTTCTGAAGTCACAACGTGGGTAAGTACAGCAGTTTGGGAGTGCGCACTGTTCCTGTGTCCCTTCCAGTCATCTGAAGTGGAAGATGGGTTGAATTGTATGAACTATCTCAGTGAGAATTGACAATCATTAAAATCTGCCCCAGTCAAAACAACCTGTTGTCAGGTCTGAAATCAAGTGTCTGTTTAAGTTGTTATAAAAATTCCAGTTCACTTTGGACCATCTTGTTTTTATATTGACCTGGGATGTGGGGTTGTAGACTTTGTGTTGAAGTTTTATTGATGTAGGTGAGGAGTAGAGTGATAAAGAGTATATGATATAAAAGTCTGGTTTCAGTTTCTTAATTGCAGACTCAGAGATTGGCAGTGAGACAGTGGGTAGGCTTTCTGACAGTAGTAAAAGGTTCCTGCTGGAATTGTAAAATTGTCCAGCTTTACTGGACACATCTAAATTTTGTCTCCAGAGATGGTGTCTCTAAACAGTTGGTGTTAGATACCAGCAAATATTTAAAATTTCTGAATATCTTAAGATGGTGCTATGAGGCCACTGGAGTAAAGATATTAAACTTTTTTTTTTGTTGTTGGGTAAGACTGTTGTCTATGGTATTTAATATAAATTTAAATGGCTTAAAAATATTTCTTGAAAATTTATTGAATGGAGGTAGAAGCTTGAGTATTGTGCTTCAAAACACCAGTAGTATCAACATTCACATGATAATCTATGAAATAGAATCCTACAGTATTCAATTGACAAAGATACCTGAGTCTTCAAATATACATTCAAATATTCCATGACTTGAAGAATGACCTCTTTTTTTCTCTGTACTTTCTTTCACTGATGTTTGCTTCATCTAATCATAAAATGTAGCATGTTGACCTCCACTAGTCATAGATCCACCAGGCCAGGTTGATGCTTTCATGACTACTGAATTTCCCTTTGTAATTTTGTCCCAAAGTAACTTTTATGTCATTTTTTTTTCCTTTTTGGGTCACACCCGATGATTCTCTGGAGTTACTCCTGATTCTATACTCAGGAATCACTTCTGGCAGTGCTCAGGGGACCGTATGGGATGCTTGGAATGGAACCCGGGTTGGCTGCATGCAAGTCAAACACCCTACCAGCTGTGCTATTGCTCCAGCCCCTATGTCATTTCTTTTACCAAGTCTTTCTCATCTTTTTTTTCTTTTTATCTTTATAAATTTTGCTTTTGATTTCTGATGGAATTTATCTCTTTTGGCTACTTTTCCCCAATTTTTCGCCATGCCCTAACTTTCCACAAATTTATCTTCAGAGATAGTAAAATCAGAAGAGTAGGGCCTGAACTTCGCTTTCTGTTTAATTCAGTGCATATGGGTGATGTGCAACCTTAAACAGCCATTCAAAAATCCTATCTGTTTAATCACCTTGTTTTCCCTGAACAAACTCATCATCTGCACTCCAAAGTTACAGATTATTTACAGGTGTTAGTATTTTTCTTAAAAAAAAAAAAAAAAGAAAGAAAAACATGTCATGACCCTCTCCCTCTACCCCTGAGTCTTGATTTCCTTTTACCTCCTACCCTAATTCCTTGACAGTCACACTTTAAGCTTCATAGTTATAGTTTAGATCCATGCTTACAGTAGGGTAGGGTCTAGTGATTTAGATATATAACATATTTTACTTCACCACAAACAAGCCAAGGGCCCTTTGCCTTTACTCCTCTGTTTCTTTGAGACCGCATCCTCTTGCTTCTTTTTATTTTTATTTATATATATGTTATATTTTTTGCTTTTTGGGTCACACTTGATGATGCACAGGGGTTACTCCTGGCTGGGCACTCAGGAATTACTCCTGGTGGTGCTCAGGGATGCTGGGAATTGAACTCAGGTCGGCTGTATGCAAAACAAATGCCCTACCCATTATGCTATCACTCCAGCCCTCTCCTCTTGCTTCTTGTCTCCATTGATCTCCTTCTTGGCATTTTCCCCCCTGTACTCTAGAGCCAGTGCTTTGCCCATCTTTGTTACCTATCATCTTTTAGACATGTTATTCTGTATACCACAGATTAGTGAGACCATCTGATATTTATCCTTCCCTTCTGACTTTCTTCACTTGACATAAGATAATTAGTATTTTTAATAGAATGAAGAACTGTCTTTGTGTGTTTGGCTTTAAATTTATCTTCTTCCATCACACTGACAGAAAATTTTAAATAGTGATTTTTTAATTTCCAATTTTGGGTGACAATGATATCATGAGATTAGATGTTCCAAAATATATCCTTAGTCATCAAGGCCATTTTCTGAACAGATTTTCAGGTAAGCTTTGAAGAATGTTATTGAAGTACTCAGAAAGAATTGAATATAAAATTGATCTGAGCAGACAGAAACATCTTGTCAAACAATAGTGTTCAAATTTGTAATCATAAAAATAATAAAATAAATTCACAATTTATTTTATGTTTCTTGGGATCTTAGTGTCAGGTCTATTGTTAGACAAAATAGGTTCTCTGTATATATTTGATGACAAGTTCATATACTTTAATATATAATTTTTAAATATGCTAATCAATTTAGGTACATTGCCAAGAATAATGTATTTGAATGGAATATTTTAATAGTGTTTATTTATGACTAAATTTAAAACTTTTTGGAGGTTAACAGAGGTGCCTATGTTCTCGTGACTTGGGAGATAATAAGTTGTTTTTCCCAAAGGTTATACTTAGTGGATTTCTGCTATATTCACAAGAAATCATTTTTATAATTGTATTTAAGCACAGTTTGACAAACAAAGACATCAGGATTATTATTTTTTCTCTTTCCTGTTTCAATTTTTCTTTCTTCTTCATTTTATGCTTTTTGGGTTACACCTGGCCATGCACTAGGGATACTCCTGGCTCTGTACTCAGGAATTACTCCTGATGGTGCCCTGGGAGATGCTGGGATATGGGATGCTGGGAATCGAACTGGGTCAGTCACATGCAAGACAAAAACAATACCCGCTGTGCTATTGCTCCAGCCCCTTCATTTTTTTAAAAAAAATTTTTCTCCCCCTCCACATTCCATTTCTGCAGCTGCCCACCATGGAAACACCCTGACTTGCACTAAATTTTCTTTATTCTACTAAACAGATTTCTTTCTCAAAACTATTTACAGGGTTAGAAATTAAATTAGTGTTTTTAAATTATTATTAGTGAAACACCATGAGGTACAGTTGTAGATTTACAAATTTTCATGCTTGGGTTTCAGTTATACAATGATCGACTACCCATCTCTCCACCAGTGCCCATTCTCAAACCACCAATGATCCTAGTAGCGCTCCAACCCGCACACCCTATGGCCCCCTCACCCTACCCCACCTCTGTGGCAGGGCATTCCCTTTTCCTCACTCTTTTTTCAGGGTCTTGTAGTTTGCAATAGAGGTATTGAGTGGTCATCATTTTCAGACTATAGTTTACTTTCAGCACGCAACTCACATCCCGAGCGAGTCCTCCAAACATCCTTTACTTGGTGTTCCCTTATTTATCTGAGCTGCCTTTTCCCCCAGCATGTGCTGCTGGCTTCCAAGCCCTGGAGCAGACCACATGGTCCTTATCTCAACTATTCTTGGGTGTTCGACTCCCATTCTGTAACTTTATATTCCCCAGAGGAGTGCAGTTTTCTATGTCTGTCTCTCTTTTTCTGACTCATTTCACTTAGCATTATACTTTCCATGTAGAACCTCTTGTATGTAAATTTCGTCACTTCATCTTTTCTAACAGCTGCATTTTACTCCATTGTGTAGATGTACCAAAGTTTTTTTAACCAGTCATCTGTCCTGGGGCACTCAAATTTTTTCCAAATTTTGACTATTGTGAACAGTGCAGCAATGAACATAGAAGTGCAGATGTCATTTCAACTGTACTTTTTTTGCCTCTCTGGATATATTCCCAAGAGACGTATTGCTGGATCAAATGGGAACTCAATTTCTAATTTTCTGAGAATCATCCATACTGTTTTCCAAAAGGGCTGAACCAAGTTGGCATTCCCACCAGTAGTGAAGGAGGGTCCCTTCCTCGCCACATCCGTGCCTTTGATCTTTTGGATGTGGGCCAGTCTCTATGGTGTGAGATATCTCATTGTTGTTTTGATCTGCATCTCCCTGATGACTAGTGATGTTGAGCCTTTTCTCATGTACTTTTTAGCCATTCGGATTTCTTCTTTGAGAAAGTTTCTGTTCATTTTGTCCCCCCATTTTCTGGTGGGGTTGGATGTTTTCTTCTTGTGGAGTTCAACCAGTACTTCTATATATCCTTGATATCAACCTCTTGTCAGATGGGTATTGGGCGAATATCCTTTCCCATTCTGTAGACTGTCTTTATATTTTGGTCACTGTTTCTTTTTTTTTTAAATTTTTTTTTATCATTTTTTTTTTATTAGTGAAACACCATGAAGTACACTTATAGACTTATAAATTTTTGTGCTTGGGTTTCAGTTATACAATGATCAAGTACCCATCCCTCCACCAGTGCCCATCCTCCCCCACCACGGGTCCTAGCATCCCTCCCCTCCCCATCCTCCCCCCCCCCCGTCCCACCCTGCCGCTGTGGCAGGGCATTCCTCCCTGTTCTCTCTCTCTTCTTTTGGGTACTGTGTTTTGCCAGAGAGGCATTGAGTGGCAGTCATGTTTGGTCTATAGACCACTTTTAGCATGTCTCTCCCACCCTGAGAGGGTCTTCACAACACCCTTTATTTGGTGCTCTCTTCTCTATCTGAGCTTCCTTCTCACCTAGCACATGTGGCTGGCCTTCAAGTCATGGAGCAAAATTCCTGGTACTAATCTGAGCCCTTCCTGGGTGTTAGTCTCCCGTTTTGTTGCTTTATGTTCCCCAGATGAATGCAATCTTTCTGTGTCTATCCCGCTCTTTCTGACTCATTTCGCTTAACATGATACTTTCCATGTAGTACCACTTGTATGTAAATTTCATAACTTCATCTTTTCTAACAGCTACATAGTACTCCATTGTGTAAATGTACCAAAGCTTCTTTAACCAGTCATCTGTTCTCGGGCACTCAGGTTTTTTCCAGATTTTGGCTATTGTAAAGAGTGCTGCAATGAACAAACAATTGCAGATGTCACTTCGACTATACATTTTTGCCTCTCTGGGATATATTCCCAGGAGTGCTATAGCTGGGTCAAATGGGAGATCGAATTCTAATTTTTTGAGAATCGTCCATACTGTTTTCCAAAAGGGTTGGACCAGCCTGCATTCCCACCAGCAGTGAAGGAGGGTCCCTTTCTCGCCACATCCGCGCCAGCACCTGTTGCTTTTGTTCTTGTGGATGTGGGCCAGTCTCTGTGGTGTGAAATGATATCTCATTGTTGTTTTGATCTGCATCTCTCTGATGATTAGTGATGTAGAGCATTTTCTCATGTGCCTTTTTGCCATTCGGATTTCTTCTTTGCGAAAGTTTCTGTTCATTTCCTCGCCCCATTTTTTGATGGGGTTGGGTGATTTCTTCTTGTGTAGTTTAACCAGTACCTTGTATATCCTTGAAATCAACCCCTTGTCGGATGTGTATTTGGTGAATATTCTTTCCCATTCTGTAGGCTGTCTTTGTATTTTGGTCACTGTTTCTTTTGAGGTGCAGAAGCTTCTTAGTTTAAGATAGTCCCTTTTGTCTATCTCTGTTTTCACTTGCTCGGCCAGGGTCACTGTTTCTTTTGAGGTTCAGAAGCTTCTTACTTTAAGATAGTACAATTTGTCTATCTCTGTTTTCACTTTCTTGGCTAGTGGTGTGTCATCTTTGAAGATACCATTAGCTTCAATGTTGTGGAGGGCTTTGTCAACCTTGTCTTTAATATACCTTATGGATTCCAGTTTGATCTTGAGCTCTTTAATCCATTTTGATCTTACTTTTGTACATGGTGTTAAGTAGAGATCTGGGCCCATTTATTTGCATGTGGTTGTCCAGTTTTGTCAGCACAGTTTGTTAAAGAGGCTTTCCTTGCTGCACTTCACATTTCTTGCTCCCTTATCAAAGATTAGATGATCATATGTTTGGGGGGGAGATGCCAGTATATTCAACCCTCTTCCATTGGTCTGTGGCCCTGACTTTTTTCCAGTACCATGCTGTTTTAATTATTACTGCTTTGTAGTAGAGTTTGAGGTTGGGGAGGTTGATTCCTCCCATTTCCTTTTTCCCAAGAATTGCTTTAGCTATTCGTGGGTGCTTATTTTTCCCTATGAATTTCAGGAGTGTTTGCTCCATTTCTTTGAAAAATGTCATGAGTACCGTTATGGGGTTGCATCAAATTTGTACAATGCTTTGTGGAGTATTGCCATTTTGACAATGTTAATTCTCCCAATCCATGAGCAGGGGATATCTTTCCATTTCCTCATGTCCTCTTTTATTTCCTGAAGTAGCATTTTGTAATTTTCTTTGTACAGGTCTTTTATGTCCTTAGTTAAGCTGATTCCTAGGTACTTTATTTTCTGGGGCACAATTGTGAACAGGATGGTTTTTTTCCTGTCAATTTCTTCTCTCTCATTATTTGCATATAGGAAAGCCATGGAATTTTGGGTATTCATTTTATAGCCTGCTACTTTACTACACGAGTCTATTTTTTCTAGGAGTTTCTTGGTAGAGGTTTTAGGGTTCTCTAAGTAAAGTATCATATCATCTGCGAATAGTGAGAGCTTAATTTCTTCCTTTCCTACCTGGATGCCCTTAATATCTTTTTCTTACCTAATCGCTATTGCAAGTACTTCCAGTACTATATTGAACAACAGTGGAGAGAGTGGACATCCTTGTCTCATCCCTGATCTTAGAGGGAAGGCTCTCAGTTTTTCCCTATTCAGGATGATGCTTGCTGTAGGCTTGCGGTAGTTGGCTCTTACTATATTGAGGAAAGTCCCTTCTATACCCATTTTGGCGAAGGTTTTCATCATAAACGGGTGCTGGATCTTGTCAAATTCTTTTTCTGCATGTATTGATATGATTATACGGTTTTTATCTTTTCTTTTGTTCATATGATGGATTAAGTTGATTTATTTCTGAATGTTAAACCATCCATGCATCCCTGGGATGAATCCCACTTGGTCATGGTGTATGTACTCTTCGATGAGTTGTTGAATTCTATTTGCTAATATTTTGTTGAGAATCTTTGCATCCGTGTTCATAAGGGATATCGGCCTGTAGTTTTCTTTTCTTGTGGTGTCTTTGTTTCTGTTTGGTATTAAAGAGATATGAGCTTCATAGAAACTGTTTGGTAGAGTTTTTGTTTCTTCAATTTCCTGGCAAGGCTTGAGAAGTACTGGCAATAAGTTCTCTTTAAATGTTTGGAAAAATTCTCTAGTGAATCCATCTGGACCTGGGCTTTTGTTCTTGGGAAGACTTTTGATTACAGTTCCAATTTCCTTGATATTAGTAAGACTATTCATGTATTCTAGATCTTCTTGGTTCAACTTTGGGAGATTATAGGAATTCATTTTTTTCTAGTTTTTTGGCATACAGACTTTCAAAGTAGTCTATGATGATCTTTTGAATTTCTTTGGTTTCTGTTGTGATATCCCCCCAAATTAGGCCACGGCCACTTCTGCAGAAGCCATGCCTACTTCTGCAGAGGCCATGCCTCCTACGAATACCTGGTGTGTGTGTGTGGTACAATCTGGGCGGGGAAGAAGACCTGGCACAGCATTGGGGACGAACAGGAAGAGACTCAGGGATGATGGGCGGCCCAGTGTCCTAGAGGATGCCTAGGGTGCGTACACAGGGATAACAAGGTCCCTTGTTCGTATAATGATTGACCTGGGAGGAGAAGAAGACCGGGCAGTGTTGGAGATGAACAGGAAGCTAAATTAGTATTCTTAACCTTAAATATGATATAAATTAGTATTCTCTGTGCATATGATTCTGATGATTATTTTTGTAGTTGCATTATGGATTTTGATATTGCTCAATGTCCATAATTTAAATTCTGACAAACTTTTAAAATATTTCTTCTTAGTAATGCCTACAATTAGTCCTTTCCCTCTCACCCTAGACCCTGACTGCAAGAAAAATGTCGTATGAATAGAAGATAATAAATTTCTCTTATAACTGGATATAGGTCAACTAGAAAGCCTGTGATAAATAAAGACATAATTATGGAGGGAGTCTAGTGACTGTTTGCTCTCCTAGTCTTGTGACTATGGACTAGTTTATTTTCTAACGGCTGCCAACTAGCACAACATTGCAAATGGAATAAGAAAATAACATTTATCTTATGAGAAAGGCTATATTTGCCTGATCCTTTCTCTGCATAACGGTCTCATGATCTATGATGTGGAAGAAAAATATCAATTGTAATGTTTTGCTATAGGAAGTACATTATAGTATAAATTAGTGACAGATAAAGTTATCATTTTTCTTAGGAAAAAGTAGACATTACTCAATTGAGCTCTTTTTGTTCCACAAAAATTTTAATTTTAGACATATTTTTAAATGGAAATTCATTGCACTATAGAAAAAATGTTATCCAGCCTGCTAAAGAATATAGTGTACTCTTTAGCACTTGGTTTTCTTTGGTATTGTATAGCTTTTTGGAAACTGTGCAGCTTAAGAATATTAAAGTAGAGACTAAAATAATGTAAGTAGCAATATTTTTTTTTGCTTTTTGGGTCATGCCTGGTGATGCACAGGGGTTATTTCTGGTTCTGCACTCAGGAGTTACTCCTGGTGGTGCTCAGGGGACCATATAGGATGCCGGGAATCGAACCCGGGTCGGCTGTGTGCAAGGCAAACGCTCTACCCTCTGTGCTATCTCTTCAGCTCCGCAATATATTTTTTTTAAATGTAGGAGTACTGTTATTTATTTAGCCACTGATTAGGCTGATTGAATTGTGCATGAACTCCACCTTACTTTTTTTTCCATTTTTTTTATAATTTTATTTATTGAATCACTGTGAGAGCAGTTACAAAACTTTCAGGTTTAAGTCTCTGTCATACAATGAAACACCCGTACCTTCACCAGTGCCCATTCTCCACCACCAAAATACCCAGTATACCCCCATCCCACACTGTCCCCCTACCTGTGGGGCAGATGATTTCTAAATTACTCTCTCTATACTTTGATTACATTCAACATTTCAACACCACACCCACCATTATTATTTGGGATTTTACCCCAACACTCAGATCTGCCAAAAAGATAACATTGGACAATTTGTTTTCTATTATTGGTTATGAATAACATATGATGTCATGTGGCTGCAGTGGTGGTCATGCGATTTTGAAATTCCAAAACTTTAACAATTAAATCTGGAGAGATTTCTTGCCAAAACCTGCTGAGTTCTGAGATTTGTTTCTGAATCTCTAGGATCATAGCTATTAAGTAGCTTGATCAGGAGCCAGAGAGTCCGTTCGTGGGTGGCGACTCAGGGTCTTGTTGGGATGGGGAGGAAAGGGCCGGCTCCATCACCATCCTGTAAGGCCCCATGTGTCTCGTCACTGAGGACCCAAACCTGACTGTCCAGTGGCCTCTGGAGGATGGCAGCCACCGGGCCACCAGGGGGAAAAGGACAAGGCACGAAACCTATTCCCACCTGGTTTGGCCCAGTAACCTACTGCAGGGACGGGACGCATTTCTGCCCAAAGCCGTTGGGTTTCGAGATTTGTTTCTGAGTCTCTGGGATCATGGCCATTAAGTAGCTTGATCAGGAGCCAGAGAGGCCATTCGTGGGCAGCGACTTTGGGGTCTCGTTTGGTTGGGGAGAAAAGGGCTGGCTCCATCCCCATCCCATGAGACCCCACTTGTCTCGTCACTGCGGGCCCAAACCTAACTGTCCAATGGCCTGCGAAAGATGGCGGCCACGAGGCCGCCAAGGGGGAGCAGGTAGAGGTACCCTTTCCCCCCTGGGGTGGCCTGGTGACAGTAACCTACTGCGCAGTCCAGAAGCATTTTTGCCAAAAGCCGCTTGGTTTTGAGATTTTTTTCTGAGTCTCTGGGATCATGGCCTTTATGCAGCTTAATCAGGATCAAGAGAGGCTGTTTGTGGGTGGCGACTCAGGGTCTCTTTGGGATGGGGAGGAAAGGGCTGGTTCCACCCCCATCCCATGAGGCCACTCATGTCTCATCACTGTGGGCCCAAAACCTGACTGTCTAGTAGCCTCTGGAAAATGGCAGCCACCAGGCTACCAAGGGGGAGCAGGCGGAGGAGCACCACCCTTTCCCCCTTGGGGAGGCCTGGAGACAGTAACCTACTGCACGGTCCACACACATTTCTGCCATAAACTGCTGGGTTTCGAGATTTGTTTCTGAGCGTCTGGAATCATGGTCATTAAGTAGCTTGATCAGGAGCCAGAGAGGCCGTTCATGGGTGGTGACTCGAGGTCTCGTTGGGTTGGGGAGGAAAGGGCCGGCTCTACCCCCATCCCATGAGGCCCCACGTGTCTCGTCACTGCAAGCCCAAACCTGATTGTCCAGTGGCCTCTGGAGGATGGCGGCCACTGGGCCACCAGGGGGAACAGGCCAAGACACAAAACCTATTCCCACCTAGGGTGGCCCAGCACCGGTAGCCTACTGCAGGGACTGGACGCATTTCTGCCAAAAGCTGTTGAGCTTTGAGATTTGTTTCTGAGTCTCTGGGATCATGGCCGTTAAGCAGTTCAATCAGGAACCAGAGAGGCCATGCTTCCAATTATATAGCGGAGCAGGAGGTGGTTTGTGGGTGTGTCTCCCACAAACCTAACTTTTGGCCATTTACTTTCTTGGTAAACTTTGCCCCAAGTTTTTGGGGTCTGGCCAAAGGCACAGCAGGAATTTTGGGTTATCTGGAAGTCTGAAGGCACCATGATGCTGCTGATGCACTTGCCTCACAGGTACAGATTGATCTGCTAGCAGCACCATACCCCCGTAAATAGCAGCAGATAAATAGTTTTTGAATTAATTCCAGCATCGTTTATCAGGGATGAGGCAACTTTTTTTCTGCTGAGGGCAATATCTGTATTTATAATATTATTCATGTGTCACAAATTAAGGGCAGATGGGTCAATGAGAAGCCTGCCTTTTTTTTTTTTGTCATCTATCATTTCAGTACCACACAATTTCATACATAGCTCATGGCCATATATACCACACTCCTGAATAAATAATGTAAAGTTATCAAACTCTCCATCAATCAATACATTATTAATAAAACTGTGAAACTGTAACCCTTCTATTAATGGACAATAGGTAGCACTGTAGCACTGTAGCCCTGTCCTGTTATTGTTTATTGATTTGCTCAAGCAGGCACCAGTAATATCTCCATTGTGATACTTGTTGTTACTGTTTTTAGCATAACGAACATGCCACCGGGAGCTTGCCAGGCTCTGCTGTGTAGGTGGGATGCTCTTGATAGCTTGCCGGGCTCTCCGAGAGGGGTGGAGGAATCAAACCCTGGTTGGTTGCATGCAAGGCAAATGCCCAACCTGCCATGCTATCTATCACTTCAGCCAATAGGTAGTTTTAAAAATAATCTTAAAATATAAAAAGCAAAGGACACTTTTCTAAAATGTAAGAAAAAAACTTGATGACAAAGTTTTCAGTTTTACAAACAGTAAGCTAATAATGGAAAATAAATTATACACATTAGAATTTTGATTTGTAAAGACATATAAAGGAATAGGAAAATTATGGGTTTAGCAAAGTCCTAAGTACTTTGAAGACTTATCACATTTAATCTCTACAGGAGCACAGTGAGATTTTTCTTTTCTTTTTCATTTTTTTGGCAATTTCCAGCCAAGAATTTAGTTTCCCTTTTCAGTTTGCAGGAGATTATTTTAAAGTTGATCATCATAGGCCAACAATCTGAAACCATGTACGTGCACTGGGAGACATTAAATATGCAAATACAATGAATTGATCTTTAAGAGCGTGTTTCTTTGCAGGAGATGCTATATTAATATTATTGAGTCTGGTTATTAAAGAATACACTGACCAGAGTCAGTGGCAAGTAGGGGTAGTGCAGGAGGGGTAATGGCTCCTTGGTGGTGGATTGTGGCACAGTAAAATTATATGCCTAAAGCAGAGATATTTACATTATTGTAAACCATGTTACCTCAATACTAATAACAAGAAAAAAAGCATAAATTGGTAAAAGAGGTTTAGACATTGATTTCTAATTATGTAAAGCAGATTTTCCTTTGCCTGAAACACTTCCTCAGGCGGTTCTTTCTGTAACTGTGGTAGCTGTGGGTAGCTCATTTGTGCCTTAACTCCATGATGTTTCCCTGAAATAAATCGCTATGCTCTGAACAAATGGAGCAGTCTCTGATAAAACGTGAGTGTCCTCCTGGTGATTCTCCCCTAAGGAACTCCCAAAAGGTTGCCCTCTTCTCTCAAAGTGAAACAGGAAGACCTGCCTAATTCTTTGCTCTTCTTTTCTTGCCAGTCTTCTCCACTTACTGCTCTTCCCATAATTAGCTTTTCAGACTTCTGAATAGATTGAACAGTGATGCTTTTGTTAATGTCCTTCACTTTTGATTTTGGCTTTGTGGTACTTGGGTAGCGAACAACCATTTATGCAGAGATGATCAATTTCTTCTAATAATCATTATGTTATAGTGTCACTGTCTGCAAATTTAGGTTTCACTAGTTTAATACAAAGATTCACCAGTGGTGGGTCACTTTATTCCGTATTTGAATAAAAATAAAGTATAGAGAAGGCTTTAATTTGTTTAGTGTCTCTTGTGTACTCATGAGAGTCATGATCCAACTCAACTCTCCCCACTTTTCAAGACTCTGGTTTCGTCAGCATGGGTCACATAATTTAAAAAAAAATTGTTTTCAGTCTTTCCTTTGTGTTTTCAAAATTCACATTTTGTATCTTTGTTCTTAAAGTTTGCATTTATTCATGCTGGTAGAGGCTGGAGAGGCCATGTAGAGATTAATCTGTGTGCCTTGTATGCAGTCAGGCTTGGTTAAAACCCTGGCTCCACCTGGCAATGTAGGGCTTTGTTGTCATATTCTCTAACCCTCGCAATGAGCTACTGACCTGATTGACAGAATCACTGGGAGGTTCACCTGGGCCTCCTGAGCACACTTGGTAAACCCCTGCCCCCTTCGAAAAAAAAAAAGAAGAACGCATTCATAATAATCCAGCAATAAGTAATGAAAGTAGAGATAAAGCATTTGTCTGTCCTGGAAATTGAGAAGATATTTAATGAGAAACATATTCTTGTATCTCTGTGCCTTCCTGGACAATGAGCGCGCTATATTGCACCTTCCATAACATGATGAAATGACTTGTAGAGAGAAATGTCTTCTAAGCCGGAATAGTTACCTTGATTTCCAGCTTCATTATGCTTATGAGAAAGATTGTGTAAATATTAGTAGATTGTATTACTAAGCTCATTCTGATTTAGTTAAATCAACTTCTTATTGAGCATATTGAAAATTTTACTGATTTTTTAAATTTAATTTTATTATTATTATTATTTTGGGTTTGGGGGCCACATGTGCCTTAACCCCTATATTCTCTCTCTCTGGCTCCAATTTTAATTTTTCTGATGAGCCATACCTGACACTGCTCAAGATCTATTCCTGAGTCTGATCAGGGGTCACTTTTGGTACTGTGTAATGACAGGGGTATTGAATCTGGACCTTCATACAAAGCATGTGCTCAGGCTCTTGAGCTGTCTCTCTGACCCATAATATTGAAAATTTTCAACAATCCAGAACGTAGACTTTACTACTCACTACTTGAGTTCTTCAAACCCTAAAAATATTTTGATTCATTGTACAAACACACCAGCATGAATTAAATCCTTAGTTTTCTTTGAGTAGAAGAACTGGAGAAAGGAAACAAATTTTAAAATGTTTTTATTCACGTGGAAATATACTAAGGCAGTCAAGGAAGGAGATGCTGAGCAGATGAGGAAAATATGTTACTCCTGTTTGACACTCCTACCTATCAACACGGCTGTAGTGATAGCACAGCAGGTAGGGCGCTTGCCTTGCATGCAGCTGACCCAGTTTTGATACCTCCATCCCCCAGAGAGCCTAGCAAGCTACTGAGAGTATCCCACCCACACGGCAGAGCCTGGAAAGCTCCTCGTGTCATAGTAGATATGCCAAAAAATAGTAACAACAAGTCTCACAATGGAGACGTTACTGGTGTCCGCTCGAGCAAATCGATGAACAACGGGAGAGAGGACAGTGCTACAGTTGCTATCTATCAACACAACTGGGTACAACATACTTTAGTCACCTTTCTAGAAGCAAACCTGATATTGACATTTGCAATAAAGGAGAAAAGAGGAAGGTCACCTGAAAACCAGTCTTATGTTCAACACAGATTCTGCATTTTATGCTTCTGTATTCTGCCTAATTACATATATTTGGATCAGTATAAATAGAATATTTAATAGTTAAAGACTTTATCCTGGGAAAGGGAAAGGTTCTTTATGGTCACATTAGTTTGACAAACTCTTTGATGAAAACCTGTATGACTTTTTCATTTAAGAGTTAAAATCAGTAGACTACTTCAGTAGACTACTGGAATTTTTTTTAAATCTATGGCAATGCCTCTAATTGAGGGATGTTTGTAAATGAAGTAGTTCAAAGGCATTTCAAAAGCCTGTACATTAAAATTCATTTGATACTGAGAGTCACAAAAAAACTTCAAGCCCTTAATAAAATACCCTAAGTGTTGAACAATTGAAGAGTATTAATGGAAGAATGAACAGTGAAATAGGTTGAGAGTTGGAGAAATTGAATAATATTTAGAGACACAACTAATTTAGACAGTTTCCAGTTGAAGAGAGGGACTTAAGTGACTGAAAATTTGAACAAACTTTTGAAGGGTGACCTGTTTTTGTTTGGCTTCACAGTATAGAATATTCAGATTTAACGAATGTCTAAGTGTGATTCTAGAAGCTCAAGGGTCCATAAATGCTGTGAATACTAGCATAAATAAAAAATATTCAGAATTATAAGAACTTTCTGCAATTGTTAGTTCTAGAGGAATAGAAAAAACACTCAGCTTTAATGATTTCTATGTGAAAATCATTTGTTTTGGAGCAATAACAGATGATTTGGACAACATTTCTTTCAATAATTTTACTGTAGGGGTGAGGAATGGTATCATACAGCTACAGGCTCTGTCTATTGACTCAAATATATGTGCTACCTAAAAATTAGACACCCAACTAAATGGGGAAAAATATTTGTACTCAAAACATGAAATTAATGACTAATATATCAAAGGTTCTCACAAAGATAAACAATAACAAAAATATCATAAGTCCTATCAAAAGGTGGGGAGGGAAACGTCTCTGAAGACAGACAGATGGTCAATATGTACATAAAAAAGTTTCATCAATTATCAGGGAGATTCAAATCAAGATGAGAGTGAGATATTATTACAGACCAATGAGAATGACATCATATATACATATATATATATATATATCTCATGGTCATGGTCCTCCCATTGTTCATCAATTTGCTCGAGCAGGCCCAGTAACGTCTCCATCATGAGACTTGTTACTGTATTTGGCATATCGAGTATGTCACAGGGAGCTTGCCAGGCTCTGCCGTGCGGGCGAGATACTCTCGTTAGCTTGCTGGGCTCTCCGAGAGGGGCGGAGGAATCGAACTCAGGTCGGCCATGTTGGCTGCATGCAAGGCAAACACCCTACCCACTGTGCTATCACTCCAGCCCATAAATATATATATATATATATATATATACACACACACACACACACATATATATATATATCTGGGAACAATATTGTATTGCATTGGTGGGAATGTAATGAAAAAGGAACTCTCACCCACTGCTTTTGGAATATTTTCTGGCTCAAATAGTATTGAGATTTATCATAAAAGTCAGAATAAATCTGCCGTATGACCCAGTATTTCTACTTCTTTGCATCAACCCACTGTAGCACTGTAGCACTGTCCTCCCGTTGTTCATCAATTTGCTCGAGCAGGCACCAGTAATGTCTCATAACAAATTGTGAGACTTGTTGTTACTATTTTGGCATATTGAATATGTCATGGGTAGCTTTTCAGGCTGTGCCGTGCAGGCAAGATACTCTCGGTCACTTTCTGGGCTCTTTGAGAGAGGCAGAGGGACGGCAGCATGCAAGGCAAACGCCCTACCTGATGAACTATCACTCCGGTCCATAGAACACAAAATTTAATTCAAAAGGCCATATGCATGTTATTAAATATTGTAGCATTTAGCATAATAGCTAGGATATGGAATTAGCCTAGATGTCCAGCAACAGATAAATGGATAATGAAGGTACAGTATATATACATAGAAGAATACAATGAAACTGCAAAAATGATGAAATCATGCAATTTACAGCAACTTGCATGGACTTGAAGTATATCACATAAAGAGAAGTAAACCAGAAGAAGGACAAATACAGGATTATCTCTCTTATCTGATGTATAGTATAACAGGGCAAAGGAATCGAGATAATCTAGATTACCCCAGAACATACATTATAGAGATGAGAATGATTGGGAAAGGAAGATTTTTATGAGTCAGAATTGGAGAGGTAATACAGTATAGTGAGTAGGATAGTTACATTACACTTAGCTGACCCAGTTTTAAACTCTGACACCTAGTATGTCCCCCTTAGCTATATGCAGATGTGTCCCAAAGAACAAAACAAAAAAGGAAAGTAAAGGAAAAAAAGAAAAAAAGAAATGATTAAATATTAAGAGGACAAGTCACAAGAGGGAGATGGGAAATAACAACTGTAGGGGCTTTGGGTACACTGGTGGCATAGAAGTGTGGCATATGCATATATGTGCATGTCCTTTATATATGAATATATTAATCACAGAACTGACAACACTGCAAACATGAGACCCAAAATACAATAAGTAAACTTTAATATGCCTTTTGAGGAAACAGGCTGTAGATTAGAAGGAACGTGGGGACCTTGGTGGATGGAAATTGATATTGGTGATAGGATTGTCATTAGGACATTGTATACTTGAAACTCTATTATAAATAACGTTGTAAATCATGGTGCCTTAATAATAATAAAAACAAGTACAACAGAGTTAGGTCTATAAAGCTTGTGACAGGCTTGAACTGTTTGACATTTCTCACCAAGTCATTTTCCTCTAAACTAGGACTTGGTAAGTTTTCCACTTATGACTCCTATTTGCCTGAGAAAATTTTACAGTTCTCAAAGTGTATCAGAATACAAACTTGGTATACAAAACAGAGCATTTACTGATAATAAATCATAAATTTGTTTAAAATATTTTAAAAGTTGTGTGATTCCATATGAGATTGCTAGCCACAGTTTTGAAGAGGCTAGACTCATGGATGGAGAGATCGTACAGCTGGTAGGCTACTTGATTTGCATCCACCAGACCTGGTTTCAATCTCTGGTGTCACCTGTGGTCCCACAGTTTCTTCCAGGACTGATTCTTGAGCACAGAACCAGGAGTAAGCTCCAAGTACAGCCAGTAATGACCTAAAACAAACAAAAGGAAGATATGAGTACCCACAGGAACCTTAGGAAAAAAGTGCAGAAGGGAACTGGGCATACTCTAGGCTTATCTCTAGACTTTAACCGATAAGGTGTCACATCAAATTACCTTGCATATGAATTGTATTGACATTTTACTGATCCAGAGATGTTTTGAAGTAAAAGGGAGGCTCTAAGTAAATGTATATGTAAATATACCTTTTGGTATGAGAGATTTGAGCATTTGTGAATTTTGTAGCCCTAGGAAGGTCCTATAACCTGTACTTTGAGGGTATCAAGGGATGACTGCACTTATCTGTGTGATTTCATTTCCTGTGCTTTGTCCCAAATTGAGACACCCTTAGCTATTGGGATGATTGACTTGGACTGGTGGCAGAGGAATCCTATCTGATTTTTTTCCCAAAATATTAGAATATAAGCACTTTCCAATGTCTCAGTATCCTAGGAAAAAGTGAATATAATAGCTAAAGAAAAAACCTTCAGTGTTCATGTCTAGGGCTTTTTTAATGATAGTAAATAGAATATTTCATAGTGAGTGATCTCGGCTTATCAAGGAGAAGAACTTTTTCCTCTATGAATGCAAGCTGAAAATTCTACTGAACCAAGGGTGAGATAAAAATCCTTTCACTGACATGGCTTATGATGGATAAGAGATGTAATACAGCAGAAAAGAAGCAGATGCTCACAGTAGAGATTATGCAAAGCTGATAGAAATTTTCTCAGGTAATAAACACTTGCAGTCAGGATTTTGCTGGGTGATTCAGAGGAAAACTACAGAAAAGTAGTCAGGGAAAACCATGTTAAAATAATGAAGTTTTGCCATTTGTGATAAAAAGATCAAACATTACTTTTGAATTCTAAACATAATTGGAAACACTGAAATGAAGTAGCTATTGTTCCAATAGACATTTGTGGGAGGTATGATTAGTGTCAGAGACACTTCATTTGAAGGTCTGCAAATGAAAAGAACTAGCTCTAGATTCAAGGGGATCATCAGAAGCCAAACAAGCAAAATGCTGACTCATGCATTTCCTTTCAGTTTCTGGAATTCCCACGTTGGAAGAGCTTGCTATTTAACTCAGGGCCAGCTGCATGTTCTCCAGTTAAGTGAGCTGATAAATGCAGTTTATATTCTGTATCAAAAGCAATGAATTTTTTAAAGTCACCTATATAATTAATGAAACAAGGAGGCCATTAGAGTAAGTTGGTTCTACTGCAGTGGTGGCTTAACCACAACTCAGGTTGTAAATGACTGAGTTAGGAGTCAAATGCTAAGGAAAAGTAGTCACAAAAAGCATCTTAGTTTTGTTCTAGTTGATCAATAATTTTTCTTTCTTTTGCAAATTTTTTTCCTGAATAAAATTCCATTGCTTTAGAGCACTATGTAAGTTCTGTGTGTGTAATACTGAAAATCAGCATTAGTATATGTGGACTAGCTTCTGAGTGTGGGTCTTGAGGCTTGAATATAAAATTTGCATACAAAACACCAGATGTTTATGACATATTTTCTTCATTTGATGCTATTAAGTAGGTGCCCTTCTGTTGTGGGTTGTGGTCCCCTGTTCAGTTTATGAAATCCTATGTCCTGTCCTGTGCTGGTCATTAGTCTTATGTATGAAGTCCTGATCTGAGGTTTGCTTAACAAGTTATTGAGGTTCTGTGCCTTCTGGGAGGTTCTATACCTGCTGATGCTTGCTTCTCATTGGCCCTCACGGTCCTTTGTTCTCTGGTTGATGTGCGAGAGAACTGCTACTTTTCTGACTTCTACGTGGGCATAAGTGAGGGGTCAAAGAGGAAGTTACCTCTGTCCCTCCTCCTTCCCCCTCTACTTGCTATCTCTGTCCTAGCTGTTTCTGTTGTGTATCTGGTGAGATTTAAAATGACTTAATTGTCTCAACTAGATTACCTGTTTTCTCTCTCCTTTCTCCCTTCTCTTCCATTAAAACGTGACTACATTAAATTCATACTGAGAGTAAGCCCAGTTCTCTTCTGCACTTTTTTCCTAAGGTTCCTGTGGGTAGAGTACTCACAGTAATTTCTGTTTTGGTGTTGTCCAATTCCAATCAGCAATGATCAAATTGACTCATAAGATGTCTGGTGTGCCTTGGTTTAACTTTGCTTTTGTCTTTTGAGCCATATCTGGAGGTGCTCAGGACATACTCCTGGTTCTGTGCCAAAAGATCACTCCTAGGAGGGCTCGGGAGAGCATATGTGATCCCAGAGATTGAACCCAGATCATATGTGTGCCAGGCAAAGAACCTACTTGCTGTGCCCAGGTTCTCTGACCAAGTCTCAGTTTATCTTTTATCTTGCATTAAATCCTTTGGGGATATCATTAAATCATTTGGGGTAGATATCATTATCTGGCTGAGGTAGATAATAGGTATGTTTAAAGGTTACCAATTTACTCAACCAAAATAAAGTAGATTGAGATGTTAAGAAAGATAGTTCAGGGAACAGAGACCATACAGAAGGTTGGAGAAATTTCAAGTAACTGGAGTAGGTCAGAAAGGAAAATTGGAGCTGATATTCGAAGCAACTTTTCTGATTCTTTCTTTGTAGGGCAGAACATAGCAGAACCCACTTTTATCATTTCTACATGGATCATTCAGTAAAATATACATTATTTATTATTGTATATTTGTATATTGGCACCATGTAATCCCATCAATGGCCAAGATCCAGAGACTATAAAACCCAGCTCCCAGAAGAGAACAGTGCAGTCTCCTGCCCTTGCGCCTGGCTGTCCTCACCGGGACCCCTTGGAGGGGAGCGGGTTGAGTTTTCCTCTTTGCCTCGACCAGGACTCTGGCAGCCGAAGACCTCCAGAACCAGCCACCACCATGCTGAGACCACTCTCCACACGCATGAAGGTACCAGCAGAGGAACAAAGGCATGCGGGTCCTGGGACTGAGTTCTCCAAGCCTGCTCGGATCAGGGCTGAGCATCCTTCACCCAGATCCTCCATATTCCAGTAGGCAGGGGTCACACCCACCAACTGGTCCCCTGGCGCCGTGTAATCCCATCAACGGCCAAGACCCAAAGACTATAAAACCCAGCTCCCGGAAGTGCGCGGCCGCATTCGCAGCTGCGTGACATCTTATTGTCTCATTCTTACTTTCCACAAAATGGCAGCTACTGAATGTCACCTGTCCACATGGCAGAGTCTGTCAAACTCCCCGTGGTGTTACCCAAAATGCCAAATACCAGTAACAATGATGGGTCTCATTCTCCTAACCCTGAAAGATCTTTTAATATGGCACATCTCAGGGCTAGGATGAAGGAGACGTTACTGGGGCCTGCTCAAGGCAATCGATGAACAACAGGATGGTCGTGATCGTGGTCATATATTTGGAGTTAAGATAGAACATATCAAACTTGGTTTCAGTGCATGTTTGGGAGGACAGAAGGGAGGCCCAGTAAGATCCTGCTTATTTGAATAATAAGTTAAAAAATGGGATTTTAAACTCTCTACTATTATTTTTCTATTACTTATGCTGTATATATTTTTTACTTTATCCACAATTTCATTATTTTTAATCAGTCTTATATATTATTTATATATTAGATATGAATATTATATATACTTATATAATATTTATGTATTATATAATTATATTATATAGCCAGTATTATATTGTTGTTAATGTTATTAATATTATATATTGTTATATATTATATACTTATATAATATAAATATTGTTTTGCATGTCTAATAATTGAAGTATTATAAGCAATATATAAAAACACGTAAGAAAAATAACATGTCTTTTGGCCATTCAGATTTCTTCTTTGAGAAAGTTTCTGTTCATTTTATTGCCCCATTTTCTGATGGAATTGGGTGTTTTCTTCTTGTAGAGTTCAACCAGTGTCTTGTTATATCCTTGATATCAACCCTATATCAGATGTATTGGGTGAATGTCCTTTCCCATTCTGTAGGTTGTCTTTGTATTCTGGTCACTGTTTCTTTTGAGAGGCAGAAGCTTCTTAGTTTAAGATAGTCCCATTTGTTTATCTCTGTTTCCACTTGCTTGGCCAGTGGTGTGTCATCTCTGAAGATATCTTTAGCTTCAATGTCATGGAGTGTTTTGCCAACCTTGTCTTCAGTGTACTTTATGGATTCTGGTCTGATGTTGAGGTCCATTCATGGGAACTTATTGTTCCATATGAATTTCAGGAGTGTTTGATCCATTTCTTTGAAGAATGTCTTGGGTATCCTTATAGGGATCGCACTGAATTTGTATAATGCTTTGCAGAGTATTGCCATTTTGACAATGTTAATTCTCCCAATCTATGAGCAGAGTTTATGTTTCCATTTCCTTATGTCATCTTTTCATGAAGTTGTGTTTTTTAGTTTTCTTTATTTAGGTCTTTTACCTCCTTTTTAAGCTGATTCTGAGGTACTTGATTTTCTGAGGCATGACTGTGAATGGAATTGCATTTTTTCATGTCACTTTCTTCTCTCTCATTATTTGTGAATAGGAAAGCCATGGACTTTTGGGTACTTATTTTATAGCCTGCAACTATACTATGCAAGTCTATTGTTTTTAGGAGTTTCTTGGTAGAGGCTTTAGATATAATAAGATATTATATGTAGATATGATAAGGAAAACAATGGGTACAATAAGAAAAATAATGGATAGATTTTTTACTTGTCTTTATTACTTATCCTGTATATTTCAATTATCCTTTGTTTAACATTATAAAATAATTATTTGATTTTTACCATATATTGAGCATAATTAATTGAATTGAGGGATTTTAGCTGACAATTGCTGCAATGTCCTATGCCTGCAGGAGAGAGTGAATGAATAGATATTTTTATAAAATGCTCCCCGAAAATTTTTTTCTATTGACATGAGATTGCTATAATATGCCTGCAAGTTACCATTATTTTCAGATTAATAAGAAATTGTATAAGCTTCTTATCAACTTTTTCAAGATAAAATTCTTATTCAACTAATAAGAGATTGTTAGCACATAAATAGCATTCCAGAAGTGTCTTGCCAGTTTTAGCAAGTCAAATACTCATATGGAGATAAAAGTGAGATTTAAATTCAAGTGCAGTTTAGGTCTTTACTCCGTTGAAGGTATAAGACAAAGTAAATTAAGGTTCTGTATTATTTATTGGATTTTTAAAAGCTCTGTGCATTTTTCCTCAAATGCCTTGAGGTATTAATAAAAAAATTAATTTAAACATCTGCATCTGCTTATAGCAATAATAATGTATTTGAAGGTGGATCCAGAGCATGCATATAAATAAGATACCCAGTTATTCTTGGAATATTGAAAGGAATGTGTATTAAAATCTATAGTTATTTTATTAAAATAAAATAATTTTATTTTAGGGTCAGTATCTTTCTTGTGTCCCTATTTCCATTCACTTCACTGTTCTTGACAACACGACTAAGAAAATAAAGTATTCATTTCCCCCCCGCCCTTGCAGGTTCTTCTGGCAGCCAAGGAGTGCATCCCTTACCTATGCCCAGCGTGTGCACCCCTTTTTCCATGGCTCCGGACCCCCACCACCCGGGAAGCCAGAGAGGACTTTGGGGAACACCTGCCCAAGTTCCACTGGACCTTCCACCCACTTCTTCAGGGTCTCGCCCTCCTCTGAAGGTTCCTAGGTCTATGGGTCCCTGGGACTAGCTGGGGTCGTGGCCTTCTCTAAGGTGGGTGGCCAGGTCCACAGTTACATTTCCTACTCCCAGCACTCTGGACTCACATCCCAGCCTCTATCACGTAATTCTGTGGAAAAAATTCTGGCTGCCTCAACTACAATACAACAATAACCCACTGGCCTACTCCAATTCTAATAAAAGACCAGTATTAAAGTGAACCTCCTCCAAAGCTTCACTAGATGCCCGTCATAAGCCAAAGAATAATGCCTGAGAGGAAGCTCAAATTCTAGAAAGGGAGAAGGGTGACCACCATCGACCAACCTTATCCAGAACCCTTTCCCACGATACGAGGGAACAGTGATAGTGAATTCCAAGGGTTTTCCTCTAGACAACCAAAACAACATGAAGAAATAGTGCAAATCTCCACTACAAGGAAAGGACAAGAAAAGAGTCCAGAATACTCAACCGGGGTTATCAACAAATATGCTCTCTCTGATAAAGAATTCTGAGATGAAATGTGGAGGATGTTCAAGGAACTAGTCAAAGAATCGGTGGAGAAGACATCCAGAAAATTAAAGTAAGAAATGAAAGAAACAGTAGAACAGATAGTTGAGAAAATACAGGAAGAAATGAGAGCAGAAAAAAAAAAGCTACAAAAAGAAAGTAGACTATAGACCAAACATGAGTGCCATTCAATGCCTCTTTTGCAAACCACAACACCCAAAAGAAGAGAAAGAACAGAGGGGAATGCCCTGCCACAGAGGCAGGGTGGGATAGAGGGGATGGGGGTGGGTGGGAGGGATACTGGGATCCGTGGTGGTGGGAAATGGGCACTGGTGGAGGGATGGGTATTTGATCATTGTATAATTGAAACCCAAGCACAAAATTTGTAAGCCTACAACTGTACCTCATGCTGTCTCACTAATAAAAAAAAATTTAAAAATGTTTTTCTCTTAAAAAAAAAGAATGTCACAATAAAGGATTTGGTAGACAAAATTAAAAGCTCAATAGGTGCCCTCAGCAGTAGAATGAATACAGCTGAAGACAGGATCGGTGAACTTAAAGATGAGCAACAGAAATTGCAGAGGGAACAACAAATAATAGGAAAAGTCCTCAAAATAGTTCTAAGGAGAATCAACGTAGCGGATGACACCAAGAGGAACAACAGTGGAATCATCGGAGTACCAGAAGGTCAGGGAAGCAATCCCAATGAAAAAGCCACAGTTAAACAAATCATTGCTGAAAAGTTCCCAGAAGTGGACAAAGCAGGCATCCAGATTCAAGGAGCACGAAGGGTGCCCGCTAAAAGAGACTCTAATAAAAACACTCCAAGGTATATCATAGTTAGAATGATGGATGCCGTGGATAGAGACACAATACTGCAAGAATCAAGGTCAACGAAGGAAATCATATACAATGGAGCACCCCTTAGGTTTACAGCAGACCTATCAGAGGATACCCTCCAATCCTGAAGACAATGGTGGGATATAGTGAAAAAACTCAATGAAATGAACGCTTCACCAAGAATACTTTATCCAGCTAAACTCTCACTCAAACTCGATGGAACAATATATCATTTTGTAGATAAACAACAACTCAGGAACTTCATAGACTCAAAACCAGATCTAAAAGAAGGATTAAAGGGGTTTCTGTTACATAAAAAGGAAAACACTTATAAATACAACCAACCCCTACAGAAAGATGGCACAAAACCCCATGGCAATAATCTCTCTCAATGTCAATGGTCTAAATGCACCAATCAAGAGACACAGAGTGGCAAAATGGATCTAGAATCTGAAACCAACATTCTGCTGTCTACAAGAAACTCACCTGAACAGTCTAAGCAAACACAGACTAAAAGTTAAAGGATGGGAAACAATCCTGCAAGCAAACAGCTCTCTCAAAAAAGCTGGGGTGGCCACACTAATATTCATCAACATAAATTTCAGGTTGAAAAAGATTAGAAGGGACAGCTAAGGAAGGCTATTTTCTATTTATCAAAGGATACATACAACAGGAAGAAATCATACTCTTAAATGTATACGCGCACCTAATGAGGGACCAGGTAAATACATAAAACAATGGCTAACAGATTTTAAATAGGACATTGCTAGCAACATAATAGTAGTTGGGGACTTCAACATTGCCTTATCACTTTTAGATAAATCAACAAGAACAAAACTCAGCAAGGAAACATTGGCTTTGAAGGAAGAAATAGAAGAGAGAGGGCTAATAGACCTATACAGGGCTTTACACCCCCAAAAGAAAGAATACACATTCTTCAGTGCTCATGGAACATTTCCAAAATAGACAACATACTAGGCCACAAAACATACCTCAATAGAATCAGGAAGATAGAAGTAGTATCAACAATCTTTTCAGACCACATGCCCTGAAGTAGAAGCGAATCACACAAAGACACCAAGAAACAAATCAAACACCTGGAAATTAAACAACTCAATGTTGAACAATGAGTGGGTCAGGAAGGAAGTCAAGGATGAAATCAAAAGATACCTGGAAGCAAATGAGAATGAAGACACGAGCTACCAAAACCTATGGGATGCAGCTAAAGCCATGCTAAGAGGAAAATTTATAGTGTTGCAAGCATTCCTAAGAAAAGAAGAAAGAGCCTACATAGATAACCTAACCACACAGCTCAAGATCTTAGAAAAACACCAACAAAAGGAACCCAAATTTGACTGAAGGAAAGAAATAATAAAACTTAAAGTAGAAATTAACAACATGGAAACCCAAAAAACAATTCAAAAGGTCAATGAAACCAAGAGCTGGTTCTTTGAGAAAATAAACAAGATTGATAAACCACTAGTAAGACTCACAAAGAAAGAGATTCCTAAGAAACCGAATCAGAAATAAAAAAGGGGACATCACAACAGAAACCAATGAAATTCAAAAGATCATCAGAGACTACTTTGAGAGTCTGTATACCATGAAACGATAGAACCTAGAAGAAATGGATAAATTCCTGGATTCCTATAATCTCCCAAGATTGAAGCAAGAAGACTTGGGATACCTGAATAGACCCATTCATATCAAGGAAATTGAAGTGATAATCAAAAGTCTTCCCCAAAACAAAAGCCCAGTCCCAGATGGATTCACTAATGAATTCTCCCAAACATTTAAAGAAGACCTTTTGCCAGTTCTCCTCAAGATTTTCCAGGAAATTGAAAAAACCGGAACTCTCATAGAAGCTCAAATAGCTTCTACGAGGCACATATCTCCCTAAAACAAAAAGCAAACAAAGGCACAACCAACAAAGAAAACTATAAGCCAATATCCCTGACGAGCACGGATGTGAAGATCCTCAACAAAATATTAGCAAATAGAATCCAACAGTTCATCAAAAATATCATACACCACGACCAAGTGGAATTCATCCCGGGGATGCAAGGATGATTTAACATTTGAAAATCAATCAAATCAATCAACATAATCCATCATATCAACAAAAGTAAAGATAAAAACCATATGAGTATACCAATAAACACAGAGAAAGATTTGACAAGATCCAGCAACCATTTATGATGAAAACTCTCACCAAAACTGGTTTTGAAGGAACTTTCCTCAAGATAATCAAAGCCATCTACGACAAACTCATGGCAAGCATTATCCTCAATGGGGAAAAACTAAGGGCTTTTCCTCTAAGATCAGGGAAAAGACAAGGATGCCCACTATCACCACTTCTGTTCAATACAGTACTGGAAGTACTTACAATAACTATTCGGCAAGAAAAAGACATTAAAGGCATCCAGATTGGAAAGGAAGAAATCGAGTTCTCACTATTTGCAGATGTATAATACTATATCGTGAGAACCCTAAATCCTCTATCAAGAAACTCCTACAAACAATAGATTTCTACAGTTAGTCAGAGGCTATAAAATTAATGCCCCAAAACCCATGGCCTTCCTACACGCAAATAATGAGACAGAAGAAAATGACAGGAAAAAAATCAATCCCGTTCACAATCATGCCCCAGAAAATTAACTGCCTCGAAATCAGTCTTATTAAATGACCTCTACAATGAAAACTACAAAATGCTACTCCATGAAATAAAAGAGAACATGAAGAAATGGAAACATATCCTCTGTTCATGGATAGGAAGAATTAACTTTGTTAAAATGGCAATACTCCCCAAAGCATTATACAGATTCAATGCGATCCCTATAAGGATACCCATTAAATTCTTCAAAGAAATAGATCAAGCACTCCTGAAATTCATATGGAACAAAAAACACCCACGAATAGCTAGAACAATTTTTGGGAAAACAACGTGGGTAGACATTACCCTCCCCATCCTCAAACTCTACTACAAAGCAGTAATAATTAAAAAAGCATTACTGGAACAAAGGCAGGACCACAGACCAATGGAACAGGGTGGAATATCCTCACACAACCCCAAATGTATGAACATCTAATCTTTTATAAGGGAGCAAGACATTTGAAGTGGAGCAAGGAAAGCCTCTTCAACAAATGGTGCCGGCATAACTGGACAAGCACATGCAAAATTATGGGCTTACACTTTGACCTAACACCATGTACAAATGTCAGATCAAAATAGAGTAAAGATCTCAACATCAGACCAAAATCCATAAGGTACATCAAAGACAAGGTCGGCAAAACCCTCCATGATATTGAGGCTAATGGTATCTTTAAAGATGACACTCCACTTACCATCCAAGTGGAAACAGAGATAAACAAATGGGACTATCTTAAATTAAGAAGCTTCTGCACCTCAAAAGATACAGTGAGCAGAATACAAAGACAATCTACAGAATGAACACTGTCCTCCTGTTATTCATTGATTTGCTCGAGCTGGCCCACTAATGTCTTCATTGTTAGACTTCTTGTTAGTATGTTTGGCATATTGAATACTCTTGGTAGCTTGCCAGGCTCTCCAAGAGGGGCGAAGGAATTGAACCTGGCTCGGACGAGCTGGCTGCGTGCAAGGCAAATGCCCTGCCACTGTGCTATCTGTCACCCCATTGATCTCAAGGGTTGATTCGGCTGATCTGGCTGTCTAGGCGGGTGTCCCCTTTCTCCCTCACCTCTCCATGTGCGTCCCTCCGGAAGCTGCACGCTCTATTGAAGAGGACAGCCTTACCCGAATAGAGACAGACCAGTCTTCAGTTAAGGGTATACAAGTAGCTGTGCTTTCCTGCTAGAACCTCCAAATCTAGAGAATGGGAAAAGATATTCACCCAATGCCCATCTGATAAGGGGTTGATATCAAGGATATACAAAGCACTGGTTGAACTCCACAAGAAGAAAACATCCAACCTCATCTAAAAATGGGGTGATGAAATGAACAGAAACTTTCTCAAAGAAGAAATCCTAATGGCTAAAAGGCACATGAGAAAATGCACTACATCACTAATCATCAGAGAGATGCAGATCAAAACAACAATGAGATATCATCTCACACCACAGAGACTGGCCCATATCCAAAAGATCAAAGGCAACCAGTGTTGGCGCGGATGTGCCAAGAAAGGGACTCTC
The DNA here is from genome assembly GCF_029834395.1 of Sorex fumeus. NCBI lineage: Eukaryota > Metazoa > Chordata > Mammalia > Eulipotyphla > Soricidae > Sorex > Sorex fumeus. Next base: position 17,911,580 of record NW_026606322.1, read on the forward strand.
CTTCACTGCTGGTGGGAATACCGACTGTGTCAGCCCTTTTGGAAAACACTATGGACTATTCTCAAAAAATTAGAAATTGCAGCTGGAACAATAGCACAATTTGCCTTGCACGTGGCTGACCCAGGTTTGATTCCCAGCATCCCATATGGTCCCCTGAGCACCGCCAGAAGTAATTCCTGAGTGCTAAAGCCAGGAGTAACCCCTGTGTGTCACCGGGTGTGACCCAAAAACCAAAAATAAAATTAGAAATTGAGTTCCCATTTGATCCAGCAATACCACTTCGGGAACATTTCCTGGAGAGACAAAAAAGTATGGCTGAAATAACATCTGCACTTCTATGTTCATTGCTGCACTGTTCACAAAAGCCAAAATCTGGAAAAAACCTGAGTGCCCAAGAACAGATAACTGGTTAAAGAAACTTTGGTACATCTACACAATGGAGTAATATGTAGCTGTTAGAAAAGATGAAGTCATGAAATTTACATACAAGTGGTACTACGTGGAAAGTATCATGCTAAGTGAAATGAATTGGAAAGAGAGGGACAGACATACAAAGATTGCATTCATCTGGGGAATATAAAGTAACAAAATAGGAGACTAACATCCAAGAATAGTCGACATAAGTACCAGGAGGTTCACTCCATGGCTTGAAGGCCAGCTGCACATGCTAAGGGAAAGGGAAGCTCAGATAGAGAAGGGAACACCAAGTAAAGGGTGTTGTGAGGATCCTCCCAGGATCGGAGATGCATGCTGAAAGTCGACTATAGACCAAACATGATTTCCACTCAATGCCTCTTTTGCAAACCTCAGCAACCAAAAGGAGAGAGAGAACAGAAGGGAATGCCCTCCCCACAAGCAGGATGGGAAGGGGGGATGGAGGTGGGTGTGATGGATACTGGAATCATTGGGGGCTGAGAATGGGCACTGGTGGAGGGATGGGTACTTGATTATTGTACAACTGAAACCTAAGCACAAAACCCTGTAATGTCCACAACTGTACCTCATGGTGTTTCACTAATAAAAATTAAAAAAAAAGAAAATACACTATTCATTTTGATAATCTAGAAGAACAGGTTCAGGGGCTGGAGTGATAGCACAGAGGGTAGGGCATTTGCCTTGCACGCAGCCTACCTGAGTTTGAGTCCCGGCATCCCATATAGTCCCCTGAGCACTGCCAGGGGTAATTCCTGAGTGCAGAGCCAGGAATGATCCCTGTGCAACATTGGGAGAAACCCAAAAAGCCAAAAAAAAAAAAAAGCAGAAGGATGAGGAGCAGGAGGAGGAAGAGGAGGAGGAGGAGGAGGAGGAGGAGGAGGAGGAGGAGGAGGAGGAGGAGGAGGAGGAGGAGGAGGAGGAGGAGAATGTGGCTACACAAATCATTTTCTGTTTCCTGACCCTTTGCCCCCAGACTGTGAAAACGGCTCTGCAAGTCTGCGGCTGTCTGTCTGTCTGTCTGTCTGTCTCTCTCACACACACACATACACATATGAACATCACACATGCACAAGTGTCACATGCACAGTCACATACATTCTACTAATCTGTACTTCTTGTGGAGCTGCAGGAATCCACCCTAATATTAAGAGACCTTCAGCAGGCTACTTGAGGCTCCTTCCTACTCATGATTTATTTATTTTAAAAATATACCTAAAATGTAAAAAAGTGGATGTGCTTCATGTGGAGAATAAAAGGAGCTTTGAAATTTTTCAGTAACTGATTTTATCTTGCACATTGACCCCTTTTGTACTAATGGGGACAAAATTTAAGCTTGACAATGAAAAATAATTAGGTCTCTGCTGGCTATACCTGTCCTTTAGATAAATATCCCATCTGTTCAAAGTTCATACTTACTACAGGGTGGATTTTTTTTTAACCTTTCAAGTGAAACCTCCTCTCTTCCCTCCCAGGAAGGTAGGTTGGCGGGGGAGGACTCGGTGTTCTCAGAGGATGGTTGGAGTTAGAGAATGGGAGAAAGGAGCAGGCTGTCCTCCAGGTAATGGTGACTCATCCACATGTTGGTGGACAGAGCCCTTTGCCCTGACACTCCTTCTATTGCTCGCATGTCACATGCCAGTCTTCACTTGATCACTTGACTTCCCGTTAATTGTCGATTTGCTCGAGCGGTCGCCAGTAACATCTCCATTTGTCCCTGTCGCATGCTAGTGTAGCCCAATGGCGTCTGTTCGCTCTAGGAACAAGAAGAGCTTCAAACCGATCATTCATGATCTTGATGAAGAAGTTTGAGCATCTGGTAGGTGGGCAGCCACGCGGTCTTTTGACATCCCGTGGAATCCAGTCGGTAACAGCTCTAGTCCAGCCGTCGTCTTTAAATCTCATTACTTGACCAGCCCATCTGATTTTTGACACCTTGGCAAATGAGACAGCGTCCCTGATTCTTGATCGTCGACGGATGTCGGAACTCCGGATTCTTTCTCTCATTTGAGTGAAACGTGATATTCCAAGCATAGGTCTTTCAATTCCTCTTTGGGAGATCCGAATAGCATTCTCATCCTGTTTGCATAGGATACAGGTCTCTGAGGCGTATGTTAATGCATGAAAAACAGTGGAATCAAAGAGATGTGCCCAGAGCTGGAGGTTCTTTGTCCTCTTAGCTATTTCTTCGACGTTCTTGAAGGTGTTCCAAGCCTCTCTCTTCCTCCTGCGCAGCTTGGGTGCCAGGTCATTTGTCATGTTGACTTCTTGACCTAGGTACACATAGCTGTTGCATTCGGAGATGGTCGTTCCGTTGAGAGCGAATGGGGCATCAGGAACGAGGCTGTTTCTCATAAACATTGTCTTCGTAAGAGACCACCTGCCATTCTTGTGCCACCAAAATGCATTCCTGAGCATTTGGAGTTGGGGTGCTCTGGTTCATTTCTTCCTGCCCACTGTTGCTTTGGCTTTGATTAAGGTTTGATTAAGACTTGACTTTAACCTTCGCTTAGTAGCAGGCCTCTGCTCCCTTCCTAAAGATCATTTACTTCTCACCATCTATTCTACAAGGGAATTCACCAACTAACAACCAGAGTTATTCACTCAGAGGCAGAGAAGGCCTTTGAATCAATGACTTTTTTTAAAAATTGAATCACCATGAGATATAGTTATAAGCTTTCATGTTTGTATTACAATCACACAATGATCAAACACCCACCCCTCCACCAGTTCACATTCCTCACCACCAATATCCCCAGTAAACCCCCACTTCCCCATCCGCCCCCTGCCCGCATGGCAGACAATATTCCCCATACTCTCTCTCTACTTTGGGGCATTATGATTTGTAATGCATATACTGAGAAGTTGTCATATATTCTCCTTTATCTGCTTTTAGCACGCATCTCCCATCCTGACCGATTCCTCCAACCATCATTTTCTTACTTTTATGTCATACCCAGGCCCTGCGTTATGCAAGGAACTCACTCAGGCTCTTTGTTTTGTCTAATTAGGCCAAGGTTTTATTTCACAGTAATCACTACATTGACAAGAGTGATTTGAGGAGCTGCCCTCTAGATTCCAAATGGCACTTGGGTTTCCATTCCACGTGCTGGTGCTTTGCTACTCATCCTCTTGATATTATGCCTGCTTCAGTTCTTTGGTTTTTGGTCTTCTTCACCTATTCTTCTCTTATTGTGACATCACCCTCCCCCATGGACAGGAGCTATTAACCTGGGAAACATAAAGGAATAAAAACTCGGTGATGAATCCTCTGTAATCTTGAGTTCAAATACATATTGCAATCTCATTTTTCCTGTGCTTGCTCTGTGCTATGACACCAAATTCTTTGACACTCTGAAGTGCAGAAGTACAGCTAGTGACTGTGTTCCCAGGTAATTGGTAGGGAGAGAGAAGAGATGCAGTGAAGGGCATGGAGGGAATATCTGTCACAAAAATTTTTGTCAATAACTTCAGAGTGTCTGCAATCAGGAGTGCAGCACAGATGTCATCTAGAAGTATGGATTTGTTTTCACCCACTCTATTCAATCTCCAGCTGAGAAAGGAAACTAGCTCACCAGCTCTTGTGTGCTTATTGCCTTTAACTCTTCTTAGTGAGAATAGACTAGAAACCAATAACTAATTTTATTTTTACTAAGATAATATTAACTGAACTTGTGTGTGAGAGCTGCCATAACAAAATAACATAGGTTAGGAAACTACTGACAGAAATGAATTTTCTCATAATTTTGGAGCTGTGGCTAGAACACCAGTATCTGCAGGTTTGTTTTCTCTGAATCTTCTCTCCTGAGTAAGTAGATGACCACTTTGTCTTGCATCATCACAGGGGCTTTCTTTTGTGTCAACAATCCCTGGGATTCTCTTTTCTTTTGAGGTTTTTGGGTTTTTTAATTTTTTTCGATACATCTGGAGGCTTATTCCTGGTTCTACATTTAGGGATCACTTCTGGCAGGCATGGGAGACATACGGGGTGCCAGGGATTAATCCCTGGTTGGCCTCATGCAAGGCAAACACCCTACCCATTGTACTATCTTTCTGGTTCCATATCTCCTTTCTTATAAAACAACTTTCCAAATTGCACTTGGGCCTACATAAGGTCTTTCTCTTTAAAGACCTTGCTTTAAAATATTTCATTCAGAGATAATAAGAGTTGGGGTTTCAATATATGGATTCTATTGCAGGACTTAAAGCAATTATGTTCTAGGACACTCAGAGTACTTTTATTATTATTATAAAAAGAAAGGGTTTTTCTTTGTTTTGTTTTGAACCACACTTAGAAGTGCTTGGGGGCTATATCTGGTTCTGTGCTTGCATTCTTGAGATACCATGAAGTACCAGGGATTGGGCCCAGGTCACTCTGAATGTAAAGTGTGCCTTCATTTCATTGACTGTCTCTGCCCCTCAGAGTAACTTTAAATCATGGCAATTATTGTAATACCTAGTTATACCATTACTACTATTCAGAATATAAAACACAAGATTAAGGTATGGCTACAAAGTTTCAAAGTTTCTGGAGAAAGTGAGAACTTAATTCAGTACTATTAGAATGAATGGTATTATGCTCCTGAATATAAATGCAGAAATATCAAACTTTACATAAAAAATACAAAGAATGCATATATCCTTACATTTAGAGTGTATATCTCTTTATATTTAGAGTACCTTTTTACCAGAGATACATTTTTTAGTTTCTATTTATCCAAAAAATAATATTTGAATTTGTTGAAGTAAATAATATTTGTATACACAAATATAAACCTAGCAGTGTTCAGGGTTTAATCCTGACTCTGTGTTCAAGGACCACCCTTGACAGTACTTTGGGAACCATAATGGTTGCAGGGATTGAACCCAGATCAGCTGTATGTAAGACAAGTGCCCTACCCACTATATTGTTGCTCTGGCCCCTTCTATCACATCTATGGGTGGTTTGATTTTAGCAGCTCTTCTTATATACCATGACTCCCAATTTTACTGTTCTATACATTATAGGTATTTTCTCCTAATTTGTTATTTATTTTCTATCATTGTTAGCAAACTTTTTCCCTTCCCCCTTTGGTAGTGGTTATTGCAATGACCAGAATCATGCATTTGGTTGTGGTTATTTCAAGGGGTTGCACACTTTAGTTACAGAGTTCATCCACACTGGGTTGTGCTATACCACATATTGCATATTTTTGTTGTTATGCCAGGGATCTCAGCAGTACAGATCACACTTGGCGCTACAGATGATTGCAATTTTGGCTTCATGCCTGAATCACTCTCCCAATGACCACATTTCCATAAACTTTTATAATCATAAATTTATATTGTCATGTAATTAAGTATTTTAGTCTTATTTAGAAAAGCCATCTAAATCTGTGTTATATAATGCTTGATATGTGATTCCTCATTATGTATTTTTTATCATGTTTCACTTGATACCATTTAGATGTTTAGTCATCTGTGATGCATTTTTTGGTAAACATTTTTATATAGAAGTATTTTCTCTTCTTGATCCAAGTAATTATATAAGCAACCGTGAAACTGTTTGCTCAATCTTATATGTGCAATCTTTCCAATACATACAAATGTTATGATAGAACCCAAATGAAGTTCCACTGTCTTGCTACAATAAAAGGATTTTTATATTTCTCATCCCCTTTTCATAGAGAAATTCTGGCACTTGTGGTAGGTGAGTATTTGGTTACATTCCCTTCTATATTGTTCAAGTCTACTGCCTAGTCAGAGTGGATGCAATAGAGTTCTGACAGAGCAGTATTCTGATTATTTGTCACAGTGGCTTCTTTTCAGAAAGTTGGCTCATTATCTACAAGAGATATTTGAATTTATTCCTTCTCTATTTTTTTTTTCCTCTAAACTATCCTCATTTCAAAATGTACGCCACCGAAGAACCTTGGTGGGTTTTTACTTATTTATTTTTTCATTCCCTGGGCTGGTTGCTTACAGAACCAACAATACTGACTCAATCACATTGGGTAGCAGAATGTTCTTGAATTGCAAAACCAAGATGATGGGGTTAGAGGTCTGAGGGGCCTTGCAGGGAGAGATTAAAAAGGGCTCTTGAAAAGGGAGCTGAAGCATTTACTGAGATGAAATATTGTATAAAATCTCTGAGGGCAGCCAGGGGGTGGCCCCGGTGGCTCTTCCTCTGGCTACCCAGGTTCTGGGGTGTCCCGGACTCCCCAAGCTGGGGCAGCCTGGGCCAAGAAGCAGAAGGCGGACGAAATGAGGGCCAAGCCGGTTGATTGACCAGATGCTGTTTATTCCATTCTCATCCCTGTTCACTCCTGTTTCTCTCCCACCCCAGATCCGGAACCCCTTTCTCCTTCTGGCTCTTGCTCTGGATCTTGATCTGCCACCCCACTGTTACAGTCTAGTTAAATTCCAAAACCTTGAGGGTCTGGGCTTATACATAGGTGTGGTCACAATCAATAGGGTTAAAGTTCTTCCCCTTAGGGGATGCTGCTTCTAGGACAGATTCTCTTTCAAAAGGACGAACCATCTAAGGGTGGAATCACATGGGTGTGTTTCTCCTCTCCTTGTCTAACTAACATATAAGCATTCATACTATTAATTATTTTGTTTGGACACAGTAAGAGATGCATTAAGCTTATAGAATTGCTCTCCTGGGGTCATCCTGATCTCAGACTACAGTGCTCAGGCCAGATTAATCTTTCCTATCCCTAAGCAGGGTCCTAGTCTTGTTGTTACTTTTGGATCATGACAGTATTTGTCCATGATCAATCTCTTAACTTATAGTTAAGAATTGTGGCACTTTGGTCTGGCCCACTTCAATGCCAGAGTAGCTCACAGCTTGCCCTGGGTCCCTTCAGTCCCTTGTCGGGACCCTGCTTTTGGGGTGCTAGGAACTGAGGGCAACTGAGGCTTAAGTTGAGAAAGCAGATGCCCGGGAATGAAAAATATTCGAAGTCAATTAAATCTCAAGTTACAAAAGCATAATATTAATTGTTTTCTTGTGTTTATACAAAAGGACATTGCCTTAAACTATTCAAAAGGCATAAGGAGAGGAGAAAGTCAATATTAACTTACAATACAAGTTCAGTGTCCTAGAAAGATCTGATTTTACAAATTAACAGAATCTGATTAGGGGAAAAAACTGATTAACTGGTTGGGGAAGAGAGCATAGAGAAGTGGTTACAGATAAACAAAAGAACTGAGTGACTCTGGAGTACTTTGATGGGTGTGACATGATAAAACTAAGCACTTTGTGGCAAGGGAGAAAGAACAAAGTAATGTTTTCCTACAGGATCCATCAGGGTTTTCTTCTATTTCATTACCAATTTTACCCTCACCCTGGATGAGTTCAAACCCTTTCATATGCATTGCAGATTAATTAAACTTTGTAGTTTTTCATTTCATTTCATTTCATCATCCTGTTATTCGTCGATTGCCTCGAGCAGGCCCCAGTAACGTCTCTTTTATCCTAGCCCTGAGATTATATTCAAGGCTCTTTAGGAGAATGAGACCCATCATTGTTACTGGTATTTGGCATATTTGGTACGCCATGGGGAGTTTGCCAGACTCTGCCCTGTGGGCAGGCTACATTCGATGGCCTGCAAGTTTGTCCAAAGTAGAAATGAGATAATAAGATCTCATAAAAAGGATGTCCTGATAAGATGTCGCGTGGCCGCAAATGTGGCTGCGCGGTTCCAGGAGCTGGATTTTATAGTCTCTGAGTCTTGGCCATTGATGGGATTACATGGAGCCAGGGGACCAGGTGGTAGGTGTGACCCCCGCCTACTGGAATTTGGAGGATCTGGGTGGAGGATGCTCGACTCCAATCTGAGTAGGCTTGGCGATCTTGGCCCCGGAACCTGCCTGGATTTGTCCCTCTGCCAGTACCTTCATGTGTGCGGAGAGTGGTCTCAGCATGGTGGTGGCTGGTCCTGGAGGTCTTCGGCTGCTGGAGCCCTGGTCGGGGCGGGGAGGAAAGCTCAACCCGCTCCCCTCCAAGGGGCCCCGGCGAGGAACAGCCAGGCGCGGGGGCAGGAGACTGCACTGTTCTCGTCCGGGAGCTGGATTTTATAGTCTCTGAGTCTTGGCCGTTGATGGGATTACATGGTGGCAGGGGGCCAGGTGGTGAGTGTGACCCCCGCCTGGGTCAACAACAACAACCCTTTAGCACAAATGAGACTGTACATGAATAAGAACAAAACAAAAATCAAATTTATCTTCCCCTTGGGGCTAGTGGGTAGGGTGCTTGCTCTGCATGCAGCTCACCAGCATTCTATCCCCTGCACTAGATAGCATCCCCAAGCACCAGCAGTAATAATTCCTGAGACAGAGCTAGGAGTAACTCCTGAGCATCCGTAGTAGTGGTACACCAAAAACAAAAACCAAAATCAAAAAACTATTTTTGTATATAAAGATTTAAAGTTTCAGTTACTTTTATGAAGATTTTGAATTATTTTATTACAAACTCAGAAGTGAAGTTGAGAGTTGATACAAAAATGTTCTGAGGACAGATCCACCAAGAATGATCCCTGAGCACAGAGATGAGCACAGAGCTAGGAGTAAGATCTGAACACTGCCGGGTGTGGCCCAAAAAAAAAACAACGAAGAATAAGTTCTGAGCACAGCCAGGTATGCCTGAGACAGACCCCAAAAGTTATGAGGGCCTTAGTAAATTTATTTTGCTATAAGAAGGTGACATCTGTTTCTTCCTCTCTGAAGCCATCCAAGACCTTCTACTGCACCTTCTTACACAACTCTAATCATCCCCACCTCCTTGTTTCTCCATAAATGCACCAAAATGTACAGAAGCTTTGGTCACAGTACTCTTCATCAGGATATTCTTTTTTTTAATTTTTAATTTTTTTCTTAAATTTTTATTAGTGAAACAACATGAGATACAGTTGTAGACTTACAAATATTTTTGCTTGGGTTTCAGTTATACAATGATCGAATACACATCCCTCCACCAGTGCCCATTCTCCACCACCACTGATCCCAGTATCCCTCCCACCCCTCATCCCCTCCATCCCATCCTACCTCTGTGGCAGGGCATTCCCCTTTGTTATCTCTCTCCTTTTGATGCTGTTTTGAAACATGCGTGATAAGAGTAGACTATAGACCGTGGCAATCATGTTCGATCTATAGTCTACTCTTATCACCCATCTCCCATCCTGAGAGGAACTTCCCAACACCCTTTATTTGGTGCTCCCTTCTCTATCTGAGCTGCCTTTTCCCCTAGCGTGTGCAGCTGGCCTCGATGCCATGAAGTAATCCTCCCATCAGGATATTCTTAAATTTAGTTTTGTTAGTTAGACTTCATGTCCCTGTCTACCTTTTTATAGCACCTTTTATAAAATGACACCTGGCTAGATGTCATCCCTTTTATTTTTTGTTAGTACTTCATGCCTTCTGCTTCGCTGTATCAATCTGTGTCTGCTTCCCCACTGGAATGTAAACTCTATGAGGGAGTTTTCTGTCTTACCTTCAGTGTCTGGAGCAATAACAGGGGTGCTCAATTCATGTCTGTGCTGAATTAATGATGAGTAAGATTATTCAGCTAAGAGAAAGGGAAGCTGAAAACAAAAGGCACCATCATTTGATTTCTCATTTTTCTTCTCTAAATATTATATTTAAAATATAACAGGGGCCAGAGTAATAATATGGAATACAGGGAATTTGCTTGTTATCACATATTGTTCTCTGAAACAATACCACATATTGTTTCTTGAGTGATCTCAGAGAACACAGCCAGGAGTAAGCCCTGAATACCATTAGTGTTGGTCCCAAAATCAAATCAATAATTAAAACAATTATTACATTCTGAGTTGAGGTAAATATCCTTTAATGTATGTGTATAATAAATATCTATATATATAATACTAATTTATATAGTTTTTTTATGGGAGGGTCCACCTGGCAGTGCTCAGGGCCTACTTATGGTTCTGCACACAGGGATCACTCCTAAAGGGCACTTGGGGGACCATGTGGGGTGCCAGGATCAATCCCAATCCTGCTGAATGCAAGGCAAGTGCGCTATTAACTGTACTTTCACTACAACTCCACTTTTAGTGTCTATTTTGTTAGCTTTTTCCTCTGTTTATTCAACAAGTGACAGATTAAAGGACACACTAAATTTTCTAAAATACCTTTGTATTGTTGGAGTTTTGTGAGATCAAAAAGCAAAAACTAGCATTTCAAGTGGGTAGGGGGAGCCACGAGTGTGGCTCCTCCCTGCCAGCCCGGTGCCATTCTCCTGCTGAACTAGACACTCCAGCGGGAACGCCCACCACAGCTCTGTCTCCACTTCTGTTCAACATAGTACTGGAAATACTAGCAATAGCGATTAGGCAAGAAAGAGAGATTAAGGGCATCCAAATAGGAAAGGAAGAAACCAAGCTCTCACTATTCGCAGATGATATGATACTGTACTTAGAGAACCCTAAAACCTCTACCAAGAAACTCCTAGAAACAATAGACTTGTATAGTAAAGTTACAGGCTTTTTTAAAATCAATGCCCAAAAGTCCATGGCCTTCCTATACTCGAAGAGTGAGAGAAAAGAAAATGAAATGAAGAAAACAATCCCCTTCACAATTGTACGCCAGAAAATCAACTACCTGAAAATTAGTTTAACTAAGGAAGTAAAGGACCTGTTACAAAGAAAACTATAAAACGCTGCTTCTTGAAATAAAAGAGGAAGTGAGGAAATGGAAAAATATCCCCTGTTCATGGATCAGGAGGATTAATATTGTCAAAATGGCAATACTTCCCAAAGCACTTTACAAATTCAATGCGACCCCTATTAGGATACCCATGACATTGTTCAAAGAAATGGATCAAACACTCCTGAAATTTATATGGAACAATAAGCCGCCACAAATAGCTAAAGCAAGTCTTGGGAGAAAGAAAATGGAAGGAATTAACCTCCCGAACTTCAAACTCTACTACAAAACAGTAATAATTAAAACAGCATGGTATGGAAAAAAGGCAGAGCTGCAAACCTATGGGACAGGTTTGAATATACTGACATCTCCCCTAAAACATATGATCACCTAATCTTTGATAAAGGAGCAAGAAATGCGAAGTGGAGTAAGGAAAGCCTTTTTAACAAATGGTGCTGGCAAAACTGGACAACTACATGCAAAAAACTGGGCTTAGATCTCTGCCTAATACAATGTACAAAAGTAAGATCAAAATGGATCAATGACCTCAACATCAGACCGGAATCCATAAGGTACATTGAAGACAAAGTTGGCAAAACCCTCCATGACATAGAAGCTAATGGTATCTTCAAAGATGTCACGCCACTGGCCAAGCAAGTGAAAACGGAGATAGACAAATGGGACTATCTTAAACTAAGAAGCTTCTGCACCTCAAAAGAAACAATGACCAAAATACAAAGACAGTCTACAGAATGGGAAAGGATATTCTCCAAATACACATCCAACAAGGGGTTGATATCAAGGATATACAAAGTACTGGTTGAACTCCACAAGAAGAAACATCCAACCCCATCAAAAAGTGGGGCAACAAAATGAACAGAGACTTTCTGAAAGAAGAAATCCGAATGGCTAAAAGGCACATGAGAAAATGCTCTACATCATTAATCATCAGGGAGATGCAGATCAAAACCACAATGAGATACCATCTCACACCTCAGAGACTGGCCCACATTCAAAAGAACAAAAGCAACCGATGCTGGCGTGGATGTGGCGAGAAAGGGACACTCCTTCACTGTTGGTGGGAATGTCCACTGGTTCAGCCCTTCTGGAAAACAGTATGGACGATTCTCAAAAAATTAGAAATTGAGCTCCCATTTGACCCAGCAATACCACTCCTGGGAATATATCCCAGAGAGGCAAAAATGTATAGTCGAAGTGACATCTGCACTTGTTTGTTCATTGCAGCACTCTTTACAATAGCCAGAAACTGGAAGAAACCTGAATGCCCAAGAACAGATGACTGGTTAAAGAAACTTTGGTACATCTACACAATGGAGTACTATGTAGCTCTTAGAAAAGATGAAGTCATGAAATTTACATACAAGTGGTACAATATGGAAAGTATCATGCTAAGCGAAATGAGTCAGAAAGAGAGGGATAGACATAGAAAGATTGCATTCATCTGGGGGATATAAAGTAACAAAGTATGAGATTAATACCCAAGAATAGCTGAGATCTGCACCAGGAGGATTACTCCATAATTTAGAGGCCAGCCGGGTATCCTAGAGGAAAGGGCAGTTCAGATAGAGAAGGGAGCACCAAATAAAGGATGTTTGGAGGATCCTCCCTGGAGGGGAGATGCATGTCGAAAGTAGACTATGGACTGAACATGTTTGCCACTCAATGCCTCTTTTGCAGACCACAACACCCAAAAGGAGAGAGAGAACACAGGGGATTGCCCTGCCACAGAGACAGGGGGGATGGGGGGATGGGGGTGGGAGGGATATTATCCATGGTGGTGGAAAATGGGCACTGGTGGAGGGATGGGTATCTGATCATTGTATAATTGAAACCAAAGCACAAAAAATTGTAAATCTACAACTGTAAAAAAAATAAAATAAAATAAAGGGAAAAAAAACAAAAAAAAAAAACAAAAAAAAACAAAAAAAAAGAAAAAAAAGAAAAAAATGAAGTCATGAAATTTACATACAAGTGGTACTACATGGAAAATATCATGCTAAGCGAAATGAGTCAGAAAGAGAGGGACAGACATAGAAAGATAGCATTCATCTGGATAACATAAGTCACAAAATAAGAGACTAACACCCAAGAGCAGCTGTGATAAATACCAGGTTGTTCACTCCAGCCGCACACTGTAGGGGCAAAGGCAGCTCAGATAAAGAAGGGAACATCAAATAAAGGGTGCTGGAAAGATCCGCCCAAAATGGGAGATGCATGCTGAAAGTAGTCTATAGACAGAACATGATTGCCACCCAATGTCTCTTCTGAAGACCACAGCAGTCAAAAGGAGAGATAGAACAAAAGGAAGTGCCCTGCCACAGAGGCAGGGTGGGATGGGGGATGGGAGGGGTGGGAGGGATACTGGGATTGGTGGGGGTGGAGAATGGGCACTGGTGGAGGGATGGGTATTCGATCATTGTATAGCTGAAACCTAAGCACAACAACTTGTAAGTCTACAACTGTATCTCATGGTGTTTCACTAATAAAAAAAAAATTAAAACATGGTTTTCAATCAAAAAAAAAAAAGCAAAAACTAGGGGAAACAATAGTGCCATCGTAGATTTCCATTGGCCTGTGGCTAGCCTGCACCGCTCTCAGAACTAGCAATGCAAATCTGTTTATTTTAGGCTTGTTTCAGTACAGTCTAATTTTAGTTAGGGATTTTTCCTTTTATGACCAATGGAATCAGCTAAGGATTAGTGGGGTGTTTCTTGAAAACTACATGGAAAACACCAGTGGTTTCTTTTATTTCATTACCAATTTTGCCCTCACAATGGATGAGTTCAAGCCTTTTCATTGTACAAAGATTAATTAAAATTTGTAGTTAAAATTATGAAAGAAGTGAATACTTAAGTAGGGATAATGCTCTCTTTTTTTCTTCAGTAGTACCTGTATTCTAATAATTAATGACTTATCTCTTTGCCTTATGATATTTTTGTGTGAAAATAGAATCAGCTATCTATAATTTAATGAGTGCAATATAGCTACAGTCAGATAAAATCCATGAATCCTGTTTTTCTGCTTGTATATTTTGATAATGTTTGACTCACTTTATCATATAAAGTAAGAAAATGAAGTAAGTAAACAGTCTTGCACTAGAAGCAAATTATTTTTCAAGTTCTGTCTCAAATTCAATTTTCTTTCTGGGTTATCTTGAGCCCCCTCAACAGTTTGGCACTTTCCTACCTCTGGACATTCCTGAAAATACCCATTAGCTTTTTATTCTAACAAACCATATACATGTCCTTTTTCCCCCTCTGTGAGATTCTGATTTTAAAATATATAGTTATATTGGGGAAAACTTAAATTTTTTTTCTAAAGTTAAAATGGAATGTTTCCATTTAGTGCTGTTTCATAAACATCAGAAATGTGTATGAAAAATAAAGAATAAGATTTTACTTTCATCAAATTGTGTGGTTAAATTCTGAAAAATGAGAGACTGCCTTTTGCTTGTGAAAATAAAATACATATATGGATCACATTAGGAAATGACAAAAGGAGAGAGAAAGTGAGCAAAAATAAATTCTTATTTCCAAGATTTGAACATTATAAGAGTTCTCAGTGCAGAACAGTGGTTCAATAAGAGGGGACACATATAAAAAAATTAATAGCAATTATTTTGTAGTATGCTCACTGCATAGTTATGCAGTCGCTGAAATTTTTAAGCTGAATATTTAAGCTTTTTGAAAAACATCTTGTTTAATGACTCAGAAATGCTCTGGAATCTGGACATCTGGGACTGTTCTATCTCATAATATCTAGTCTTATCAAAGAGTATTAAGAGTAAGCTGAAGATTTACTTGGATTATTTAACATATTCTCAACTGTCAGAGTTGTTTATATTTTAAAAATTAATTTAACATTTCTTATTCCCTTCCCCACTTCACTTTGCTGTTTTTGATGTTGCTGTGGTGACTGTGGGTCACACATATGCCTGATTGTGGTGCTTATACAGATTTTAGTGGTAGTATTTGCTGGGGGTGACACATCGGGTTATAGTACACTCACACTTCACCAGTCTCCAGTTAGTTCTGCTTAAGTTGCAATCCTTATGCTTGCCACAGGTTGCACCTTTTAGTTGATGCACACAACTTCTGGTTGTAGTGCTAACTAGTGTTCACACCTGTGCTCACTAAGGGTCACACTTCATGTTCATGGTTCTAGAACGTTACCTTTTTGTTTTCTGTGTGTCAGTGCTTGCAGTGGATCATTCCCTTTACTTGTTTGCTTGCACATACCTGGACACAGTGAGTCTTGAAATCACTTGTGCTGGGAATTGCAGGTTGTGCAGCTGTCAGCCACACAGTAGAGCTGCCAAGTTCATACTTGGCATGTGTGATGACTGAGGATTTAAGCTCATGACAGTTTGCTTGCAGATGGAGCCATCTAGGGCTCTGCACTATATTATTCCAGGCTGAGTTTGATTTTTTTTCCCCCTTGAAATCTTTATTCTGGTTTTGGAAACATGAGTATTTGCATGAATGTATGTTATGACAAGATTATTCACTCTAGGTTTTCTTCTTCTATAGGGATGACATTCGAGATTAGATTAATTGATGGATTTTGTTTTGTTTTGTTCTGGGGTCACACCTGGAAAAACTCCTGCCTCTGTGCTTAGAGATCATCTCTGGAGGTGCTCCTGGCAACTGTTGCAGGGCAAACGACTTACCTGCTGTACTATTGCTCTGACCCTCCAGAATAATTTTTTTTCTAAGTGAGATTTGAATGTGGCTACTCTTTAGTTCATTGTTTAGTAACTGCATTAGTATAAGGAGATGCTACCTCTCAACCTCTTGAGAGCCCATCCATTGAGTGGGGATCCTTAGAAAAAAACAGCATTGCCTCCTAGTAGACCCAAAAGACTATGCTAGTTTGTTGTTGATTGTGAAATGAACTGGAAATGGTTATCAGTGAGTATAAAATGTAAGCCAGAACTAGAGATGTATTTGCAGAAAAGAAGTACCCATAAAACTGTCAAAAAAATCTCCTTTGGCTAAAAACAGGAAAAATACTAAAAATATTTCTTTCTTATGAAATTCAACTTATGTGACTTATATGCAGTCATTTCCAAGTCAGTGTTCCTTCCCTACTCCCTCACAGGTAACAAGTAGGCACTTAGGCAGTAGAGCATTCATTTTTATTTCTGAAAAGAGATATGTAAAAAATGGCTTAGAAACTGCAGTGATTTTTTCTTCCTTTCTATCTAAATATTCATACAGTTGTTCTTCCATCTGCCAGGGACACAGTACTGGGTATCAGCCTATTACCCTGGATAATATCTGGGTAGCACATTTCTCTCTGTATGTCATGATTTTATAGGGAATTGACTCTAGAAATAATCACTGACAATTAATACTGTTAGTTCCATTGTATGACAGAGACCCTTAGACTATTATCCTTGCATGGCATTTTCATTACGAAGCCCATTAAAATGTGATATATTGTCTCAAGTACCCCATACATTATCCAGAATCACTGTTCAAGGCTGATATTACAAACCACTTCATACTTTTTCTGTTTAATTTCAAACAAAACTAAGGTACTACTGTCTAAAATCTTTGCATATATTACAATAAAAGAATGCCTATTGAATCTTAACAAAAAAGAAAGTTTTATGTGAGACTGCCTCTAATGGAGGATGTGCTGTTCATTTATTTTTATTGTTGTTGTCATTAACCATCACCACTATGGTTTTTTTCATGCCTTTCCCCAAGGTCTTACTCTCATCTCCGACATATAAGTTGTTTTAGAACAGGAGCTGCAGCCACTGAAGGAACCATTTAAAGCATTAATATCCATGGTTACAAAGTACTAAGTGATAAAGAATGTAATAAAAAGGATTCTAGGTTTTCTTTAATCTGATTTATTTTGAGAATCTTAACAATAGCAGTGCTTTTAATCTCAAAGCTCCCAGTGCCTCATAGATAAAAACTGGCTCAGAACTTCTCCCATTGCTCTAGATTAGGTTTTGCATATATGTGCAATAGGCCACAGGCTAGATTTCATTAAAGGGGACAGAAATCTGCTGGAATTTAGAAAACAACATTTCAAAGTGCTGAATTTCCTTTGACCCCTTCAGGAGACCAGGCTCTCAGGGTTGTATTACTGGGTGAGATTTGGAGTCTCCAGCTTGAAACCCACAATAGTTCCTGTTAGCACATGTTGAGAAGTACAGCTCTAGGCTAAACACTGATGTGATATTTTAAAAATTTCCGTACTTTTGAACATAAAATGGTGAGAACTGATAAAGATTGGCAGATAAAGCTGCCCTCCTCATGGCAGATGTGTGCACAGCCCTGTATTGTAGTGTCTGCTGGGAACGGAGGTCAGGACTCTACTCCAGCCCATCACATTCTCAAACTCCTGCCGCTCTAGCCCAGTGACTGATTTACAGACCTGTTAGGAGTCTTTAGCAGAAGATTTTCTAACGCGCCTTGCAGAGCCATCCTTACCTAGGACAGAAGGGAAAACTCCCCATATTCTTTACTCCTTCCTGATTCCACTTCTTCATATTTTAAAGATCCTTCCTATCTTGTGTGCATAAAATTTAGAACTCTTGGCATATCTGGAGTGACCTACCTCACCCTAAACTTGGCTGATCTGTGGGTGAAAATGGAATAGTGAGGAAGTCAGCTCTTTCTACTATTTGACTTCTTACTCATACTAAATGATTATTTTTATTATTTCGCTTTTTTTTCTCCACTTAGCAGTTCTCAGGGGTTACTTCTGGTTCTGCACTCTTATGATTACTCCTGGCAGTGTTCAGAATATATAGAATATTGGGGTTTGAACCCTGGTCAGCTGCATACAAGGCTTTACCCACTATACTATTTCTCTGGCACTTTGTCTTATTATCTTAATTGGTGATTCCTATACTTAGCAACTATGCTCAGTCAGCTTTTGAGAGCTAATGTTACTTTTATGTAGAATTGTCTTACATACCTAGTTTCACATCTGAATATTAAGCATCAAAATTCAAACTAGCAGTCTAACTATTCTGAAGAAATATATACAGAGGGGAAAATCTATTTTTTACCCTTAGTAAGACAACTAATTTTATAGGCAAAATCAATCTAAAATGTAGAGGGTAAGGTTTACCCCTCAAATATTTTTCTGCTTCTGTATGTCATTTATACCTTAACTTGT
This sequence comes from Sorex fumeus, assembly GCF_029834395.1. Lineage (NCBI taxonomy): Eukaryota > Metazoa > Chordata > Mammalia > Eulipotyphla > Soricidae > Sorex > Sorex fumeus. The sequence goes on from NW_026606322.1 coordinate 17,929,832, forward strand.
ACAGGTAGAAGCTTTAACCAATAATAAACTAATTAAATAAAAATGGAAATTTGTTGAATTAGTATATAGTGTCATATCCTGAGCTCTAGATGCAGAATAAAAAGAATCTCATAAGTTCTCTATTGGAGCAAAATAGGGGTAGGTAGTGTTGTGCTGAAAATAGATGAGTACAGGTTTATGTTTGCTTGAGATCTAATCTTTATGATAGGAAAACTTCTGATCAGAAGTTGGTGGGTATAAATCAAATGGATTGAGGAATACAGGTGGTTGGCACAATTTAGGAAGTATTACATCCAGAACACATAGTCTTGATGCTTCACTCTATGATAAGGTTAGTCTAGTAGATTAAACCAATATAATAGGTATCAGGGAAGAGAGGGTGATATTTATGATATAAAGAACTTTTGGTATATGAACATATGGTCAACCAGGCTAATCCCATAAAGAACCAACTCTGAAGGATCTACCTCAAACTTGCAGGTATAATCAGAGAATGGTAAATAGACAGCGAACGTGATCGTTTGTTTATTGACTGCCCTGGGAGTAAGAATTGTTCTATGCATTGCTTAAGAGGAAAACATCAATCACTATAGTTCTATAGACCAGTAAATGGGAAAGACATTTGAAAAGTTAAGAGGTAATCATTTAGGACAGACTAATCTGTTAAATGAAAAGGGTATAGAACTTAAATACATTTAAATGCAAAAACTTCTACTTTTTGTTTTAAGATAGAGTATTGTGCAAAACCATGGCTCCTGCTACATACATAAGAACATCTCAATAAACCCAAATAGCAAAGAACTAAAGAATCATTGCAGAACTAAATTGTAAAAACTGAGTATAACTTCCTAAAAGAGAAAGATTGCTCTCCCTTCCCAGAAGGATGGTAAAAGAAACATCAATCCATCCCATACTGGATAAAAAGAAACCATGCAAGTTTTTTTTTCTTTTTTTTGGGGAGGGGTCACACCCAGCAATGCTCAGGGGTTACTCTTGGATCTGCATTCAGGAATTACTCCTGGTAGTGCTCCGGGGATCATATCGGATGCTGGGAATTGAACCCGGGTTGGCTGTGTGCAAGGCAAATTCCCTACCCGCTGTACTATAACTCCAGCTCCAACCATGCAAGTTTTTATAAATATTTAGCAATATGTATAAATTTGTTGATTAAACATCAAGAGACTTTAGCTAAAGAGGAAAGTCATACTTTCCAATTCTTGCCTACTAAAATTATAAGGTCAGTTTACTGAAGGTGGTGTATGTGTGCGTGCGTGTGTGTGTGTGTGTGTGTGTGTGTGTGTGTGTGTCCTGGTGGAGGGATCAGGAGAGACTAGGGAGATTCTCCCGAGGCACACAATGCCTTGTAGACTTTAGTACAAATATTACAGACATATCTTCATTGTTTTGGCATTGATTTGCGGCTCAGTGGCTGAAGATTCTGCTTTGCAAGTGTGAGACGATGAACTTGATCACCATTGATACCACATGCAACAAATGTGATCCTGGCAGCTTTGCTGTTTGTGTCTGGCAACTCATTGGCCTGAGATCATTGGTGCCATTAGTGGAAGGGTATGGCAGGATCAGAAGTGTGATCCTTGGAGAACATGTGACCAACACAGAGATGCTCAGCAAGTATTCCAACCATTTGGTCCTTGCACCAAAATTAAATGTATGTGCACTGAAACCAAGCATGTATGTGAATCCAGTCAATGCAACAATATCCATAGAGAGTGAGGAAGAATGTCATGGTTTGGAATATAAAAGCAAGTGACTCCAGAGGTACCTTGATGACTACAGACATTTTGGAATGTTTTAATCTTTGAAGCATTTTATGGCTTTAAAATTGCAATTCTTGATCCAGCCATTAAAATAATCACAGTTATAGGTGACCAGAATTTAAATAAAGCCACAGTAAATCCCGATCTAATCTAACTGCATATTAAGTTTTGTCAGCCTGGCACTAGATCACTTGGTACATTCTGTTGATCAAAAAAATTTTACAAAGTTAGTAAAAAATCAAGGGTGAGATGAATAATTTTTTTTGTGAGGACTTGAGAGTATATATTGGTAAGCAAGGGGTTGTTGAGACCCATGCTTATAGATTAGTTATGATATTATGAAAGTCAACTGGTATTAGTGTAATATTTAAGCAGTTAATTCAATTAAATGGTAAATAGCTTACTACTTAAGGTATTAAAAAGCAGTTGTAAATGATTCATTGCTCTAAAAATGAAAACCTTAACTTTTAAGAATAAACAAAAATATTGAAAATAGAGTAATAATGAAATGAAAAATTAATATCATCTTTTGTGGAATATGGATAACATGGTTCTTAGAGAAAATTTTGTAATGTTAAATGCTTATATTCATTAGAAAAGACAAAATATTTTAAAATAAGTGAATTAATACTTAATCTTATAATGTAGGAAACATAGTGTAACTTAAATCTGAAATAGGGAGAAAGGAATTAATAAAGATGAGCAAAAATCAATGAATTACAAAGGTAACATCTAAGAAAAAAATCAACAAAGCAGCCAAGACAAAAGCTATTTCTTTCAAAAACAAACAAACATATTCCCAACAATGAAGCTGACGAAAGAGTGGAACTACTCAAATTAGGATGAAAACTTTGAACTTACATGTATAATAGGAGATAATATAAAAACTTTGTGCCAATAAATTTCACTATTTATATAAAATGAATAAATTTGTCTCCAGCAAATTAGCAGTCATGTCCATAAGCCTCTACTGGCTGGTACCAGATAATCTTGTCATCGGCCACTATCCAAATTGCATGTCCTTTTCTCCAGGAAGGGAGTGTAACATGACACTTGTGATAACCATGCCACTGGAAACCCGTGCCAGGCTGTTTCAGGATGCCCCAGAGGAGGGTTGATGAGAGCCCGCCCTTTCCAAGGGACCCAGCCCCGGCAGCTGAAAACTCCCAGAACTCAGCCGCCTCCATGCTCACAGCTGCTCTCCATGTGTTTGTCTGAGCCTCACCCACAAGTGAACCTATACCTGGACTGTGTGGCTGCATTTATGGCCATGCAACACTTCATACCACATACCCTACCCATACTCCAGAGTACTGCACACATTTAATGGAGTTCCAAATAGGAGGCAACCTATCATAGACGGACATATATTTTTTGCAGATATGTGTGTGTGTGTGTGTGTGTGTGTGTGTGTGTGTGTGTGTGTGTATTATAGAAGGGCTTAATGATCCCTGGATGGGTACAACACCTTGCCATCTTTCCTCTAAGGATACTTTTTTGCAGCACTTTCAGCTGTTTTTCATAACAAACAATACAAAATATATTATTTCGGTTCTGCTTTGGGGCAGGGATTGGGGTTCAGGATGGAAACACCTGGTGTATGGTGGTGGGAAGGTGTAATAGTGGTGGGATTGGTGTTTGAATATTAAATATAATCAAATATTGTGGACTACTTTATAAAATAAAAATTATTTAAAAATGAATAAATTATTGAAGGCATTTAACCAAAAGTTATGCAAGAAGAGATAATATATATTTGCATTCTTTTTAAAAATAATTATATTCCTAAGCAATAACAAGAAAATACCATGAGCATATATCTTTATTGATGAATTCTATCAGATATCTAGAAGAGAAGGAAATTGTTCTTATTTTGTACTTCACATGGCAGAGCCTGGAAAGCTACCTGTGGCATATTCAATAAGCCAAAAACAGTAACAATAACGGGCCTCATTCCTCTGGCCCTGAAAGAGCCTCCAATACTGCATCATTGGAAAGGATGAGTAAGGAGAGGCTGCAAAAGTCTTACGGCTGGGACTAATAGAGACATTACTGGCACCTGCTCAAGCTAATCAATGAACAATGGGATGACAGTGATGCAGTGCAGTGTAATCTTGTACTGTGAAGATATTCCAAAATCTGAAAGGACATTTCAAGATAAGGAAATTGTAGATGGAATGGAGGTTTCTCCAAAATTAAAAAAAATAGAACACTTTTATAATTTCAGCATTTGCTCTTCTAGAAATCCTAACTATTTGAAAAATGCAACTTAAAAAGACATAAGCACTCCATCTACACTGTAGCACTTTTCACATAAGCCAAAGCATAGAAACATTTTAATTGCCTATTGATGGGTAAACAAGTGAATAAGATGTTGCACAGACACACAGTGAAATACTACTCAAATATCACCTTAAATTGAAAACTTCCTATTTATGACAATATGGTTAGAACTTAAAGTAATTATGCTAAGTGAAATAAATAGAAAAAGAGAAAAGAATAAGGTAATTTTTCTCACTTGTGAAAAATACAGAAATGAAGCAAATGATAAAAATCAAACAACTCTACACTCTCTTGGTTACCAGAAGGGAAGAGAGCAGTGGGTGGAATAATGGGTTGAGGAGGGTTGATTAGTTGTTGCTGGAGACTTGTTAGACCTTTGGCAGTGCTATCAAACATTTATTTAAAGATAAGTAAAGTTGTATGCATAAATCTTACTATTGAAATCCAATGTGACCATAAAAAAGTTACAGATGAGTGACTAGTGAGAAAGTACAGCAGATAGAGTACTTGCCTTGACCAGCCTGGTTCCATCTCTGGCACCCTGGATGGTAAAATAATCCCTAAGCACAGAGCTGGGAGTAAGTCCTGAGCACTATTAGGTGTGGCCCTAAATCAAAACAAAGCAAAATTACACGTAAATACACTCATAAGCACGGACATAAATATTTATTTATACATTAACAAATAAAATATAACATTACAGTAATTCTGGGTTGGAGCGATAGCACAGCACAGCAAGTAGGGCGTTTGCCTTGTACCTAGCCAACATGGCTGACCTGAGTCTGATTTCTCCGCCCCTCTCGGAGAGCCCGGCAAGCTACTGAGAGTATCTAGCCTGCACGGCAAAGCCTGGTAAGCTACCCGTGACTTATTTGATATGCCAAACACAGTAACAACGAAGTCTCACACTGGAGACGTTACTGGGCCCACTCGAGAAAATCGATGAACAATGGAAGGACAGTGACAGTGACAGGGATAGTAATTCTACATATCCTCTTAAAACATATCCTGTCCACACTGGCAGAGCCTGGCAAGCTCCCCATGCCGTATTCGATATGCCAAAAACAGTAACTATAACAGGTCTCATTCCCTGACCCTGAAAGAGCCTTTGAAAAGACGAGTAAGGAGAGGCTGCTAAAATCTCAAGGCTGGGATGAATAGAGACGTTACTGGTGTCCACTCGAGTAACTCGATGAACAATAGGATGACAGTGACAGTGACAGTGGCATCCTCTTAAAACATGTTATCAACATTTGTTAAGCCAAGGTAAATATTTTTAATTTTTTTATTTTATAAGGTATTTCACAATATTTGATTACATTTAATATTCAAACACCAATTCCACCATCATTACACCTTCCCACCACCAAATTTGGGATGTTTCCATCTCAAGTCCTGATCTCTGTCCCAAAGCACAACCAAAATAATATATTTTATATTGTCTGTTATGAAGAACCACTGAAAATGCTTACAAAAAAGTATTCATACAGAAAACAGTGTGAAGATTGTTCTACTTTGACAGGGGGCCATATATATATATATATATATATATATATATATATATATATAGCACTGTAGCACTGTAGCACTGTCCTCCCATTGTTCACCGATTTGCTCGAGTGGACACCAGTAACATCTCCACTGTGATACTTGTTATTGTTTTTGGCATATCAAGTATGCCACAGGGAGCTTGCCAGGCTCTGCCATGCTAGTGGGATACTCTCGGTAGCTTGCCAGGCTCTGGGATGGAGGAACTGAACCCGGGCCATGTGCAAGGCAAATGCCCTACCCACTGTGCTATTGCTCCAGCCCAAATATATATATATATATGCATATATATATATATATATATATATATATATATATATGCTCGACTCCAATCCGAGTAGGCTCGGAGATCTCGGCCCCGGAACCCACGTGGCTTTGTCCCTCTGCCGGTACCTTCAGGTGTGCGGAGAGTGGTCTCAGCATGGTGGTGGCTGGTCCTGGAGGTCTTCGGCTGCCGGGGACCCGGTCAGGGCAGGGAGGAAAGCTCAACCCACTCCTCTCCAAGGGGCCCCGGCGAGGAATAGCCAGGCTCAGGGGCAGGAGACTGCACTATTCCTTGCCGGGGCCCCTTGGAGGGGAGCGGGTTGAGCTTTCCTCCCCGCCCCGACCAGGGCTCCAGCAGCCGAAGACCTCCAGGACCAGCCACCACCATGCTGAGACCTCTCTCCACACACCTGAAGGTACCGGCAGAGGGACAAAGCCACGTGAGTTCCGGGGCCGAGATCTCCAAGCCTACTCGGATTGGAGTCGAGCATCCTCCACCCAGATCCTCCAAATTCCAGTAGGCGGGGGTCATACCCACCAACTGGCCCCCTGGCGCCGTGTAATTCCATCAGCGGCCAAGACTCAGAGACTATAAAAACCAGCTCCCAGAACTGCGCGGCCACATTTGTGGCCGTGCGACATTTTATTATGACATCTCATTCCTACTTTGACAAACTGGCAGACTACCAAATGTAGCCTGCCCACACGGCAGAGTCTGGCAAACTCCCCGTGGCGTACCCAATATGCCAAATACCAGTAACAATGATGGGTCTCATTCTCCTAAAGAGCCTTGAATATAATCTCAGGGCTAGGATGAAGGAGACGTTACTGGGGCCTGTTCGAGGCAATTGACGAATAACAGGATGATCTGTGATCTGTGATATATATATATGTATATATATAATATATACATATTTCCCTTTGTTGCCTACTATCTGAACCCCATCAAATGTGGTGTGGTACTCATGGAGAATGGGTAGGGAGTGTCTTATGATGTGTCCAAGAATATGTTCCCTCATGCAGGAGGCTCAGCCTTGAGCGTGGTGGCACTTGGGTTCTGGAGGTGTTCAGATGCTGGGGTGGGGAAGGCTCTCACCCTCCCCCCTCTGGGGTAAATAACCCTTAAGGAGTCTGGTGGCATGGCTATGGCAGACTTCATGTTATTTCGATTTGTTTTTTTACTGTGAAAAACAACCTTAAATCATTACAGCAAAAATTTGCATGATAAAATAAATGCCTTCTAGTGATCAGAACTACAAAATCAGGTAGTAGGTGAGATTTTAACATGTCAGGTGGGTCTTTGTCTTCAGTCTGGTGAATGTTTAAATAGCAGAAAAGAGTAACTGATAGAATTTCTCTCTTTAGGTATTTTTCTGCCTATTTCTCATCTGGTTAGCCTCACTACATTTTTTTTAATTATGTTCTTGTTTTTTTCTTGGCACATCTTAGTAGTTTTTATCTTTCCACATAGTGGTTTCTAAAATGTGTTGATCCTTAATTTTATGGGCAGTTAATAGTTTCCATGAAACCAAGCCGGCTTCTTTATAGCCAAACTTTACAGAATTTTATTGGTCCTGGTATATATAATACTAATATAGTTGAGTGACTTGGAACATTTTCTTTTTCTTATATTTCCCGGACTCTTTACATTGACTTCAGGCATCTTAAGCAATAATGTGTATTTAACTATAGGAATTCTTGAAGAGATAAATGTAGCTTATATACATAGTTTATTTCAAAGCAAAACAACTATCTTTTGTTGTTCTTGCTTTGTTTTTGTTTTGGGAACCACATCTCACAGTGCTCAGTTCTACCTACTTGATTCTGTGCTCTGATATCACTCCTGGTGGACTATGGGACCATATGAGATACCAGTGAACCCAGGTCAGCTTTGTGCAGGGCAAAAGCCCTACCTACTTTGCTATTTCTTTGACCAAAAATATATATTTAATATTTATAAAAAATATATTTAAATTTATATTAATATTTATTTTAATGTATAATATTTGAGCAGTTGCTCAAAATATATAATCTTTGCACCAAGTTTATGTTTCTTTCTTTTTTCACATATTTAGTATTTGTCTATATATTGTCATTATTCATTATTTAACTCATTAATTATTACTCCCCCTTCTAAATATACATATTTTATTCCTTTTTTTGTGCTGCAGTATTTAATGTGGTCTATTGCCTATCTTTCGAAGGGTGAATGTTGGGAACAACATGTCCATCCTGTGGAATTTGGTATGTAGACAGGTGGACGTGGCTATCGAAGAGATCCGAGTAGAAGTCATGGATAATCTTCTCCATTGCCCTTCTGGAAGATGTGATTGATCCATTAGGACGTCAAGGGGTAGTCATCTTGGTCTTGTCGTTGGCAAAGGACAGGCATACGCTGCAAATGCTTCCTGGCTTCTGCTTCATTGACCAGCACTTCTGCTCTTCTCTCTTTGAGGTCTTCCCTAATCGCTACTCTGCATTGCTTTTAGAGCTTGAATGTTAGCTTGTGGTTGCCTGAGGCTCACGCCCAGCCACATTGGCAAATGAGCTCAAGAGTTTTTGAGGCTTTCTTTCCCTTGGCGTTCCTTGGGCAATCATGGAGGTGCTGAACCAGTCGATCATATTCTTTGTCAATGTCGTCAATGACGGCATATTCCCATGTTGCTGCAATAGTGCCAAAGAGCTCCAAGTTAGTGGTTGTTCTGGGAGTTCTCTTCTTAAACTTTGCAGCCCTTTCTCCCTGCTCCGTGAAGTAGAATTTTGCATGAAGGAGACGGTGGTCCGATCCTGTTTGGAATTTTGGGACAACAGTGACATCCGTCACGCAAAACTGTCAGATTGAATATGATGTGCTCAATTTCGTTGTGGAAACGTCCACTGGGAGACTCCCATGTCCAACGTTTAGATTCTGCCTTCTGGAACTGTGAGTTACCATGGACGGTCTTGGTTGACATGATGAACTCAGACAGTCTCTCATCCTGTTCGTTCCATTCTAGGTCATGGATTCCTTATGTGGATTTCTTCGGCTGATCTTCTCCGTGCTATCTTGGCATTAAAGTCGCCAACAATAATCTTGTAGAAGATGTGGTCTTCTTTATAGATCTTCTCCAGCTCCATGTACAACTTCTCAATTTCTCCATCATTGTAATTGGATGTTGGTGTGTAGACTACTAAGATAGAAACTGCTGTCAGTGAGCCACATCTATTCAAGTGTAATCATCCAATTCAGGTTGTTAGGCATTTGAATGAATCAATGCTCATTGCCAAGTTCATGATGACAAGGACACCGGCACCACCAATGCCTCTTTTGTCGCATGTTCCAAGGAACAGTTATTCTCTGGTGTCAAAAATGGCGTGATGTGATCAGTGCCTTCTTATCTCGGTCAGACTGATCAAGATATCATACTTGATCTTCCGCGCTTACACTATCAGGTCCTCAGTGGATGCTTCCGATGCCAGCGTACGTTTGTTGCAAGTACAGACAGTCATATTAGTCCTTCTTTGTTTTGGCAGCCTAGTTCGGCCGTGAGATTTTATCAGCCTCTCCTTGCTCATCCTTCTTAACACTATCGTACTGGGGGCTCTTTCTGTCTCAGAGGAATGATACCCATTGTATTTATTGTTTTTGGCATATCAAATACTCCACAGATAGCTTTCCAGGCTCTCCCACACCATTTCTTTGGTAAAGAAGTGAAGAGCACTCAGCCCAGACAAGGTCAGACTTGAACACCTGAAGAATCTGCTTTCAGTACTCATCAATACACTGGCTTGGCTCTTCACATGCCATTTGTCTGAATGCAAGGTTTTGTTCTAATGGAAAACCAGCAGCACTGTTCTACTGTACAAGAAGGGAGACATCCGCAACATTGACAACTATTGTCCAATCTGCCTGTTGTCCATCGTCTACAAGCTGTTCACTGGAGTCATCCTGAATAGGATTGGCAGAACACTAGATAAAGGACAACTATGCGAGTATGCTGGGTTCCGAAAAGGATTCAGCATAATCAACCATATCCACATGGTAACCAAGCTCATTGAGGTTTCTGGGAGTTCAAGATGCTGCTCTGTGTAACATTTATTGATTTAAAGAAAGCCTTTGATTCAGTTGAGACTGAAGTGGTCATCGAAGCCCTAGCAAAACAGGGCTTTCAAACTCAATACATCAGGATCCTCTGTGAGCTGTATTACAGATTCACTACCAGGATCTCACCATTCTAGAAGGAAATGATCATCAACGTCAAGAGAGGGCTTTGGCAGGGTGATACCATTTCACCATTTCACTGAAACTCTTCAGTGCCACCCTCGAGAATGTCATGCGATGACTGGAATGGGAAGGAATGGAAATGAAGATAGATGGTCGGCAACTACACCACCTCTGTTTCGCTGATGACATCATTCTAATAACACCAAACATTAGCCAAGTGGCACAAATGCTGGCCAACTTTGACCGTGAGTGTGGAAAGGTCAGACTGCAGCTGAATCTCATGAAGATAATATTTATGAGAAACGAACTAGTTCCTGACATTTCATTTGCTCTCAATGGAATGAACATCTCCGAATGCAGCAGTTATGTGTATCTAGGTTGAGAACTCAGCATGACAAATGACCTCTCACCTGAGTTGTGCAGGTGAAAGAGAGATGCTTGGAACGCCTTCAAGAGCATCAAAGAAATAGCTAAAAGAACAAAGAACCTCTGGCCCCGGGCACATCTCTTCTACTCCACCATTCTTTCTTAATTAACATATGCCTCTGAAACCTTGGCTCTACAAACAGGATGAGAACGCTATTCGGGTCTCCCAAAGTGGAATATAAAGAGCTATGTTTAGAGTATCATGCTTCACTCAAGTAAGAGAGGGAATCCAGAGTTCTGACCTCCATCGACAGTCAAGAATCAGGGAGGTTGTCTTGTTTGCCAAGGCATTGAAAATCAGATGGGCTGGACATTTAATGCTATTTGGAGACGACCACTGTACAATAGCCGTCAATGACTGGATTCCATGGGAAGTCAAAAGACCTTGTGGCCGCCCATCTAGGAGAAGGTCAGGCTTCTTCGTCAAGACCCTGAACAGACGGTTTGAGGATCTTCGTGTTCCGGGGGCAAGCAGACGCCACTGGGCTACACTAGCACAGGACAGGGACAAATGGAGACGTTACTGGCACCTGCTTGAGCAAATCGATTAGTAATGAGATGTCAAGTGGTCAAGTGATTGCCTTTCTTGTTGTTCTTTTTCTTCTTCTCTTTCAAACCCTCAACCCTAATTCCTTTGCTGCTTCTTTCAATGGGGACAAACACCCTGACAGACACCATGTTAAGTAAAATTTTAAACCAAATTACATTTTAATTCTCCAAGACATGTTTATTGTGTAGTGTATGCTGTTTCCTAATTCACGGACATAATTTCTGTGGGACAAAGTTTTTATATAATAAAAATTGGGGTACTTTTTTAGTTTAAAGTGTTATTATCTTCTTTTTAATTTTAATAAATTTTAATAATAAAAGGAGAGTATCTATTCATTAAAATAAAAAGCTCCAGCAATGTATAAAGTTCAAAAGTTACAATTTTCTATATATTCAACTAAGATTATGCTCCAGGAGGAAATGGGAAACTTCTGACTCATTGTGTTCTTCATGTTTCACACAATGCTGGATACTGAGTAGGCGCTGAATACATACTGTATTTTCTAAACAGGTACAGATGTATAAGTCATATCAATTATTTATCAGGATCTGAAATATATTATACATACTTAATGTTTACTTGTCATGTAGTTCTTAGTGACTCACAGTGAACTTATAGTTAATCAAATAATATGAAAGTTTCTGTCCAATAGAACAAAGGTAATCTAAAACTTGGGTGAATTATTGCAGGAATTTAAGAATATATTCTCAGAATCAGTGAATTTTCCTGGTACCTTTTGTCATGTTTTATTTAGGGTTTGGGATTCTACTATATTCAACATTTCCAAGTTCACCTATTATTTCTCTGCATCATTTATTCTATGGTCAGGGATAACTGTACTGTCACTTAAGAAAATTACTAAGAGACATGCAATTCATAGACTAAAGTCATTGTTATTCTGTCTGTAGGGGAATCAGTTTTGGCTGCTGCTTTCTAATTTAAAATCACATTATTATGTATTTTATCTGTAGCAAGTCTAATTTAAATTTATTTTGATAACTAGATTTTTAAATTTGAACACAAATTGATGCAAGTTTTAAAATGCTTAAATTGCATGGAAGAGAATACAACAAAAAATAACCTACTTAGACTTGCTTCCACCTAGTCCTGTTCATCCTTTCAGAGGCAAATTCCCTCAGTTTTCTGTACTTTTAACAAAATGTTTTAGGATCATAATTTTTAACTTCTAAGATTTTTTCTTCTTGGAGAAAGTTAGAGATTTATAAAGAAAATCAGATGATTAAAAAAAGAACCTCCTGGAATCAATATATAAAAATATCAAATAGATATGTGCATGTGTGCACATGTGCACATGCGTGCACTCACACACACACACACACACACACACACACACACACACACACACACACCCTTTGTACCCTTTATACCCCAGGCTTCTACACCCCATGAGTTTTAAAGGGTGCTTAATATCTCCCGGAAGCTTTTGTGAATTAGAAGTCTTGGAAGGCAGTTGCCCTAGCGGTCTGTATTATATTTGATTACTCTTTCTTAGTTGTAATCATGCTAAAAAATGTTCCTTTCATATTGTAAAGTATAAATGATTTCTCAATATGATAATGACAGGTATGGTGATACAATGTTAGACGGACTTTTTCTTAAACTGGGGATTCACAGATGGGAGAAGTTTTGTCTTACCAGGGGACAGCATTTAGCAATGTATATCTGGAAACATTTTTTTATTTTAATGAGGGTATGAGTGTATGCTCCAGGCGGCTAATAGCTGGAAGCTGGTATGCTGCTCAATATCCTACAGGGCACGGGACAGTCCCTCATGACAAAGTAATTTATCTCATCCAAATGCAGTAGTGTTAAGGTTGAAGAATTCTAAATGAACTGCATTTCCGCTTGTCCTTTTCAGGACAATGACTTTCATTCAGAGAAACAACTCAAATGGCAATATCAGTAGTGATAAAATCCCATGCAATTTTCTATAAGGTTTACTGTTCAGATTCTTGAGCCTCAGAATAATGAGAGACTTTACTGTACTACTGATTTATCAAGAAAAAAATTTTTCTCATAACATTATCTACTCAGCCTTTTTCTCTTTTTAACCTCTCGGTATATTGCATATAGAAAAGAGAAATGTGTAGTACAGAAGTGAAATTTGAATGGCAGGGAGTATTAGTTAGGAACTATTTTCTGTTGATTTGGAAAATACTAAAACATAGCAAGTCCCATGCTTGGTCATTTTCCTATTTGTTTTTATCACAAAGTACTTTTCTGGTTCTAAATAGAATTGTTTCCTAGGATTTCCTTTTTCAATCAAAAGGTGCTATATAAATCCTTCTCAGGGTAACTGAGTAACTGGTAACTCTGTCCTGGTGTGCTAATTGTATTTAATCTGCTCATTTTTAATATCATCATAGATTAAAGCATGTGATAAATTAAACAATGTAATATAGCATTGACTTTGGGTTCACAAGATTCCTGACCCATACTAAATCTTATCTTTGCTTCATTTCAGTGCAGTTTATAGATCTAGAAAAAACTGTAGAATATTAAATATCTAGTTATCATGTTGAAGTGTGAGTCAAACTGTTGGAGCTGCAATAAGTGACTTAGAGGACATTTGAGGCAAATCTTTATGTTACTGACAAGGAGTAGATGCTTCATGCAGGTAAATGGTTGGTCTGTAGGTCTTAACTCAGTGCCCATCTTGATTAAGAGTGCAGGCCTCTTCCATCTGAATCCAGTGCTTTGTTATCACTATTTATATGTTAAAACTCTATTGTCACCTCTATGTAGCTAGAGCATCTGAAAATTGTACCAAGATCAGACCATAATATCTGATATATTTTGATTGCTTTAGAATGTTTCATCTGATTTCATATGTATTATCTTTTAAACAACCTTGTTGCATAATAGAAAGAGATTTTCTCTCAATTTGTCTGAAGAAATAAAAAGTCAAAGTTACTAAGTGACTCAAATGAAGTTCAGTGACTAATAAAGAAAAATAGCCCTGGGTGTCACAGTCTAGGAATATCCTCTCAGTGTATTATTAGATTTATTATAGAGAAAAATGATTCTACCCTTCCATGAAAATTAGGTACTTAATGTGTGCTTATAATCATTCTTTACTCAACAATTTCAGTGTGTCTGGGGGTTCCCTAACACTAAGTAGGTATCCAGTACCAACTGGGTAGTCTGGAATTCAACTACGTTCTGGAGATGGCATCAGGTTCCAAAGCCCAAACTGTTTCCATACCCTCTGCTTCGTTTACCATTTAGAACTCTAGATTGTCACCTATGCTCATCAAGCAGATGATATTGAAGAATGGAGATGAAAGTTTAAGATTTGTTTCCTTTGCATATACCTAGTAGCTCTTATTAGATTACCCATATCAACATTTCTTCATTTGCCTGTTCAACCTTATCTATCCTGCAGAAAGATCAGTTTTTCTAGAAAAAAAAACTTCAGAGTGTCACTACTCAAGAACTATAAATGACTCATAACTTTTAACTGAAACTCAAGAAACTCTAAGATTTTTTTCTCTGCTTTGTTAGTTGAGTTTATCTCCTACCAATCTACCACAGATTCTGGGATCTGTAAATTTCGCAATCTGAGAAATTCACAATAATATAATTTGGTATTTGGAAAAAGATTAAAACAACTTGGAGAGATATGTAGAACTCACAACTATTTTCCATTTAAAAATTTAGCAATCATGAGGCTGGGAGATAGAACTGTGGGTAGGGTGATTGTCTTGCACACAGCCAACCTGGGGGTCCATTTCTGGCATTCCATATGGTTCTCTGAGCACCTCCAGAAATAATTTCTGAGTGCAGAACCAGGAGTAACCCCGGAGCATTGTAGATATGTCCTAAAACAAAACAAACAAAACAAATTCATAAATCTTAATGGTCATCTCGTCTTTACATATTAAATCTTGCATGGTATCTGTGTTGGTTGTATTCAGATATGTTGATATTAATTTTTGACCTCAAATTGCTCTTTGCCAAGGTTTTATTACCCTGGAAAAGAAAGTCTTAACAAAAGTTCTCACACTTTTATTAGTGATAAAAATGATAAAAGTTTTATCGGTGATAAAATTTCCTTCCTTCCTTCCTTCCTTCCTTCCTTCCTTCCTTCCTTCCTTCCTTCCTTGCTTTTTGCCTTCCTTGAAATGTATAATTTTTCCTAATAATTGATAGGTATAGGAGAGATAGCACAGCGGTAGGGCGTTTGCCTTGCACGCAGCCAACATGACCGACCCGAGTTCGATTCCTCCGCCCCTCTCGGAGAGCCTGGCAAGCTACCGAGAGTATCTCACCCGCACAGCAGAGCCTTGCAAGCCACCCGTGATGTATTCGATATGCCAAACACAGTAACAACAAAATCTCCAATGGAGACGTTACTGGGCCCGCTCGAGCAAATCGATGAACAACTGAAGGGCCTTTACTTTATGATCAGGATTAGTTTTTTCTTGCGCTTTGGGCTAATGATAAGATTATCCTTATAGTCCACTGGAATTCAGTTATTCAGTAGACATTTTAGCGTTTTATACTTAGACTTGCACCAAAAGAGACAATTTACTCTTTGGATGAACTTTTACTTGAATTTACTGTGGAGATGAATGAAGCATAAAATACACAAAGCTAGTGTAAGTTGGGGCAATCATCTTTTATTCTTTGAGAGTTAATAAGTAGTCTACAACACTTTGAAGAACCTTCTGTATTTCAGTATTTCTCTTTGGGAATGAGAATTATTCTTTAGCAAAATATTTTTTATGTAGCACACACACAATACTGACACTTTATAACCACGCTTTCACTGAAGTTTTATAATAACTCTAGACAGTGAGTATAATTGTCGTATCCATTTTACAGATTAGGAATTTGAACGACACAGATGTTAAAAATATCTGACTAATCAATAGAAAAGCCAAGGTTTAGAGACAGATTGGCATGTCTCCAAAATCTGTGTCCCTTTGCTGTAACGTCATTCTTATTTCCATCATCCTTTTAAAATCCACAATCCCTAGTCTGCTCTTTGGAATGGGATGTGTTGTGGGAAATGTTTTGGAAGTTTGATGGCTTTAAGGCTTTACAGGTTTTTTTAAAAATTTATTTTAAGAAAATACCTGATTGTGGCTCTGATATTCCTCTCCTGAATAGTCACTGAAGGAAATTCTCTGCTCAGTTCCCTACTTCCGAGTTTGGCTGCTTTTCTTCTTTTCCAGCCCAGCCTCCAGTTTGGGAGTTTAGCTTTGTCTGCTTTAACAGCATCTATTTCTCTTCCTTTTAGCAAGCCTTGCATTTCTTTTCTTTATAATGACTGATGCCACACTCTATGCCTCCCCTCTAACATATGCTTTCACTTACTGCAGAGATCAGGATGTTGGATAATTGGTTTCATGTACTCCATTGTCCAACTAATTGCACTAGTTACCTTTATAAGTAAATTGGAAGCTTGCATTTTGTTTAGGAAAGTTCATCATTTAAATGGAAAAAACTTCCTGGTGGTGGTACCTACACAGGAAAAACGATCTTATCAACACATGATATAAGCCTTTGACAGTGTTGCTGTGTTTTCTCATTTTCAGGAGTCACTTTATCACTTATAGATGTCAAACCCCACAGAAGCCTAATCAAACATGCTGTTTCTTTTCTTTTTTCTCTTTTTGGATTCCTAAGCAGTACAAAGAGAACTCAGGGATCACTTCCAGTGATACTTGGACGAACAGGCCAGGCAACTCAAAGCTAGAGCCCAGTGTTTTTTAGAGATAAGCAATGCTGAGCTCTACCAGGGCTAATCCAGCAGTGCTTGTGGGCTATACGCAGTGATGCTTGTGGGGTCATGAAGCTGGTGATGATATTTGGGTCCCTTCACATGCAGAAACTATGCCTCTACCTGCACCCCAAGTTATATCCCCAGAACTCATCCGTATTTATAGACCTGCATCTTCAAGTATGTATTCCAAGGGACATTAGTCATAAAAAGACTTCAAAAATTATAACCACAGCAACATATTTCTTTAACTAGTGGCAAGAATTTGGGGTAAGAGAGCCATAACTAGTTCTGTGTATTTTTTTGTGGGATTATCACCCCCTTCCATCTTGATACTTCTCCATCTATTTACTATAAAGTGTTTGAAATGCCCATTGAAGTAGATTAAAATGTAACATAATAATCTGCTTTAACCCAAAGATGTCATCCTGTCCTTCATCCTCATTATTTTCTCAGTCATTGCAGGATGCTCAGGATCCTAACTTCATTCTCTTTTCAAAATCCTTATTGTTATATCACATCCTGCGTATGTGCACAGGTGGGTCTCTGTACCTCTTCCACTGTCCATTTTGAAATTAGTGTGCATACCAAGCAGCAAAACAGACTACACTGCATTGACTCACTGTGCTAACAGATCAACCCTCCACAGACCACACATATCATCCTATCTCAAAATATGACTGAACATTTCAAAACAAAGGCTCATTTCTCACTTATGCTTTGTATTCAGCATTTGTTGACAGAAGTCTGCTCTCTAGAGTTATCCTGAGAAGAAGCTGACAAGACTCTACAATCTTCTTGGAAAACGAGGGGAAATATTGACTTCTTGTTGGCTTTAGCAAAGTAGTAGTGAAACAGGAGAACTGCACAAAGACTTTTCAGAACCTCAGCTTATAAGAAGCATGTGCCGTTTTGTGCATGTAAAAAAAAATTCAGGTAACTCCTGCCTAAGCAAGAAGAGCTTTGGAAATATTATTTTTCCTGAGATGGGGGAGAGGAGGGCTATAATATTAGTGATCTCTCTATGGGCAATCTCTGTAGCACTGTAGCACTGTCCTCCCGTTATTCATCGATTTGCTCGAGGGGGCCCAGTAGCGTCTCCATTGTGAGACTTGTTGTTACTGTGTTTGGCATATTGAATACGTCACGGGTAACTTGCCAGGCTTTGCTGTGCGGGCGAGATATTCTCGGTAGCTTGCCGGGCCCTCCGAGAAGGGTGGAGGAATCGAACCTGGCTCGGCCAGGCCAGCTGCACTAAAGGCAAATGCCCTACTGCTGTGCTATCTCTGTAAGTCATTTTAAAAATTCCCTATCTCCAATATTTCCTCCTTTTAAATTTACCTTGAACTTTTGTTCTATAAGCATCTTTTCCTAAAGATACTGCTTCACTAGCAGTCCTTAGTATACTGTTTGTATTTCCTTCTGCACCCCGTAGACTCCTGGGATGATAGGTACAAAGAGTTTATTCTTTGCTCATATTCCTTGAATATAGGTCTCCACTGTATTTTTTAATTCCCTCCAAAAATTTCCTCAGTTCCTTTAAAACATACTCCACATGACGGACCATTGATAGCTTTCTTTGTTACAACCATCTGTTACCATACGACCTCTTTTCTGTACTGCTCTCTTTTCTTCCCCTTTCCATTAACGAAAGTTTTTAACACTGATTCTATTTTCCTCCTTTGTGGAATCTATTATCAATCTTAGTGACTTCAATATCTCCAAGGACAATGTATCCCATATCTTGTTCTTGTCCTCTTCATCCCCAAATGTTTAGTCTTTCCTCATTTAGGACACCCATTCTCTCAGTTTTATTCTAGACCTTCATTCCAAGGCCCACTTTCCATGGTAATATAGCGACCTGTTTTTTCATTTCAGCCTCATTATTCTGAATTGACCTGTAGTCTTTCAAGCCCCCTATTCATTGTTAAGGCCCTGATTCCCAACACCTCAGAATATTACTGTATTTGGAAATATATCTTTATAGAAGTGGCTAAATTAAAGTCAGATCATTATGTGGAACCTAACTCAGCAGGAGTGAGTTCTTACAAGAAGATAAAATTAGAATACAGAAATACAGAAAGAAGAATATGTGAAGACTTCAGGAGATGGCCATCTATAATTTTTTTAAAAAAAACATTTCTAATAGTCAACCCAATAATACCTTGATCTTGGACTTCCAGTCTCCACAAATCTTTGACAAATAGGTGTCCATTGCTTCAGTCACATATTTTATGGCATTTTGTTACAGACAGTTTTTCATGTTTCCATATTGTTTTTTCTCAGCTTATAATCCATATCCTAAAATAGTGTTTTCCAAAGTAGGCTACATCCACTCCTGAGAGGCACTGAAATAATTCTGCTGGCGATGGGAATGCGGCTGGAGTAGTAAGAGCCTCAGTGAACTAGATGGTAGACAATAGAAAAACACTTTATGTTTGTCTCTTTAAAGAAAATAAACGTCTATGTCATTTTTTTTTCTGAAATGAGGATGGTAGGCCATGTGGTTTTAAGAACTACCAAACACCATAATCATGCTCATCTAATATACTTGTCTTCTGCTCCCTACCACCATCTTTGTTTTTATATGTATGCTTTGATCATTGCTTGACAAAACTTAGCTCCCTGGTTAGATCCAATTTGACAATTGAGTTAAGTTCATGCTCCAGCAGCTGATCATGGCAAAGAAAATAATGTCCATTCTATACATGCTAGGACATCTCATTCTTCAAGTTTATCTACTCACTCACTCTTCCTTTCTCTGAAAAGACTGTGCACAGCATTTTCTTGGCCCTCAGACTTGTACATTTGTACTCAGGTTTGACACTGCTGTGCTGGATTCAAGTACTTAGACTCCACATTTTTAGTCAATTACCTGCCTCTGGTGTTAGAAGCAACTAAAAAGGTACTTGCAGCTTGTTCCTGCCTCACCAAATCTACCAACTTTCTTGCTTTGTGCTCTTATAATTTTTTTATCTGTGAAAATGATGACTCATGGCCATATTTGACTAAGGCAGTCCTTTTGCTTGTGTTCTAGATTGCCTACTCAAGGAAATTACTCTTGTGATTGTTCCTTCCTCTTGCATCAACACTCCCGTCCTGTTCTTCAGTGTTATTCTTGTCAGCATACTAATGTACACAAACTTTATAGAATAAGCTTCACTGTGTTGCACAACTTTAATGTTCACAACAGTGATATATTTCTTCATTCTACAACATCTGATTGTGCTGGCTGAATGACTTGTGTGGGGACATTTTCTCTTTGAGAGTGGGACATGCATTCTGGTTCCTCTAGCTGCGAGGTGACTACCTCAACACAAAGCTCACAGTGTCCCCGTGACAGGGTAAAGGGAAGGGAATATGGCATATCCAGTGAAAAGCACTTGAGAGAATGGCAGTAGCTTATTTCTTCTGGAAAGTTGTGTTCATGTCTAACATGAAAAAAAAATCAAGATAGTTTAAAATTTGGCCTTTTTTAAAAATCTAGTATAGAAATTCACTTGCCTCTGATAAATTGAACGAAAGGAGATGGGAAGAGAGCTCAGAGTGCTGGAGTACATCTAAAAAAATTCGCACCTGGGAGCCTTAGTGTCCCACTGAATGAATGTGTACAATGTGTTCAAATCTAGGGCTTGGAAAGATACATTCTCAGTTCTGCCACTCTGAGGTAGCCACGTGTGAACACATATTCAAAGTGTGTGGAAATGGATTTCAATGCCTGACTAAGAACTGAAAATTCAAGTGTAAATGGATATAGAAATGGGAAGAAAAATGATTTATGGTCATTTAGTTTACCACCTAGGACCAATGCTGAGAAGCGCAGCATGAGATATTTAAATTTTATTTGTTTTTAATAAGGAGCTACCCACATCTTGTTCAGAGGAGGAAGGATAAGGGCCGCTCCTTGTTATGCTCATTTTATTGAAATCATCCTGATTTTTCTGTGTTCAGGTCTGTTTTATGCTCTGCTGGACAGTGCTGGAAAGAGTAACATAGGGGCTATGCTCAGTTTTGCTCAGGGGCCAGCTGGTGCTGGAGCTTGAATTTAGAGCCTCTCAAATGCTAGGCATGTTCCCCCTCAACTTTATCTCCCCAGACCTTGAATGTTTTTCTTTAGCAAGTTCCCGTCAATGAAGAAAGCAAAAATCAAAAGCTTTTGGGAAAAAAGACCTCTCAAAGTAGTTCTCCTCTGCTTGACCATCTTTGTATAGCTATTAAATATAGAATTTTAAAAATAGAGTCTTTCCTTACAAGCTAAATGCTTCAATTTTTTTGAGATCATTTATTTTGCTGAAAGAGGAAGTATGCTGATTGCATTGAGAGGGACCGATATCTTGTCCCCATGGTAACAGCATCTTGAATTCTCTGAGTGTTTGCCACCTGGTGTTTTAAGGCCCAATAGCCATATAGCACCACTTTATGTGATATGAGGAAAAATCTGTATGCATCCCATGTGCAAGGACAATAGACCTACAGAGCAGTTTGGAATCAAATCAAGTGATGGGCTAGGAAATAGTAAAAATATGGTAAAATTGTTGTAAATAACAGCAGCAATGATATTAAAGTAATTTTTCTGGTAGGAGATACTGAGATTACTCTGCTATCTTAGAATAGAATTTCTTCCAGGCCAAAGAGAATTCAACGGGTTAGATCATGGTTTGCGGGAAGGTGGCCTGCGCGCTAAGCCTGATAGCTCACAGTGTCCTGAGCACTGCCAGAGAAACTCCCAATTGGAGAGCCCTGAATATCCCCGGTGCACCATCTGGTGGGACTGAATAAACAAGCAAACCAAAATGTACTGATTCTAATAACATAGGAGTAAAGTATGTTTTAATACTTATAGATACATTATAGAGATCAGTTTTATGGTTACATATATGGATCCATAGAAATATGCAAACACATGTGCATAGACACAATTGTTGAGTGGTGAGTTTAAATAAAAGTAACAGGGGAAACATGCCCATTATTATTTCTTGGAATATGTAAGGTGATTACTTTTTTTTTTCAAATAATAAAGTCTTTCAAAGATGTTTAAGGCCTAAAGAGATAGCTGAATGAGCTTGAGTACATGCTGTGCAGGTTGGAGGCCCAGGTTTGCTCCCTAGCACCTCATGGTCCACATGAGCAAGACTAAGAGTGACCCTCGAGCACTGAGTTGGGAGTATTCCCTGAGCACTGTTGGGTATGACTGAAAAAAATAAAAACAAACAAATACTATGCTTAAGAAATATAATATGTAAATCATGTTATTTCTGTGGGTGCTTGTCTTTCTGTGGAAATTATTTTCTCTCCCAAGTTCTTCTCTCAGTAGATGACTGTAAGGCTTTTAAAAATTAGAATTTAGATTCAAATCAGACTCAATTTCTATGCAGTGATCTTGGGTATATAAATGACAGATTTAATATCTGGCTGTATCTATGACTACTGTTAAGCTGCATAGGAAACATGAGAGAGGAAGAACAAATCTTTGCTCTCTATGGGAGTTGAATGGCTGCAGTTGCCACTGAAACTGTAAAGCAATTTCCTATTGCAAAACCTGTTCTAATAGAATTTTGAAAAGGTGAATTCCTAGGGAGGTTGAAGAGGGGATGTGTGAGGGATGTCTTTGAATGGTCACTGTGCAGAATTGGAGGCGTCCTTCAGATTTAGAAACAGGAAATTTGTGGGCTGCGCAGGGAGAGGACATAAGCTTTGAACCAAGAAGAGACGGAGGTTTCCCTGAATACTGAAAGAAATTTGTCATAGGCCAAAAATTTCCCAGGATGATGTCATCCCCCTGGAGAGGACTGCAGGAAATATGGAACCTAAATCCTGATACTAGCTGCAAAATCAGAGTTAAGCCATGCCCCTCCTTGGTTGGTTGGATGATTCAATAAACCAAATAAACAACTTGCTCTAAAAACTGCACAATACTCTTTTCTTCATTGGAGGTCTATAGGAGGAGGAATAAAATGAAAGATAGGTGCAGTGTTAAAGGAAAGAAGCACATGAACGAACACTTCCAGATTCCATCATTCTTCTCCTAGCTACAGAAAAGCCTGCTTCCATAGGGCTTGGAGATGTCAGACTGGAATAGAGGAGTATAAAGTGAAAGAGTTATTAATTAATCTATGCACCATTACAGTGTACATCTCTGGTCACTTAGTAACCGGTAATTACTAAGTTGATTATGCTAATCAGAAATGTTCTTTATATGTGCATGTAATTCCTTGGATTCTTATTTATGATCCATTCTACATAGTGTTATCTTTAATTTCTATCCTCCATTTGACCCTGACTCAGTCACTCATGATGAATCTATTGATGAGTTGCCAATCCCATAGTCACAATTCCAAGTTCAGAAAGTTCTTGAAAGTTGCAAAGTTCTTTTGTAATTTTGGTGGCAATTCCCTGACTGAACTGTTATAAGACTAATGATAGATTATATCTTTTATATGTAGTGGATTGTTGATACATATTTTCTGAATGTATATCAATGTTTTGTTACAATATGCCACCTCAGACATTTATGGGTGTTAATAAAATTCAGTGTAAACACTGTAATACATAATAAATGATTTTTAAAATCTAAACTCAGGTATTTCATGTAATGAACTGTGAATCTGTATTTTCTTCATGTTGTTGATACTGAGGTACAGGAAGGTTAAGTACCTGGTTTAAGGTCATGGAAACAGAAAATGACAAATTTTAATTCAGGTTGTTGGGCTGTCATCCTTTCTCTTTTATTTGAGTTGCAGGCAGTTTCAGTGAATTCTTTGTTTGAGTCTCGGAATTATTTTGATATAACACTTTTAAATGAATAATGAAGGATGTGTTTGAGAGCTCAGTGATAGATAAACGTTCTCAACCAATCCATCTCCATAGAAGAATGAGAAATCTTCATTGTTCTCTGAGTTTGCAGAAACCTGATCATTCTGTACACCTTTCTCTTTAATATTAATCCTCTTATGACATGCAGTCTTCCTGTCATCTCAAACCAGATGTCATCTTAGCAATGCACAGAAAATCTGCGAGGCCAAATTCATTTCCAAACTAGTTCCTGGATCCACTTCATGTAAAGTCTGAAGGCCATAGTCATCTATATTCTTTCCAAACCTTGATTCTTCATTTTCATTCATAGACAATTTCCTTGTCTTTTTGTTTTTCTTTTTACATTATCCAGGAAACAATGTTGCCTGATGCAATCATCATGTTTAAAGTATTTGTTTACAGAGCTGCTTTTTTAAAAAAACCTTTATCCTAATCTCATACCCTACCCTGGTAAATCATTCAATTTAGCAGTGCATAGTCAGAATTTCATTACAGTTAGATTCATTTAGAAATGAAAAAGTGTAGATGGCAGTACCTATGTGTAGCTTGGGCTGTAATAACAAAATACTTTAGTCTGGCTTGAGCAGTAGACATTTTCACATTCTGGTTCTGTCAGATTTGCATCTTTGTGAGGGTCTTCTCTTTGGGTCACCATCTTGCTATGTGCTCACATGATGAGGAAAGAACTTAGATACATTTTTTTAAATCTTCTTTCGAAAAGAATGTAAGTTTGGGACTTATGTCTTTTTCTTTTTCTTTTTTTTAATTAATTTTTTTCACTTTATTTAAACATCATGGATTACTAAGTTGTTCATAATTAGTTGTTATGATGTCGGTGGGTCCGATGGGTGATTTATGTGAAGCAGGGAGAAGAAAGAAGGTCACTTTCTCCCCAACTACCCCTGCCACCAGGTACCCAGTGTTATGGGTTCTTGTCTTGCCTTGCAGAAAGGAATTTCAGGAGTCTAGAAGCAGTGAAATAAGTAGATTTTATTTCTTTGAAGGGTTTTTAAGGTGGGGATGGGGTGGGGGGGAGAGAGAGAGAGAGAGAGAGAGAGAGAGAGAGAGAGAGAGAGAGAGAGAGAGGCACTCAAGAGAGAACACAACTTCTCCAAGGGCGGAGAGAGCCCTTACACACATCCTAGCATTAGACACGAAAGCATGAAAGTACACATCTCAAGAGGGGAGGTGCGGGCGACACATGTGCTTGGACACCACATGTGCTTAGTCACGTGGGCACAAGGAGCACATTGGCTCAGGCAGCAAATGCGCTCCCTTTGCTCGAGGTGGCCTTTATAGGGTTTCTCCAACCTGCTTCCATGTGGGGCTTCTACCTAGGTCAAAGTCAGTTGCTAAGGAGGTTACCAAGGGAGTTGGGAGTTGTGATGGTCTTCTTTGAAATTCCTTTCCTGGCCTTTTGTTCCTGCAGGAGCTTCTTTGGGTCTGTTGCTGGAGCCTGTGGGGGGTCTTATCAGGCCTTAGTTCCTGTTTTCTGCAGGGTTGGCTTTTGCCATTGCCTTGGGAGGGGGCCTTCCCTGTCTATATCATATTAATCTCTAGGGGAGAATAGACGGGGACGGGGAAGAGTGTTCTCTCTTGAGTCTCTCTCTCTCTCTCTCTCTCTCCCTCCCTCCATACCTTAAAAACCCTGCAAATATAGTCTATTTATTTCACTGATTGTCTTATCACTTATCACTTAACTTCCCGTTAGTCGTCGATTTGCTCGAGCGGGCGCCAGTAACGTCTCCATTTGTCCCTGTCGCGTGCTAGTGTAGCCCAATGGCATCTGTTCGCTCCGGGAACATGAAGGGCCTCAAACCGATCGTTCATGATCTTGACGAAGAAGTCTGACCATCTGGTAGGTGGGCGGCCACGCGGTCTTTTGACATCCCGTGGAATCCAATCAGTAACAGCTCTAGTCCAACGGTCGTCTTTAAATCTCATTACGTGACCAGCCCATCTGATTTTTGACACCTTGGCAAATGAGACAGCGTCCCTGATCCTTGATCTTCGACGGATGTCAGAACTCCGGATTCGTTCTCTACTTCCACTACCCAGCCGTCGCCACACTCCAGGACGCTTTCCGGACCCGTGCGGCTGCAAGCGGCCGTGCGACACATCATAAGACACTAAATACCCATCTTCTGGAATTGTCGTACCATATTTGATAGGGTTCAAATATGGTAACACCTACAAGGGTGATTAGAGGTCACCCCAAAAGCCTCTATCCCTCTCGGAAAGACTGGCAAGCTACCGAGAGTATTCCGCCCGCACGGAAGAGCCTGGCAAGCTATCCGCTGTGTATTCGATATGCCAAAACCAGTAACTACAACTGGTCTCATTCACTGATTGTCTACTCCTGAAATTCCTTTCTGCAAGGCGAGACAAGAACCCAGGTACCCTGGGTCCCGGGTGGCAGGGGCGGTTGGGAAGAAAGTGACCATCTATCTCTTCTCTGCTTCACATAAGTCACCCGTGGGGCCCACTGACATCAGTTCAATATTCCAACACCAACCCCATCACCACTGTCACCGACATCACCATTGTTTCATTCATTTTTCCTGCCACTCTTCAAGCCTGCCCCTGCTGCAGACACACAATTATTAATTTTATACTGCTTGTTACAGTTAAATGGCTAATGGAATGGTCAAAAAATACTCCAGTAAAAGAAAATTTGTGAAAATTGTTGTATCTCACCATGGGAACATTAAATCCTTAACTAAGAGGTTTACTAAGTTATTGTTGCTAGATAAGCCTTCAATGTTAATGTTTTTTCAGTCTAGATTAGTTGGTTTCTCCTAATAATTCCCATCCAATCTGACGTGCTCCTAGTGGCATGTTAGTATTGTAGAGTTTGGAGATGTCTGCGCACACTAGAAAATCTAGAATGTTTAATTGGGTAGTGGAGCTGGGGGCATGGCAGCAGCTGTTGGGGTGTGACTGTGGCTGCCATGACTGTTTTATCTCTTTCTCTCCTCTCCCTCTTCTTATGAGGATAGTAATTTGAATGCGGTCACGGTCATGGTCCTCTTGTTGTTCATCGATTTTCTCGAGCAGCCCAGTAACGTCTCCATTGTGAGACTTTGTTGTTACTGTGTTTGGCATATCGAATATGTCACGGGGAGCTTGCCAGGCTCTGCTGTGAGAGCGAGATACTCTCGGTAGCTTGCCAGGCTCTCCGAGAGGGGCAGAGGAATCGAACTCGAGTCGGCAATGTTGGCTGCTTGCAAGGCAAACGCCTTACCGCTGTGCTACCGCTCCAGCCCCAATCTGAATGCCATGGCATTTTAATGTAATCCTCATTACACCATCCCTATTGGGTTAGTACTAAGGTCTCGCCTGCCGAAACCTTAATAATTAAGGTGCAAGGACTTGAGACTTTAACATGGATTTGGGTGATGATGGTAGTGTCATAAGTCAATTCTTAAGAGTGTCTGAAAATCACATTCCTTTAATACTGAAAGAAGCTACAATACTGAAAACTAGAGTTTTTTTTTTTTTTTTGCTCTGCTATCAGAAAAGAATAACAATCTCAGGGATTTTGTTTCATTACATATTAAGGAGTGGAGTAGGATGAAATGATCTCTGCAAAATATTCCAATTTAAGCAATTTTGTCAAGATGTTTGTTTTATAACAGAGCAGGACTGAAATATCTGTAAAGTATGCTTCAAAGACTTTTCTATTGCCTCAGTTTCTGCCTACTTATTATTTCTATATCTTTTCTGAATTCTACAAGCAGACATTTTCCTAGTTTCATGTACCCAAAAGTTATGTTTTTAGCAACTTCTTAATGGATACTTAGGTTCTGGATAATAATTTTCTATCTGTTTACTTCTAAATTTTTTCTAATGCTCTTATTTTCTAGTTATTCCATTTTGTACCTTGCTCTGACTTTTCTGTTTAGAGGAAAATTGAGAGATGCACAGTTGGTTAGAAGAGGTCAGAAAAAGTAAGCTAAAAATTAAATGTGTTCAAAATATACTTTTTTTTTTACAGTTTGCCATTTTAAAATTCACATGACATGATTACCTTATTAAAAAATAATATAGGCATAAGTCCATAATGCATGTATTTATTTATTTATTTATTTTTGCTTTTTGGGTCACATCTGGCGATGTACAGGGGTTAGTTCTGGCTCTGCACTCAGGAGTTACTCCTGGCGGTGCTCAGGGGACCATATGGGATGCTGGGAATCGAACCCGGGTCGACCACGTGCAAGGCAAACGCCCTACCGGCTGTGCTATCTCTCCAGCCCCAATGCATGTATTTATTTTTTAAAAAATCATAGCTAGCAAAAATTATGAAAAAAATTTTTTTGTTTGATGAAACGCTTCAAAAATAGCCCTATACGTGTCATTTCAAAATATATAAGGAAATAAAGCAATCAGCTCTTCAGGTCGTATGACTTTGTCCTGTTTTGTCATGCAAGCCAGGAGTCCTGTTCTTTAGCTTGGCCCGCTTCCCAAAGATTTGATTGTGTAGTTGCAGGGGACTGTCAGCAATCCTATCTCCAAGTGCCGTGGGTCAGCAGAAGGCCTCCAGACACTTGTGACAGGCTGGGAAGTCCCCGAGCTTTTGAAGAGGCTGCTGATTCCAGATCAGGAGAGAGTGGGCAGACACGGGAAAGTGAGACGGTCTTCGACAGCCCTATTGCCCGGAATGGAAAGGAAGCAGATGTGAGGGCCAGATTCCGGGTGACAACCTCAGCAGGATCGAAGTCCAGGATGTGGGGGGAGGGAGAAGAGTGGAGTCGGCATCTGGCTGCCTGTGCTGAAGGGAGGCCTGGCGTGGGCGGGGGAAGTTCCGGAGTCTGACCTTCTGCCTGCCAACCTGGAATTAGATTTCTTGACGGAGAGGGAGGAGGAGGGAAGGGGTGAAAAAGGCAGATGCCAGGAGATTATTGACCTGGCAACCAGACAAAATTTGATGCTGTGGCTGGCACCCAAGCAGCGGGTGTCGCTGAGCCAATGAGCTTCGAGCAGCTCCTCAGTGGCCTGAGGTGGCCTCCTCTGTGGGCAGGAGAAAATAGTCTGGGGGGAAATCAAAGAAAAAAGGAAAATTTAATAGCTTTGGGCAGATTGTTCGGGTCGATATTCAGAAGGATATTCGGTTTTCCTTCTCTCGTGTCTGAGGAGTCACCTCAGCAGCGTCGCCCCGTTTTCTCTCTTTGTCATTTGACTACAGGCTGCCCATCCCCAGTAGTGAATACTGAGTGACTTTTCCACATCTCAAATATTGACCCAGAACTGTATATTCTCTCAAAGACAGGATCCACCGATTTCATTAAAATACCATTTTGTTGCCACATAAATCAGGAAACCTTAAATTCGGCTGTTTCCTTCAGGGCTGGCAGCTCGCCTTGCCACCGACCGTTTGTTTTGCGGGCATAGCTCATATTGGCCACTAGGTGGCACTGTTACTCGTGCCTTTGTGTGCCTGTGTGACTGCCCTTTCCACGAAGGGAGGATTATGTTGTCTGTGTATTAAAATATAAAGACCTCTTTACCTGTTTTATTTATTTTTTAATTGAAAAATCAGATAGTACCCATGTTGTTTTATTGAATACTATTTTCCTTTCTTTTTTTAGAGGAAAAATGAGTTACGTGCATTTTGTCCTACCATAACACCTTCTCTATGCTATTATTTTTTTTACTAATTTTTAATCGCTCATTAAAATATAATTTTCATCTTTAGACTATGAAGCAAGGCACCATACACTATACACCACGGGTAGCTTTTCAGGCTCTGCCGTGAGGGCGGGATACTCTCGGTAGCTTGCAGGGCTCTATGATATAATGATATATATATATATATATATTTCCCTCTCTCTATATATATTATATATTTATATATAAATATATATATTTCCCTCTATGATTTGTTGCCTACTTCTGAACCCCATCAAATATGGTGTGGTAATTATGGAAAATGGGTAAGGAGCGTCTTATGATGTGTCCAGGAATATATTCACTCATATGTGAAGCTCAGCCAGAGCATGTGGAAAGCTGCCTGGAGCATGGTGGCAGTTTGGTAGTGGAGGTCGGCTGCTGGGGCTGGGTCTCTTGGGGTGAGGAGAACTCTTACCAGGCCCCCTCTGGGGCTCCCCAAGTGAAAACATCCTGGTTTGAAGTCCTGTGGCGTGGTTATGGGGACTTCATTTTACACTCCCTTCTGGGAGAAGCAGCTTCTGAGTTCTGGAGGGCGGCTGATGAGGAGATTATCTGACACCAACAGGAGATAGCTAATAGGTGTGACCCCCGGGTTGCCAGAGACTGTGGGAAGCAGGCAGAGGATCTCTGTTCCCGGGTCCCGTTGAGCCCAGAGTTCAAGATCACAAAGTTCCGCATTACCTGGACTTCGTGGGATTTCACTCATGCGTGAGGCTCTGCCCGAGCATGTGGAAAGCAGCCTGGAACGTGGTGGCAGTTGGGGCAGGGACCAGTCCAGACAGCCGAACTCCACTACCAACCAAATCACTGCCATGCTCCAGATTAATTAAATGTTATACCATAAATTTATGATAGGTAATATAGCTAACAGTAATGAGATGAAAATTTAAAAAGAAAGCCTTTAAGAAAAATATTTTAAAAAAGAAATTAAGGCCATATGGTGGCCATATTGAGCTGGTGATACAACGATGAAGCAAGTTGCCCTATTTTGAATTTCATTTCTCACTGGTTAATACTGGATTTTTCAGTGTTAGAACCCAAGCAGTTACTAAGACAATCAACCTCCAAACTAGCATCTGTTTCTCTTTATTTGTGATGCCACAGGATTTATAGATCAATCTGCAATGCAATTTTATCCTCTTGAACATGCTTTCACCTATGAACCAAATACCAACTCACTTTGACTCAGGTTGGTATGGTAATCCCTTACCCAGAGTTGCTAAGGGCGGTTTTGATGTTACACTAAGAATATTGGCAGCTTATTCTTTTATTTAACTCTTCTCTTTTTTCTTTCTTTTTTTTCATTTTTGGAACAAATTTTAATTTTTCTTTAATTTTATTATTTAAAAATAATGTAGGCACCATGATTTATAATACTGCTAACGACAGGGTTTCATAAGCACACCGTTCCAACACCACACTGGACCCCCGAGTATCCCCAACTTCTCTCTCCACCCAGCTCTGGTTCCTCCCAACCCTCACTCCCCTAGTAAACCCAGTTCTTCAGTTCTATTGCATTTGACCATTAATTAGCCCCTTTTAGATACTTGCCCAAACTTTATTCAGTTTCCTTCCATTCCCCTCTTGTCTTCTCTTTGTTTTCCATATCTGTGAAATTTAGATTTATTATAGAATCTGATTGAAGAAAGAATCACACCACATCTGCCTTAGTTTCCTACTGCACCCATAACAGAGTCACTGCAAACTTGGTGACAGCTTGCATTTATTTTAGTTCCGGAGATCAGAAGTCTGAAACCAGTTTCCAGGATTAAAATGAAGAGTTCCTAATTTTAGTGCTATGCTCATTCCAGAGACTCTAGGAGAATATGCTACTTTTTTCCATTTTCTTTTCCCTTTTTACTTCTCTGGTTTTACAGTGTCGTTCCTTGCATTTTTTTGCTCAGCTATACTTCAAAGCCAGAGGAGTGGCATTTTCAAGTCTCTCGCCACTGAGGTTATGACACTGTCTTTTCTCTTCTGTTTCTGATCGCCTTCTCCTTATCTTGAGACAAATCTGATAACATTTTGGGCCCATCCAGACTACCCAGGTTAATATTTCCACATCAGAGTTTATACCTACAAAGTTTCTTCTAACATAAAAGGTAAAACTGCAGTTCTGGGACTTAGGATCCATCTTTGGAGGGCTGTATTCATTTAGCCACAATTTCCTAGCTGTATCTTTAGGCAATTTGTTTACTCTCCCTAAATTTAAATTTCCTTTTTTAATGGTGTTACAGTGAGGATTAATGAGAAAAAAGCTTGTAAAGTGTTTTGCATAGTGCCTGGAAAAGAATAAGTCTATTTTAAATGAAAATTTTAAGTGCTAATAAATACTGTTTCTCCTAGTACACAATCAATTCTTCATCTTCTATTTTTTTTTATGGTACTAGAACTTAGATCTTTTATCACATCTTTAACAAAACAGTTATTTCAAGGTTCGCCTTCTGTCTGTCTAACTGGTCAAATTCAATGACCAATCTGTGTACTTTGAATTAGCAGCCTGTAATGCAGTTGACATTCACTTTACCTGAAACCCTCCTTACGTGGCTTCTGTCCGATTATATTTTCTGATTTTCTTCCTACTTCACTGAATATTTCTTCTCTGTTTCCCTTGCTGCCTTCTCTTTGATTCTGCCACAAATTTGTTGTTCCTTAGATCTGTCTTGAGTGCTCTTATTGCTTCATACTGAGATGAGGCGTAGCCTGCCATGTTTGATGATCTTAAAGAAGATAATGTGACAGGAACAGAGATTGCAAAGGGTGGAAATGGCATGGGATCCAGTAGGGTGGTGATCTATATCAGACTGCAATTATTGCAAAACTTGTGTGACAAGGATTATTTTAGGCACAATTGTTGTCACTGAGCTCTTTGATATTGAATTTTGTCTCCTTGTGGCAATGAATGCCTGAGTACTTGCTGCTCTCTAAGCTTTACAAAGATGACTTTCTCTTTCTGAATGCTGCTAAGTCACTAGACTGCCTTCTGTCTGATAGTACTGGGTTTGAATAAAGGGCAGGAGAAATATGACAGAGCTATAAGTAAAGTGAGAGGGGCTTAATCCTGTTTGCTATACTCAATAAGGATGTGAGTTTTCTATATATTGACAAGGCCACTAATTGTGGTTATGATTTAGGCAGTACAAAAAGTATGGTTTTGTGTGAGGGAAGTTCAGTAACTACATTCAGTTAACTACAGTGCCTGGCAACAAAAGTCAACATTTTCTTTTGCTGCTGTTGTCACTGTTATTCTGTTGTACAATAACTACTGTTAGTTCTATCTTTAAGAGGTAAACAAATGCTGTTTTTTTTTTGTTTTGAAGTTCACAGGAAGACACTCTGGGCCTCCTCTCCATAGTATATGATTATTTATTTTTGTGTTGTCTATTCTAAAAAAACTGAAACTCTTCCCATCTTTAAAGTATTAACCCTCTTCTTGTCTTCAGAATGTCAGGTTAGAGATCTTACTGATCTTGTTTTCTGATATTTTACCTGCAGAACTCGACACATAGTTGATCCTCCATTAATTTTTTTTAATGGTAAAGGTAAAAGGTAAAGGCCCTCCCGTTGATCGTCGATTTGCTCGAGCGGGCCCAGTAACGTCTCCATTGGAGACTTCGTTGTTACTGTGTCTGGCATATCAAATACATCATGGGGAGCTTGCCAGGCTCTGCTGTGCGGGCGAGATACTCTCAGTAGCTTGCCGGGCTCTCCGAGAGGGGCGGAGGAATCGAACTCGGGTCGGCCATGTTGGCCGTTGTAAGGCGAACGGCCTACCGCTGTGCTATCGCTCCAGCCCAAAGGAGTTGCACCTATGGCCGTAATGGGGACATGATAATTAGCTACCACCCAAACTAAACACTAAAGTGTTGGATAATGAAGGGAAGGAGGGAAAAATGACGCAGGCATATTGTGAACTGAAGACTATTGACACCTCCTCACTACTATGTGAAGGTAGGGCTTTGGGAGAGAACGAAAACTGGATGAATTCATGGGGGGTGGAAACCTCACAGAAAGACTTGGCTGAAAGTACATAAAGGACCAAACATGATGACCTCTCAGTAGCTATATTGCAAACCATAATGCCCAAAAGTAGAGAGAGAATGGGGAAAATTGTCTGCCATAGAGGCAGGGGGAGATTGGAAAGGGGAGCATATACTGGGGACATGGGTGGTGGAGAATGTGCACTGGCAGAGGGATCGGTGTTAGATCATTGTATGATTGAAACTCAAATATGAATGCTTTGTAACTGTATCTCATGGTGATTCAAAAATTAAAAAAGAGCGAAGAGATTGCCTTCTCTTTTTGCTTTACCTTTTCTCTTTGCTTTGCATCATGTAAAGGTCCAAGAATACACATTCATCATCCATGACCTGAGAGAGGGTTCTTCTCATAAGCATTTGGTCCTGCAGGTATCCTGATCTTAGAAGTCGAGCCTCAGGAAGTATGACAAATAAATGTCTCTTGCTTTTAAGTCAGCTATTGTAGTTTGCTACAGAAACCTGTATGGAATAAGTCAAATAGGAAAAGTAGACTTCAAGTAGAAGATCCCATCTGGTTATTCAAGATTTTGTACGTAGACAAGGGTGTACAAGTATGTACAAAGATGTCTGCATAGTGGATTGAGAGAAACATATGTCAGTGATGTGACAATTCTCACAATAACTTAGTTATATAAAAATAATTTTGCAAATGGCCTAACCTGATGCTGATCTGCTTTATGCCTGGCATGAAATTTCTAAAAGTTTTAAACCCATTATTTTGGTAGGTGGTATCCTAGCTTATAGGAAACTGAGATTTGGATAAGAGTGCTTAAGTGATCAGATGTTGGGCCTGAGGGATTTTCTTTTGCTAGGGAGACCAAGAAACTTCCTGGTGAGATTATTCATTTTAAACAAAATTTTTCTTTGGTCTAACAAAGATTTTTGTTTGAGTGCAAGAGCATATAATTCTTTTTTTATGTTTGTCTTAAAACATAAAACCAATAGCTACATGTAACAATCCATGGAAAATGTGTATGCATTTAGAAAACAGGGAGTTTTGAGTTATTGCAAGATGTTAAGGTCTATTTTGAAATCTCTTCTTAGAGAATCCAGCTTTATTAAAACAGTAAGGAACTACCTTTTAATAAGCTGAATAGCAATGGGAACATCATTTGTGAGACCGTGTGAGATACCGAATAGAATATTCTAGAAGATTCTGAAGGGAACTGAGGTATAAAGAACAGTGAATAATTATTGTTATAGGCATGAACTTTCTCAAGTAAATTTACTTAGGTGAAGAAATAGAATTACTTTTCAAAAGTTATCAGTAATATTATCCCTAAAAGCAAAACATGTAATTTTGTTTCCAGACACATTCAGTCATGTTCATGCTTTCTCTGAATTATATATACACATGCAATGAATTCAGAATTTTCCTCTTCCTCTACGTATTCTCCTCAAAGTAGCATGGATTTTCTGACATCAGAGAAAGACAGGTGGTTCAGTCCTCTCTCCTGGAAAACCATATACAAACTAGGATAGCACTCATTCTAGATTTGACCTTTGATGTTTCTCACTCCTGTCATCATTGTAGATGCCCTTGTTATTATCTGGTAACTGAATGTTAAATTTGCATTTGTATGGGGTGGGTTTTTTCCCTTGACAGGTCTACAAGAGACTTCAAGCTTTCCCTTTAAGTTCTTGTGAATCATTTTAGGGGACTTTGGTCTCTTCGGTCTTGGAAAAGAATCTGCATGGTTTGTCTATTTCAGATTCTTCATTACAAGAATCAAACTTTGTTCTATTGTAATGACACTAAGGATCTTTGTATAGTGCTAGAAATTCTAAGACCTTCCTTCCTTAAAACCCACACCTAGGAGAGTGTATCTTCCAGATGCCTAAGTATTTCTGAGAGTTCTAGCAATGTCTGTTAGTCTAGGTATTGTCAGGTTATACTTTGATTATACACAAAAGTGGAGTCTCAAAACATTCAAACAAGAATTTCATTTAAATTATTTCTCTTCAGTTTGAGGAAATCTTCTCTTGAGTTTCAGAAAAAATCTGGAAATCTAAGGTTCTACCTTTCATTCTTTTACTGAATTCACCCCAACATAAATTCTTGTTACCTCAACTTCTGAAAGACATCCTGAATATTAGTATTGAACATCATCTCCATCATGATCATTCAAGGACACCCAAAAACTTCTAACATCCTTTTTCTTTGTCTCTTAATATTTATTCCCATTTGTCCAATTCAGACGCCACAAAACAGTTTTAAAAGCATCTCATAATGTCACTTTACTGCTTAAAACCATATTAATGATTTCTGCTGTGCTTCACACAGAATGAAAACTTGTTACATCAACTCCAGTTTTACACAATCTGATTTACTCCTTTTCTTATCAAATTCTCTCAACCATCTTGCTCAAGTCATTCAAACTTCCTTTAAGTTTCCAAAATTAGAAAGCTTTAAAAGTGATTGTACCTTAGCCCTTTGCCTATGTTTTTTTTTTTTGGTTTGGTTTTTGGTTTGCTTACCCATAGTAAAGTAAAGTAAAGGCCCTCCCGTTGATCATTGATTTGCTCGAGCGGGCCCAGTAATGTCTCCACTGGAGATTGTGTTGTTACTGTGTTTGGCATATCGAATACGTCACGGGGAGCTTGCCAAGCGGGCAAGATACTCTCGGTAGCTTGCCGGGCTCTCCAAGAGGGGCGGAGGGATCGAACTCTGGTTGGCCATGTTGGCTGCGTGCAAGGCAAACGCCCTACCGCTGTTCTATCGCTTACCCATAGTGCTCAGCATATGGTAACCCCCTATCTCATCCTTTGAGGCCTGGTCCAATGTAAACTTCTGTTATTTCTTTGATACTTTTAACTGCACTGTTTCCCCCCCCTTTATAATCCTTTCAAATTAGTGAATATCATTACATATGATATTAGATGGGTTCGATTTCTATGCATGGCAAAGCCTGGCTAGCTACCTGTGACATATTCGATATGCCAAACAAAGTAACAAGTCTCACAATGGAGACATTACTGGACTCACTAGAGCAAATCAATGAACAATGGGAGGACAGTTCTACAGTGCTACAGTGCTACTCTACATTAACTGGTAATGCAACAAAGTACCCTTTCTATTCTATTCATCAATATACTCCTCAGCATCAAGCACAGGAACTGAAATAAAATAATTCTAGAATAAAATTTTGTTAATGAATTTTCTATAAAGAACAGATGTTATATAACATATCTGGTGCTAGAAAGGAGGCTGGGACAAGACTTTCCTGAATTCAAATCTTTCCCTAGCTGTGTGACTGGACAAGCCTCTGTGCTCAGGTTTTTCATATGTAAAGTGAGAGTTGTAATAGTAAAAAAAAAAAAAAGAGTAGGATGGGCTGGAGTGATAGCACAGCAGTATGGTGTTTGCCTTGCACACGACTGACCCAGGTTTGATTCCACCACCCCTCTCGGAGAGCCCAGCAAGCTACCGAAAGTCTGGTAAGCTCCCCATGATGTATGCGATATGCCAAACACAGTAACAACAAGTCTCACAATGGAGACATTACTGGGCCTGCTCAAGCAAATCCATGAACAATGGGAGGACAGTGCTACAGTGCTACAGATCTGAAGATGAAATGTCTTAAATGGATATATGCTAGCATGTCTGTTACCTCACAGGTATTGTGTGTTAATAGTTTTGTATGTTAGTGGTGGAGATATAGATGCAGACCATTGGCAATTAGGACTGAAAGAAGTATTGGGGGAATCTGCATATGGCCCTGGCAAGTTTAGAGCTGCAGCAGGCCATTTACAGACCAAGGAGTTATACCTCTAGAAGGAGGAGGACAGGGTTCAGTACCTAAATTAAAGAGACAATCATAGGAAAGGAGGCAGTCTGCCTTATGTCTGAAAGACGGTATTACTAAATGGAGCTGTCATCAAAGACAGTGAAGCTATTGTTTAATTTTCCCCGTAGCTTGCAGAGGGCTGTCCCTCACTGGTAAGGATAAAACTTCCTAATTTTGTCAGGAAGTCACAAATCTAGTATTTCAGTACTTGTTTTTCTTTAAAATAAAAAAAAAATGATTAAGAATTATGAGAGGAGGAATGTGCTTGCTTGCAGACCTGTGGTGTGTAAATTACTTATAATTCTCATATTACTGTCTGTCACCAAAACACCTCTGTCTGACAAGATCTGAGCTGCTGTCATCATTTTATATTTAATTTTAATTTACACGAAATAATGTTCTTCCTGCTCCATTTCTTCCAATACATTTCTTCTTCTGCCCTGTTCATTTTTCCTTATCATTTTAAAGTTTCTCCTCTCAGCAATGTCATCTTCTTCTGCTGTAATGTGCTTCACCTTTATAGGTCTAATAAATGCATTATTTTTATTTCAACTTATGTCATCTGTAGTCACACTTCTTAGTGATAGTGTTACACTTAGGAAAACTAATAAGCTAGCTCCTCTATAATATAAACTATTTTTGTTGGCTGTCATTTTATCTGCCATATTTTTATTCTGAAATCTTATTTTGATATTCGTTTAGAAATTCAGGGAGTGCTCCTACTGGAATGTCAGTATTCTGTAATTTAGAGATGTTGTGAGGCTGTGTAAGTGGACCTTTAGCCCATCCCCTTGACTCCTGAGGCCACCTAGAGGTTTTATCTGGGTAACCAGTATAGCACTATAGCACTGTCCTCCTGTTGTTCATTGATTTGCTCAAGTGGGCACCAGTAATGTCTCAAGCGGGCATCAGTAATGTCTCCACCCCCGCCCCCCCAGAAGCTCTATCTGCGAATGCCATCACATTGGGAAGTTTGATTTCAACATTGAAATTTTGAGAGCACTGTAGCACACTGTAGCACTGTCTTCCTGTTGTTCACCAATTTGCTCGAGCGGGCCCAGTAACGTCTCCATTGTAAGACTTATTGTTACCGTTTTGGGCATATCAAGTATGTCACGGGTAGCTTGCCAAGCTCTGCCATGCGGATGGGATACTCTCCGTAGCTTGACAGACTTTCCAAGAGGGACAGATGAATTGAACCCGGGTCGTCTGTGTACAAGGCAAACGCCCTACCAGCTGTGCTATCGCTCCAGTTTCAGCCTACCCATGAATTTTAGCAGGTTGACTGGTGTCTCATCTGAGATTAGTGACTAATCTGGAAAGCTGGGTGGATGACTTTATCTGGCAGCAGCTCTGGGATGTGGGTATGGCTGCTGAGACTTCCAGAAATTAGATGAGAAAGTAACATGGAAGCCAAATAAGCTCAATAATCAAAAACAATAGCACAGAAGACTTAGCTTAACCATGATGAGATATAAGAATTTTCATATTTTCTTTTACCTAACTATTTTTTGATAAATAAAATTAAATAAATTTTCATTAGCCCCTTAGTCCAATATGAAATAAATTATTTTGTGCTTGCTAAGGTGGTTGGCTTGGGTGGTGGGTGCGAAAATGGGGACAATGGTGGATGAGATCACACTGGTGGTGGGATTGGTGTTAGAACATTGAATGTCCTTAAGGACTGTATTATGGTCAACTTTGTAAACCATGATGTTTAAATAAAAAAAAAATTTAAAAAAGGAAAATTCCTTAGCACAGAGCCAGGAGTAAGTTTTGAACACAGCTCACTGTGGCCCAATCCCAATCCTCTGTCCCCCAAAAATACCAGTGTCTTCACTTGATAAAAATATAATTTATTACCTTTGGAACAGAGGCTTACTTTCTTGTTCAATTATACTAGTATGCATTTACTAGGTACCACTTTTATAGATTGAATACTAGTCCAAGATTAATAATAAACTTACTCTAACTTGGTACTTCTTTATGTTTTTATGTGCTTGTTGGACACATTTTATCATAATTGAGTGCCTATAAACCTAACTGTTCTGCTTGACAATATGGAAACACCCAGTGCTCTAACTTTTTCTGGTATATTCAGGTAAACTTTACATCTTGTTTCAATACAAACCTTACCAAATGCCACCACGTTAATAAGTTAATAATAGTATATGTTTAAAAATTTTGAGAGATTTACATTTGCCAATTCATCCTGAGATGATGGCTAATTTCTTCTTGGTTATTGTATCTGCTTTAGAAAAGGAAGCAATTATTCTTTATTTTAACAAGGACTTTCTGTTACTGACATAGCTGGATTCATGTAAAAATGCATGTGATAGTCAAGATATCATTTTCTCCAACAAAAAGAAATTTCATAAATGATTTAAGTTGAACATAAAGAAGTACTTATGAGTATCATTGTTTTTATAGCTAATGCAGATATCTTCTTATACTACTGATATTTCTGAGCTCCCTATACCAGGTTTTTTTCAATGCTTCTTGATAGTAGCAGTTTTCCAATACTGAATTTTGTGTTGACTCCGAATAATTTATTTATTTATTTACTTTTAATTTTTATTAGTGAAACGCCATGAGGTACAGTTGTAGACTTAGAAATTTTTGTGCTTTGGCTTCAGTTATACAATAATTGAGTACCTATCCCTGCACCAGTGCCCATTATCCACCTCCAATGATCCCAGAATCCCTCCCACCCCCTTCTGTCTCCCTCATCCCACCCTAGCCTGTGGCAGGACATTCCCTTTTGTTCTTTCTCTTCTTTTGGGTGCTATGGTTTGCAAAAGAGGCATTGAGTGGCAATAATGTTTGGTCTATAGTCTACTTTCAGTATGCATCTCTCATCCTGGGAGGATTCTCCCAATCCCTTTTACTTGGTGCTCCATTTTCTATTTGAGCTGTCTTTTCCCCTAGCATGTAGGGCTGGCCTCCAAGCCATTGAGTGAACCTCCTGTGAACTTACCTCGGCTATTCTTGGGTGTTAGTCTTCTATTTTGTTGCTTTATATTCCCCAGATGAATGCAATCTTTCTATGTCTGTCCCTCTCTTTCTGACTCATTTCTCTCAGCATGATACTTTCCATGTAGTACCACTTGTGCGTAAATTTCATGACTTCATCTTTTCTAACAGCTGCATAGTACTCCATTGTGTAGATGTACCAAAGTTTCTTCAACCAGTCATCTTTTCTCAGGCACTTGGGTATTTTCCAGATTTTGGCTATTGTGAATAGTGCAGCAATAAACATAGAAGTGCAGATGTCATTTCGACTATACTTTTTTGCCTTTCTGGGATATATTCCCAGGAGTGGTATTGCTGGGTCAAATGGGAGCTCAATTTCTAATTTTTGGAGAATCGTCCATACTGTTTTCCAAAAGGGCTCAATCAGTCAGCATTCCTGCCAGCAATGAAGGAGAACCCGTTTCTCGCCACATCCACGCCAACACTGGTTGCTTTTGTTCTTTTGGATGTGGGTCAGTCTCTGTGGTGTGAGATGATATCTTATTGTTGTTTTAATCTGCATCTCCCTGATGATTAGTGATGTAGAGCATTTTCTCATGTGACTTTTAGCTATTAGGATTTCTTCTTTGGGAAAGTTTCTGTTCATTTTATCGACTCATTTTTTTGATGAGTTTAGATGTTTTCTTTTTGTATAGTTCAACCAGTGCTTTGTATATCCTTGATATCAAACCCTTAACTCTGAATGATTTAAATACTGTTAAAATTTATGTGTTTTTATAGATTTGAATCTCATATTATGTAAGGTGATAGCACGAATGGTGAGCTGGATGATTTTGTACAGTTGTAGCACTAAAAGATTACAGGACCATTAGCATTCTGAATTTCCCTACTGCATAAAAATCTATTTATGTCCTTTGACTGGCAATCCTTCCTTCAATTAGAGATGAGGTTTTGCTCTTTTACTCAGGATGCATGCTTTGCTGTATCATTAGATGTTTTGTGACAAATATAAATTTACTTCTGAATTTTCTGAGCTATAGATTCCACTTCAGTGTAGTAAAACTGACTTAATGAAATATAAAAGGCCCTCCCGTTGTTTGTCGATTTGCTCGAGCGGGCCCAGTAACGTTTCCATTGGAGACTTTGTTGTTACTGTGTTTGGCATATCAAATATGTCACGGGGAGCTTGCCAGGCTCTGCCGTGCTCAGTAGTTTGCCAGGCTCTCCGAGAGGGGCAGAGGAATCGAACTCGGGTCGGCCATGTTGGCTGCGTGCAAAGCAAACGCCCTACTGCTGTGCTACCGCTCCAGCATGTGGGGCTGGAGCGATAGCACAGTGGTTAGGGCATTTGCCTTCCACATCGCTAACCCAGAACGACCTGTGTTAGATTCCTCTGCCCCTCTCGAAGAGCCCGGCAAGTTACTGAGAGTATCTCGCCTGCACGGCAAATCCTGGAAAGCTACCCCTAATGTATTAGATATGCCAAAAACAGTAACAAGTCTCACGATAGAGGCGTTACTGGTGCCCACTCGAGCTAATGGATGAACAACGGGAGGACAGAGCAGTGCAGTGCTATATATATATATATATATATATATATATATATATATATATATATGTAAAGTCTATATGTCAGTATCTCACATTCTATGTATGCTATTTTTTCATATTAATGACTTTGCTGAGTGAATCACATCACTGTTCTGATAGGGAAAATGTTTGAAAAAGAAAGCAAAGTGTCTTCAATGTTTGAGTACAAAGTAGTACAGGGGCTATATATCTGGTATTATAAATGTGACAATAACTATCTGCATTGACTCACTGATCCCTTCATTCACAAATGTCCTACCCGCTGTGCTACCACTCCAGCCCCAGGCGGTATGGTTTAAATGATGAAAATTTATAGTCAGAATGGATTCCACTTCTTGCTAATCAAATGGGCTAAGATGCCAGGGGCGGGGGACATTATGTCAGAATGGGGCATTTGTAGGGACATCATTACTGCCCTGGAAATTGAAGCGCAATGCATTATCTTTTAATCCTTCCTTTTGATTGGTGTGCAATTGTATTTTTGCACCAGATTTTATAAATCCTTATGGTTCTTTGCACCTGGAAACTGATCTTCTCCCTACATTTTACAGTTTTCATTACAATGTAAGAATTTTCATGCAGTCCCAGGGCTGGAGTGTTAGCACAGTGGGTAGGGCATTTGCTTTTCACGCTGCTGACCAGGGTTCAATTCCCAGCAACCCATATGGTCCCTTGAGCACCGCCAGGAGTAATTCTGGGGAGGAGCAATGAGCCAGAAGTAACCCCTGTGTATCGTCAAGTGTGACACAAAAAAGCAAAAAAAAAAGAAAAAAAAAAGAAAAAAAAGAATTTTCAAGCAGTCCGAACTTTATTACCTGCCTCTGAGGACAAATATCTAAGGTTATTATGCAATTGAGGAATGTGTGTGTGTATATATATATATATATATATGCATATATATATAATTAAATTTTTGAAACCTGATATAAGATGGGGCTGGAGTGATAGCACAGTGGTAGGGCATTTGCCTTGCACATGACCAACTTGGCCGACCAGAGTTCGATTCCTCCGCCCCTCTCGGAGAGCAAGGTACAGAGAGTATCTCGCCTGCATGGCAAAGCCTGGCAAGCTACCCATGATGTATTCTATATGCCAAACGCAGTAACAACAAGTCTCACAATGGAGACGTTACTGGGCCCACCCCAGACACTCGATGAACAACGGGAATATAGTGTTACAGTGCTACAGATATAAGATACTAACTTATATGCTATTCTTATGTAAATTTTTTCAGAATAATATGAATCACCAAAAAAAAAAAAGATTTGAATTATCGTTGAGTTCCAGTAGCAGAACTATCAGTGTCCACTGAAGTTTCTAGATGATTATTTGTTTATTTATTATTGCAGTGCTCAGGGGATACTTCTGGATCTTTGCTTTGGAGTCATTCCTGAAAGTGCTTGGGAGATCATATACAGTGCCCCAGATCAAACTGGGATCGGACACATGCAAAGCAATTACAAGGCAAGTAACTTAAAACTTGTGCCATATCTCCAGCTGGGCTTCCAGTCGACTCTTATATGTTTTGTTATTGTTTAAAGGGTATCTTATATTAATCTTCACTATCTTATTGTACTTGGATTTGTTATTCATTCTTTTGGTAATGAGGAAATTAATCAAATAATCACTGCTTCTGAGCAAAATTACTCCCTCTATATTAAACTTTAAGGGCTGGAGCGATAGCATAGCTGTAGGGCGTTTGCCTTACAAGCAGCCAACATGGCCGACCCGAGTTCGATTCCTCCGCCCCTCTTGGAGAGCCCAGCAAGCTACCGAGAGTATCTCGCCCGCACGACAGAGCCTGGCAAGCTTCCCGTGACGTATTTGATATGCCAAACACAGTAACAATAAAGTCTCCAATGGAGACGTTACTGGGCCCGCTCGAGCAAATCGACGATCAACGGGAGGGCCTTTATTTTATATTAAACCATTATGGCAATATGTTAATATCAGGTTGGGCAACTCATGAAGAAGGTTGGTGTTCAGTATGCCTCAAGTTCAATCCCAGTACCTGGAATACTGTTGGGTGGCGTGAAGCACCTAAAAATTCTCTGCATTGGTAGACACAGTAGAGTTGGGCAGTTTTGTTATAGATTTGAGATAAAAGTGATATTATTAGATATTCATGTAGAGCAATTGAATTCAAATGTGAAACCTTATTTATGATTCTCATTCTATGTGGATACTCCTAAAATTCCTAACTTAGCCCAAGTGCCCTTAGCACAGGCTAGGAGTAAACCCTAAGAATTGCTTGTGTGTAACCCAATTTTACTTTTAAAAACCGAACAAAATAACACCCTCCTCCAAAGTTTTTACTCAGAATTCTAGCAGTAATAACCTTTTAATTCTTAAGAGTATTGACTTTACATACCTGTTAAAATTTATTATAGTTTCATATTCTATGGAATTGTGCAGAGATAGCATGGATGGCTGGAGAAAGCGTAGTATCTGGAGCTGCAAGTTCTACGCTTTAGTCCAATTGTGCCTGTTATTGGCTCTGTGAACTTGAAAAAGTCATATATACCTTCTCAATTGACTTATAAATTGGCAATAATAATAGAGTACCACTTTATAGCTTTGTTCTGGTAGTGAATTCGAGAGTATAGATGTGGCATATGGGTTTTGTAAATGTCAAATTTTAATTCAAAATTTGTAAAAGAGGAATTATGATTTATACTCACAACAGAGTAGGAATTTTCCCCAACGTTCAGACCTGCCAAAAAGACATCATTAGATAATTTATTTTCTATTGCTGATTGGGCTGGAGCGATAGCACAGCAGTAGGGTGTTTGCCTTACAAGCGGTCAACATGGCCGACCTGAGTTTGATTCCTCCGCCCCTCTCGGAGAGCCCAGCAAGCTACCGAGAGTATCTCGCCCTCACGGCAGAGCCTGGCAAGCTACCCGTGACATATTCAATATGCCAAACACAGTAACAAGAAGTCTCATGATGGAGACGTTACTGGGCCCGCTCGAGCAAATCGATGGACAACGGGAGGACCGTGGACCGTGGACTTTGTATATTGTATATTGGCAGGGAGCATACTGAGAACACAGATATTCAGTGTTTTCCTTGGGGCTCAGCTGTATGTAGTCAATAATTATGATTCTGTAGCTAAAATACAATCTCCAGTACTCCCCCTTAAGCATCAGTGTCTGTCATTGCCATTCTAAAATGTTCAGGGAAAAGGAAAATTAAGGGGATAACATATATGAGA
Source organism: Sorex fumeus (assembly GCF_029834395.1). Taxonomy (NCBI): domain Eukaryota; kingdom Metazoa; phylum Chordata; class Mammalia; order Eulipotyphla; family Soricidae; genus Sorex; species Sorex fumeus. The sequence continues at coordinate 17,974,725 of NW_026606322.1, forward strand.
GTTATAGAACTATGGACTGATTTACGTTCTATGTTGATGTAGATGGTATTCTGAGTTACTTACGATGACTGAAAATTGCCTAATCTCACAGAGGCACACTTTTGAACGATGGAGGTAGTACTTCCCAGGGACTTTGGTGAAGAGAACTTGACATTCTTCTCACTTAGGAAAAAAGTGGACCTGTAGGCAGTTTGTGTTTTAATTGTTTCTCAATGAGTGCTGATTTTATTAAACTTTAGATAAGATATCCTATCAGTGATAAATGACAAGAAAGACATTAAAATTGTAGTGAATATTGAAAAATTCTTTTTCAGCAGACACTCTTAGTGAGAATAATAAAGTTTTTATTGAAATTATTATTACAAGTCATTTACACAATTCTATTTATGACACAATTTTCACTGAATCTATTTCCTTTTGTAATATTAAAACCCAGCTTTGTGGAACTTTGTCCATTTCTGTCCTCCCGTTGTTCATTGATTTGCTCAAGTGGGCCCAGTAATGTCTCCATTGTGAGACTTCTTGTTACTGTGTTTGGCATATTGAATACTCTCGGTAGCTTGCCAGGCTCTCCAAGAGGGGCAGAGGAATCGAACCTGGCTCGACCAGGTTGGCTGTGTGCAAGGCAAATGCCCTACCACTGTGCTATCGAACTTTGATTTATCATTATATATATCATGGATTTCAGCACACCTTGCATTTCAGGGAGGGGAAAAATGTCATTTTGAGGGATGCTATCTTGAAGGAGGGGGAGAAATGTAAAGAAGAGAATGGTAAATACACAGTGGTGTTTTTATTTTGTTTTGATTTTCTCTAGAAAACTCACTCTGAGTTACAGAGTAAGAAGAGAAAAGAACACATAGTTTAAATATATGAATATTAGATGTTGCATCAGGCATCTGGAGTTGATATCTCAATTTTTCAAAATTAACATTTGTAGAAACATAAAAGGATCACATAATTTTTTTAGTGTACGGTTTAAATCTCGTCCACTTTTCGTTCTTCTTTCTATTCTCTCTCTCTGACAGTTTTCAATTTTAGCTATATTTTTCATGCCTATCATTTTCATTTATAATTAGATTGCTCCAAAGATTTATCAGTGAAATTTAGCTTATATTAAGCTCCTCAGGTCTTTCTTTTAAGACTCTTTTGAACAATGGAGGTGACATTTCCCATGAACTTATTATTATTAAAAGGATCATTGATTTCTGAGGGAGCATCATCTGGGACGACTAATCTCATACTCCTGCCTCACAGAATTCAATGACTGAATGGATGGTGCCTGGGTACAGAACTATTTTTATGTCTGTTTTCTGCTTAGATCATGGAGTGGTAGCTACATTCATTAGAAGACCAGTTTGGAATATGTACAGAAAGTCCAGTAAGGATTTCTGAAAGTTCCAATTTAATGAATATTTAGAGAAAACTGAATTTCTATTCTTTCAGATATGTATGGGATCTATTGGATCTTGTCTAACTAGTTAGTAGCATTTGTATATAGGAATCTAGAAAGAAATTATAATATGAAACAATTTTCTATTCTAGTTAGTAAATAAAACTTTTTAAAATGTATGATGCTTATATCAAACTGCACAGCGGGTAGGGCGTTTGCCTTACAAGCGGCCAACATGGCCGACCTGAGTTCGATTCCTCCACCCCTCTCGGAGAGCCCAGCAAGCTACCGAGAGTATCTCGCCCGCACGGCAGAGCCTGGCAAGCTCCCCGTGACGTAATCGATATGCCAGACACAGTAACAACAAAGTCTCCAATGGAGACGTTACTGGGCCCGCTCGAGCAAATCGACGATCAACGGGAGGGCCTTTACCTTTACCATGTATAATATATGTCTAATCATACCAAACATTTCCCAAGTGTCTTTCACCTTTTAAGTGAATACTTGTGGTAATTTAAGTCAACTTTTGTGGTTACTTTGAAAATTCACAATTTGTGATAATAAAGACATTCAGCCACAATTTACTCATTTGAATGGCAGCACCTTCATCCTCTTACCATTTGCATGATTAATCTTATCTTGGTTGGTTTTAGACAACCTTGTTGATATTGCTTAGTCATCACCCATCCATTTTAAGTATTAGTTTCCAAGCATGAAATTAGGATCATAATATCTCAGAGTTGGCAAAAGTTTAAAAATTAGTTGTAAAAACCATAACAAAAATTATATACAAATCATATTTTCCAGAAAATATTCTGCTTACTACATTTCCCTGGAGCAAAAGTTTTTTTTCTGATGATTCAGACACATGCACTTTAATTTAGCACACAACACAACAATAGGTACTCAAAACATATGGTGAAAAAGTTACTAATAGACCAAGTAAACATATCATAACTAATTATGAACACACACAACATATAGAATCTTATATCTGAGAAACATACTTAATTCTTATAGCAGTGTTACTCATTAGTACAAGAAAGAACTTTTTCTTTTTTTTTTTTGCTTTTTTGGGTCACACCCGGCGATGCACAGGACTTACTCCTGGTTCATGCACTTAGGAATCACTCCTGGCAGTGCTCAGGGGACCATATGGAATGCTGGGAATGGAAACTGGGTCGGCCCCATGCAAGGCAAACGCCCTACCCGCTGTGCTATTGCTCCAGCCCAAGAAAGAACATTTTTCAGAATATACATTTAAAATATTTTAGGAATCTACCTAGATGCATGAGAAACAGTCTTGTTCCTGATGTTCCATTCACTCTCAACGGAACCACCATCTCTGAATGCGACAGTTATATATACCTAGGTCGAGAAATCAACATGATGAATGACCTGGCACCTGAGTTACGCAGGAGGAAGAGAGCAGCTTGGAATGCCTTCAAGAGCATTGAAGAAATAACTAAGAGGACAAAGAATCTCCAGCTCTGAGCACATCTCTTCGAGTCCACTGTTCTTCCTGGATTAACTTATGCCTCAGAGACCTGGGCCCTACGAAAACAGGATGAGAATGCTATTCGGGTCTCTCAAAGAGGAATTGAAAGAGCTATGCTTGGAGTATCATGCTTCACTCAAATGAGTGGTAGAATCTGGAGTTCCAATCTCCGTCAATGCTCAAGAATCAGGGACGCTGTCTCATTTGCCAAGCCATCAAAAATCAGATGGGCTGGACACCTAATGAGGTTTACAGACAACTGCTGGACTAGAGCCATTACTGACTGGATTCCACCAGACGTCAAATGATTGCGTGGACGCCCACCGACAATATGGTCAGACTTCTTCGTCAAGACCCTGAATGATCGGTTTGAGGCTCTGCATGTTCCTAGAATGAGCAGATGCCATTGGGCTATGCTAGCACGCAACAGGCATGAATGGAGACATTACTGGCACCTGCTCGAGTAAATCGATGAATAACAGGGTATCAAGTGATCAAGTGAAGGAATCTACCTGAAACTCTGTATCAGAATTCTGCACACTGTTTGTTTATACTCACAGTTATCTGACATTCTGGAATTTAGATTCAAGAAAATATTCTTTGGATACATTTTCCAAGTTTTATTTTTATTCAGGGAAATTTAATGTATTGTCATAATTCCCAGTATGCACTTTGTATAACATTGGTGAAATAATGTGGGCCAAACTACAGACTAGTTTTCAGTGTACTAAACTTATAAATTGCTGGTGTAGGAGTCAAAGAAATAGAATAGGTGTTAAGGCAATGCTTTAAATATTGTGCCTGAACAATTCCCAGCACTACTAAGTCTAAGCAGCAAGATATTCTTAGGCTCTAGCATTGAACCATCAGCAAATTCAGGTGCTCTGGGGGCATCCTAGACACCTCATGGGAGACATTTCTCTCCCATGCCCCCCACGTTCCCATAAAAAGAAATTGAAGGTGTATCAGAACAATTTTTATTTATTCTTCTTCCTTGGTCCTTGGTATTGGCAATCTTTGATGATACTTTAGAAAAAAATATGGCAGAAGTGATTGCTCGTGTACAAGCAAATGTGAGAATGAAATGAAAATGATTCAAATCAGGAAATGTAGCCTTTTAGATATCTTCAATTGGCAATGCTAAGGTTCTTTTGATGGCTTTGAAGGAGTGGATCTGAATGACATACACAGAACTGAAACACCCTTTGCTTGTAAGCCTCTCCTAGAAATTTGCATTCACAGTTAGCAAAAATGAGCAACATTGTCGTAAGTTCTTGTACACATTTTGACTCTAAACTTTGGGTTATTATACCTCTTCTGGAGTTGAATCTTATCTTGAAGAAAATGACTCTCATAGAGTTGATCTGTATTAAATTTTCAAAGCTACTACCTGAAATTTTGAATTATCCAATTATTAAGGACTTAGAACTTACATAATTAGATAATAATCACAATCATCCTGTTGTTTGTCGATGCCTCAAGCAGGCATCAGTAACGTCTCCTTCGTCCTACCCCTGAGATGTTAAAAAGTGCCATATTCAAGGCTCTTTCAGGGTCAGGAGAATGAGACCCGTCATCGTTACTGGTATTTACTGGTATTTGGCATATTGGGTACGCCACGGGGAGTTTGCCAGACTCTTCCGTGTGGGCAGGTCACATTCAGTAGCCTGCCAGGTTGTCCAAAGCAAGAATGAGATAATAAGATTATCCAGGAGCTGGGTTTTATAGTCTCTGGGTCTTGGCCATTGATGGGATTACACAGGCACAGGGGAGGGTGGGGGGCAGTTGGTGGGTGTGACCACTGCCTACTGGAAGATGAAGGATCTGGGTGGAGGATACTCAGCCTCAAACCGAGCAGACTTGGAGATCTCAGCCCCAGGACCCGCATGCCTAGAATTAGCAAAATTGTAATTAATTCCCCTGAATATTTTGGCATCTGCAATTTAGTGTCTGAAACATACTCTAGTTATCTTTTACAATCAGCAATTATTTTGGAATTTATTCATATAACTTCATCTAAATCTACTATTCTATGTTACTTGTTTATGGTTCAAACCCAGAAATTTGTACTTAGGGGATACTTATGGTGATGCTCAAGAGATCATGTGTTTGAACTCAGGTCTTATGCAGACAAAACCTGCACTTCAATCCACTGATAGATATGTATCTTTAACAAAACTCCTATATAAAAAATTATAGTGTAATAATGCTCAAAGGCAACAGAAACAGAGATCTTGTCTTCAGTAGGAAGCTTAACATGGAAGAGGAAGGTGGGAGTAAGGAACCACCAGGACAATTTTGGATGAAAGAAGACATTTTGTGGAAGATGAGTTGTTGGAATATTTTATGCATGACACACTCCATAGCGTTTTACCAAAACTCTTCAGTGTCACCCTCGAGAACGTCATGCGATGACTGGAATGGGAAGGAATGGGAGTGAAGATAGACAGCTGGTAACTACACCACCTCTACTTCACTGATGACATTGCTCTAATAACACCAAACATTAGCCAAGCATCACAAATGCTTGCCGACTTCAACCATGAGTGTGAAAAGGTCAGATTGCAGCTGAATCTCACAAAAACAATGTTTATGAGAAACAGACTAGTTCCTGATGTTCCATTCACTCTCAACGGAATGAACATCACCAAATGCAGAAGTTATATGTACCTAGGTTGAGAAGTCAATGTGACAAATGACCTGGCATCTGAGTTGCACAGGAGGAAGAGAGCGGCTTGGAACACCTTCAAGATCGTTGAAGAAATAGCCAAGAGGATGAAGAACCTCTGGCTCCAGGCACATCTCTTTGATTCCACTATTCTTCCTGCATTAATATACACCTCAGAGACCTGGGCCCTACAAAAAGAGGATGAGAACGCTATTTGGGTCTCCCAAAGAGGAATCGAAAGAGCTATGTTTAGAGTATCACGCTTCACTTAAGTGAGAGAAGGAATTCAGAGTTCCACCCTCTGTTGATGATCAAGAATTAGGGAGGCTGTCTCATTTGCCAAGGCATTGAAAATCAGATGGGCTGTACATGCAATGAGATTTGGAGATGACCGCTGGACTAGAGCCATTGCTGACTGAATTCCACAGGACGTCAAAAGATTGTGTAGCCACCCACGTACAAGATGGTCAGACTTGTTTGTCAAGACTCTAAACGATCAGTTTGAGGCTGTTTGTGTTCCTGGAGCCAGCAGACACTATTGGACTACATTAGCATGATGCAGGGAAAAATGAAGACGTTATTGGCCCCTGCTTGAGCAAATCGATGAGTAACGGGATGTCAAGTGATCGAGTGATCAAGTCACACCCTCCATTAACAAATTTATAAATCATGGTGCCTAACACAAACATTTAAAAGTAATCTATCATATGAATATATAAAAATATACTTAGCTATTTAATTTTATTAGCTAGATTTAAAAAAAGTACCATGTAGGAGATAAAGGATAATCAAATACATGATGAATGATTCTGCTTTTTCCACTTACGATAGTACAAGGGCTCTAAAATTAATTTATTCATATTACCTTCTCTTCCTATTTATCTTGATAAACAAATTACTAAAGACATCTATAGAAAAATATTTTGCATAGATTTTACTTCCAATGTCAAACCTTCCACAATGCTTTTTTCTTCTTCCAAAATATATGCTGCCTCATTTATTTAATACTCTTTCTTAACTTTAATGAAATCATTTTGAAATTTGTATTTTTATCATTTATGATACTTCATTCACCAAGCTCTCAGAAGAGAACAAAGCAGAATCTCCTACCCCATGCCTGACTGTCTTCACCAGGGTCCAGCAGCCGAAGACCTCCAGAATCAGCCACAACCATGTTGAGACCATTCTCCACACGCATGAAGGTACAGGCAGAGGAACAAAGGCATGCGGGTCCCGTGGCTGAGATCTCTAAGCCTGCTCGGATCAGGGCTGAGCATCCTCCACCCAGATCCTCCATTCTTCCAGTAGGCAGGGGTCACACCCACCAAATGCCCTCCAGCTCTGTGTAATACCATCAATGTCCAAGACCCAGAGACTATAAAACCCAGCTCCCAGAAGTGCTCGGCTGCGAATGCCTTATTATCTCATTCTTGCTTTGGACAGCCTGGCAGGCCACTGAATGTAACCTGCCCACATGGCAGTGTGGCAAACTCCCCGTGGCATACTCAATATGCCAAATACCAGTAACAATGATGGGTCTCATTCTCCTAACCCTGAAAGAGCCTTGAATGTGGCATTTTTAGAGTCTCAGGGCTAGAACGAAGGAGACATTACTGGTGCCTGCTCGAGGAAATCGACGAACAACAGGATGATCGTGATCGTAATGATACTTCATTAGCACTCTTTTATGTCTCCCATAGTGCTTTGCTTGTAGGAACCCTTTGATATTTTTGGTTTGAATTTGAAATAAGTTGCATTTCTTATTCAATTCTTATTAGAGGACCAGTGTGTTCTTGAGCTTTATTTGTATTGCTAGACTTTGAGGAACATTTTTTTTTTTCTAAAGTGATGAGTTAGGAGGTTAATAATGATTTAAACACTTCCAAGAAGGGATCTACTTGTTATTCATTCTTTCCAGCACACCCTTCCACCTTATTCTGCCATTGTCTACATGAAGTACAACAGCAGAATAATTGCTAAGTAGTTGGAGATCTTGAACTCAATTTACCAACTGCTGCAAAGTAGAAAAAAAGAAATTACATGAGCCATAGTTTCAACTATAAAATATTCATAGAACCGAGGTTCAATCTGTGTTACAATGACATGTTAATAAGACTTTTAAAAAGATAATTAAAAAACATATTTACTCTTAAGATGGGATTTTAAATCTATTGTTCTTAACGTTGGCATAAAGGGTAGCTTGGGATAATTTAAGTATAATATTATCAGATATATATTTGCCTTTTTAAGGAAAATTTTTTGTTGCAATTCCATATGTATAATTATACTTTTCAAAATCTCCTTGTGGCAAAAGTAAACATTAGTAGATATGTTTTGATATGTGCTTGTACTTTCTTACTATAATATGTTTAATAGCTGCATAAATCACCTTCAAATTGACTGAATTTTTTTATGGGCAAATAATTATCATAGTCATGAAATAATTACATTGTTTAAAGGAATTGGGGAATTCCTAGACTGCGTTGGATCTGAAAAGTGAAGGTATCTGCAAAGAATTAATGAACTATAGAATTAGAGGAAAAGTGTTTCTTCCATTATTTCCATACTCCTTCATTTACTAACACTAAGTGCCTGTGAAAAATGTCACAGTCCCCTGTCACTTTACATGGAAAAATCTATCATCAGCTGAAGACATTGGCTTTTGGACTCTGCCTCTTTCAGTCTTGCTGCTTTATTATGAATAGACTATTTGGGGTGGGAATGTTACTCCTGACATGTCAAAGGTATTATTTACAAGAACTCAGATTTTATGACCTTATGACTTTATGTTTCTTGACTGGTTTTTGAAGCTTTATTATGGTTGGTTATTCTACAGGGAGAAGAGAAATTATAGTATTTGTTTATTTTTAATTTCCAAAGGAATTCATTGGTATTCTATTAGAACTCAGTGTGTTAGCATCAAATTGTGCAGTACACTCTGGTAATGAAGTGGTCACCATGACAAATTGCAATTCAGTCATGAAGCAGTGCTAGTATGATGTTGAAGCCAGAGGAGAGAGAAGGCATGTAGGATATAAAGAATAGGTTTGTGCTCATAAGAACAGAGGTTTCCTATATATTATTTTAACCTGAACTACTTCAATTTAACCTTCTTTTATTAACACACTCATTTAGAAATTGCAGGGAATTGGCCAACAGAGAGTGTCGTCTCTTTTGCATAAAACTGTTGGACTGAATTCTGAATTATGGTTGTTTTGGCATCCTGTGTCTATGCACGGGTATTGCTGTTATTAGTCAGATAACAGCTATCATTTTTGCTATTCCTCCAGTCTTCAAAAAATTAATTTGTGAATTTAATTCTAAAGAGAGTTGTGTTTAGATTTCATTTTCAATTTTAACACTTACAAATCAAGTACTTCTTTTGTCACTTAATAAATGTCACTTAATGCTAATTATTTATAGCTTGGTGAGAATTTTTAGCTCTATAGGTGGCCTAAAAGAAAATACAGAATTTTATATATGTAGGAAATATGTGTTACTGAAGTATCCATAGGGAGGTTGATTTTTTCAGAGGGAGATATTTTTGCTAATCTTTGCTTACGCAGGAAATCAGTAATCCCTCCTTCCTTCCTCAAGCCTGTTTTCAAAATGGAGATACCTTTAGGGCACATGACACAGGGTGAGAAAGCAGAGTACAGGAGTTGCAATTTTTTTCCAAGTGATATGAAACACCAATTTTCTGGGATAAACTATAAGTTCAGAGAAAATAGAATTTCCTAGCATGTCAATTTTGGACATTCTCTGAATGTCCAGCAAAGAAAGCTGTGAATTGCTTCTGTCAGCATGACTGGCAGAATCTCTTAAAACTGTTGACAGCTTGCAATTCTTGTGCAAACTTCTAAATTATTGACATTATTATGCACCAACTTTCATGTTAAGGCAATGGAAATAAATTAATATAAAATTTCAAGTAAAACTTCATGTTTAAAAATTAGTCTTAGAAAAATATAGATTGGTGTTCAATGATCACTGAATTATATCAGGGCATTAAACTTGAATTTGATTTTAAACTTTTTAAAATTTTAAACAAACTCCTGGGATATCTATGTACTTGAATTTGTTTTGGCTTACATTATGTTATTAAATAACCCCTTTGGAATTATAAATTTGGTAATATTGAGTTATGTTTTTACTCTATGGCAAAGGCAAAATATGTTTTGAATTTTGAACTGTGATTCACTAGATTGTTTTTATGCATTAGCTAGTTATATTCATGTATACTAAAATTTTTATTTAATAAAGTTAATTTGATTTATAAGACTTTTATAATCTAGGGTCCCAGCTGGTAGCACTTATTTGTAATAATGCTTAAAGCTGAATGCTACCTTTTGATTAACAACTTATTTAGTCTACTAAAATTAGGTTTTGTCTAAATTCCAATTAACCTTTGATTTTTCTATGATATTAAAGTGTATAGTATTATTCCACCTTGATAATAGAATGCAATTCTATTCTTTAATTCTTTGAAATCAACTCTATTTATTAAGCTGACTTGAATCTTCTTACTTCAGTTATTCTGCTGGGGTGACTAAATTAGTTATTGTAAAGTAATCACTGTCACTGTCCTCCTGTTGTCCATCAATTTGCTCAAGCGGGCCCAGTAACATTGTGAGACTTGTTACTGTGTTTGGCATATCGAATACGTCATGGGTAGCTTGCCAGGCTTTGCCATGTGGGCGAGATATTCTTGTAGCTTGCTAGGCTCTTCGAGAGGGGTAGAGGAATCGAACTCGGGTAAAATAATATAGAATGTAATAAACATTTCTAAACCTTATTTTGCTTTAATATTTAAAAAATGTAAGTTATTCAAATTTTTGGAAATGGATGAACTTTTGATATTATAATCTAGATTTATTGAACACTATCGCTTCTTAAATATATACTTTATATAAGGTTTGTTTTAACAAGACATTTGAACCTCTCTTGAGACATAAAATTCAGTAGAATTCCTTGATGTTGAAGAAATCACTATTTATCAAGGAATGCAAATATTATGTGCTTTTAGGTTATTAATATTATGAATGAGATAGGGAGAAAATGTGATAATAAGTCTTATATGGAACCATAAGGGAAGATTTTGTAGAGTAGTAGAACAGCATACTTAGGCCTTAAGCAAGAGGGTTATGTATCAGGCAGATGAAAGGACTATGAATGAACTTCCAGATAGAATGATCTCCTCATTTGGGGGACACACCTTCACGTGCTGACCACTTGGAAGGTTCAGGGGACCCTGCTTGGCTGTCCGGAAGAAATGAACAAGGGACAGTGGAGAACTCCAAGGAAATTTAACTTCTCAGTCCCTCTCTCTCTCTCTCTCTCTCTCTCTCTCTCTCTCTCTCTCTTTTTTTTAGTCCCTCTCTCTTATATCCCTCCCTTCTCTCTCCTGATTTGTTGACAGTGTTAACTGACTATATGGTGCTATCACCACAGCTGCAGTTCAGTGCCATCATGTGTTTGCAAGCTGTAGGTAGGGCCAAGATGGAGACAATGGTCTCAGAGGTATGAGAGATTCCTAAGAACACTGCCTCGGCTTTTAAGATTGGAGGTTTCTCACAGGCGACTGAAGTTTTTCCATAGCACCATGTTTTCATGTAATCCCTCAAGGAGGGTTGCATAAACAAAGGCCAGCCTAATGAAAGAGTGTCACAGATATGGAATGTTTTAGTCTAGAGTAAATAAATGGTGCATGGCATGTGTGCGTGTTAAGGGAGAGGTACTAGAAAGATGACAGTATCAAAGGGTCAAAATCCACATGATGCTTTGATGAACTTAAAAAATTAAAACATTTTAAACTGAATTATTTTTAGAAATGTCAAATAATGCATACGAAGACTCTGTTACTCCTTCCTGGTCCTTGCACTGTCAGCCATTCTCCAAACCACCTGGACATAGGATGATTGTTGTAACTTGAGAGATGGAGTAACATGAGGGTAGGTTGTAGGGTAAGATGAGATATTGAGTGAACATCCAACTTGGGTGCAGGTTAGGGTTGATTATTTTTCTGTTTATTAGCTTCTCTTTAATCTGGAACTGCAAAAATAGCAGATCAGTTAACACAATTGCTGAAGATTCACATGCTTTCTTATTCGGATCAAGGCTAAATACATGCATTATGAATAAGACCAGCCTTATTAATGACTTTTCCTTATCAGCTCCAGAACTAAGTCCCATATCTATTTATTTTCCTGACTGTATAAAGAGCAGTTAAGAATAATTCTAGTATCCAGTCATTATTCCGTGTAAACCCTACAATCCTGAAAGTATTTCTTCCCTTTTAGCTTTTTAAGCTACTGGTATTTTTTTCTTGCAGATCTGAGCTCTTAGAACTGGAGAAGAATTATTCTTATTATCTGATTTCTTCACTCCCTTATTATCATATATGTTACAATTTAAAACTCTGGGTTGTTCTTACTCTGGTTATTCTTCTTCCTCAAGATATTTCAAGTGATGCAGCACAATATCTACCTCAGTTCTTGAACTCATTTTTAATTTGATGACAGTTTTTCCCAATGATCTTATTGTTTATCTTACCTATTTTAAGGTATTACTTAAGATGTAAGGTATTACATTACTTACAGATGTAAGGTATTACATCTGGTATTACTTTAACCATTATCAATAGCAATCAAATTGTTTGCTTATGCATTTGTTTTGTATCTTTGGCACCAAATTTTTCTTTTTTATTTTTGGGTCACACCTGGCAATGCACAGGGGTTACTCCTGGCTTTGCATTCAGGAATTACTCCTGACAGTGCTCAGGGGACGATATGGGATACTGGGAATTGAACCTGAGTTGGCTGCGTGCAAGGCAAACACCCTACCTGTTGTACTATCATTCCACCCCTGAAAATTTTTTAAATTTAGTTTTATAGTACTATTAATGCTAGTATTTTATACACAACACAGTCTAGCACTACTCCTTTCAGAGTTCCCAATTCTCCCCACCATTGTCCCTATTTCTCCCCTACCTACACCTCCCACTCACCACCTTCTTCCCATGGTAGTTTTCTGTTGAGTACCAGTTATTCAGTTTCTGTTGCTTTGGGAATTTATTATACTCCTACTTTATTTCTATATATCCAGCATATGAGAGATGATGGGCTAGAGCGATAGCACAGTGGTAGGGCATTTTCTTTGCACGCAGCCAACATGGCCGACCCGATTTCGATTCCTCCCCCCCTCTTGGAGAGCCCGGCAAGCTACCGAGAGTATCTCGCCTGCACGGCAGAGCCTGGCAAACTACCCGTGATGTATTAGATATGCCAAACACAGTAACAACAAAGTCTCCAATGGAGACGTTACTGGGCCCGCTCGAGCAAATCGATGAACAACAGGAGGACAGTGATACAGTGATGAGAGTTGATGATGATGATGATGATGATTTTAATTGAATCTCTGTAAGATATGCTATTAATGATTGGATTTGAGTCACAAAGTTCCAACACCCATCCCTCCACCAGTGTACACTTCCCATCACCAATTTCCCCAGGTTTCTTCCCAACACCCCTTTACCTGAACCCCCCTCTCCATGCCTCTATGGTAGGCACTTTCATTCTCTCTCTCTCTCCTTTTTGTATATTATGTTTTGCAGTACAGAACACTAAGAGGTCATCGTGTTTGTTAGGGGTATACAATAATTTTATTGGAAGGGTGTAAAATCTTAGCACGCTGAAGGTTGTGTGTTCATGGGCTCTCTGGATGGCTCTATCTCACCACCCACATTTGGTGCTCTTGAGCCGCTGTGTTTGGCCTGGATCAGAACAGCTGTTCTCTCTCTCAAGCTTGAGCCCCTCTTGCTCTGACTCTGGATCTCTGGAGTCGGAGCTCTCTCACTTCTGACTCTCTTCTTCCAAGCTTACAGACTTAGTTTATATAGAAATCACATAGGGTGGTGACACACAAAGGTGGGTTGAACATTAACAAATCAACTAACGGAGGTAAAACCACTCCTCCAGGAGATTAACTCAAGGATAAAATCTCATCTAAAGAGATTATCCAGGGATTACAAGGAGATCCACTCTAGGGTGGGATCCCAACGAGGGTGTGTTCTTTCCTCAGCTAGTAATCTACTTCATAGTTGTAATCTATTTAAATAGTTGCAGCAAATCTACTTCTAATATTTCTAGCAATGTCATTCTGTATGAGCACAGTAAGTGATATAAACATCTCATTATACATTCCGCAGTCCTCAGGCCAGGTTTGTCTTCCTAGCCCCAGCAGGGTCCTAGTCTCATCATTACTTACTTTTGGATCATGACAGCATTTGTCTCCGTGATCATGCCCTCAACTTATAGTTGAGTATCATGGTGCTTTGGTCTGGCCCATTTCGATGACAGGGTAGTTCACAGCTTGCCCTGGGTCCATTCAGTCCCTTGTCGGGACCTTGCTTTTGGGGTGCTAGGAACTAAGGGCAACTGAGTCAAGAAAGCAGATGCCCAGGAGTAAATATTACTCAGAGTCAATCAACTCTCAACTTAGAAAGCATAATATTAATTGTCTTCCTGTGTCCATACAGAAAGGACATTGCTTTAAGGTAAACTATTCAAAAGACTAAGGAGAGGAGAAAGGCAATATTAACTTATAATATAAGTTCAGTGTCCTAGAAAGATCTGATCTTACAAATGAACAGAATCTGATTAGGGGAATAAGCTGATTAACTGTTTGGGGAAGAGAGCATAGAGAAGTAGTTACAAATAAACAAAAGAATGGGAGCACTGGGATAGGTGTGACCTGATTATACTAAGCTTCCTGAGGAAGGACAAAACAGTGTTATCCTATAGGAGGGTATAGCTCGAGTAACTTTTTTTTTTAACTGGATGACTACTTTAAGGCATGGACATGACTGCTGAGGGTTCTGGAAGTACAGGGAGATTGAGGGAGGTAGTTTGCCTCACCCCCAGCCTGGAGAGTTCAGTTACATAACTTGCATACCCAAATTTTCAGCAGATTATTTCGTTTGAGGTCAGTTCCAAGATGGTGGAGTCTGACCCAGTGCGTGTTGGTGATTTTGGATTGTGTGTCTGTCTCTCTCCTACTAACTTCACTCAGCCTGATACTCTCCAGATCCATCCATAACACTGCACTGTAGCATTGTCCTCCCGTTGTTCATTGATTTGCTCGAGTGGGCACCGGTAATGTTTCACAAAAAATTGTGAGACTTACTATTAATGTGTTTGGCATATTGAATACATCACGGGTAGCTTTCCAAGAGGGGTGGAGGAATCGAACCAGGGTATGCTGCATGCAAGGTAAATGCCCTATGCGCTGTGCTATCACTGCAGCCTCAAATCCATTGATATGGCAGAAAATTACAAGATTTCATCTTTTTGTATAGCGGAATAGTATTCTATTGTGTATATGTACCATAGTTTCTTTATCTAATCATGTTTTGTTGGACACTTAGCTTATTTCTAGATTTTGGCAATTGTATATAGAGCTGCAATGAACATAGGAGTTCAAATATCTTTTCTAGATAGATTTTGAGCCCTTTGGGTAGAAGCCCAGAAGTGAAATTGCTGGATTATATGGAAGCTCAATTCTTTTTTTTTTTATGTAGGAATACTGCTATTTATTCAGCCACAGATTAGCTGATTGAATTGGGCATGAACTCCACCTTTCTTTTTTTTCATTTTTTATAATTTTATTTATTTAATCACCATGAGAGCAGTTACAAAGCTTTCAGGTTTAAGTCTCGGTCATACAATGAAACACCTGTACCTTCACCAGTGCCTATTCTCCACCCCCAACAACCCCAGTATACCCCCATCCCACACCCTCCCCCTACCTGTGGGCCAGATGATTTCCACATTAGTCTCTCTCTACTTTGATCACATTCAATATTTTGACACCAGACCCACCATTATTATTTGAGATTTTACCCCAACACTCAGATCTGCTGAAAAGGCAACAGTAGACAATTTATTTTCTATTGCTGGTTATGAATAACATATAATGTCACATGGCTGAAGTAGTGATCACGCGATTTTGAAATTCCGAAATTTTAACACTTAAATCTGGAGGGATTTCTGCCAAAACCTTCTGAGTTCCGAGATTTGCTCCTGAGACTCTGGGATCATGGCCATTAAGAAGCTTGATCAGGAGCCAGAAAGGCCTTTCATGAGAGGAGACTCGGGGTCTTGTTGGGGTGGGGAGGACAGGACCGGCTCCACCCCCATTTTTTGAGACCCAAAATAGCTCATCACTGTGAGCCCAAATCTGACTGTTACAATGACCTCTGGAGGATGACAGCCACTGAGCCACCAGGGGGAAGCAGGTGGAGGGACAACACCCTTTCACCCCTAGGGTGGCCTGGCGACAGTAACCTACTGCGTGGTCCGGACGCATTTCTGCCAAAAGCTGCTGGGTTTCGAGATTTGTTTCTGAGTCTCTGGGATCATGGCCATTAAGCACCTTGATCAGGAGCCAGAGAGGCCTTTCATGGGCGATGACTTGGGGTCTCGTTGGGACTGGGAGGACAGGACCGGCTCCACCCCTATCCTGTGAGGCCCTGCATGTCTCGTCACTGCGGGCCCAAACCTGACTGTCCAGTGGTCTCTGGAAGATGGTGGCCACGGGGCCGCCAGGGGGAACAGGCCAAGGCACGAAACCTATTCCCACCTGGGTTGGCCCAGCATTGGTAACCTACTGCAGGAACTGGACGCATTTCTTCCAAAGGCCGCTGGGTTTCGAGATTTGTTTCTGAGTTTCTGGGATCACGGCCATTAAGCAGCTCAATCAGGAACCAGAGAGGCTATGCCTCCAATCCTATAGCTGAGCCGGAGGTGGTTTGTGGGTGTGTTTCACACATACCTAAGTTCTGACCGTTTACTTTCTTGATAAACTTTGCCCCAAGTTTTTGAGGTCTGGCCAAAGGCACAGCAGCAATTTTGGGGTATCTGGAATTCTGAAGGCACCATCAGGCTACTGATGCATTTGCCTCACAGGTACGGATTGACCTGCTGGCAGCACCATACCCCCTTCAATTCTTTAATATCTAAGAACTGTACATATTTCTTTCTTATTTAAAGAAGATGACTTAATACTTTTTGAAAAACTGGTTTTAAGGCTATGAATTCTCTAAGCTGTTCCCATTTCACAAAGCTCTGTTAGATCCTTCAAATTGGAATGATAATATAGTTGGATAGAGTATTCTGGAGAGGTGTTCAGTTCAGTGAGTTTTTTTTTCTCACTATATCTACCATGACCTGCCCACACGGCAGAGTCTGGCAAACTCCCTATGTTGTACCCAATATGCCAAATACCAGTAACAATGATGGGTCTCATTCTCTTAAAGAGCCTTGAATATAGCACTTTCTTAAAAATCTCAGGGCTAGGATGAAGGAGACGTTACTGGGGCCTGCTCGAGGCAATCGACAAATAACAGGATGATCTGTGATCTGTGATATCTACCATTATCTACAGGTGCATAGTATCCCATTTAATACATATGCTATAACTTTAATGGGCTTTCCCTTATATGTAAGTTACATTTTGTCATCTTATTTCAATATTCTTTCTTAATATTTGGCTTTTTTAGTTTAGATTACAGTGTATATTGAAGTTTTTCTATTTGGGTATAGTTTTGCTGACATATTCTTCTGTATTCTTGGATCTAAGTTCCACAACTCTGGGAAATTTTTCTGCCATTTATTTAACTATTGGTTCTTCAACTAATTTGCTATCCGTGACTCCAATGATTCTTAAGTTGTTCCTTTAGACTTCATCCATAGATCTCTGTTAGGCTTTTACTTTCTTTTCAGACCTTCAAATCTATACATCTTTCTTGTATTCTAATTGTCTCCAATATTTCAACTTAAACTTCTTGATCTTATCCTTAGTTGTTATTCTGTTGCTTAGACCAACTATTGCAATTTTCATATCACCAAACATTTTATTTATTTATTTATTTTGAATACCCATCCCTCCACCAGTGTCCATTTCTCACCACCACGGATCCCAGTATCCCTCCCAACCCCCATCCCTCCCATTCCACCCTGCCTCTGTAGCAGGGCATTCCCCTCTATTCTCTCTCCTTTTGGTTGTTGTGGTTTGCAAAAGAGTTAAGTCTGATTTTCAGGGAGAAACATTGGATGATTTACTTTCCATTGATCACTTTGTATATAAGGAGATGGCTTACAAGGCCACGCGGTTTGGAAAGAATGTCCTGATGGCCACTTGCAGGCTCATGGTCATTCCATCTGGAGAAGGCGGGATGCAACATCTACCCCATCTGGGACCTCCCGGTGATAATCGGCTCTGTTTGGGACCTGGAGCATTCTCAGCGAGCTGTGGGGCCCCCCAGCTGGTTTTCTTCTTTGTTGTTGTATGTTTTTAAGATGGTGCTGGGAGGCAGGCCATTTTCTTCATTTTAAAAAACTTCTGATTATAGTTTTATCATTTATGCTTTCATATTTTCTTGCTCTTTGCTGACTGTACCATGGTTTCTCTGAACTAATGAAACATACTCAACATGATGCCACTAAAGTAATTCTCTGGGAATATATAGAACTGGTTTGTACTGTTAGAGTGTTCTATGTTATTATTTGAACTTGTTTAATTATACGCATCTTTTTCCATTGTGTTTGTTCTGTTCCTGCTGTGTGGAGGGTGTTTTTTTTGTAGTTACTTCCCCCATATAGATATGGAGGTGGCCATTTGAGAACATGGTGAAACAGGTATGTCCTGGATGCTGTCAGAACTCAGCTGGGATTAAGGGATTCACTTCCAAATGAAGATTATAATGTAATCTGTACTGTAGATTTGAGGGCCAAATAAATGATTTATTATGAAATACTTAAAATAAACAATAGTAAGTGATTAAAAATTTAGTTGTTGTTATTTATTTGAAAACTATTCTTTGTTTCTTTTTTTTTTACTTTTTAATGTGTAAACTCCTTTGTAATGACTCAAAAGTACAGATAATCTTGACTAAACAACCTCAAAAAAATTTTAAGATTAAGTAAAATACTAGGTCAAAACAATTCTAAAGCAATTTCCCTGGTGATACATATGGTGTCCTGAGTTCCACCAGGAGGTCTTCAGGTACTCTCTTTCTCTCTCTCTCTCTCCCTCTCTCTCTCTCTCTCTCACACACACACACACACTCACACACACTCATACACACACATAGAATACATGATTTCTGCTAATGATCAAAGTGGAGTTTAACACAATGGTCACTGTGTAACGAGTGCATGGAAAGAATGGATGAATTCTAGACCACTGAAAGTGGACCATGGCAAAATTTTGGCCTAAGACCACTCTGGCAGGTATTCTAATGGTCCCAAGGTTAGAAGTCACCTTCTTGATGAATCTGTCTGTTCCCTTTTAAATAGTTTATGAAACTTCCTAATTATTTTTTGTATTACCTAAAGAGTACAACTCTTTTCAAGAGAGCAGGTAAAGAATCAACTGTCTTAGTCTTTGTGCAAATATGCTGGAGCTTTGAAATCTAAAACACACTCAACTATAAGACTGTGTGTAATCATAGTCTATATTGGATGCCAGAAAACTGAAGCAAGAGGCAACTCTGCTGAATAAAGTGTTCATTTAAACAAAACTTCTTATTACTGGCAGTTGGTAGTGGTAAGCATTGTGTCGTTTCTTCCTGATTTAATCTTGATTTCTTGGATGTTTGAAGAGTTATAAGAAATCAGCAGGAAAATTCAGCCAAAGCACAGAAGGAGTTTCATCTGATTACAGCACTCAGTGGTGAATCCTTCAAGATAGTCTTAGAAATATATTACGAAAAATTGACCTGATTTTTAAGTTTAAAATTTCTAATGGAACTTAAAAAAATAGTTAACATCATGTGTAATCAAATATATCGTGGTTAAAATATATTTTGTAAAACAAGCTTTAGCCCATTTTTTTAATTTTAAAAACATATCTTGCAAGCTTAAAAAAATGAACTAATAAACAAGAAACCAAACAGGATTCACTGTCAGTAGAAGTACTTGATTTATTTTGTAAAATGTCACAGTAAAATAATTTGAGTTAACAATTTAGGAAGTTAATCTATTTATTCATCATCATGGATTGGGAATTTCGTAAGGTTAAAGTTATTTCTTGGAGCCAGAGAAAGAGCTGGTAAGGAGGTTGCCATGCAAATGGTTGACCTGGATTTGATCGCCAGCATCCTATGAAGTCCTGTGAGTCATCTAGTAGTGATCCCTGAGCAATGTTGGGTGAGATTTAAAGATAAAAGAGTAAACCTCTTATTGGTTACCTTTAAAGGAAGGTATGCTAAATTATATTTTAATACAAATTAATTTTGAAACTGGATTTCCTCAAGGATATCTATCCTGAGTAGTGATATTTATTCACTCTACTAACACTTGTGTTTTCCTAGTACTGTCAAATTAGTGTATGGAGATAGAAAAGATGTGACCCTCAAATTCTGCCCCTTTAAAGAGATAATAGCGGATAAATAAATTAAAAACACATGATTCCCATAATAGTTAACATAGTAAAAGGTATTATGGGAAAGCATGGAGTACAGCTCTATTTACAAGCAAAAATGTTTAATAAATTCACTGTCACTGTCACTGTCCTCCCAATAGTTCATCAATTTGCTCGAACAGACCCAGTAACATCTCCATCGTGAGACTTGTTGTTACTGTGTTTAATAAATTAGATATATTATAGTTTCTTCTAGACTGATTATTTTAAGAATTTTGAGATAAATAGTATATTGTTGCATTGTAATTATTTTATACTTGTGAGAAGCAAATATAATATTATTCACTAAATGTACCAAGAGAGAGACTTTAGATGAGAATGAGTTTGGAAAAGTTGAAGTTTTTATAGTTTCTTTCTTTGAGTGCAGGTGGTGAAGTACAGCACTAAACTTGGAATCAGTCTCCTGAAGTCAAGTTATATTTAATATATTATATAATTATATTATATATTATTATATTGTATATTATATAATTATACATCCTATTATTTAGTTTTTACCCTAGAGAACCCGGCAGGCTACCGAGAGCATCCTGCCCGATGGCAGAATCTGGCAAACTTCCTGTGGCGTACTCAATATGCCAAAAACCAATAACAATGATGGGTCTCATTCTCCTGACCCTGAAAGAGCCTTGAATATGGCACTTTCTAAAATCTCAAGGGCTAGGATGAAGGAGACGTTACTGGTGCCTGCTCGAGGAAATCGATGAACAACAAGATGATCGTGATTGTGATAATATATCACACATATCATATATATTATATATAAATCCGAGAGAGGTGGAGGAATTGAACCCAGTTGGGCTGGACTGGCTGCATGCAAGGCAAATGCCCTACCACTGTGCTATCACTCCAGTCCGTACAATATATAATATAATTATATATTCACTGTCACTGTCACTGTCCTCCCATTGTTCATCGATTTGCTCAAGTGGGCCCAGTAACATTGTGAGACTTATTACTGTGTTTGGCATATCAAATATGTCACAGGGAGCTTGCCAGGCTTTGCTGTGCGGGCATGATACTCTCAGTAGCTTGCAGGGCTCTCTGAAAGGGACAGAGGAATCAAAGGTGGAGGAATCAGACTCAGGTTGGCCGAGTTGGCCGCATGCAAGGCAAACGCCCTACCCGCTGTGCTATCGCTCCAACCCAATTATATATTATAATATATAATATAATTATATAATTCATAACATGAATATAATATATTATGTATAATTGTATATTTAATATTAATTTTATATTAATTAATATTCTTGCTTCCTCTTCTTCAAACAATTGTAGATAAAAATTACATTTAACTTTATAGCTTCTGATAAAATTAGATAAATTTTATTCATGTGAAATCATTTCTGAGACATAAGTGCTCTATAAGTATTAACATGATGATTTTTATGATGATGATGGCAACAAAGACAATTATTAAGACTTTTTACTCAATATTCTTCATGAGCATTTTATATTAAAACAAACAAAACAATTGAAGGCTATATAAAGTAGCTACACCTCACCTAATACACAAATCGAAAAACTCAAGTTAGATGAATTGGATAACTTGAAGGGGTGCAGTTTATTGGATTACCTTTTAGTAGGACTGGATTGTTTTTATGCTATTACCATATCTTTTCTATGGCAATTAACCATTGAATAAAAATTCCAAAAATTATCTGGGAGAACAGAAGCTCAAAAACACAAATCACTGGACATGTTTCTGACAGCTATATATATTGGAGTAATTTGTGAAAAGGTTTGTCTCCTCCCTTAAAATGGATGTGGATTTGGCCACTAATAAATAGAATTCAGTTCATATGAATAGACATGTAAGCTGAATGAAGAAATGGAATATGAAAATTTTGAACTGGATTTGCATATCTTTGTGAAAAGAAATCTGTAACCAACATAAATAATTTCCTTTGGATGTAACTCCTATAAGAAAAAATAGGAGTGGAAGTGAAGCTAATATTGGAGAAAATTATAAGAGGAGACCTAGTATAAAAAAGTTTTATAAACTTATTCTACAGAGAATGAGTATGCCAATTACTTAATGGGAACATATTTGACTTGATTTCTGTTACTTGTGGCTTTTCATCTGTGAAATAGATGCATATTTCCTATTCCCATGATTCTTAGGAATAATACGTATGTCAAAATATGCAGTAGAAGTCATGTGATTTCTATCTCTCCCTTGGTATGGTGACACCAAATGACTTGTTCCTGACACCTGAGAGGAAAACTCGGATAGTACGAATGGACCTTTACTACCAGCTCTTATGTCTGCAACTTCCAATATGACTTTCTGTTGTTCGGTATCTGCCAGAACAAGTATTTCCTCTAGCTTCTTCAACGGTGATTTATTTACTTCTTTCTTTCTTCCTTCCCTGCCCCCTCCCTCCCTCCATTCCATCCTTCCTTCCTTCCTTCCTTCCTTTTTCTTTCTCTCTTTTTCTCCCTCCTTCCCTCCCTTCCTCCTTCCCTCCCTCCCTCCCTCCGTTCCTCCTTCCCTCCCTCCCTCCCCCTCTCCCTCTCTCTCTTTCTTTCTTTCTTTCTTTCTTTCTTTCTTTCTTTCTTTCTTTCTTTCTTTCTTTCTTTCTTGTCTTCCTTTCCTAGCCTCATAATAGAAGATGTAAAGCAAAGGCAAAATTGGGTAGTTCAAACTTTTCATTTTCTCTTAGTGAATCTGCCAATGAAGTTTAATTCATTTATTTTTAATTAATATGCAGGTATACAAATATGTATATTATATGGAAAAAGCCCACAAGCCAAATTAAGGATGGAAGGATTAAGAAATTGTGGTGTATCCTCCCAACACCCTTTATTTGTTGTTCCCTTCTCTATCTGAGCTGCGTTTTCCCCCAGCATGTGCAGCTGGCCTCCAAGCCATGGAGTAAGCCTCCTGGTACTTATAAGCTATTCTTGGGTGTTAATCTCCTATTTTGTTACTTTATATTCCCCAGATGAATACAATCTTTTTATGTCTGTCCTCTCTTTCTGACTCATTTCACTTAGCATGATACTTTCCATGTAGTACCACTTGTATGCAAATTTCATGACTTCATCTTTTCTAACAACTACATTGTACTCCATTGTGTAGATACATGCTGAAAGTAGACTATAGACTGACCATGATTGCCACTCAATGCCTCTTTTGCAAACCACAGCACCCAAAAAAAGAGAGAACAAAAGGGAATGCCCTGTCACAGAGACAGGGTGGGATGGGGGCGTGGGGTGTGGGAAGGATACTGGGATCAGTGGTGGTGAGAATGGGAACAGGTGGAGGGATGGGCACTCGATCATTGTATAACTGAAACTCACTTAATCACTTAATCACTTAACTTCCCGTTAGTCGTCGATTTGCTAGAGCGGGCGCCAGTAACGTCTCCATTTGTCCCTGTCGCGTGCTAGTGTAGCCCAATGGCATCTGTTCGCTCTGGGAACATGAAGAGCCTCAAACCGATCGTTCATGATCTTGACGAAGAAGTCTGACCATCTGGTAGGTGGACTGAAACTCAGGTTTTCAGGTTTTCAGGTTTTCAGGTGGGCTGAAACTCAAGCACAAAAATTTGTAAGGCTACACTGTACCTCAAGGTGTTTCACTAATAAAAACTAAAAAAAAAAGAAATTGTGGTATAAATACATAACAGAATTCTATTCAGTTCTAAAGAAGGACAAATCATGCAACATGCCATAGCTTGGAAGGAACAGAGAATATTATGCTGAATAAAATCAGTCAGATGGAAAGGGATAGACACAGAGTTATCTTTCTCATATGTGGGATTTAAAGATCCAAAATGGAGGATACACAATTAAGAAACACAATAAGGCAGCAGAACTAGAATTTGCTCACAGAACTGAGGTTGTGATGGGGGACAATTGAAAGGAGAGGCTTTTGGAAAGAAATGGGTACTCTGGTGGTGAGTGTGACTTTGGAACAATAAACACATAAAATAATTATTATTAAGTGTTGTAAATCACAGTACATCAATAAAGATAAAAATTTTTAAATGTTATGTTTTGAATTGAAAGTCACAGTCCTCCCGTTGTTTATCGATTTTCTCGAATGGGCCCAGTAACATCTCCCATCGTGAGACTTGTTGTTACTGTGTTTGGCATATCGAATATGTCACGGGTAGCTTGCCAGGCTCTGCCGTGCGGGTGAGATACTCTCGGTAGCTTGCCGGGCTCTCCAAGAGAGGCGGAGGAATCAAACTGGGGTCGGCCGTGTTGGCTGCGTGCAAGGCAAACGCCCTACCGCTGTGCTATCACTCTAGCCCCAAATGTTATGTTTTATTATTGAATTTTGTTTTCATTGGAAGAATGCAAAGATAAACATTTTTTATGTTTATAAAGAGAGCTGGGGTGAACTTATTATCTCTGATTTGCAGCCATTGATGAGGCAGGCAAATGCTAGCTGAAGAAATGCCATGTGTTTTTCAATGCCCCGCAGTGCTGCCAGACTTTATCCACCTTAATAAGTACTTAAGTACTTAAGTATGAGACACATAAGTATGAGATGTTGAGTGCTAATAACATTATATATTTAATTTAGAAGTTATGTACAACAATTTTTGAATAAATTGAAATTTAATGTCCAGCACTCAATTTTTTCTATAAAATTATTTTTTTCTGTGAGAAGTTAATAATAAATGCTTTATATTTGCATCATGCCTCTATCTAAAGAGATCAAAGATCTGATAAAGCTCACTGAGATCTGGGGAGAATTCCAGGCTCTTTTGTACTCTGCTCAGCTCTCCCAGAAAGGCTGCCTCCAGGAATGGGTCTGAACTGTGGAAAAACTGTCTCTTTTATGTCCTGTCAGCTTCTTGAAGTTCTGCTCAGTTATTTATCCCTTATGGCCAACATCTCAAATCCTAAAGGTTCATTCCCTGTATAATTCTAGTTATATGTGGAATTTTTGATATTTTTATTCAAATTTAATTTCAGTTTAAGTTTTGCAAAGTATTTGTACAGAAGCACCAAATAAAACTTAATTTAACTAGCATTACAAGAAAGGGAAAAGTGACATCAAATAGCGAGAATTCATATCCGTAGGGAATGCTGATGCAATGTCTTGAGAGTTTTATGACCACTCATAATATTGTCTATGAGTTATAATTTTATGTTATTTTAATACAGCATATTATTCTACATGCTTTTAATGTGTCTTCTCATTTATGTGAATTATTCTATTCACATAACTATTCTTTTGTCTGTTCAAAAGTTACTTCTTTTGAGAAGCTTTCTCATAGATGATGATAGTCTAATGTTGTTACTATATACTTCAGCCTAAATGATTCATCAAGTCTAGTATCATTTATATATGCACTGTATTTATATCCACTCCCTCCACCCACGCCATCACCTCATTAAAGAGATACCACCTATTTTATTGTCTGCTGAATTTTTCTTATCTAACTCAGTGCTGGACAAAAAGTGCTCTTGTGTTTTTAGAATGGGTGAGTTGCATCAATTACCATAAGATCCCATAAAATTAAAAACTACAGCAAGGCCTTTTACTTCAAACAGCCTGCTTTCTGCTTCCACCTAATAAGAAACACTTCAGGAGATATTTTGTTTCTGCTACTCTGAAAGCAATGAACTCTTTACTGTATTAATTTTAAATGAGTATTTGAGATCTCAGCCCCGGGACTTGCATGCCTTTATTCCTCTGCCGGTACCTTCATGCGTGTGGAGAGTGAGTGGTCTCAGCATGGTGGTGGCTGGTTCTGGAGGTCTTCGGCTGCCAGAGCCCTAGTCGGGGAGGGGAGGGAAACTCAACCCACTCCCCTCCAAGGGACCCTGGCGAGGAGAGCCAGGCACGGGGGCAGGAGACTCTGCGCTGTTCTCTTCCGCGAGCTGGGTTTTATAGTCTCTGGGTCTTGGCCGTTGATGGGATTACATGGTGCCAGGGGGCCAATTGGTGAGTCCCCTGCCTACTGGAAGATCTCCAACCCTGCTTGGATCGGGGCTGAGCATCCTCTACCCAGACGCTCCATATTCCAGTAGGCAGGGGTCACACCCACCAACTGGCCCCCTGGCGCCATGTAATCCCATCAATGGCCAAGACCTAGAGACTATAAAACCCAGCTCCCAGAAGTGCTCGGCCGTGCGACATCTTATTATCTCATTCTTACTTTGGACAAACTGGCAGGCTACCGAATGTAACCTGACCACAGAGCAGAGTCTGGCAAACTCCCCGTGGCGTACCCAATATGCCAAATACCAGTAACAATGATGGGTCTCATTCTTCTAACCCTGAAAGAGCCTTGAATATGGCACTTTAAAAAAATCTCAGAGCTAGGACGAAGGAAACGTTACTGGGGCCTGCTCGAGGCAATCAACGAACAATAGGATGGTCATGATTGTGATCAGGGGTATTTGAGAAAGAAATCAGAGCAAAGGTTATAACCTGTAATATTAAATAAACATTATATAAGAAATATTTATGTAATCATGTTAACTTTATAACATGAACATGCTTAGTTAGGCAAAAAAGAAAACCTTTAATTGTTTCTTATTATTTTAAGGGGTCTCCCAAACAAAGTGCAGGTGCCTCAGGTCCCAGCAGCAATTCTTTTTTTTGGGGGGGTCACACCCAGCAGTTGCACAGGGGATACTCCTGGCTCATGCACTCAGGAATTTCTCCTGTCAGTGCTTGGGGGACCATATGGGGTGCCGGGAATCGAATTCGGTCGGCAGCATGCAAGGCAAGCTCCCTACCTACTGTGCTCTAGTCCCTCAGCAGCAATTCTTGACAAACTAGGCAGGCAATTCACTGCAGGGACCCAGGATGCCATGCTGCTTGGTGGTAGGATTAACTCTTGAGGTCCTCTAGATTTTCACCCAGTGGTTCTAATGGAACCATGTGATGCTGGGAATTAAACTGAACAAGGTGAATGTGTAGTTGTGCATCAGTGCTGTACTATCTCTTGGCTCTGAATCTGAGGTACTTAACAGAGAGGGAAAAATCCTTGTTTATGAAAGACAACAAGGCTTTCATTTCTAGAAACTGAAAAAATGTATTTTATATAACCCTGCAATATAATCACTTGTTCCTCTGTTCGTCTTTAATATATTCAACTCTTCATTTGTTTTATCTGCTAGAGTTTCGCAGCCCATAGTCTTCATTTTAAGAAAATATAGATGTGATTTTCTTTATCTTCCTTATTTTGTAAGATATAAAAGCAGCTTGATTATTTAAAGATATTTAGTGTGTGCAGTACCAGGGTTTCATATACGAGCAACCCACACCTGGCCATTGAACTACACTCTTGACCCTGGGAGCCTCCCCCAACCTCCCCAACAACACAGTGCGGGTGCTACAGGCTACACAGAGAAGGATTGCTGCAGTCAATGGAAAATAGGTGAAGGCTCTGACTTCCCTGAGACCCTGGTCTCCTTGTCAGAGACTAAAGCAATTCTCTCCTTAGGCTACATATTTTACACTGGCCTAAGAAAGGATGTGGAATTTCTAAGGCAGTATGACCCACCATAAAGAAACAAAATTCTCTATAAATAATATAATCTTAAAGCTACATACCTAAAATAAAGATATTTAGAAATATTTACCTTCTTTATTTCCATGCCTGAGAATCTCCCTTAAAAAAGAAATCATGTGAAGATTTATGCTGACAAACAGCATCACTGTTTAACTCAATACAGAATGGAGAATCATTAAGTACTCAATAACATAGACTGGGTAAATAAACCATAGCATGCCTGTACGAGAAAATATATAACAGAATTTTAAGTGTAGGGAAATTTTTATAAATATAGTAGAGAATGGTCACAGTATAATATTACATAAATAAATAAAAAGACTTAAAACTGATATATGTATATATATAAGTATAAACTCATTCATGCATACATTTGTCTTGAAACAATTTCTTGAATATGAACCAAAAAATCTCAGGCAACAAGAGTAAATATAGATCAGTGAGACAATATCAAACATGACACTAAAAAGCTTCTGCACAGGCTTAGGAAGCAGCCAATAAAATAAAAGAGGAATTTATGTAATTGGAAATATACTCAGAAAACAATTTTTCTGAGAAGGAATTAATGGCAAAAAATATATGAGAAATGACTACAACTCAATAGTAAAACAACACGAAACTTGATAAAAGATGGGCAAAGGACAAATTCTCCAAAGAAGATATAAACCTGTCCAACCAGGACTTGAAAAGCTAAAGCTACACAGCACTACCCATCAGGAAAATATAAATGAAAACCTTAGTGCGTGATCACCTCACATCTATTATGATAACTGTTATTAGAAAGATGAGATAAGTGTTGTTGAAGACCTGGTGGGATTGAAAACTGGCACAGCCATTATGTCATACAATATGGAACTTTAAAAATGAAGATTAGAACTACTATATGACACAGCAATTTATGAGAAATAGTTTGAACAAAGATTTCAAATAGCCTTTTGCACTTTCATATTTGTCACACAATTATTTATAATGGCTAAAGAATGGAAATGATCTAAATGTTTACTGATGGATGAATTGCTAAGGAAAATATGGCATATAGATAATATATACATATGGAAGAAGATGGAATACATTTAGAGGAATAAATGGAGCATTGCTGTTCAATTGCATGGAGTTTCAGTTATGCAAGTTCAAAAAGCTATGAAGATTTGCAGTGCTATATTTGGCATAGAATTAATAATGAACTGTAAAATTAAGCATTTGAGAAGTTTGAATCTTGTTATGCGTTTTCTTATCACATAAATTTAATTCTATAATGCATAAAATTACTAGTGTGATATGAAAAATGTGGTTTATTTTAAGAAAGCAATGCTGTCCTAATATTTGAATACCTTAGTCATTGAAATATACCAAATTAGTCAAATAAAGGAGAATAGATTTGATGATCTCATTAGAAGCCAAGAGAGTCTGGTAACATAATGTATATATTCTTAAATGAAAGCTTCAGTTGGAAACACTTCTCAGTCTGAAAAGAATATTTATAAAACAAATAGACAGAACACTTGTTAGTTTTAATAGAATATGGAAAACATAGAATGTTATACCTTTATATAAGGCTCAATTGAGAGGAGAGTATCTTATTATCACTAAAATAAGTTCCTCACGTAACATTGTTGATGGGTCGTTAGAAACTGGTACTTAAAGTAAAATGACGTATAATGAAAGAAGGTCTTTGAATAAAGTTTTTCATTTTCAACAAGAGCTAATTTTTTTTCTTATCAAAATATGGCAATTGATGCCAGATGAAACAAAATTATTCAAAGACCTGCTTTGACTCTTTTCAACATTATACTGGTGGCTTATTTAGTGCTATGATGCAGAATAAAGAAATTATTTTTTATCTTAATCTTTTTTAATTTCAGGAGCTGGTTTTATTTACTATTTTGATTTATTTTAATCCTTTGGTTTATTTTTTGCTATAGTTACATAGTTAAAATAGTGTTAATATTATGGTAATGATATACAATGTTCCTGCACCTTATTATCAAGAAAAATTCCAAGACTCTCCACCACTGTCTTCTTGATGCTTCTTCATTCCCCCCCCCCTCAACCTCAACCTATTCCCCCATTACTTGGTGATGTGAGTTTGGTGATGATCTTACTTGTATGTGGTACATACAGAGAAAAAACAGGGAATAGACTGTATTGAATATTGTGAAAGCCTTGGGCTTGAAATACAAAACCCAGATAAAGAAATTAACTGAAAATATGCTTTAAAGTGATAAAAATGTACAAATGAAGCCAAAAACAAATAATTAAGAATATACAGAATTTAAAAAGTCAGTGTAGAGGTTTTTCATATTAAAATGCAACCATGGTCGTCCTTCATGCCCTACCGAGGTCACGAGTTGCCCCCCATGAGCAGCTCTCCAGCATGGCCATGGCTCCAGAGGCACAAGGACTTAATGCAGAGCCTGGCAGCTTGTGGGAGAAAAGTGAATGGACTATGTGTTAATCCATGGTACCATGCCTCCCTGGGAGGGAAGGAGTGTCGCTCTCTTCCACCTCTTTCCCCCTGGGCAGCAAGATAGTGGCCACCTCGGAGCTTTTTGGAAATCCAGGTATGAGCTGGAGGTGTCAGGGCAACTGCAACCTCATGGGAAGGGGACGTTCCCGGCTCGTCCTCCACGCCCTATTGAGGTCATGAGTTGCCCCCCACGAGTGGCTCTCCAGCACAGCCATGGCTCCAGAGCCACAGAAACAAATCTCATAATTATCTGGCTCTTGGCAGAAATTACTCCAGGCTTAATAAGTAAAATATCAGAAATCCAAAATGGACATCAAATGGTTCTCATAACCAGCTGTAGAAAACAAATTATTTCACAATTCCTTTTCAGCAGTTCTGATTGTTGGGTGGAAACTCTAAACAATAATGGTGCATCTTTTGTCAAAATAATGAATGTAATCAAAGTAGACAGAGTGTTAAGTAGAATTCATCTGCCTCACAGGCACTGGGAGGGGTGGGAGGGGGGATATATTGGGGTTCTTGATGGTGAAAAATAAGTAATGGTGAAGAAAAAGGTGTTTGATCATTGCATGACCAAGACTTAAACCTGAAAGCTTTGTAACTTTTCCCACAGTGATTCAATATATATATATATATATATATATATATATATATATATATAAAGGCAACTATGAAAGTTAGTTGATTTTATATGTTAATGAAATCTTTAAGATAGCACAAATTGTTAAATAACTAAAAATAAGTATAATTCAAAATGTGTTATATTTTTTACCTGAACATAAAACCTGTATGTTAAGATTTCTGACCACACCTTGGGCCCAAAAGCAGTTCAGGGTCTGCTACTGTCTTGTGCTTAGGGGGGCACTCCTGGTAGTACTTGGGGGAGTAAATAATCATATGTAATGCTGGTGATCAAACCCGGAATTCAAGATTTTTTTTATTTAAAGACCAGAACAAATGGAGTTTTGAGTGTCCCCAAGTTAAGGGAAACTCAATATTTTTAAGATGTCAATTTTTTTTTAAATTAATTTGTGACTTTTAGCCAATGTTGATCAAAATTCAAGCTATTTTTTTGTTAAGTTTGTATGTTGTTAGTAAGAATATAGACTATCTAAAAGTCAATATAATACTAAAGAATAAAATAGTTGAAGGAAATTTTTATACAAATATGTAAAAATAATAATAGGTAATATTATTTTACCATTAAGCTAGACTACCAGAAAAAATCATATCTTTATTTCATTTTTTGTGTATAACACAAAGCTGAAATAATAATAATATTAATATTTTTCCATTGCGCTACATATAAAGGTCAAAGTATACTTTAATTTTAATTAATTTAATTTGTTTATGTTGTGTTGACACCTATGACTTTGGGTATACAGTTATCTCACTTTACCATCACCAAAGTGCCTAAAACCTTTGACCCATGTCCTTCTGCCCCCTTCAAGTTCACCTCCTCATTCCCCATTTTAATCTCCCTCCTAATATGGTGTTCGCAGTTCTCTATCCCAGTACCAAAGTCTTGTTATCAGGTGAGAGCTGCTATAGTCTGTTATGTTTCCCTACTAAACACCACAGATGAATAAAATCATCTGGTGACAAAACTTCTATTACTAAGGTTGAGTAAGACTGTGTTAAAACTTTAATGGGAAGTCTGGGGCCCTACTAAGTGGTACTCAAACATTACTCTTGGCTCTGTTCTCAGAGATCATATATTGTATCATGGATTGAGCAGATTGGGCCATGAGCAAGGCCCTTAAGTCCTTTAATATATCTCTGGCCCCATAAAATTTTTTGTTAATGTATATATTCATGTAACCTATGATACAATCTCCTGGTAAGAATAAGATATTTTATCACTAAAATGTTTTGCATGTTGTTTTCAGTTAACCCTTACTCCTTACTCAGAGACAACCACCATTTTGATTTGTATTACTGTCCCCACCCTCATTTCCTTAAACATTGTATGAATATACTGAAATGGTGAGTATTCTTGTGTCTGACTTTTAAACTAATAATCCTAGATACTCATTTATATTGTTCAGTGTCTCAGTAGCTTTGTGCGTGTCTGTTCTTATTTCCTAAGAAGTATGGATATGGTGTAATTTATATTTTCATTTTCTTTTAGATGGTGACAGTGCTCTTTTAAGTTTGGGGCAATATTTATACATTTTTATGTAAATATCTCTACATAGAAAGTTTTATTGTTAACTTATATTTTTTATGCCCACAAAAATTGCTAGAAAATGATGTATGCTTGATTTACAGGTAATTTTACAAATTAGTTATAGTACTTTGTGCTCTCATTAAAACATTTTGAGAATTTTATTTGTCCCACATTATTGCCAATATACTGTCTATATATGCAATTCTTTTCATGATGAATAAAATTATTAGCAACATTTTATTTGATAATTAATTTAGAAATTGCCAACATTTGTGTAGATGTATATCTTTTGTAGAGTCTTTTCAGGTTAATTGCAATTTCATTGTCATTTTGGCTGCTGTTTTTCTTATTAATTTTAAGTAGTGATTTATATAATTGATGCAGGTCATTTGTTCCTTAATATTTTCTTATAGTCTATAGGTTGCCTGCATAGTTTTAATCAATTTAAAATTAGCATCTTTCAAGATTTTTAGTATTAATCGAGTAAGCAGTAAGAATCTTCAGCTGGTTCATATGATAATTTGAATTACAAAGATTTATATTCTATACCAAAGAAAAAGTATTTACAATGTTATGAACGGGGTTATTTTCTTGCTAGGCATCATTTGTGTGACTATCAATTTTTATAAAAGGTAATCAATATCACTATAGAATTAGAAAAAATGCCCAGTCAATAGAAAAAATAATGAACAGTATAAGCCCCAGTGGAATCAGGTATTAAAGAGTCCAGAGGACAATGACAAATACTTTACTGTAGGATACCTAATATATACTTTAATTTATTTCCAAGCCTTAGAATGCTTTCCCCTCAAAAGAATTCACCCTCTTACCCTCTCTCCCTGACAATAAATGTCTAAATCTTTATATCACAGGTGCACAAATTTATGACTCATAAACATGGTAACGTATCTATATCTACTATTGCTATATCTATGTCTATATTTATATTTGTATTTATATCTATATATCACTATTTTGGTTTTATTTTAAATGTTTTTAGTAGTGTTTTGTATTTTTGTACAACTATTTGGTACATACCAAAGCCTTATTTGGTTATTTCATAGTTTTCATGTTAACTCATTACAGGACATAAAATATATTAGAGATAAGAAACCTAGTAATATTGATTCAACTTTTCATTTGTTTTTTAATGTAGCACTTTGATTTAAAAAATTATTATTATTTAAAAAATTATTATAGGTTTTGGGCATACACATTTTCAACACTTATTCCATCACTGGTGTCAACTACCCTCCACCAGTGTCCTCGTTTACCTCCCATGCCCCAGCCTGCCTTCTTGAGGCACATTTGTAAGTTTGGTTATTATAGTTTGAATCTCATCCTTTCAGTTTTGTTAGTTCTAAAATTCAGGTCTACAGATAAATAACACCTCTTCACCACCAGTATGTTTGAATCCACTGACCCCATCTCCTGTTACATTCTTTCTGACTCTTCCACCTTTCCCACCTCAGTTTCTTTCCTTCTCTATCTTCAGTTCTCTAGTCCTGGTGTAATATAGAATTTTAAAAGCAAAGCTCATAAATAAAATAAAAACACACCTTTATTTAAGTGTCTAAGAGGTTACATTTACCAAGTAGTCCCAAAGACTAAAGTATCATATAGTAAGAATGAAATGTAAACAGGTGTTAATTTATAAACAGTAACATTTAATAAGAATAAATGTAAAGGAGTGTTGATTTATCAATGGTGATCAATCTCTCAGTAATCAGCTATTTACATAAATTTCTTTCGCAGCCAATAATTATCATTTATTAATTCAATTTGATGGTTGTATAGTTATTATGCTACCTAAAGATACTGAGGTCAAACCGAAAGACTGGAAAACATATAAACATCATAGATTTTAAAATATTGTAATTATTATGCAAGTTAATAGAATAAAAATTTATAAACATTAAACACTTGTCTATATTTTCTGCAAAATAGTTGACAAGATGCCATTGGTTGTTTAAAAGGTTTATAGGTAAGTAAGTTTCTCTATGAAGAAAATGAGGAAGGTATTAGGGGAGTCAAATAATATCTGGGCATAGTGTGTCTAGAGAAAATTAAAGAAGGAAGGAAAGTCTTAAACTTCAATAAAATTTATGAATGCTTGGAGAGCTAATGGAAAGTTTTCATGCCAAAGTAATATGCCAATAGAGGATCAAATCTCACAGAAATGGATATTCCATAATTCCTCTGAGTCATTTGTTGGAAGTAGAAGCATTTCCTTGGCCAATATAATAGTCTATGGCACAGAAAAGGAAAAAGAAGGAAGGAAGGAAGGAAGGAAGGAAGGAAGGAAGGAAGGAAGGAAGGAAGGAAGGAAGGAAGGAAGGGAGGGAGGGAGGGAGGGAGGGAGGGAGGAAAAAGAAGGAAGAGAAAGAAAAAAGAAAGGAAAAAAAGGGAAAGAAAGAAGAAAAGAGAAAGAGAGAGAAAGAAAGAAAGACAGAAAGAAAGAAAGAAAGAAAGAAAGAAAGAAAGAAAGAAAGAAAGAAAGATAAAGACAGAAAGAAAGAAAAAGAAAGATTCAGGAAACATACAGGAAGCAAGGAAGGAGAGAGATAAAGAGAACAAGAGTGAGTGAGAGAGAGTGAAAGTAAGAAAGAAAGTCAGCCTTATTTTTGAGATTAAGCGCATGTAAGGATGTCCACTTTCTCTGTTGCTGTTAAATATAGTTTTTGAAGTCCTTGCTACAGCCTTGCAAAAGTGCTCAAGAGTGCCAGAGGAGGGCCTTGTAAGTATTCACGAACAGCAAAAACTCTTTGCTGTGCAAAATCATCTCTACTTCTGTTTATTGTGATTAATTCCATTAATTCTGTGCATGGGGACTGCTTCTGGCGGTGCTCAGCAAACTATTTGTGGTGCTGGGGACTTTAACCACGGTCAGCCATGTGCAAGGCAAACACTTTGCCTCCTGTATTCTGTCTTCAGCCCCTACAGGAGATTCCTGGCAACTACAGAGGAAGACTAAACACAGGGCCAGGGCGTGAAGATACTTGCTCTCAGATCCTACAGTGCCAAGGTCTCGCCCACTAAGGCCATCCCAGGTCTCTACCCAGCAGGGCCCAAGAGGACACATGGTGCCAGGGAAAAATGGGTTATGGGTTGGGCATAAGCAAAGCATGCCCCCTAAACCCTATACTATCTCCCCAGCCCAACCCAACAATGTTCCTCTTGGACAGATTTTTTTTTTTTAATTTTTATTAGTGAGATATCATGAGGTACAGTTGTAGACTTACAAATTTTTGTGCTTGGGTTTCAATTATACAATGAATATTTATTATACAAAATACTAGAGCTATAGCACAGCAGTAGGGCGTTTGCCTTGCACGCAGCCAACATGGCCGACCCGAGTTCGATTCCTCCGTCCCTCTCGGAGAGCCCGGCAAGCTACCGAGAGTATCTTGCCCACACGGCAGAGCCTGGCAAGCTCCCCGTGACGTATTCGATATGCGAAACACAGTAACAACAAAGTCTCCAATGGAGACGTTACTGGACCCACTTGAGCAAATCGATGATCAACGGGAGGGCCTTTACCTTTACCTTGCCTTAATTCCATTGATTATATGCAATCCATATTCTTTCCTGTTAGTCCCTAAATACAAAAAATTCTTAGCACCTAGAAGCTCCTATAATTTATCATCCAACTAACTTATTTCTCTCTCCCTGTATAAATTGATATTTTATTTATTTTTAATTACATACATCTTTAAGGTTGCTTTCTAAAAATCAAATTGTCCATTGTTATTGCCAGATGATCTATTTTACTATGGTAACAATTATTGTCTTGAAGTTGATTAAGCACTTTACATTGTTAATTCTGTTTTGGGGATTACCTTTGCCTCTCCTTTTATAATCTATACCAATAAATTTAAAACATGTCTCTTATAAATAGTGGTTCATCATACACAAGTGAGAATAATGTATATCCAATGTAAGAATGAAAGATAAAAGAAAGAATGAAAGAAGGAAAAAAAGAAAGAACAACAAAGTCTCCAATGGAGACGTTACTGGGCCCGCTCGAGCAAATCGACGATCAACGGGAGGGCCTTTACCTTACCTTACTAAAAGTTCTTAACTTTTTATTAAGTTTGACAGTGTGTAGTTATTGATTGGAATGCTTTGTCCATTCTTATTTCATGTAGAAAATATAATATGCATAGCATTAGTATGAGTTTTGTATAATAATATTTTCTATTTAATATTTATTTTTGACATTGTATATTTGTTATTCAGACTTTGATTTTGTTATTTTTTAGTGATTTTATTGTGCATAGACAGTTGAAAGTTGAAATATTAAGTTGTATTATTCTATAGTCTAAAGAATGGAATCATTTTTCTCTGTTAAACAATTAGGTTAAGAGCCTGATCATGGGGCTGGAATGATAGTATAGTGGGTAGGACATTTGCCTTGCACATGGCTTACCCGGGTTCGATTTCCAGAATCCCATATGGTGCACTGAGCACTGCCAGGAGTAATTCCTGAGTGTAAAGCCAGGAGTAACCCTTGTGCATCACTGGTGTGATGCAAAAAAATTAAATAAAAGCCTGATCATGCATAATAATTTTTATTTATTTATTTATTTATTTATTTTTCAAATACCCATCCCTCCACCAGTGCCCATTTCCCACCACCACAGATTCCAGTATCCCTCCCACCCCCCCATCTCCCCATCCCACCCTGCCTCTGTGGCAGGGCATTCCCCTCTGTTCTCTCTCCTTTTGGGTGTTGTGGTTTGCAAAAGAGTTAAGCCTGATTTTCAGGGAGAAATGTTGGACGATTTACTTTCCATTGATCACTTTGTATATAAGGAGATGTCGCGCGGCCACATAAGTGGTCGCATGGTTCGGAAAATATGTCTTGGTACCCGTATGCCAGAGCTATGCTTGTAGGAGCTCATGGTCACCGGGGTTCCATCTGGAGAAGGCAGAATGGCAGCACCTACCCATCTGGGACCTCCCGGTGATAACCGGCTCTGTTTGGGACCTGGAGCATTCTCTGGGAGCTGTGGGGCCCTCCAGCCGCTTTTCTTCTTTGTTGCTGTGTGCTGTAAGATGGCATTGAGGGGAAAGTTGTGGGCATGACTTCCGGAATCAGAGGTTGCCTGGGAGCTGGGGGGCCCCATTGCGGTTTGGAAAAAATGTCCTGGTACCTGTATGCTACAGCTATGCTTGTAGGAGCTCATGGTCACCGGGGTTCCATCTGAAGAAGGTGGGAGGGCAGCACCTACCCCATCTGGGACCTCCTGGTGATCAATGCATAATAATTTAAATATTGTGCTGAACTCAAGCAGAGCCACAACTTTAATTAAAATGAATTCTTTTCCATTATCTCTCATAATATTTGAGCTGAAAGTGAATTGGTTACATCTTAACATGTTGGTTGATTTTTGGATTATATATCAATTTTAGTCCATAGATATTGAGATATTGACTCAACAATATAATCTTCAAGTTGTCTTGCAAATGTATAGTTGTATAATCCAGTCCCTTTTCAACTAAAACTAGAAATTTTTGTGGGTAATGTTGGCAGAGAAAATCATTTGGTTCAGTAACTTTCTGTGCTTGCTACTTCTCTATAGTACTATTCAATGTCTACTATTGTTTAAAACTTGTTTGACATCTATTTTCAAATAATCATTTTCTTTTTTAACATATTCCTTCTTAGTCAGCCATACCAGAACCATACAAAACCGTAAATAGAGAGAATACCAATTCAAAGAGACATTCATGCAGCATATTTTATTTATCATAAATATTATATTCTCTCTGTATGAATCTAGTTTCTCCCAGTAGAATAAGAACTTTATCCTCTATACAGACATTTTTTAGTTTGCTTTCAGTCTGGCAAGGACAGCTGTGTATTATATCATAACTTTCTTTCCTCAATGTTTGAACCTGAGAATTATTAGGTCATCTCAGTTTTACATATTTTTGAAATAAGAATGGGAACCACAAATTGTCTTTACATTATGACTGTTGGAGAGAACGATGAGGTAGTGTTTAAAAACATTGGTGTACATTAGAATGGTCTTATTGTCTTTAAACTTGTAGAAATAAAAGAAAAACTTGGTTCTATTCTTATTTATTTATTTATTTATTTATTTATTGAATCACTGTGGGAAAGGTTACAAAGCTTTCAGGTTTATGTCTCAGTCATGCAAATATCAAACACATTTCCCTTTACCAATACTTATTTTTTACCCTGAAGAACCCCAATAAAACCCCACCCCCCACCCCTCCCCGTCCCTGTGAGGCAGATGAATTCTAGTTAACACTCTATCTGCTTTGATTAGATTCATTATTTCATTAAGATTCACCACTATTATTTAGAGTTTACCCCCCCCCCCCAAATCAGACATGCTGAAAAAGCATTGTGAAGTGATTTGCTTTCTACAGCTGGGTTCAAGAATTAAATGTTGGTTTTGGATTTCTGCTATTTTACCTATTGACCCTGGAAGTATTTCTACTGAAAGTCAGATAGTTAAGAAATTGGTTTCTGTGTTCTGGAGTCGTGGCCGTGCTGGAGAGCCGCTCGCGGGGGGCAACCGGTGGCCTCGGTAGGGCGTGAAGGGTGGAGCGAAATGCCCCCCTTCCCATGAGGTTTTAGTCACCCCCACACTCCCGGCTCATACCTGCTGTCCACAAGGCTCCCATGTGGCCGCCATCTTTCTTTCCAGAGAGGAGAGGGCGAATGGGGCAACACCCTTTCCCCTCCGGCAGACTTGATGGCCTGGATCAATGCATAGTCCGTTCACTTTTCTGCTCCAAGCTGCTGGGTTCTGCATTAAGTCCTTGTGCTTCTGGGGCCATGGCCGTGCTGGAGAGCCGCTCGCGGGGGGCGACTGGTGACCTCGGTAGGGCGTGAAGGACGGACCGGAACGCCCCCCGACCCATGAGGTTTTAGTCGCCCCCACTCCCCCGGCTCATACCTGCTGTCCACAAGGCTCCCATGTGGCCGCCATCTTTCTTTCCAGAGGGAGGAGGGCGGAAGGGAGCAACACCCTTTCCCCTCTGGGCAGAAATGATTGCCTGGATTAATGCATAGTCCTTTCACTTTTCTGCTCCAAGCTGCTGGGTTCTGCATTAGGTCATTGTGCTTCTGGGGCTGTGGCCGTGCTGGTGAGACGCTCGTGGGGGCAACTGGTGGCCTCGGTAGGGCGTGAAGGGCGGACCGAAACGCCCCCCTTCCCATGAGGTTTTAGTCGCCCCCACACTCCCGGCTCATACCTACTGTCCACAAGGCTCCCATGTGGCCGCCATCTTTCTTTCCAGAGAGGAGAGGGCGAATGGGGCAACACCCTTTCCCCTCCGGCAGACTTGATGGCCTGGATCAATGCATAGTCCGTTCACTTTTCTGCTCCAAGCTGCTGGGTTCTGCATTAAGTCCTTGTGCTTCTGGGGCCGTGGCTGTGCTGGAGAGCCACTCGTGGGGGGTAACTGGTGACCTCGGTAGGGCGTGAAGGACGGACCGGAACGCCCCCCTTCCCATGAGGTTTTAGTCGCCCCCACACCCCCGGCTCATACCTGCTGTCCACAAGGCTCCCATGTGGCCGCTATCTTTCTTTCCAGAGGGAGGAGGGCGGATTGGTTCTATTCTTGATTTGATGTTACTATGTATGGGGAAAACTCAAGAGAATACATTTTCTAAAGGGTCCTAATATTATTTTAATGAAAATAATAAAAAGAATATTTATCTGGCTGAATGATTCTCTGAAAATCCATGATACATGTTTACATTTTAGCACCAGCACTCAGGACAGTGTTATTTTCTATGAAAACCAAATGATTGATAAGACATTTTAGGTGTGTTATTTCAATGAAATAAATCATAGTAGCAGATGATTTAATCAATTTATTTTCATCATTATCAATGTGCTTTTATATCAGTTTGTTCTTTTAGACCACTGCCATCTTATTTATTGCTTAAATTTTTGGACATTTATCCTTATAAATTATTTTTTACTTTAATGACTACTGAATTCCTATTTGACTATATGTATAGTGTGTGTATGCATATTCTTTTCCTTAAAATAATCTTTTACCCTTCTTAACACCACTATCTCCTAGTTTCTCCCTACCTATTAACCACAACTGCAATTTATATTTCTTCTCATTTCATCTTCTAAAACCATATACTCCTAATGTAACTTTTGTAGCTCACCATTATTGCCTTAGACATCTCAAAAAAAAATCTTATTTAAAAAAGGAATTAACTAATGCTACTGTGGAGTGGAAGTATAGTACACCAGGTGAAG
Source organism: Sorex fumeus (assembly GCF_029834395.1). Classification (NCBI taxonomy): domain Eukaryota; kingdom Metazoa; phylum Chordata; class Mammalia; order Eulipotyphla; family Soricidae; genus Sorex; species Sorex fumeus. The sequence goes on from NW_026606322.1 coordinate 18,015,156, forward strand.
TAGCTAATTTAATTGGTAATCTTAAATCTTGCAAGCCAGTAAGGTATTCAGTTAAAATAGGTAATGAGATGTCTGAGGTGGGAGGCAATGAGGCAACCCTTTCTTTGCCCCCTCACCTACACCTAGACAAACAGGTGGAGAGCAAAGATTTCACCCACCACACATAACTATGGCCAGAGACTAAGGAAAGTTTAGAGGACAGAAAGCCACTGGATACAGTACAGAAAGATCCAGCGACAGGTTACAGATCAGTAAATCTCAACAAAGAAACACACGTGACAGGTCTCTGCCTACAGATTACAGATTAGGAAAGTGTTCACTAGATAGAGGGAGGTGAGGGATAGAGCCAGGTCATTATACACTGGAAGCCAGAATATGGTGAGGGGTAGGATTTAGGACATTTTACACTCGACCAGGCATTAAGAGAGTTGATGAGTGATATCATACATGGGTAAAAGGAGAGGCCTCTGCAATGGGGAAGAACATACACCCATCTGGTTGGACTTTACAAATAACTTTAACTTCTGAAGCATCTGAGTTTTGGATGAAAATCTTTCATACAGTTCTCAAGAACTCAGAAGCTCAGGAATAAATCCAATTTTTTAACTAACCCTATTACATAATAATCTTTAATTAAGAGATATGTATCTCTGTGCATGCACAGGTGCACATATGCATATGTACTTTTTCTATCTAGAATGAATGTTTATTTATAAAAAGTCTTCGACATGCTGGAGAATGCAAAGATTTTACACACTACTTCTGTCCTGAAGGAGCTTATAAGTCAAAGAAGTAATGACATCATTGTAATTCTGAAATAATTCCATGAATTCTGCCTTTGGATTCAAACACAGGTTTGTAACTCCCTGAAGATTTTAAGCACTACTATTTTTCACTTTTTCTGGTTCCTGCAAATTTATTTTAAAGTCTTTAATCTCCTGAAATATATGTCTGTGGGAAAATGTGAGATCAGAAAGATGAGAAGATCAGTCAAAAGGATAAAAGAAAAGAACACAGGGAGATTGTTTGCTGAGTTTGTTGCTCATAAAACAAGGACTGGGAGAATGAGCTATGTTCTAAAGAAAAAAGAAGATAATAGCTTAGTTTGAATCTCTACTAACCCATTTGCTAGCTGTGACCTTCACTTAACCTCTAAGAGTCTATTTTGTGCTAAATATGAAGAACAGTTTCTCCTAGTAGAGATCTGTGCCTGACCTTTTGCTTTCTAAGTCTTGTTCATTTTATCCCTCCTCTGAACTTAATTTTGTTCTTGGAGCTCAGTTCCTCCAAAGAAATTTACCCTCCCCCTACCCTCCCCCCACCCTTTCCCCCCATATCAAACATACTATTTTTCAGAATTGTGTTTATCGGCAGATTGACCTGGCCCTTCAATTGGGAAGGTAAACATTATTGGCTTCTGGCCACGCACTAGCCTGTAGGACTCTGTCCTCTTTTCCTTTATGAAACAAAATCACAGGCAACATCATACCCTGTGAAAAGTTTATTTTTTAATTTCATCTAAGAACTCCCTAAATAAAATAATCTCCTGGAAATAGGAAAAAAAGAGAGACAATCTGAAACGTATTATATGGTATATGTGTAGCTGCACAAATTCCTATCTGGTAAGAGTTCAAATGTAACAATTAATGTCACACTTCACTTCATTCAGATTAGTCTAAAGCTTATCTGCCTCAGGAAATAATAATTGGGACTCAATAAAAGATGTTAGAACAGATGGAGGTACTATAGTTTCCAATTAAATTCCTCTTGTTAAACTTTATATTATTTCATGATTTATTGAACTGACTTTAGCTCTCCATCACCTATACAAGTGCTCTTTGTGTTTTGCACAGCCCTGTAGCTTTGGTTACTTTCTTAGGTAGAAAGTGCTTTGTAAACAGAGAATCTCATTTTACCTTAATGAGATAGTTATAGAATAGATGGCATTTTCTTTTGTGGCTGAAATTAAAAGAGAAGGAGGAAAAAAATACCATTAATGTTTATTGAGCAGCAGTAATGCCAGGTAGGCATATTTGAGAAATATGGGACAGCATGGTGTACATATTGCTGTAGTAAATCCTTATAATCATACAGGATGAAGAGATGGCTTTATGTTTTTCAACATTTTGATGATGAGAAAGTTGAGATGAGGTGCAATTTGAATCTTAAGCAAATGCAAGAGAAGAAACTTTGCTGCTCATAAAGTCTTTATACCAAAAGAAAGATTGGAAATTTTAGAAAGAAGCCCTTCTGTTTTATTAAAGAGTGTGGAGTACTATATATGTATTATGTATACAGATATACAAATGTATATTAAAAGTTTATCTTTATGTTTCTCACAGCTTCCTTTTCATGCGAACAGCATCACTATATGAAACACATATCAAAACTTAAATATATATATATATATATATATTGTTTGTATCTTGCTGCATTAACATATGCCTCAGAGACCTGGGCCCTACAAAAACAGGATGAGAACGCTATTCGGGTCTCTCAAAGAGGAATTGAAAGAGCTATGCTTGGAATATCACAATTCACTCAAATGAGAGATAGAATCCGGAGTTCTGATCTCCGTCAACGCTCAAGAATCAGGGACGCTGTCTCATTTGCCAAGACATCAAAAATCAGATGGGCTGGACACATAATGAGGTTTACAGACAACCACTGGACTAGAGCCATTGCTGACTGGATTCCATGGGACATCAAAAGATCGCGTGGACGCCCACCTACACCATGGTCAGAATTCTTCGGTCAAGACCCTGAATGATCTGTTTGAGGCTCTGCATGTTCCTAGAACAAACAGATGCCATTGGGCTATGCTAGCACGCAACAGGGATGAATGGAGACATTACTGGCACCTGCTCGAGTAAATCGATGAATAACGGGGGATCAAGTGATCAAGTGATTGTTTGGTTCAGAAGTGCTCAGTCCTTACTCCTGCTCTACCCTCATGGATTACTCCTTGAGCGGTGGGGATGACATATATGGTACTGGGAAGGGGACATGGGTCGGCCGTATGCAAGGCAAGTATCCTACCCTCTGTACTATCTCTCCAGCCTCACAGAGATCATATTGAGATCTAGTTGGGAAGAAAAGACAAACAGAAAACTATGATTTGTTGGCTTCCTCATCCTACTTTCTTCAATACAAATTTTAGTTTTATTTTTTAATTTTATCTGAGAAGTCCCTAAATAAAATAATCTTCTGGAAATAGAAAAAAGAGAGAGATTATCTGAAAAGTATTATATGGTAAATGTGTAGCTGCAGCTGCACAAATTTCTATCTTTTTGACACGTGGAATATTCTCAGTAGGAGAAAAATTTGCATCATCTCGGTATTTTAATGCTATAAAGCATTTGTCTCTAAAGGGCATATGGTAATTTCCAAGATCTATGCTGAACAAGAAGATAGATGTGTTGAGGGTATAGCTTAGTGTAGAACACTTATCTTAAATATATGAATTTGTTCTCCTACAACACACATACACAAGCATACATACATACCACTATCTGAGGCAGAAACCATTATAGTTAAGAGATTAAAAACGTATAATTTTAGTTAGGTAGACTATTGGCTCTAACTTTTATGGGTGCTGTAGGTTGGTTTGCTCTCTTTTTTGTAGTCATAATAGTGAATGGAATAGAAATTAACTTGAACTGATGGCTTTTGTATAGCCCAGAAAGAGGAATATTTAGTTATGTTTTGTTGTTGTTGCTGTTGTTTGTTTGTTGCTGTTGTTGTTTTAGTATCTGACTCAAATAATTTCTGTAACTCCACATTCTCTGTGCCCAATTTCCCCCCCACCCCCCACACACACACAGACTTCAAGAAGGAGGTTGGGAAGGATACCATGTAAAATGGCGTAAGACAGAAGAAGGATAAACACAGGATATCACTTTTATGTGGTATTTAGAATAACTGGATGAAGCAATGTAGCATCTATAGGGGATATACCTATATCTTCTTTGGCTCCAGTGTATAGGGAGGAGAAGGAATTAAATTGAGTGGAGGTGGGGGAAAGAGAGAGTTGTGAAGCAAAGCGAGGCCAAGGTCAAGGGGATTCAGGTACATAGGTGATAGTTAAAAATGATAAAGCTGAATATCCAAACCCACTGAGTCAACAACACCAAAATCATAAGACTCAAACATTAACAACCAAACTTAAAAATCTGCCTGTCAAGATGGCTGACTGGGGGTGAGGGATAGTGGAGGGAACATGTGCACATTGGTGGAGGGAAGTTCACACTGTGGGTGGATTGTATGTCTAAAACTCAACTATGACTAATTTTGTAAATAATGACACCTTAATTAAAATTTCTTTTTTCTTTTTAACAAAAAGACAATGGGAAAGAGAAAGGTCGGGTTCTATCTCAGCTAAGAAACCCAATCTATTAAAAAATTTGAATAGTTTTTTTTTTGTTTGATTGATTGTTTTTGCTTCCAGTTTGTTGAATTCTGCTCTAAGTTTTATTATTGCTCTCCAGATTGCTTTGGGTTCCCTTTGTTTGTTTTTTCTACTGTTGAGTCTGGGCTGTTAGAATGTTTATTTGGGCCTTTTTTTTGCTTCTAATGAACACTTGCATTGCTGTATACATTCCTCTAAGCAGTGTTTTGTTCTGCCCCATAAATACTGGTAGCTTGTATTTTATTCTCAATTCAAGGAGTATTTTGAACTTCCTCTTTGATATACCAGTTTCTTGGAAGTGAGTTGTTTGATTTTTCAAGTGCTTGAATCCTTTCTTCCTGTTTCTGCTTATGATTAATCTCCATTTCCAGAGCATCATAGTCTGAAGAACATTGATATGATTTCTAGCATCTTAATTTTATAGAAAGATGTTTTCTCACCCAGAATGTGCTCTATCATGGAGATTTTCCTGAGTGCACTAGAGAAGATTGTGTACTCAAGTCCATGAGACTAAGTGCCCTTTAGATATGTGTCTCCAATGGTCTCCTAAAAATGCTTAAAAGTAACTTGTTGGGCAAACTATCCTACTATCCAAAATGATGTTTGTCTCTATAAATTAACCATCTGGTCTTTGCTTTATGAGTAGCCTTTTCAAAACGTGCTTACTTTTTTCAGTTTGTCAACACCTAGTCTCCCCAACTGAGTTGATAAAATTGGGTTTTTGAATTTATTATCAAAAGATCACCTGTTCTTTGGAGTTGTCAGAGCCATTTTCTGTCACTCTTGTGACTGAGATTCAGGAGGCTGATTCTTCATTCTACTTTAACATATTTCCCCTAAGATAACCACACATCTTTAGTTTCTATGTACACATAAAAACAAAATTTACACTACATCCAAGAATGAAAAACATAGCATATATGATTTGAGAAGTTAGCTTTGTATTTTCTCTAATGCCTCTCCTCATGTGGACTATCTGTGCAGGGTGAAATCTAGTGAGAACAGCAGATGGCCATTAAGCGAAAGGGAACCTTGAGTGGATTTGGAATAATTCTAGGATTATAAATAAATAATCATTTCAAATGAGAGCTTGTATTAAATGAAGCCTGATTTAAAATATCACAAATACTGCATCCAGCAATGGGAATGTAACAGTTATGAGCTAATTAGGTCACTCTTTATGTAAAAGTTACCTAACAGTCAACCACCTGCTATGTGTTTTCAAAAAGTGAGATTTTTCACTTCCTCTCTGGAAATAGCATAGTTTTGAAATGGAGATGCTGTAATTTTGCCAAATATTGATGAAACCCCAAAAGGTAATTATGTCAGCTTGAGAAGATTATGATAACAAAAATAAGATTTAAAAAAGCATTTTGGGATTTTTAGCCACAATCAGCAATCATTTTAATTTTGGAAGTGAAAGTCATTGTGCTTGGGCATAGTTTAAATCTTTTCCTCCCTACCAACTGTTCCCCTCATTTGCCTGAAAAACTTCCAGTTCACCTTTTCCATCTTTTCTCTATTTTTTCTCTTTTCTCTGCTCCTACCTTCACTTTTGAGACCTCCTGGAACCACAAATGCTCCTAACATAACTTAGAATACTTTAGAAGCCTGTGCTCTTTCAATAGTGAAAGGAAAACAGCATTTTCTTGGTATGTCACCATTACTGCTTTTTTTACCCATTGAAAAGGTATTGAATAGTTCCTGCAAGTCTAGTTCGTGGAATTTGGTGTAATCCCAACATTGTGCAAAGTTCTATTATGAAAACGTTTGCTGCAGCATAAGGATGAAAGGAAAAAGACAAGCAAAACCAGCAGAGAGTTGAAACAATGGGAGTCATGAAAACTGAAGGGACAAAGAATTGGAAGCAGCTGAATAGAGTGAACTTCAGGAACATGATGGGATAAATGCGCTGTCTTTCTTGGAACTAGGAGGGCCTATGCCAGCAGCCTGCTCTCTTGATGACAGAAGCAGCCTAGCAGACTCAAGGAGATATCAGTGCACCTCCAGCAAGTGAATTCTAAAATCCTTCCATATCCAAGGTTAACTGATACCCTAATTGAATTGAAAGAATTGGGAGTAAGGACCTTTGGCATTTCAAAATGGCATGGCCAATAGGGAGAAAAATCAATTATTATACACCACAGACTAATATGTGTCTTCGAATTCAAAAATAGAATTCATTCTTGAATAAGCTATTTTAATCTATTATTCATAAAAATGAATCATGCTTCCTCACATCTTGTTAAATTTGATATTAGTAGTAATTAATGTCACTGTCACTGTTACTGTCATCCCATTAATCATCAATTACTCTAGCGGGCTCCAGTAGCATCTACATTTGTCCGAGCCCTGACATTTTAGCATCGTAAACTTTATGCTCTCTCTTCGCGGAAGCGGCACGCCAGCTGGATGTCCTTGGGCATGGAATAATTGATGCTTGGCGGGGAATAATTACTTTGAGTAGTAATTATTAGCAAGCACATTTTCTCCCAGGTGTCATCTCATGGATGTCTATACTCTAGAAGAGCGTAACATAAGGCATTTGTCAAGTTGAAAAATTTATTAACAAATTTAGAGGGACAGAAGTGGCTGTAGTATAAACAAAATATGCTAGAACATACATAGTCAAGCCACTTCTATTGATATATCAGTTAATGATAATGTAGAAATAACTTTGTCAAGACTTAGAATCAAGTGGCTAGAGTGATAGCACAGCAGGTAGGGCGTTTGCCTTTCATGTGGCCTACTCGAGTTCAATTCCCAGCATCCCATGTGGTACTCCAAGAACCACCAGGAGTAATTCCTGAGTGCAGAGCCAGGAGTAACCCCTGTGCATCGCCGGGTGTAACCCATAAAGAAGCAAAGAAACATCAGAATCGATTTCATTATTAAGTAGATTTAGGTAAATTATATTTGATGTAATATCAAATTGTACCAAATTTTCATATCAGCATTATCTCTAATTTCAAACAGATTAAGATCCAGAGAAATAATTTTTTACCACTTAATAAACTGCAACAGATATCTACTATATGTCACTCGTTCTTGACAATATTGAGACATTGAGACAGTATCGAGATATTGAGAACAGAAGTACTATCTCCTGTGTATTTTCAGCCAAATTGTAGCCCCTCCCCTTTCATATAATGAAAACTCAATTCCAAGTACACCATCCTGTGACTAATTGAAGAAAATGCTGTTAAAAAGGAAGTCCTTATCTGACTGACTTTCTTAAAAGAGAAAATTGGAATACACCAAGCATATCAATAGTAATTGTACACAGAATTAAGAACTTGTGAGGATGAAACAAGATGGCAGCCACCCCTGCAGGTAAAGGAGAGTCCCTTAAGAAAAAAAATCAAGATTCCAGCACCCTGATATTTGATTTGCAGACTCCAGAATTGTAGATTACATATCTCTGTTGCTCAAACTACCCAGTTTATGGAATTTTGTAATTACAGCCTCCAAGTAAACTAATATAGTATATCACAAGCAGACTTTGTAAAACATAAAGCATACAATTTTTGAACTTAGTACCATAACTGCTGAGAATTCCATATTATTTGATGATTATTTGATGACAGGGCTGGAGTGATAGCACAGCAGTAGGGTGTTTGCATTGCACACAGCCAACATGGCCGACCCGAGTTTGATTCCTCCACCCCTTTCAGAGAGCCCAGCAAGCTACCAAGAGTATCTCGCCTGCACGGCAGAGCCTGGCAAGCTACCCGTGACGTATTCGATATGCCAAACACAGTAACAAGTGTCACAATGGAGGCGTTACTGGGTCCTCTCGAGCAAATCAATGAACAACGGGAGGACCGTGACCGTGATTTGATGATAAGACATAATATAACATGAAGTATCACAGAATAATACTTGGTATAACTGAGAGTGTTTTGACATTGTTTGGATGGGAATGTCAGATAGATAATAATACCAGGCTACCAAAGGTACTACAGTGATAAATTTAGCAGGACAGTCTGTGGACATGATGAGTCTTTAGTTGTTTGGCTTTCAAGAGAAAAAAATATCTGGAACAAGTACTGTTAGGACTAGGAAACCCATTCAGCTGAGGAATTTATCTATATAGAAGGTTCTAAGAATCTGGTTAAGTTGTAGTAGTAATTTTTTTCATCTGAGCTTGTATGGATATTCTGGGATGTAAAAGTAGGTAGAGTCATTCAATAATATAAGTTTTTCTCCAGTTGTGATACACAAGCATATTGATAGGAGTTGCATAGCTTATATAATGTGGGAATCCATCTGTGATGAAGAAAACACCTGGTCAGCTGTTCGCAGAAGAGATAGTAGCTCCAACTCCTAGAAAACAAAGATTTCTCAAGACTTAATTATGATGAATTTTCAGAACTGGATCTAATCCCCATCAGAAAACTGGGACAGAAATCAGTTCTTGAATCAATTTACAGTTCTCTGTAAGAAACCCAGATGGTTGGGAGGAAGAAGAAGTAGCTTAGTAGGAACAAAAACATCATGGAGCATACCTTTTACATGGTTGACATTTATTTTAGAATCTAATTCCAAATTATACAGCCAAGTTTTTTTCATTTGCTTCAGCATATAGAGGACAGTTTGAGAACCAAAAGAGACAATAAGAAACGACAACCATGGTGAAATCATAAGAAATGTTTTGAATGGAGCTGACAATTCAAAAGACTCTTGAAACACAAGCAAAGATGTAATTTTCTGTATGGCACATAAAAAAGTACAGTAATGATTACTTCAGTTTTCAATTTATTAATTTATTCTACATAAACTTAGTGGTGTTCTCTGGCCCTGAAGGATAGATAGCTCAACTCACTTCATTTTCACAAGATAATGCAAATGAGAAAAACATATTAATCGTCTAATTTATACAGAAAGCAAGTACCTTTTAATATGTCTTTGAAACAAAATTTCTTGTTTGTATTCTGTGCTGGATAAGCTATAATATTTGGTGTATATATATATATGTATATACAGCTATAACATTATCATGGTCATGGTCCTCCCGTTATTCATCGATTTGCTCGAGCGGGCCCAGTAACATCTCCATCGTGAGACTTGTTGTTACTGTGTTTGGCATATCGAATATGTCACGGGTAGCTTGCCAGGCTCTGCCGTGCAGGTGAGATACTCTCGGTAGCTTGCCGGGCTATCCGAGAGAGATGGAAGAATCGAACTCGGGTCGGCCATATTGGCTGCTTGCAAGGCTTTTGCCTTACCCGCTGTGCTATTGCTCCAGCCCTGCTATCGCTCCTAAATAATGTTTTTAGTTATAGCTAAATGATTATGCAACATTCATAAAATGCAAAATTTAAGACCAGTGTGATAGATAGACATCTTGAATGCAAGTTTTGAATATGAGAGGCCTGGGTTCAATTCCTGGAATCTTGTGCTCCCCTTAAGTACCACAGGCATGAGCTTAGAGCATCAGCATCAGCAATTAAGCCCTACTTGGTGTGGCCCCAACTCCCATGCCCCAAATACATTAAATAAAAATTATCACTGTCACTGTCACTGTCCTCCCATTGTTCATCGATTTGCTCGAGCAGGCCCAATAACATTTTGAGACTTGTTACTGTGTTTGGCATATCAAATACGTCACAGGTAGCTTGCCAGCCTTTGGCATGTGGGCGAGACACTCTCACTAGCTTGCCGGACTCTCTGAGAGGGGCAAAGCAATTGAACTTGGGTTTGGCCATGTTGCTGCGTCTGCTGCATGCAAGGCAAATGCCCTACCTGCTGTACTATCGCTCCAGTGATAAAATAAAAATTATAATTTTTTTATTTAAGAAATCAGACTTTAAAGACAATTTTCCCTCAAAATTTAAATTTAGTAAACAAGATTTACAATAAGGCTAAAGGTAGAGTTCCATGCATAAAACACTCCAGTGTAGCATCCTCTTATAGCATGTATGGTTTCCTCCTAATTGTCCTAATGTCCTAATGTCCCCATCTTCTGCCCTATTCTCTCCCATATCCCTGCACAGGTACTCATCTTAGTGAAGTTCAGTTTTCAGTTTCTGTTGCCTATGGACATTTGTTATTTTCTGATTATGTTTCTTTATTTCCTATATATGAAAGAGAAACTTCTGTATCTGTACCTCTCCTTAAGACTAACTGAACTCAGCATGTATTATTTTTCATACTACATATGAAATATATATATTTATTATATATACCACAATTTATTTATCTGGTTGTAGGTACTTGGACACTTGGGTTGTTCCCAGAGATTGGCTATTGTGAATAGTGCTACAATGAACATAGGATTGCATATGTTTTGGGGATAGATGACAAGAAGTGGAATTTGAGGTTCATATAAAAGTCCACTTCCTAGTGTTTTGAGAAGTGTCCATATTGTTTTCCAAAAATGTTATACCAGTTGATATTCCCACTAAAAAATGGTTTTTATACTTCTTTAGCTACATAAAGCAATTCAGTGGATATTAATGCCTGATTTATTTATAACAAATATAATTTGAGTAGAAATAAATTAGATGCCAGAATAATTATTTTGAGGTAAAAAGAACTTCTAAACTTCACCCTCTTTTTACATATGGGAAGATGAATGCACTGTAGCACTGTCCTCTCGTTGTTCATCGATTTGCTCGAGTGGGCCCAGTAATGTCGCCATTGTGAGACTTGTTACTGTGTTTGGCATATTGAATATGTCACGGGTAGCTTGCCAGGCTTTGCCATGTAGGTGAAATACTCTCAGTAGCTTGCCGGGCTCTCTGAGAGGGGCAGATGAATTGAATCTGGCTCAGCCAGGCCGGTCACTTGCAAGGCAAATGCCCTACCACTGTGCTATTGCTTCATCCCCAGAAAAATGAATATAAAAGTAAATAGCATTGGTTGGAATGACATATTTTTTGCCCTCATACTACCTATTATTGAATTGCACAAAATTAAATACTTTTACCATGTAGTGAGCTTTTATCCTTTATTTTAGATACCACAGCAACAAAATGTGAGGTTTTCGTAAGATTATGTCAGTATAACTCTTCAGTGCTGCCAAACAGTACTGAAATTACTGTCACAGATATTTTAAAACAGTGACAAGAATGGTGAGAGTGTAATTGTATTTTTTTCTGTGAAAAGTCAACTGGTTCATATAAAAATGTATTGTACTATTTCAACATAATTAATAAATACTTGAATGAATTTGTGAAAGTACTATACAATAGTGTTTTGTATGACCAATTTTTACACCTGAATACAGAACCAGGATTAAACCCTCACTGATGGATTAAATCCCCCGGTCCAATTATTAAAGTTTTGGTATCGTGGTTACAATAGTGCTAAGTTAATGTCATGGTTTTGATGTACAGACTTACTGATCTCCCCACCACCAAAGAACCTGAGACCCTCCACCATTGTCCTTGTGATGCTTGTAGTTTAACTCTTCTCATAATTGGTACACACAATTTTTTTGTAAAAAAAAAATCAATGTCTAAAATAATTATGTAATAAAACATAGTATGCATTTTAAGATGTATTTATTCTACTTTAACAATTATAGAGGCAATGAAATTAAGATGGACAGATTAATCTATTATAATCTACAATAATAATTAATATTAATAATATTGGGCTGGAGCGATAGCACAGTGGGTAGGGCATTTGCCTTGCACACAGCCAACATGGCCGACCTGAGTTAAATTCCTCCGCCCCTCTTGGAGAGCACGGCAAAATACCGACAGTATCTCGCTCCATGGCAAAGCCTGGCAAGCTACCTGTGACGTATTTGATATGCCAAACACAGTAACAATTGTCACAATGAAGACATTACTGGGCCCGCTCGAGCAAATAGATGAACAATGGGAGGACAGTGACATTAATAATATCCAAAACTGGATTCCACAGGACGTCAAAAGGACATGTGACTGCCCACCTACGAGATGATCAGACTTCTTCATCAAAACCCTGAACAAATGGTTTGAGGCTCTTCACGGTCCTGGAGCAAGCAGATACCATTGGGCTACAGTACCACGTGACAGGGACAAATGGACATGTTACTGGTGCCCGCTCAAGCAAATGAATGATCAACATGATGACAAGTGACAAGTGACAATATCCAAAACTAATTCTACTGTTTAGTCATCAAATCCACATTTATTATTTTGCACCATTGTGTCTCAAAACAATTGTTACACTCTACATTCCACTGAATAATTGAAAAAATAAGTAAAAACAAATATATTCACAGTGAATTTTGAAGCATATTTAATAAGAATATTTGGGAAAGCTTCTCTTACACGATGATATTAAAATATTCAAATAAGGATGTGACTGGCTTCTCTATACTGAAATAGTTTATCACCATTAAACTTTTACTCATTCCTTTATTGATATCATTGTGTTAGGGCGTCATGGTTTGTAGCATTTATGTAATGATTCAATTGCTAGCTCAGGCATATCTTTCCAATATCGTTTCTTTACATATTCATCTCTGAATACATGGGTAGTTTCAGGGTTGATCAACAATGACACAGTAATCTTTTATTAGAATTCTTACCAATTGTTATTATTATTTTTTTCAAAGCTTTGAACTGTTATTTTTAAAAATTATTTTTAGTTTATAAAATAGTTCACAATATTTGATTACATTTAATATTCAAACACCAATCCCACCACCATTATACCTTCCCACCACCATATTTCGGATTCCATCCCAAACCCCAATCCCTGACATAAACCAGAACCAAAATAACATATTTCCCTCTAAGGTTGGTTGCCTCCTACTTTGAATCCAATCAAATGTGCAGTACTCTTGGACTGTGGGTACGGTGTGTCAAATGTGGCACTCGTTCAGGGAAAGATTCACTTGTGGGTAAGGGTTGACCCAGCATGTGGAGAGCGGCCATGAGCAGGGTGGCTTTTAGGTTCTGGAGGTTTTTGGCTGCTGGGACTGGGTATCTTAGGGCAGGGAGTGGTCTCACCCATCCTCCTCTGGGGTATCCTGAGTGAAACAGCCTGGTGTGGGGTCTGGCAACATGGTTATGGCTAGCGTGATGTTGCTCCCTTCCGGGAGAGAAGGACGTGTGATCTGGATGGTGACGGATGACAAGATTATGTGGTGTTAGCAAGGAGTGGCTTATGGGGGTGACCGCTGAGTCACAGGAGAAAGGGCAATATGGGCAGAGGATCTCCATTCCCAGTCCCATTGAACCCAGAGTTCTCAGTTATTTGTTATTTTTAAGTTCTCATATACCACATATTGCATGAACCATTAATATAATTTATGCTAAAATTGAATGAAAGGAAAATAGCATGTGTAGAATTTAAGTCATGACACATTATATTGTCATCTGGTCTCAGCGATGCTCCAAACTTCTTACATTTAGACTCGCTTTCATCTTATTCCAGCAACTGGAGATTTAAACTAAAATTATGAATGTAATAAACACTTAGGAGTAAGTTTTCATCTCATCTGCTTTCTAATTCTTAAGTTCTTATTATTTTGTCCTAAGGTTTTTCCTTCCCAATTTTGTAAGACCCATGGCAACTCAATGTACATGTATCCATACTATGTATAATTTGATTGTGCTTCTAAACTTTTATTTATGGAAGCATTTTTTTCTCTTGAGTAATGTATCTATTGTTATTTTCACATAACAACTTATATTTATCTAATTTTATGATATGTTTTAGATGATTCGAGTATTATTCCTTTAAAAACAAAGTTATTTATGGTTGAGTTTTAGATTTACAATATTGTAACACTGATCCCACACCACTATCAACTTCCCTCCACTATTGCTCCAAGATTCCCTCCATATTTTCCCTCCCCAGGCTACTTTCTTGACAGGCACCTTCCTGAGTTTGTTCGTTAGCTTGTGTCTCTTAATTTCAGTGTTGTGACTCTGTGTTTTGGAAATTTGGAAATTTGGCCCTATCATTCCTTAACACCACCATTGTAATTTAATCCCAATTGCTCATCATCAGTCTCTTCTCCTCCTTCCCTCCACCCTTTCTTTCTTTCATCTCCCTGTACTCTCACTCCAAAGTTGATCTGGGCATCCCTCTTTAAGATGTTGTATCTCCTTACCCAGATATTCTAAATAACACATATATAAGTGATACCATCCTGTGTTTGTCCTTCTTCTTCTGGCTTTCTTCATTTAATTTGATGTCTTCCAGTTCCATGCGTGTTGCAGTGAATTGTATGATTTCATTATTCTTTATGACTGTGTAGTATTCTGTTGTGTATATACCAAATCTTCATGATCCACTTATTTGTCTTCGGACATCTAGGTTCAATTCAAATCTTAGCTACTGTACTGAGTGCTGCAATGAATAGTAGAGGGCATATTTTTTTTGAATAAATGTTTTTCTGTACAGAAGATCTTGCACTGTTTTCCAGGATGTTGCAATATTGTTAATGTATACAGTTGGGGCTGGAAAGATATACAGAATGTAAGACAGTCACCTAGCACATGGCTAACCCAGGATTTAATCCATGGCATCACATATTGCTCTCTTAGCACTGCCAAGAGTGATCCCTAAGTACAGAGCCAGTAGTAAACACCAAACAGTGTCTGGTATGGCTCAAAAAACATAAATAAGTAAAGTATACAATGAAACCATTGCTTTTTTTTAACTAATGAGACACTATGAGGTACAGTTGTAGACTTACAAATTTTGTGCTTGGGTTTCAATTATACAATGATCAAATACCCATCCCTCCACCAGTGCCCATTTCCCACCACCAAGGATCCCAGTATCCCTCCCAACTCCCATTCCCCCCATCCCACTCTGCCTCTGTGGCAAGGCATTCCCCTCTGAGACCATTGCTCTTTAATGTCCAGCTTTTTACTATTGCTTAATAATAAATCTAAGACAAAATGTACAACTTTGAAATTTTCCTACTACAGTCAATTTGGTGATTTATTTGTTCTATTGATTCCTATGTGGACACTGAACATTCTCTATTATCCAAAGAGTAGGAAAGCATCTATTGCTGATCTATCTTCTTCGGTCATTTCTGTCAGACTCTGTATTCTATAAGCTCATCTCCATTTGTATGTTTTTTCCCAATGGTATCTCTTTCATGTGGAACATATTCTTTCCTCTGTTCCGTTAATCTAATCCAAAACTATCTTGAACTCAAAATAATGTGAGCTTAACTATCCTATTTATTGATAAATGCTCATAGAAATTGTAGTTTGTTGGGCTGAAGAGAATATAGAAGGTAATACTCCTGTTTTGAGTGCAAATGACCTAGGTTCAATCTTGAACATCACTAGGGACCATTTGTGAGCACAGAGCAGGAATAGCTCTCCTGTTCTGCAACATCTCCAAGTGTGGCCTAAACACCCTCCTTTTCAAATAGAGAAGGTTCAGTTTGTGTATAGTAATGTATACTACACTTTAGTCATTTTATAGTTACATTTGAGAACACATTTTTAAACATCCAGTTATGATTCTTCAGGGACAAAGATAAAATTTCTTTAAAAATGTAAAAGCTCCCACAGTGGCTAGAATATATTTTACTTTTTTCTGACTCCTCACAAATAATTTGTAGGGACAAGACTAAGAAATGATAACTTCATTTTTATCTGTTTATTTTATTTTTTGGCAACACCTGACCATTCCAGGGCTTACTTCTGGCTCTGAACTCAGGGATCACTCCTCAGGGGACTATGTGAGGTACAGAGACCAAACCTTAGTTGTTTGCGTGCAGGGAAAATACCTGACTCGTTGTACTATCGCTCCAGCTTCAATAACTTGACTTTTTATTAAGCTATACCTGGTGATTCTCAGATCTTATTCCTGCCTCTATGCTCAGGGGTCACTTCTGAAATGGCTCAGGGTAACATATGAGGAAACAAAAATCAAACTAGGGTTCACCACATATAAGGCAAGTATTCTACCTGGTGCTCACCTCATGATAATTTGATTTTGAGTGCTAAGCTCTGAAATAACTTCTGTATGGAAATCCCTTCTATAGGAAATAAAGAAGCAGATTGTTACTTTTTGATAGTTTTTATAATTTTAATTATATAATTTTAAAAGTATGTGTGTTGTACCTATAATTTTAGTTCTCTATGTACTTTAATTATAACACAGTTAAAATGAAAGTTCTCCGCTGACTTACTATTCTAATGTTGGATATTAACCCTAAGTGCTTTAGGCTTCATCAGTGAATTGCCCCTTTTCTTCCTCCCACATGCTCTTGATAGCATCCTTAATTTAGTTAAAGTTTATCTTTAAAGTTTCCTTTGTATTTTACTTCTCATTGACTCAGTTCCCAAGTCAGTCTTGACTACTTTTAAGCCAAAACTTTCTGGTAATTCTGAACTTTGTATTTGTAGTGCTGTGTATTTGTACCTGCTTTGTATTTCCCCTATAGCCTTTTTGTATTTTACTATAGAGCAATGTTCTTTGGTTAAACACAAAAGACCATTAATATTATGCTTCATCTGTCATGAAATTTACATACAAGTGGTACTATATGGAAAGTATCATGCTAATTGAAATGAGTCAGAAAGAGAGGGACAGACATAGAAAGATTGTATTCATCTGGGGAATATAAAGTAAAAAATTGGGAGACTAACACCCAAAAATAGCAGTGATAAGTACCAAGGGGTTCACTCCATGGCTTGAAGGCCAACCTCACATACTGAGGAAGAAGGCAGCTCAGGTAGAGAGGGCAGCACCAAGCAAAGGGTGTTGGGAGGACCCTCCCAGGATGAGAGATGCATGCTGAAAATAGACTATAGACCAAACATGATAGCCACTCAATGCCTTTTTTGCAAACCACAACACCCAAAAGGAGAGAAAGAACAAAAGGGAATGCCCTGCCACAGAGGCAGGGTAGGATGGGGGTTGGGGGGAAGGGGAGTGGGAGGGATATTGGAATCAGTGGTGGTGGAAAATGGGCACTGGTGGAGGGATGGGTACTCAAACATTGTATAATTGAAACTCAAGCACAAAAATCTACAACTGTACCTCATGGTGTTTCACTAATAAAAATTAAAAAATATTATACTTGGGCTGGAGCAATAGTACAGCGGTAGAGCATTCGCCTTACAAGCGGCCAACATGGCCGACCCGAGTTCGATTCCTCCGCCCCTCTTGGAGAGCCCCGCAAGCTACCGAGAGTATTTGATATGCCAAACACAGTAACAACAAAGTCTCCAATGGAGACGTTACTGGGCCCGCTCGAGCAAATCGACAATCAACGGGAGGGCCTTTACCTTTACCTTTATACTTCTAATATTTGGGAGTTGATTGACTGAAATATATGTACTCATGGGCATTCGGCATAATTCCTTGACTCAGGTGTTAATTGCTTTAGTTCCTAATACTGAAAAGAGAGGTCCTGCTGTGGAACTGCTATGGAAACTGGGAGAGTGGCAAAGCTACTCCAGCATCAAAATGGGGCAGTCTAAAAAGCATAAATGCATAGTCTTGATGCAAGCAGTTATGACTAAAGAGACCCTCATGGGAAAGGACAAGCTGAACTAGCCTGAGGAGATTTAGTCTGGGATTTATGTAAAAGCTCTCAGAGCTCAGAGTGTTAAAAAGTGTTAAAAAGCCTTGCTTGCTTCCAAAGCCCACAGAAGGAAGTGTTGGGATCTTGGTCTCTTACTGTGATTATCCAAACAACTGCAAGTCTTACTAACATATACAACTAGAGGGAAAGATAAAAGCAAGGTAGATGTCCCTGGGAGACAGAGTGTCTCCTTGCTCTAATCTCCACATGTTTTATCTATGTAAATAATCTATGTAAATTTCCAGATTTTTTTTCTGTGTAAATCATCAATTACACCTAGTCCTACACCTCAACTCCCCTCAGATGTTCCATAAGTATACTAACAACTCTGCATTAAATGGGCCATTTTCACCACCATGCTATAGTCCCCAGTCTCTCTATTTGTCTTTCTACTGGGGACACCTGGGGAGGACAGGAGGTGAAGCTTGACAGTCAAACACATGCATCATCAAAGCACCCACACGTTATTTTGTGAAGTCACAGTCTAAGTGGATGTTCTCTGTGCACAGATATATATAGTTTTATCTGTTCACCACTGGCGCAGAGTTGAGATAGCAGGAGAGAAGATAAATGTGTTTGGGTCGGATTTTATTTTCTCAGCCATGTTCATTTTCTTTCTTGTTACTACTCTTCTTACAAACAGACATGTTTCATGCTTCTGCTTCTTTGCCCTTACCCAGAAAAGACTGCTGGGGCAAGAAAAATTCCCATCACGGTTAAGGATTGCAAATGGCTGAGTATGATTTTGATATGACCTTCTTGTGATTCTTTCTTTTACTCAATGGAAGAAATGTTTATTTTTCAAATTTTACTACTTTCATAAGTTACAGTTTTAAATAGCTACCAAATAATCATAGAGTAAATAAGTGTGCACAATTCCATTCTAAATAATTATAGTATATGACATGTCACTACATAGGGAAGGGGAGTTCTATTACTGATATAAGTCACAATAAACTTGTCACCAAATTCAACAACATGATAAAATATTAGGTTATAAGAAATCCAACAACAATGTTAGTTGTACTTCTAAGCATTCAGAGTAATTCCTGTCTCTCATATACTTTTTGAAAATATACCTACAAATAGCAATCATTGTATTTCATAGAAAAAGTGGCACATCAACTGCATGCTTTAATTTGCAATATTTCATTCACATGGACTATAGAGAAGTTGGCATTTCCATTCCAGATCTGTTTTAGAACATTAACAAAACCATAATACTTGGCCGCCAGACAAAATCTGCAATGCTAAGCCTAACCTGGAGCACTTTTTAAGCAATTACTATTATGAAATCAAACTACTTTGGAGTATTTATTTTGTAAAATATTGTATACTGCATAGACTATTAAATAGGACTTCATTTTCAGTATATTTTTACAAAATTCTAGCTTTAGGACTTTAAAACACATTTTGTCTTAAATGTAGAGAATTCATAACACCATTAATAAAGGCAATCAAGAACTTACCAGTTATAATACATAAATATCTTATACATATTTTAATGTTACATACTTAAGGATAATAACTCACTTAAATACAACTTTAGTGAATTAATATAAAAGATTTCATACAACTGAAATTTATACAGTTGAATGGAATATTAAAAAAATTGAAAAATGCTTTAATATATGATCTGTCAGTGTGAATATTCAAATATATGTCCTGTATGCAGAAAACTTACCTGAAATATCCTATTATGTATATACTAAGTATCTATTATACTAACAGAATATATAAAAGGAAATAAATTTCATTGATATATTTTATGGATATATATATTTTTGAAAATTATCTTACAATCTTTGCATCTTATTCAAGTACAATAGCTTGAAATGGAATCAGAACTCAGCTGAATATAACTATCCAACTAAAAAGGTAAAAAGGTAAAGGCCCTCCCGTTGATCGTCGATTTGCTCGAGCGGGCCCAGTAACGTCTCCATTGGAGACTTTGTTGTTACTGTGTCTGGCATATCGAATACTCTCGGTAGTTTGCCGGGCTCTATCCAACTAAATATTCCCTTATTCATTTACAGTCCTTTTATTTAGGGCAATGATTTTTCAAGCACCTATCTGTTTATGAATGCTAGTCTGAAGGTGTAAAAAGGTTGATAAAAAATTGATCTACAGGGCAGACTGATAGCACAGTGAGCAGGTGCTAGTCTTACATTTTACTGATCTGGATTCAACCCCAGCATTCCATTGGGTCTCCTGTTCTCACCAGGAGTGGTCCCTGAAGACAGAGCAGGGAGTAAGCTCTGAATACTACTGGGTGTGTCCCTCCCTCCACATAAATATGATCTACCACTATGATTATAAATTCTTGTCTGTGGAATACAGGTGTCCATATTGGTCGATGTAAAGAACAGTATGAAGAACCTGGGCCACAAGAGTAAAAAGTCACCTGCACCAGGCTGTCTTCACCGGGGCCACTTGGAGTGGGGCAGGTTAAGTTTCCCTCCCCGCCCCAATCAGAACTCCAGCAGCCAAAAATCTCCAGAACCCAGACACAGCCATGCTCAAAGCCACTCTCCACACGCTCAGATGAACCTCAAGCATGAAGCAACTGACGGAAGAACCTAAGTATGTGGGACCCGGGGCTGAATCTCAAAGCCTTCTGGGATTGGGACTGTGAACCTCCTCCACCCAGATTCCCCATTTTCCAGCAGCTTGGCAGTCACACTCACAAACTGCTCCTGGCACCATGTAATCCCATCAATGGCCAATATCCAGAGACAATGTGGCCACACGGCCCCTTCTAGTCTAGCCCGCTGTTGTACCTAAATATAAATTCTCAGTCCATCTCAGAGAGCCCCGCAAGCTACCAAGAGTATCCCGCCCACAAGGCAGAGCCTGGTAAGCTCACCGTGATGTATTCCATATACCAAAAACAGTAACAATATAGGGTCTCATTTCCCTGACCCTGAAAGAGCCTCTAGTAAGGCACTGTTGGGAAGGATGAGTAAGGAGAGGCTGCTAAAATCTCAGGACTGGAGTGAATGGAGACATTACTGGCTCCTACTTGAGCAAATTGATGAACAACAGGATGACAGTGATCCAGTGGTACAGTGGTTATATCCCTTCAGAGGGGACTCAAATATTTACACAGTTAGGTTTCATTGTTGTGTGCATGAACCCCGTAAAGGACTAAATAGGCAGGCTTAGTTAGTTTATTTATTTATTTATTTATTTATGATTACTGGGGCTGGAGCGATAGCTCAGCGGTAGGGCGTTTGCCTTGCACGCAGCCAACATGGCCGACCTGAGTTCAATTTCTCCGCCCCTCTCCAAGAGCCCGGCAAGCTACTGAGAGTATCTCGCCCGCACGGCAGAGCCTGGCAAGCTACCCATGATGTATTTGATATGCCAAACATAGTAACAACGAGTCTTACGATAGAGACGTTACTGGGCCATCTCGAACAAATTGATGAACAACGGGAGGACAGTGACAGTGACAGATGATTACTATTATTTGTTATAGAGAGTATGTCTAATTTTAAGATATTTATTTTTATATGCATTTATTGAAAAAGATTGTATTTTTAGACAATGTAAAGTTTAAAGGTCTAACACGCATTTCAAAAAGATATTTATTTTTATATGCATTTACTGAAAAAGATTGTATTTTTAGACAATGTAAAGTTTAAAGGTCTAACACACATTTCAAAAAGCAGTAAAAAGGCTCCATGTCTGAGTTTTAAAATTGGAGAACATTTTAAATGTGGGCCTCAGCTTAGTTGCTTACTTTCTGTTTTAGCTATAGATTACAACCCACTGCAAAACAAATCAGCAATGATAATATTTATACATTTCTATTTCAACTATGTGCTGCTTATATCTGGTATATTACAGGTCAACTATAATATGACTTTTATAAACTATTTATTTTATTATGTAATAATAGTAATTTAATAATGTGAGTTTTGTATGTATTTGCCTAGTTTCTATTTCTATGATGCTTATAAACTAGGAGACCATGACTGTTACTTTTTCTCTTATGGTCATTTGCTCATCAACAAAATGAGAATAAGAACATAGTACCTACTTCCTCGAGTTATTATAAAGATCACATTATATATGTGTATATTTCTTCCAACAGTAAACTAGTCCCTGGCACAAATTAACTCTTATATAACTATTACCTATTTTGATTGCAGATCTTCAAGTATTAATGGTAACATTTTTCTCAGTTTATGTACTCATATTTTGATAATGGTAGGAATTATGTTTAACATTGAGCATTTGCTTTACTTTAAGTTTATAATTGGTACAATTACTTGAAGAAGACTTTAAATGGAGATAAGTCACTGTTGCCATGGCAATAGTGACTGTGTCCTGTCATTAGGAGTAACAGTAAGAGAAGCAATACAATCAGGATATTTATTTGACAAATAGGATGGTTTCTGTTGGACTCAGAATACTTTCATAAATTAAAATAAATAGAGGTGAGACCTCTTCACCTGACCCCCTCTCACATGTCTACCCTCAGCCTCTTGCTCCACCATTTTATAAGTCAGAAAACTTGTTCAGTTCTCTACCAACACTGCTTATCATTTTTCTGGGGGCACTGATCATACGTATAACTCTGCTTTCCTATACTTTGCCCTGAACTGCATGGCAACTCAAGCAGCCACAGAACAGTATTGCTCACCACACTTCACACTGAACACAAAAATCTTGCAACCACCCCCCCCTCCCCAGAAACTCAGGGGTATCCCTGCTTGCTGCCACATAGTTCATGCTTTTAATATCTTATTGATAATTCTTTTAACCTATACCACAGAAAAGCCCTTTCAAGGTAATGATGGTGTTAAGATACCATAGAACCTTAAATCGTAGCCAGAGGAGGGGCTTGGCCAAGATGTCATTGACGTTAGTCCGAAAAACCACACTGGCTCTCAAAGAGCAAAATGTTGATGGAAAAGACCATCAGGGTATTAATCTCTTACTTTGTTACTTTATATCCCCCAGATGAATGCAATCTTTCTATGTCTATCCCTCTCTTTCTGACTCATTTCGCTTAGCATGATACTTTCCATATTGTACCACTTGTATGTAAATTTCATGACTTCATCTTTTCTAAGAGCTACATAGTACTCCATTGTGTAGATGTACCAAAGTTTCTTTAACCAGTCATCTGTTCTTGGGCACTCAGGTTTCTTCCAGTTTCTGGCTATTGTAAAGAGTGCTGCAATGAACAAACAAGTGCAGATGTCACTTCGACTATACATTTTTGCCTCTCTGGGATATATTCCCAGGAGTGGTATTGCTGGGTCAAATGGGAGCTCAATTTCTAATTTTTTGAGAATCGTCCATACTGTTTTCCAGAAGGGCTGAACCAGTGGACATTCCCACCAACAGTGAAGGAGTGTCCCTTTCTCGCCACATCCACGCCAGCATCGGTTGCTTTTGTTCTTTTGAATGTGGGCTAGTCTCTGAGGTGTGAGATGGTATCTCATTGTGGTTTTGATCTGCATCTCCCTGATGATTAATGATGTAGAGCATTTTCTCATGTGCTTTTTTGCCATTCGGATTTCTTCTTTGAGAAAGTTTCTGTTCATTTCATTGCCCCATTTTTGGATGGGGTTGGATGTTTTCTTCTTGTGGAGTTTAACTAGTATTTTGTATATCCTGGATATCAACCCCTTGTCAGATGTGTATTCGGCGAATATCCTTTCCCATTCTGTAGACTGTCTTTGTATTAAGAATAGCTGAGATCAGCACCAGGAGGATTACTCCATAACTTAGAGGCCAGCCGGGTATCCTAGAGGAAAGGGCAGTTCAGATAGAGAAGGGAGCACCAAATAAAGGATGTTTGGAGGATCCTCCCAGGAGAGGAGATGCATGTCGAAAGTAGACTATGGACTGAACATGTTTGCCACTCAATGCCTCTTTTGCAGACCACAACACCCAAAAGGAGAGAGAGAACACAGGGGATTTCCCTGCCACAGAGACAGGGGGGATGGGGGGATGGGGGTGGGAGGGATATTATCCATGGTGGTGGAAAATGGGCACTGGTGGAGGGATGGGTATCTGATCATTGTATAATTGAAACCAAAGCACAAAAAATTGTAAATCTACAACTTTAAAAAAAAATAAATAAAATACAATAAAGGGAAAAAAAAAAGAGATCTAGGGAAAGTGAAAAAAAAAAAAAAGACCATCAGGGAAGGGAAAGAGCAAGACTAAGTTAAATCTTTCAGAGAGCTTCCACAGGGAAAACTACAAAGATTCATCCCCAGATCATTGCAGACATAAAGGAGAAACCACAAAGAAGCCCACCAAATTCAGAGCTAAGATAATGTCATAGAAGACTCTACCAGTGCCAACAAGCTGTATAATCTCTCAGAGCATGACTTCAGATACACCATGATGAGTATGTTTAATAGCTCAATGTAATGATGGCAGAGGGGGTCAATTAAAAATATGATTGGAAATGATATAACCTCAGTCAGAAATAACACAACTGAAAAGTGTAGTCATTATAACCCCACAATAGCAAAGCAAACTTAAAATAAAGCAAAAAAAAAACCCACTCAACTTGAGATTTAATCAGCAGAGTTATAGCAATTGAGTAAAAAAAAAAAATCAGAGGAGCTTCAAGATGAGATGAGAAACCTCTACAAAAAAAAAAACAGATGAAAAAAATCTAAAAATTAATGAAGAGCACACTAGAAAACTATGGTATGATTTCAAGAGGAACAATATCAGAATTGTTTCACTGGAGTCCCTGAGGAACAGGAGGAGAAATTAAATAAAGAACCACTAGTTCTTTACTTAATTATTAAAGGAATCATACATGAAAATTTCCCCAAACTGAGGAATGCACACATCCAGATACAAGAGGAGAAAAGGTCCTCAGCCAAAAAAGACTCTAATGAAAAAAACTCCATGACATTCTGTAATATGAATGACAAAAGTCATTGATAAAGATATAATACTAAAATTGGCAAGATCAAAGAAAGAATTTTATGTACAAAGAAACTCATAAAATTCAGAGCAGATCATATGAGAATCTATGATCCAGAAAAGAATAGTGGAATGAAATTTAAAAACTCAATGAAACAAAAACTTTACCAAGAATACCTTATCCTACTGGGTTATCATTAATATTTGAAGGAATGATAAAATGCTTCATGACTTTGGAACATCATAGCTTTAAACTAGTTTTGAAGGAGGCCTTAAATGAACTTCTTTAAAAGACAAGTTAAAATTCAGAAACATACTTAACTTCTACAAAATTTGGGAAATAAATTTGTCTATCTAACTAATCCCAATCAATGTAAATGTTCTGAATTCACCAGTAAAGAGATCAAGTGACAGGAAGCATCATAAAATTAAATGCAACTTTCTGCTGCCTATTAGAGACATCTGATATCAGGATAAACACAAGCTTAAAATCAGAGGTTGAAAAACAAGTTTACAGAAAATCATTTTCCTTAAAAAAACCGGGGAATCCACAATTTTGTCAGAAAATGTAGACTTCAGATTTTAAAATGGCTATAAAGAACAGAGATGGTCATTCTTAATCAAGGAATTAATATAACAAGTAGAACTCATACTTCTAACATATATGCACCTAATATTGGATTTTCAAATAAAACCACTAATCACTTAATCACTTAATCACTTAACTTCCCGTTAGTCGTCGATTTGCTCGAGCGGGCGCCAGTAATGTCTCCATTTGTCCCTGTCGCGTGCTAGTGTAGCCCAATGGCATCTCTTCGCTCCGGGAACATGGAGGGCCTCAAACCGATCGTTCATGATCTTGACAAAGAAGTCTGACCATCTGGTAGGTGGGCAGCCACGCGGTCTCTTGACATCCTGTGGAATCCAATCAGTAACAGCTCTAGTCCAACGGTCGTCTTTAAATCTCATTACGTGACCAGCCCATCTGATTTTCGACACCTTGGCATATGAGACAGCGTCCCTGATCCTTGATCGTTGACGGATGTCAGAACTCCGGATTCGTTCTCTCATTTGAGTGAAACGTGTTATTCCAAGCATAGCTCTTTCTATTCTTCTTTGGGAGACCTGAATGGCGTTCTCATCTTGTTTGCGTAGGGCCCAGGTCTCTGAGGCATATGTTAATGCAGGAAGAACAGTGGAATCAAAGAGATGTGCCCGGAGCCAGAGGTTCTTCGTCCTCTTAGCTATTTCTTCGACATTCTTGAAGGCGTTCCAAGCCGCTCTCTTCCTCCTGTGCAGCTCGGGTGCCAGGTCATTTGTCATGTTGACCTCTCGACCTAGGTACACATAGCTGTTGCATTCGGAGATGGTCGTTCCATTGAGAGCGAATGGGGCGTCAGGAACAAGGCTGTTTCTCATAAACATTGTCTTCGTAAGATTCAGCTGTAGTCCTACCTTTCCACACTCACGGTCAAAGTCGGCCAGCATTTGTGCCACTTGGCTGATGTTTGGTGTTATTAAAACAATGTCATCAGCAAAGCGGAGGTGGTGTAGTTGCCGACCATCTATCTTCACTCCCATTCCTTCCCATTCCAGTCGTCGCATGATGTTCTCGAGGGTGGCACTGAAGAGTTTTGGTGAAATGGTATCACCCTGCCGCACCCCTCTCTTGACATCAACGATCACTTCTTTGTAGAATGGTGAGATCCTGGTAGTGAATCCGCAATACAGCTCACGGAGGATCCTGATGTATTGGGCTTGAATGCCCTGATTGGCTAGGGCTTCAATGACCGCTTCCGTCTCAACAGAATCAAAGGCCTTCTTTAAATCAATGAACATTAAGCAGAGCGGCATCTTGAACTCCCGAGAAACCTCAATGAGCTTGGTTACCGTGTGGATATGGTCGATGGTGCTGAATCCTTTGCGGAACCCTGCTTGCTCGCATGGTTGTCCTTCATCTAGTGTTCTGCCAATCCTATTCAGGATGACTCGAGTGAACAGCTTGTAGATGACAGACAATAGGCAGATGGGGCGATAGTTGCCAATGTCATGGATGTCTCCCTTCTTGAACAGTAGTACGGTCCTGCTGGTTTTCCATTGGGACGGAACCTTGCATTCAGACAGGTAGCGAGTGAAGAGCCGAGCCAGTGTATTGATGAGTACTGACGGCAGGTTCTTCAGGTGTTCAGGTCTGACCTTGTCTGGGCCGGGTGCTGTTTGCTTCTTTACCAACGAAATGGCGTGTCGGATTTCGGAAGGGAAAACGTTAGGAACGACATACCCATCCTGTGGTATTTGGTATGTCGGCAAGTGGACATGGCTATCGAAGAGATTTGAGTAGAAGTCATGGATAATCTTCTCCATTGCCGTTCTGGCGGATGTGATGGATCCATCAGGACATCGGAGGGCAGTCATCTTGGTCTTATAGTTGGCGAAGGACAGGCGGGCGTTACGAATACTTTTCCCGGCTTCTGCCGCATCTATCAGTACTTCTGCTCTTCTCTCTTTGAGGTCTTCCTTGATCGCATCTCTGCACTGCTTTGCAAGCTCGGACGTTAGCTTGCGGTTGCCTGAGGCATGTGCCAAACCACGCTGGCGAATTAGCTCAAGAGTTTTCGAAGATAGGCGACTTTTTGTGGCTATCTCTCTCTTGGCGTTCCTCGCACATTCATGGAGGTGCTGAACCAGTCGATCGTATTCCTTGTCAATGTTGTCAACAATGGCATCTTCCCATGTTGCCGCAATAGTACCAAAGAGTTCCCAGTTGGTGGTCATTCTGGGAGTTCTCTTTTTGAAGTTTGCAGCCCTTTCTCCCCGCTCTGTGAAGTAGAATTTTGCACGAAGGAGACGGTGGTCCGATCCCGTTCGAAATTTTGGGACAACTGCGACATCAGTCAGGCAAAACCGTCGATTGAATATGATGTGGTCTATTTCGTTGTGGAATCGTCTACCGGGAGACTCCCATGTCCATCGTTTAGATTCTGCCTTCTGGAACTGTGAGTTACCATGAATGGTCTTGGTCGACATGATGAACTCAGACAGTCTCTCACCCTGTTCGTTCCATTCTAGGCCATGGGTCCCGATGTGAAGTTCTTCAGCTGATCTTCTCGGTCCTATCTTGGCATTAAAATCACCCACAATGATCTTGTAGAAGGTGTGGTCTTCTTTATAGAACTTCTCTAGCTCCATGTAGAACTTCTCGATTTCTCTTTCATCATAATGAGATGTTGGTTCGTAGACAACGAAGATAGAAACTGCAGGCAGTGAGCCACATCTATTCAAATGTAAGCGTCCGATTCGGGTTGTTAGGCATTCGAATGAATCAATGCTCTTGGCCAAGTTTGTGTTGACAAGGACACCGACGCCTCCAACACCTCTTTTATCGCATGTTCCGAGGAACAATTCTTCTCCGGTGTCGAAAACAGCATGGTGAGATTCGTGCCTTCTTGTCTCGGTCAGACCAATGATGTCGTACTTGATCATTCGCGCTTGTACCATCAGGTCCTGGATGGATGCATCTGATGCTAGCGTACGTGCATTGAAAGTACAGACGATCATTTTTGTCTTCCTTCGTTGTGGCAGCCTAGGTCGGCCTTGAGATTTTGTCGGCCTCTCCTTTCTCATCCTTCTCAGTGCTGCCATGTCGGTGAAGCCTTCAGGGTCAGGTGAATGAGACCAGTTGTAGTTACTGGTTTTGGCATATCGAATACACAGCGGATAGCTTGCCAGGCTCTTCTGAAAACCACTAATAATGGACCCAAAGGAGGATATTTACATCACGATGTTAGATGAGACTCTAAGACTACACTATTTCTGTTAAATGAAGACCAAAACAAGATAATGTTTTAATAACAGAATAGGGCTGGAGCAATAGCACAGCGGTAGGGCATTTGCCTTGCACGCAGCCAACATGGCCAACCCGAGTTCGATTCCTCCGCCCCTCTTGGAGAGCCTGGCAAGCTACCAAGAGTATCTCGCCCGCACGGCAGAGCCTGGCAAGTTCCCCGTGACATATTCGATATGCCATACACAGTAACAACAAAGTCTCCAATGGAGACGTTACTGGGCCCGCTCGAGCAAATCGATGAACAATGGGAGGGCCTTTTACCTTTTACCTTTTACCATAAAATGTCTGTAAAAATATTATGCTCAGTGGTTAGGAGAGAGACAACTGAAATTGTCTCATAATATGTGGGATATAAAGAAGCATAGTAAGCAAATGACTAAAGGCAACAGAACTTGAGCACTAATATATTGAACTGTGATTACAGTGTTGAGGGGATACTAGAAAAATGGGTTGACAAGAGGGTTAAGACACTCTGGTGAAGGGTTTGATGTTGGAAGTTTGTATCTGTGCAATCCTATCATTAACACATTTGTGCACCAAAAACAATAGAAAACAACCATTAATAGGATGAAATGGTAACTGGTAAAAGAAAAAAAAGTCATCTGAGCACTGTCAGGAATAGTTCCTGAGTACCGAGCCAGAATAAACCCCTGAGTATTGCTGGGTGTGGTCCAAAAACAAAAACAACAACCGAAACAAAGAAATGCTTTCTTTTTCTATATTTTTTCAGAATTTTTGTTTGTTTGATTGTTTGGGGGCCATACCAGTAGGGCTAGTAGTATCCCTGGAGGATATTATGCCTAGTGATAGTAGGATAGAGAAAGAAAAACTTTGCATGATTTCACTCTAGTGTGATATATGGAAAACAAAGATGAATGCAGTAAGTATAACCAAATTAAATAATACATCTAAAATTACTTTATTTTGTTTAGGTGTCACATCAGGTAGTTCTCAGAACTCACTAGCAAGATTTTATGAACAACGGGAGGGCCTTTTACCTTTTACCTTTTACCATAAAATATTTGTAAAAATATTATGCTCAGTGGTTAGGAGACCATATGCAGTGGTTAGCAAGGGACCACATGCAGTGCCAGGAATCAGACTCCAATCAGCTGTGTGCAAAACAAGTACTTTAGTTGTTGTACCATTTCTCCAGTCCCAGTAATATATTTTAAAATGATGAGAGCAAATTGGCAAAAAGAAAATGGAGAAAAAGAGTAATTTGGGTGTAAGGGAAAAATGGTATAGTGAAGGTTAAATCTGGACTTTTAGTGGTAGATTTATAATATATATATTTCGTATAACAAGACATGCTATATGTAATGCTACTTCAATAAAAATATCAAAACTATGCTGTAGCATTGTAGTACTGTCCCCATTGTTCATCGATTTTCTCGAGTGGGCACCAGTAATGTCTCCTTTGTGAGACTTGTTACTGTTTTTGGCATATTGAATATGTCACAGGGAGCTTGCCAGGCTTTGCTGTGTGGGCGGGATACTCTTGGTAGCTTGTTGGGCTCTCCAAGAGGGGCAAAAGAATAGAACCCAGGTTGGCCACGTGCAAGGCAAACTTCCTACTCACTATGTTATCGTTCCGGCCCCCAAAATATGCTACTTGTTAAAAAGAACAATACAATGATAAGTAACTAAAATCAGTAAAATTTTATGTGTTTTTACTTATTAATATTAAACATTTATTTGTCTTTTTCCATTCTTGTCTTACTGGCAAATCAGTCTATTTTTCTCTTTTCATCATCTAAGATTTAAACAGGCATTCTTTGAACAGCTAGTTCATGCCAAAACTTTGAAGAGGCCGCTATTGAGAAAGGAGCTGAAAAGAACTGTCTACACTTTCAAAAGGCAAGAATATAACCAGACAGTCTTTACTGGCACTGTGTCAGTAGCTCTAGTCCTCTAAATAGGGCTGTGCAAGCAAGTGCAGTATAGGTTGTTTATCACCAGCCTATCTGAGAACTGTTGAACCTTAAACATGTTCTACATATTCATTAGTGATCACAGCTGCACACAGATTTTAAAGAAAATCATGCTGATATATGAGTACTTTGGGCTGACATTTTTGGACACAGTGCACTGTCCATAAAATTGCAAATAAAAATATCCTGGAAAAATACAGTTCACTTAAAAATATTTATTGAGGTACTATGATTTCTGATACTGTCAGTAATAGTTTCATGTACACATCATTCCAACATCACACCTACCACCAGAGTACCCACTTCTCCCAACCAAGGGCCCAAAGATCTTATACCTCTCCACCCCGCAATGTCTGTGGACCAACTTTTGAATTGCTGCCTTTGACCATCTGTTGCTTCCTCTGTATCTTTAAATCTCACATATAAGAGAGATTATTATGTATCTATCTCTTTCTTTCTCATAAATGTCATTCAGCGTGATGCCCCATAGTTCTATCCGCTCATCATCATATTGAATGATTTTATTCTTTCTTACAGCTGCATAATATTTAATTGTGTATATATCATAACTTCTTGATCCATTGATCTGTAACTGGATATTCTAGGTTGTTTATATAGCTTTGCTATTGTCTTAAGCACTGCAATGAAAAAGTGTGCCTCTATCCTTCGATTTAATGTTTTTTTTATGTTTGGTGTAGGTATCAATAACTGCTATCACTGGGTTGTATGCAAATTTAATTCTTACTTTTTTGAAAAATCTGCATATTACTTAAAATGTTAAACCAGATGTAATTCTCACCAAAAATGAGTGAGGTTCTCTTATCACCACAACCCTACTGACACTGTCTTTTCTAGATATTTTGATATATGGTATTCCCACTGGAGTGAGATGATTATTTTACTTCTGTTTTGATTTGCATTTCCCTAATATAATGTCGAGCACTCTTTCATATGCTTGTTGACTATCTGTGTATTTTCTTGGGGGAAATGTCTGTTCACCTCTCCTCATTTTCAGATGGTGTTGTTGTATTTTTCTGTTGTTGAGATTTGTGAGTGGTATATAGATTATGAATTAGTCCCTTATCTAATGTATTGTGAGCATATATTTTCTCCCATTCAGTAAGGTGTCTTTTTACTTTAATTTGAGTTTCTTTTCCTGCAGTGACAGATATTCTAACCAACAATGGAGGATGGAAGGCGAATGAGGGGGAAGCAAGAAGGAGAATAAAGGGGGCTTGAGAGAGAGAAGCAGAAGGGGAATCAGAGAAGATTCTTATGAACCTGTGCCTGGTTGTCCTCACCGGGGTTCCTTGGAGGGGGTGGTTTTAGCTTCCCTCCCTTCCCCGAACAGAGCACCAGCAGCTGAAGACCCCCGGAACCCAGTCACAGCCATGCTTAAGACTACTCTCCACACACTCAGATGAGCCTCACGCATGAAGGACCTGGCAGAGGAAACCAGGTGTGCGGGACCCAGGGCTGAGATCTCCAAGCCTTCTCAGATTGGGACTGGGCCTCCTCCACGCAGATCCCCCATCTTCCAGTAGCTAGGCGTTATACCCACAATCTGCCCCCGAAGTCATGTAATCCCATTAATGGCCAAGACCCAGAGACTATAAAACCAAGCTCCCGGACCTCTTATTGTCTCGTTCTCGCTTTTGGAGAACCCGGCAGGCTACTGAGAGTATCCTGCCCGCAAGGCAGAGTCTGGCAAGCTCCAGTGGAGTATTTGCTATGCCAAAACCCAGTAACAATGATGGGTCTCATTCCCCTGACCCTAAAAGAGCCTGCAATGTGGCACTTGCTAAAATCTCAGGACTAGGACGAGTGGACACGTTAGTGATGCCTGTTCAAGGAAACTGATGAACAAAGGGATGACAGTGACAGTGACAGTGACCAACAATGCATCTGTGCTGCCTTTTTTCCCTCTACATCTTCATCTGTATTGTTTCATTAATTTTTATTGTTGGCTATTCTAGCCAAGAGGAAGTGAAAATGTGTTTTTTGGCTTGCATTTCTCTATTGAGAAGTGCTGTTTAACATCTTTCCATGTGTCTGTTGGGCTTGTGCTTGTCTTTGGTGAAATGCATACATATAGATCCTCTGTCAATTTTTTTAAAATAAGATTGGTTTTTGCTGTTGATTTTTATGAGCTTTTTAAAAATTAAAAGTTTTTACAATTGCAGTTAAGTGGTTATGAAATTTCTTATTAGTTTTTGCTTACGATTGAAACTCGGTTTCTCCTTCAGATCTTAATGACAGCCTTGCTTGCTGTAGAATTTTTGGCTAATGTGTATTCCTTTCATCATTTTGAATTTGTCTTGCTACAATCCCTGGCCTACAAGGTTTATATTGAAAGTCTGGTAATAACATTATAATATTTTAAGGTTTCCCTTGTACCTAAGGGGATAAAGCTTTTTAAGATCCTCTATTTATTGATATCATTCTTATAATTTGCCACTTAATTACACTATGTTTAATATGAGTTTCCTTGTGTTCCTCTTACTTGGAGGAACGTCCAGGCTTCTTGTAGCTGTACGTAGGCATCCTTCTCCAAAGTATGGAAGTTCTGGTGATTATATTTTCAAAGTGGTTTGTCCCTCTACCTTATTCTTTTGGTATCTCTATAATGCAGATATTATTTCACTTTGATGTTTATTTGACGATAAATAAATAGACATAAATACAAAATGTGAAACATGATAAATATTTGTGAACCCGTTAGTTTCTAAGTAATTGTGCATTTCTATAAAAATTGCAAAATTTTTTTTTTAGTGTAACACCACAAGGTACAGTTAGAGGCTTACAAATATTTATGCTTGGGTTTCAGTTACACAATGATCAAGTACCCATCCCTCCACCAGCACCCATCCTCCACCACCACAGGTCCCAGCGTCCATCTCACACCCCATTCCCCACATCCCACCCTGACTCTGTGGCAGGGCATTCCCTTTTGTTCTCTCTCTCTCCTTTTGAGTTCTGTGGTTTGCAAGAGAGGCATTGAGTGGCAATCATGTTTGGTCTATAATCTACTTTCAGCATGCTTCTCCCATCCTGGGAGGATCCTCGCAAAACACTTTATTTGGTGCTCCCTTGTCTATCTGAGCTTCCTTTTCCCCTAGCGTGTGTGGCTGGCCTCCAAGTCATAGAGCAAAATTCCTGGTACTAGTCTCAGCCACTTCTGGGTGTTAGTCTCCCATTATGTTACTTTATATTCCCGTGTAATCCCATTGGTGCGGTGTAATCCCATCAACGGTCAAGACTCAGAGACTATAAAATCCAGCTCCCAGACGAGAACAGTGCAGTCTCCTGCCCCCACGCCTGGCTGTTCCTCGCCGGGGTCCCTTGGAGGGGAGCGGGTTAAGCTTTCCTCCCCGCCCTGACCAGGGCTCCGGCAGCCGAAGACCTCCAGGACCAGCCACCACCATGCTGAGACCACTCTCCGCACACATGAAGGTACTGGCAGAGGGACAAAGCCACGCGGGTTCCGGGGCCGAGATCTCCAAGCCTACTCAGATTAGAGTCGAGCATCCTCCACGCAGATCCTCCAAATTCCAGTAGGCGGGGGTCACACCCACCACCTGGCCCCCTGGCGCCATGTAATCCCATCAACGGCCAAGACTCAGAGACTATAAAATCCAGCTCCTGGAACCGCCATCTTATCAGGACATCTTTTTATGACATCTTATTATCTCATTCCTACTTTGGACAAACTTGCAGGCTATCGAATGTAGCCTGCCCACAGGGCAGAGTCTGGCAAACTCCTCGTGGCGTACCAAATATGCCAAATACCAGTAACAATGATGGGTCTCTTTCTCCTAAAGAGCCTTGAATATAATCTCAGGGCTAGGATGAAAGAGACGTTACTGGGGCCTGCTCGAAGCAATCGACGAATAACAGGATGATGAATGAATGAATGAATATTCCCCAGATGAATGCAATCTTTCTGTGTCTATCCTGCTCCTTCTGACTCATTTCGCTTAACATGATACTTCCATGTAGTACCACTTGTATGTAAATTTCATGATTTCATCTTTTCTAACAGCTAGATAGTACTCCATTGTGTAAATGT
This sequence comes from Sorex fumeus, assembly GCF_029834395.1. Lineage (NCBI taxonomy): Eukaryota > Metazoa > Chordata > Mammalia > Eulipotyphla > Soricidae > Sorex > Sorex fumeus. Next base: position 18,049,833 of record NW_026606322.1, read on the forward strand.
ATTAAAGTTTCTTTACCCAGTCATCTGTTCTCGGGAACTCAGGTTTTTTCCAGATTCTGGCTATTGTAAAGAGTGCTGCAATGAACAAACAAGTGCAGATGTCACTTCGACTATACTTTTTTGCCTCTCTGGGATATATTCCCTGGAGTGGTATTGCTGGGTCAAATGGGAGCTCAAATTCTAGTTTTTTGAGAATCATCCATACTGTTTTCCAAAAGGATTGGACCAGTTGGCATTCCCACCAGCAGTGACGGAGGGTCCCTTTTTCGCCACATCTGCTCCAGCGCCAGTTGCTTTTGTTCTTTTGGATGTGGGCCAGTCTCTGTGGTGTGAAATGATATCTCATTGTTGTTTTGATCTACATCTTCCTGATGATTAATGATGTAGAGCATTTTCTCATGTACCTTTTAGCCATTCAGAGTTCTTCTTTGGGAAAGTTTTTGTTCATTTCATTGCCCCATTTTTTGATGGGATTACGTGTTTTCTTCTTGTGGAGTTCAACCAGCACCTTGAATATCCTTGAAATCGACCCCTTGTCAGATGTGTATTTGGAGAATATCCTTTCCCATTCTATAGACTGTCTTTGTATTTTAGTCACTGTTTCTTTGGAGGTGCACAAGCTTCTTAGTTTAAGATAGTCCCATTTGTCTATCTCTGTTTTCTCTTGCTTGGCCAGTGGCATGACATCTTTGAAGAAACCATTAGCTTCAATATCATGGAGGGTTTTGCCAGCTTGCCAGCTTTGTCTTCAATGAACTTTATAAATTCCGGTATGATGTTGAGGTCATAAATCCATTTTGATCTTACTTTTGTGTATGGCGTTAGGCAGAGATCTGAGCCCACTTTTTTGCATGTAGCCATACAATTTTGCAAGCAAAAATTATTAAAGAGGCTTTCCCTGCTCCATTTCCCTTTTCTTGACACCTTATCGAAGATTAGATGATCATATATTTGGGGGGAGATGTTAGTATATTCAACTCGGTTAAATTGGTCTGCAGCTCTACCTTTGTTCCAGTACCATGCTGTTTTAATTATTACTGCTTTGTAGTAGAGCTTGGAGTGGGGGAGGTTGATTCCTCCCATTTTCATTTTTTCAAGAATTGCTTTAGCTATTCGTGGGGGCTTATTGTTCCATATAAATTTCAGGAGTGTTTGCTCCATTTCTTGGAAGAATGTCATGGGTATCCTTATAGGGATCACATTGAATTTGTACAGTGCTTTGGGAAGTATTCCATTTTGACAATGTTAATTCTCCCCATACATGAGCAGGAGATATTTTTCCATTTCCTAGTGACCTCTTTTATTTCCTGAAGTAGCATTTTGTAGTTTTCTTTGTACAGGTCCTTTACTCCCTTAGTTAAGCTGATTCCCAGGTACTTGATTTTCTGGGGAACAATTGTGAATGGGATTGTTTTCTTCATGTCACTTTCTTCTCTTTCACTATTTGCGCCACTTTACTATACAAGTCTATTGTTTCTAGGAGTTTCTTGGTAGAGATTTTAGGGTTCTCTAAGTATAGAATCATACTATTTGCGAATAGTGAGACTTGATCTCTTCCTTCTCTACCAGGATGCCTTTAATATCTTTTTCTTGCCTAATCGCTATTGCAAGTATTTCCAGTACTATATTGAACAGCAGTGGAGAGAGTGGACATCCTTGTCTCATCCCTGATCTTAGGGGGAAGGCTTTCAGTTTTTACCCATTGAAGACGATGTTTGCTGTAGGTTTGTAGTAGATGGCTATAACTATATTGAGTAAAGTCCCCTTTAATCCCATTTTGGCGAGGGTTTTCATCATAAACAGGTGCTGGATCTTGTCAAATGCTTTCTCCTAATCTATTGATATGATCATATAATTTTTATCTTTTCTTTTATTGATATGATGGATTATGTTGATTGATTTCCGAATGCTGAACCATCCTTGCATCCCTGGGATGAATCCCACTTGTTCATGGTGTATGATCTTTTTGATGAGTTGTTGAATTATATTTGCTAGTATTTTGTTCAGAATCTTTGCATCCATGTTCATCAGGGCTATCGGCCTGTAGTTTTCTTTTCTTGTGGTGTCTTTGTTTCCTTTTGGTATTAGAGAGACATGGGCTTCATAGAAACTGTTTGGGAGAGTTTCCGTTTTTTCAATTTACTGGAAAAGCTTGAGAAGAACTGACAATAGGTCCTCTTTAAATGTTTGGAAAAATTCTCTAGTGAATCCATCTGGACCTGGGCTTTTGTTTTTGGGAAGACTTTTTACTACAGTTTCAATTTTCTTGATGTGTGTAGGTCTATTTAGGTACTTTATATCTTCTTGATTCAGCTTTGGGAGATGATAGGAATCCGGGAAATTATCCATTTCTTCTAGGTTCTCTTGTTTCATGGAATACAGACTTTCAAAGTAGTCTCTGATGATCTTTTGAATTTCTTTGATTTCTGTTGTGATATCACCATTCTTATTTCTGATTCAATTTATTAGGGTTCTATCTCTCTGTTTCTTTTTGAGTTCTGCTAGTGATTTATCTATTTTATTTATTTTCTCGAAGAACCAGCTCTTGGTTTCATTGATCTTTAGGATTTTTTCTTTGGTTTCCATATCGTTGATTTCTGCTCTAAGTTTTATGATCTCTTTTCTTCTCCCCAATTTGGGCTCCTTCTGTTGATCCTTTTCTAAGATCTTGAGCTGTGAAGTCAGGTTGTTTATGTGCATCCTTTCCTCTGTCCTGAGATATGCTTGCAGAGCTATAAATTTTCCCCTTAAAACGGCTTTTGTTGCATCCCATAAGATTTGGTATCTCATGTTTTCATTCTCATTTGTCTCCAAGTATTTTTTTTTATTTCGTCCTTCACATTCTTCCTGATCCACTCATTGTTAAGCATTGACTTGTTTAATTTCCAGGTGTTTGATTTGGTTCTCCGTGTCTGTGTGTGATTCACTTCTATTCTCAGTGCATCGTGGTCTAAAAAGATTGTTGATACTATTTTTCTCTTCCTGAATCTATTTAGGTATGTTTTGTGGCCTAGCACATGGTCTATTTTAGAAAATGTTCTGTGCGCACTGGAGAAGAATGTGTGTTCTTTCTTTTTTGGGGTGTAAAGCCCTGTATAGGTCTATAAGCCATCTCTTTTCTATTTCTTCTTTCAAAGCCAATGTTTCCTTGCTGAGTTTTGTTCTTGTTGATCTATACAGAGGTGATAAGGTGATGTTGAAATCTCCAGCTTCTATAGTGTTACTAGGAATGTCCTCCTTAAAATCTGTTAGCAGTTGTTTTAAATATTTAGCTGTTCCCTTATTCGGTGCGTATACTTTTAAGAGTGTGATTTCTTCCTGTTGTACGTGTCACTTGATGAAGAGAAAATAGCCTTCACTGTTCCTTCTAATCTTTTTCAACGTGAAATTAATGCTGTTGGATACTAGTATAGCCACCCCAGCTTTTTTGAGGGAGCTGTTTGCTTGCAGAATTGTTTTCCATCCTTTGACTTTGAGTCTGTGTTTGCTCTCGCTTTTGAGATGAGTTTCTTCTAGGCAGCAGAATGTTGGGTTCTGTCTCTGAATCCATTGTGCCACTCTGTGTCTCTTAATTGGTGAATTTAGACCATTGACATTGAGAGATATTATTGTTTTGGGATTTGTGTCATCTTTCTGTGCGGGTGTGTTGTGGTTGTAGGGTTTGTCTTGTCTCATAGTAGACCCTTTAGCCCTTGTTTTAGGTTTGGTTTTGAGACTATGAAGTTCCTGAACTGCTGTTTGTCTAGAAAAGTGTACCATTCCTTCAATTTTGAGTGAGAATTTAGCCAGATAGAGTATTCTTGGTGAAGCATTCATTTCAGTGAGTTTTTTTCACTATATCTTGCCACTGCCTTTGGGTTTGAAGGATTTCCTCTGATAGATATGCTGTGAATCTAAGGGGTGCTCCTTTGTATGTGATTTCTTTCTTTGACCTTGCTCTTTGCAGTATTGTATCTCTATCGGCAGCATCAATCATTCTAACTATGATATGTCTTGGAATGTTTTTGTTAGGGTCTTTTTTAGCTGGTACCCTTCGGGCTCCTTGAACCTGAATGGCTGCATTGTGGAGCTCTGGGAATACTTCAGAAATGATTTGTTTCACCATGTGTTTTTTTCACTGGGATTGTTTCCCTGAGCTTCCGGTAGTCCAATGATTCTAATGTTGTTCTTCTTGAAATCATCTCCTAGGACTCTATAGAGCTATTTTGAGGTCCCTTGCCACCTGTGTGTTGTTGCCTGGTGGGTTAGTGCAGCTGATCTTCCAGCTCACTGATTCTCTCTTCAGCTGTGATCATTCTATTGTTGAGAGAAGAGACTGAGTTTTTTATTTCATCTACGGAATCTTTTATTCGTGACATTTCTGCTCTCATTTCCTCGTGTAATTTGTCGATTTTTTTCTGTTATGTTATTGGATATCTGTCTGACTGTTTCATTGAGTTGATTGTACATCTTTATGACTTCGTATATGAATTCTTCGTCTGAGAGGTCCCTTAGGTGAGTAGTATTAACAGAGTCTTCTGGATTCTTTTTGTTGTCCTCCCCATGTGGTGGGGATTTGCGTTGTTTCTTCATGTTGCTGTGTAGGTTGGGAATTAGGTTCCTTGGGGACTAGGTTCCTTAGTATGTCTAACCTACCTGTGAAAAACGGGAAAACTGGCCATGCCCACGTCTACAGAAGTCACGCCCACTTCTGAAGAGGTCATGCTCCCCAGAGAACCTGGGTTTGGGAGGAGATCAGCGCTGCATAAGGGATGAAGAGGAAAAGGCAGAGTCTCAGAGCTGCTTTTCTCCAGGCATCTGAGAGGACGCCTGGGGTCTTGCAGGGAGAGATCCAAGTCCTGGGTTCAAGTACTGGCGGATGAAGTGACCTGGGTTTGGGGCGAGATCATTGCAGCGTGAGTGGTGAAGAGGGAAAGGCAGAGTCTCAGAGCTGCTCTTCTCCAGGCATCTGGGAGGATGCCTGTGGTCTTGCCAAAATTGCAAAATCTTAATATATAAGTCACTGTGACTCTCACTGTCCTTCCATTGTTCATTGATTTGCTCAAGCGGTCCCAATAACATCTCCAATGTGACAATTGTTACTGTGTTTGGCACATCAAATATGTCACAGGTAGCTTGCCAGGCTTTGCCGTGCGGGCGAGATACTCTCGGTAGCTTGCCGGGCTCTCCGACAGGGGCAGAGGAATTGAACTCGGGTCAGCCATGTTGGCCGCTTGCAAGGCAAATGCCCTACCTGCTGTGCTATCGCTCCAGCCCAATATATAAGTATATCAGAATATTATTTCATTGTTTCATAGAGTTAAATATGTATATTTTCCCAATAATTTACAAGTTATAGGTAATTCAATAGTATATGGCATTGACACGATTTTTTATTATTTACAAATTAATTTTATAAAGAGACCTTAAGAAGTAGATTTAGTTGTTCAAAGTTATCTCACAAAAGCCAAAAATCTGTAATGTTTTTTATAAAAATCGCAACAGTTTCAACTGTCATCAGTTGTGAATAGGAGAGTTTTATGTTGATTTTCAAAATAGTTCGTAGATATAAGTAAAATGGATATTTCTCCATAATTCATTTTACTAAAATTTGTTTGAAGTAAAAAACTAATCTGATGCATACACTGACTTGACAAGAGCATTTGGTTACTGATGTCAGTTACATAAATTATGTTGTGTAGAGTTATATAAACTTTTGTTTTTCCCTTAAATAACAAATTACATAACATTATAATAAATGATCAGGTTAATATTTAAGGAAAATAACACATATTAAGTTTTAGCCAGCTATTTGAAGTTTATTTTTATTAATTTTTTTCCTGTGTTCAAAATAAGAGCAGTGATCATGATGGATTTTAGATTTTGTTGAAATAAGTCCCATTAATGAACTGGATGCACATGGTCCTCAAAAACAATGATCTGCCCCGCCAGTGTATCTGTTCCAAGTTTATTATTCTATTCAACTATACACTGAATTTGAAATATTTTAATTATGTACCATTGGAACTAGTCTAGAAGAATCTCAAATCTAGCAGCCTGTATGAATAATTTAGCCCTTCTAATTTTGCCCTTTCTGACTCATCATCCAGGGGCGTTATATCTGAGAAGGTGGAAGACTTCTTAACAGTGCATTATTTATTTATTTATTTATTTTTACTTTCTTTGATTTATGCTGTGCAAGAAGTTCTTCTGGTAGCTATTTGCAGCCATGTGCTTCTCAGCTCCAGAGAGGAATGTCATCACCATATTTTCTATTCCACCAACCCTTCTTGTGATATCTTCTGGTAGATAAAAAACTTCCATAAAGCTTTTGTCACACTGGGGTTGGAGAGATAACACAGTGGGTAGGGTGTTTGCTTTGCATGCTGCAGACCTAGTTTGATTCTCAGTATCCCACATGGTCCCACAAGCATTGCCAGGAGTAATTCCTGAGTGCAAAGGCAGGAGTATGCCCTGTCCATCACAAAAGCAAAAATAAATAAATAAATAAAATAATAAATAAAAGGTTTTGTCATTCATGGAAGACTGACCTTTTCTTTCTTAAAGGACTTGATATGGTTGTAGCAACATGTGGGAGGTAGGACACTACTTCCAATACTGCTCAGTTAGGCTTGTGAGGCACATTCCCTTCGCTGTATCTTAGACTTCCAGGTAGTCATTGAATACCTCAAGGTATGCAGGCCAGAACTCACAGTGGGACTGATGTCTGAGCTGGACCTCTAAGAGTGGAAAATGGATTATTTGGTCCATTTATTAAATTAAAAATATTTAATTTTGGATTGTAGTTCCATTGAATGAACAGTTGAGTGAGAAGTAGTATGTGGATTTCTCAAGATCCAAGCTACTCTAATACATTTCATTTACATTCAATATCATTAGTTTAAGAAATTAAATTTTTAAAATATTCTGTTAAAATCATAATATTAGACTCTAACACTGTTCTCCAAAATAAAAAAAAGTAGAAGAAAATGCCTTAAGTATAATTACTCAAACTTTCATAGCAACTGAGTGGATATTTGTTAGCATTCAAGAGGTGAAGTGCTGATGATTAGTTTTAGATGAGGGAACATTAGAGACTCTAAAATCTTAAAGGTCAAAAAAATGTCTAAAAACAAATTTGAAGTAATTATGTTTTTGCCATCCATGCCCCTGTCTCTTTAAGTAGAGATGTCAGTTTAACACACCTGAAGGTCTTGCTCAAGCTGCTTGCTTATTGTAATATTTAAAGGTTCTGGGGAAAAAAGGGTTCTGAAAACTTTCATATGGGACCGTGTGGAGAGTTTATCAATAAAATATGAAGGGTACAGTTCAAATGGTAAAGCACGTGCCTAGTATGTCTGAGACCTTGGTTTGATAATGCACTGCATGGCTCCTTGAGTATTAAAGGTGAGTTTCTGGTGGCCGTAAGTCCTGCAGAATCAACATTATAACCTCTAAGCACTCCTGTCTTAGCCCTGATGTCCCCCAGCACCTCTGAACCTGAGCAACAAACATTCAGGTCTGTGCCACCAGACTGAACACTGCCATGTTGACACATCCACCATTCCTGCCCTGCCAATTTCTGACTAAATATCTTAGGAACTGCGAGCCAAGAAGCTAAAATTTATGGAAACATTGTCCTCATGACTAAAAACTCTGGGCACCCTTGGGAGGTAGACAGACTGAGTACCAAGTTGCACACACACTCCACCAATGCAATCAGACCAAGCTACCAGCAAGCTACCAAGGGCTCAGCTACACTGCTTCGCTAATATTCTCTGCCAAAACACCAAACTGCAAATAATTCAAGATACTCTGGGGTCCAGGCTGAGAATTCTGGCATCTTCTCTTAGTCAGGGTGGGCAGCCTGCCTCTCCCTACACCCCTGTCCTTCTGAATGCACCGGCAGATACACCCCCCTCCCACAGTTGCTGCCATGTCAACTCATTGTCCCAGACCATAGATCTTGAAGTCTCTGGATTATGTGGTGGTATTTCACCTCCAAATTCCTCATTACTGAAATTCAGTAGGAGCACACCAAATTAGATGGGAAACTAACATGGAAGCTAACTAAACTCAACAAACAAAAACAATAATACAGATGTCTCAACTAGCAACAGTTCAGTAAATTCTTAAACTAGGACTTAACACCCCCATGATGAGATATAACACTTTTCTTATAAAAATAATTTTTATACTTATTGATTTTGGGAAAAGTGTGCCTGAGTGATAGCACAGTGGGTAGGGCATTTGCCTTGCATGCAGCCAAACCGAGTACAATTCCTCCATCCCTCTCAGAGAGCCTGGCAAGCTACCAAGAGTATCCTGCACACATGGCAAGTTCCCCATCGCATATTTGATATGCCAAAAACAGTAACAAGTCTCACAGTGGAGAGATGTTATTGGTGCCCACTTGAGCAAACTCAATGAACAAGGGAAGGACAGTACTACAGTGCTATTGATTTTGGGCTGGAGTAATAGCACAGTGGGTAGGCCTTGCACACGGCCGACCTGGGTTCGATTCCCCCATCCCTCTCTGAGAGCCCAGCAAGCTACCAAGAGTATCCCCGCCCACATGGCAGAGCCTGGCAAGCTCCACATGGTGTATTCGATATGCTAAAAATAATAAGTCTCAAAATGGAGATGTTACTGGTGTCCGCTGGAGCAAATGATGAACAATGGGAGGACAGTACTACAGTGCTACTTATTGATTTTAATATTGGAGCTTTATTATCTAATCCGTTTCAACTAGAATTGTAAATAACAGTTGTGACTTTTGTCTATATTAAAATTAAAAACAAAAAAAGAAATGGTGGAAACTGATAGCTATTGGTGAGGGACTTAATGAATCTAAGAAGTAATGAAATCACTGTTAGGTAGAGGTAAAAAGTTTGGGGACACTCTCACCTACAGAGTTAGGGAAAAGAATTATACAAGGAATTCAATGCCCTGCTAAAGACCTTTCCAAACAGAATATTAAAATTTCATGTGAACAGCTTCTTGACCCCCAGGATAAAATATGAAGAGTGGGGAACAAGGTAAAGAACTACTTGTTAAAAATGAAGGAGCCAATGGCCAGAGTGATACTACAACATGTAGGGCACTTGCTTTGCATGTGGCTGACCCAAGTTTGAACCCGGCATCCCTTACAGCCTCCAAAAATTTCCAGGAGTGATTCCTGAATGCAGAGCCAAGAGTATCCCCTGAACACCATCAGGTGTGGTTCAAAAAAATGCAGACTTCAAGAATTGTGTAAAAAATGTAACTATTTCTGTGTTAAAATCCTCAAATGGAATACTATTCTAATAGGTACAAAAGATTTCCTAGTATAGATACAATCCAGGTTATTCTCAGGGAGATGTGCTCTTAAAAAGCTGACTAAAACTAGTTAGATAATTTCTTCTTTAATTAAAAATTTAAAAAATATTTGATACACCTGTTAGTGCTAAGGAGCTATGCAGTACCGGGGGTCAACTCTGGACTTTCTGTGTACAAAGCATATGTTTCAGTCTGTTTAAATACTTCCCTGACTCTAGTACTGTTTTTCTAATTGAAGCCAGATAGTTTTGTTTATTTATTTTTGTGTGAATTAATATAGTTTTATTTGGATTTACTTAGAAAGACGTGAGAGGATAGAATGTAGGGAAGTACATGTTCAAGGGATAACAAAGGCTTGAAGTGCAATCCTGAAGTAAAATAGTTCTTTATTTTTATTTAAATAAATTTACTTAGAGAAGTGTTAGGTAAGGAGAGAAAGAGGAGGGGGAAGAGGAGGAGAAGAAGGAAAAGAAAAAGGAGGTAAAGAAAAAGGAGGAGAAGGAGAAGAAGGAGGAGAAGGAGAAGGAGAAGGAGAAGGAGAAGGAGAAGGAGAAGGAGAAGGAGAAGGAGAAGGAGAAGGAGAAGATTCAAAACCTATTAGTATGACCCATCCTGACCAAAAACCACAAAGTTGGAATGAAGTATTTTTTAAAAAAGAAAAAATATATAATGCAAGTTAAAAGGTAAAGGTAAAGGCCCTCCTGTTGATTGTCGATTTGCTCGAGCGGGCCCAGTAACGTCTCCATTGGAGACTTTGTTGTTACTGTGTCTGGCATATCGAATACTCTCGGTAGCTTGCCGGGCTCTCCGAGAGGGGCGGAGGAATCGAACTCGGGTCGGCCATGTTGGCTGCGTGTAAGGCGAACGCCCTACCCGCTGAGAATAATTGTTCTCAGGAATTAATATTTTATTTTAACCAAGGAAATAGAAACATGTATCAATATGGTTTTCAGAATTGCCAGAATTTAGTAATTAAAGTAAGGTAGTACTATTTTCCCCTTTTAATAGGAGTTATAGAGTATATGTTCCTAGTTCGTTATTGTCACCTAGGTCATTTATAAAGAAAGACTACTAGAGTAATTAGAGTAATATAGTAATTCAAGCTTCCTAGCTGGGAACATCATTCTCTCAAATTAAATGAGGAATCCAGCTATAATTGAATGAGACTTGGTAACTGGTAACCTTGGTAGGGAAATGGAGAGGCTTGTATGCTTGAGGGATATGAATTGCTGTGGCCAGAGAATGGACTGTAGTATATAGAACCTTCCATGTTGACTGCAACAAAGGGATATTCTATCCTTCATGCTTTCTTATAATGAATTATTGACTCCTCTGCTTAAATCTGATTAGTTTTGTGTCTGTGGTGGAAGAGAAGCTATGTGACTTCTATATCTGAATTGGAAATGATGATAGAACTTCTACAAACATTTTTTTAATGCTTCTTTTTGGAACCACTCCTCTGTTCTAGAAAAGCAGTGACATAAAGAAAAGATTGACTTTAAATATTTTATCAGATAGCCCCAGTAAGTCACTACTGAGTCTCCAGTAACAGTCAGCAACAAATTTGTGAATATGAATGAATGAACTTTTAGATAACCTTGGCCTCTAGCTAGTTAGTTACTTCTATCTTACATAGCTGAGACCTCAAACTTCCTAAAGCAGATATAGATTGTTCCTACTGTGCTTTTGCTCTGTGCAAATGCCTCACCCACTGAAATCTTAATAGTTAATTGAATATTACAATTTTAAGTTAGGAGGTTGAGAATACTGGAATGGTATGTGATTTACGAAACTAGTAATTATCTTTGTACTTAGACTCCATGTCTGCAGAATCTACAGTTATGTAATTTAAAATATTTGAAAATGAAATTTATACACCATTATCTTTTGATTGTATTTCATTATTTTCTAGGAACTGTGTTCTAAGTAATGGCCACATAACATTCAGAGTCTACTACAATGTTTTTCTTTTCAAAAAATTTTATTGAGATCATGGAAAGTGATATTGCCTAGTTAAAATAAACCTTTGGGCTCAGATCACAGAAATGAGGTTACTGAGGGGTGAGAGTGAAATCAAAGGCTACAGTGGACTGTGGTGGATGGATATTGGCACTTTGGTGGAGTCTGTGATGTTGCAACATTGTTGCCCAAAGATATATGAAAATTAACACTAGTGTAAACTAGTGCTGCCTCAAAAAGCATAAAAAATTTAGTGGGGACTGGAGCAATAGCACAGCGGATAGGGCGTTTGCCTTGCACGTGGCCAACCAGAGTTCAATTCCCAGCATCCCATATGGTCCCCTGAGCACCACCAGGGGTAATTCCTGAGTGCAGAGCCAGGAGTAACCCCATGTGCATCACCAGGTGTGACCCAAAAAGCCAAAAATATTTAGTGATTCCCTCCAGTTCTAACCATGTTGCCACAAAAGTTATGCATTTATCTAAATAGTATTCAATTCTATGTGTATATATGTATATATGTACTTGCATATATGTGCATATGCATGTATATATACATCATATAATCATTTATCAACTTATCTGTCACCAGGGATTGATGCCTCTGTTCTTGTTAACTTAAGCTCAGTATTGCTCTACTGTGGTTCTATGTGGTTCCACACAAACTTTAGTAATGTTTATTAAATTCTCTTGAATAATATCATTAAAATTTTGATATTGATTGCATTGAATATGCATAGTATTTTGAGTGGGATAGTAATTAGTGCGTTTGCCTTGCAAGCAGCCGACCTGGCCAACCCAGGTTCGATTCCTCTTCCCCTCTTGGAGAGCCGGGCAAGCTACCAAGAGTATCTTGCCTGCACGGTAAAGCCTGGCAAGCTCCCCGTGACATATTCGATATGCCAAACACAGTAACAAGTGTCACAATGGAGATGTTACTGGGCCCGCTCGAGCAAATCGATGAACAATGGGAGGACAGTGATAGTGACAGTAATTTTTAACAATATTAGTTTTTACAATTCATGAATTTACAATATCTTTCTATTTCCTTATGTCTTTTATTTATTTATTTATTTATTTTTTTACAGTTGTAGATTTACAATTTTTTTTGTGCTTGGGTTTCAATTATACAACGATCAGATACCCATCCCTCCACCAGTGCCCGTTTTTCACCACCATGGATAATATCCCTACCACCCCCACCCCCCCATCCCCACCTGCCTCTGTGGCAGGGCAATCCCCTGTGTTCTCTCTCTCCGTTTGGGTGTTGTGGTCTGCAAAAGAGGCATTGAGTGGCAAACATGTTCAGTCCATAGTCTACTTTCGACATGCATCTCCCCTCCTGGGAGGATCCTCCAAACATCCTTTATTTGGTGCTCCCTTCTCTATCTGAACTGCCCTTTCCTCTAGGATACCCGGCTGGCCTCTAAGTTATGGAGTAATCCTCCTGGTGCTGATCTCAGCTATTCTTGGGTATTAATCTCATACTTTGTTACTTTATATCCCCCAGATGAATGCAATCTTTCTATGTCTATCCCTTTCTTTCTGACTCATTTCGCTTAGCATGATACTTTCCATATTGTACCACTTGTATGTAAATTTCATGACTTCATCTTTTCTAAGAGCTACATAGTACTCCATTGTGTAGATGTACCAAAGTTTCTTTAACCAGTCATCTGTTCTTGGGCATTCAGGTTTCTTCCAGTTTCTGGCTATTGTAAAGAGTGCTGCAATGAACAAACAAGTGCAGATGTCACTTCGACTATACATTTTTGCCTCTCTGGGATATATTCCCAGGAGTGGTATTGCTGGGTCAAATGGGAGCTCAATTTCTAATTTTTTGAGAATCATCCATACTGTTTTCCAGAAGGGCTGAACCAGTGGACATTCCCACCAACAGTGAAGGAGTGTCCCTTTCTCGCCACATCCACGCCAGCATTGGTTGCTTTTGTTCTTTTGAATGTGGGCCAGTCTCTGAGGTGTGAGATGGTATCTCATTGTGGTTTTGATCTGCATCTCTCTGATGATTAATGATGTAGAGCATTTTCTCATGTGCTTTTTTGCCATTCGGATTTCTTCTTTGAGAAAGTTTCTGTTCATTTCATTGCCCCATTTTTGGATGGGGTTGGATGTTTTCTTCTTGTGGAGTTTAACCAGTATTTTGTATATCCTGGATATCAACCCCTTGTCAGATGTGTATTCGGCGAATATCCTTTCCCATTCTGTAGACTGTCTTTGTATTTTGGTCACTGTTTCTTTGGAGGTGCAGAAGCTTCTTAGTTTAAGGTAGTCCCATTTATCTATCTCTGTTTTCACTTGCTTGGCCAGTGGCGTGGCATCTTTGAAGATACCATTAGCTTCAATATCATGGAGGGTTTTGCCAACTTTATTTTCAATGTACCTTATGGTTTCTGGTCTGATGTTGAGGTCTTTAATCCATTTTGATCTTACTTTTGTACATGGTGTTAGGCAGAGTTCTGAGCCTATTTTTTTGCATGTAGCCGTCCAATGATGCCAACATAATTTATTAAAGAGGCTTTCCTTACTCCACTTCACATTACTTGCACCTTTATCAAAGATTAGATGATCATATGATTGACGGGAGATGTCAGTGTATTCAACCCTGTTCCATTGGTCTGCAGTTCTGCCTTTGTTCCAGTACCATGCTGTTTTAATTATTACTGCTTTGTAGTACAGTTTGAAGTTAGGGAGGTTGATTCCTCCCATTTTCTTTTTCCCAAGAATTGCTTTAGCTATTCGTGGGGGCTTATTGTTCCATATAAATTTCAGGAGTGTTTGCTCCATTTCTTTGAAGAATGTCATGGGTATCCTTATAGGGATTGCATTGAATTTATACAATGCTTTCGGTAGTATTGCCATTTTGACAATGTTAAGTCTCCCGACCCACGAGCAGGGGATATCTTTCCATTTCCTCATGTCCTCTTTTATTTCCTGAAGTAGCGTTTTGTAGTTTTCTTTGTACAGGTCCTTTACTTCCTTAGTTAAGCTAATTCCTAGGTACTTGATTTTCTGGGGCACAATTGTGAACGGGATTGTTTTTTTCATGTTGCTTTCTTCTCTCTCACTGTTTGCGTATAGGAAAGCCATGGACTTTTGGGTATTGATTTTATAACCTGCAACTTTACTATACGAGTCTATTGTTTCTAGGAGTTTTTTGGTGGAGGTTATTGGGTTCTCTAAGTAGAGTATCATATCATCTGCGAATAGTGAGACCTTGATTTCTTCCTTTCCTACCTGAATGCCCTTAATATCTTTTTCTCTCCTAATCGCTATTGCAAGTACTTCCAGTACTATATTGAACAGAAGTGGAGAGAGTGAGCATCCCTGTCTCGTCCCTGATCTTAGAGGGAAGGCTCTCAGTTTTTCCCCATTGACGATGATGCTTGCTGTAGGCTTGTGGTAGATGGCTTTAATTATGTTGAGGAAGGTCCCCTCTATACCCATTTTGGCTAGGGTTTTCATCATAAAGGGGTGCTGGATCTTATCAAATGCTTTCTCTGCATCTATTGATATAATCATATGCTTTTTATCTTTTCTTTTGTTGATATGATGGATTATGTTGATTGATTTTCGAATGTTAAACCATCCTTGCATCCCTGGGATGAATCCTACTTGGTCATGGTGTATGATCTTTTTGATGAGTAGTTGTATTCTATTTGCTAGTAGTTTGTTGAGGATCTTTGCATCTGTGTTCATCAGGGATATCGGCCTGTAATTCTCTTTCTTTGTGGTATCTCTGTCTGCTTTTGGTATCAGTGTGATATTTGCTTCGTAGAAACTGTTCGGAAGTGTTTTTGATATTTCAATTTCGTGGAAAAGCTTAAAGAGCATTGGGAGTAAGTCCTCTTTAAAGATTTGGAAGAATTCACTAGTGAATCCATCCGGGCCAGGACTTTTGTGCTTGGGGAGACTTTTTATTACCAGTTCAATTTCCTTGATGGTGATAGGTCTGTTCAGGTATTCCAGGTCTTCTTGGTTCAGCCTTGGGAGTCTGTAGGAGTCTAGGAATTTATCCATTTCCTCGAGGTTTTGATGTTCTGTGGCATAAAGCTTCTCAAAGTACTCCCTGAGGATCCTCTGAATTTCTGTGGTTTCTGTTGTAATGACCCCCTTTTCATTTCTGATTCGGTTTATTAGGGTTTTCTCTCTCCCTTTCTTTGTGAGTTTTGCTAGCGGCTTATCGATCTTGTTAATTTTCTCAAAGAACCAGCTTTTCGTTTCATTGATCTTTCGTATTGTTTTTTGGGTTTTCATCTCATTAATCTCTGCTCTGAGTTTTATTATTTCCTTTCTCCTGTTCGGGTTGTGCTCCTTTTTTTGGTCATTCTCCAAGCTCTTAAGCTGTGAGGTTAGGTTACTTATGTGTGTTCGCTGCTCCTTCCTGAGGAATGCTTGTAGAGCTATAAACTTTCCTCTTAACACAGCCTTTGCTGTGTCCCATAAGTTTTGGTAACTCGTGTTCTCATTTTCATTCGTTTCTAGGAATCTTTTGATTTCCTCTTTGATTTCCTGTCTAATCCACTCGTTGTTCAATAGTGCACTGTTTAATTTCCAGGTGTTTGATTTAGTTTTCTGTTTTTGTGTGTGATTTACTTCTAATTTCAGCGCATTATGGTCTGAGAAGTTTGTTGATACAATCTCTATCTTCTTAATTTTATGGAGGCATGTTTTGTGGCTCAGCATGTGGTCTATCTTGGAGAATGTTCCATGGACGCTTGAGAAGAATGTGTATTCAGCTTTTTGTGGATGAAGTGTCCTATATATATCTTCTAAGTCCCTTTCTTCCATTGTTTCCCTCATATGAAGTATGTCCTTGCTAAGCTTGATTCTGGTTGATCTATCAAGAGGTGACAAAGCAGTGTTGAAGTCTCCCACTAGTATTGTGTTGCTATTGATGTCTTTTTCCAAATCTATGAGTAGTTGTTTTAAGTACTTTGCTGGTCTCTCATTAGGTGCATATACATTTATTATTGTAAGTTCTTCCTGTTGTACAGATCCTTTGATCAATAAGAAATGGCCTTCACTGTCTCTTATGACCTTCCTCACTCTGAAATCGATGTGGTCTGATATAAGGATGGCTACCCCAGCTTTTTTATGGGAGCTGTTTGCCTGTAGGATTGTTTTCCAGCCTTTGACTCTGAGTCTGTGTTTGCTTTGACTATTGAGATGCGTTTCTTGCAGGCAGCAGAATGTTGGGTTCAATTTTCTAATCCATCCTGCCACTCTATGTCTTTTAATTGGTGCATTTAGCCCATTGACATTGAGAGAGATTATTGTTATGGGATTTTGTCCCATTGTTCTGTTAAAATTTGGTGTATTTGAGGGCCCTTTTCTGCCTTAAAGTAGCCCATTTAGTTGTTCTTGTAACCATGGTTTTGAGTCTATGAAGTTCCTGAGCTGTTGTTTGTCTGTGAAACTGTGTGTTGTTCCTTCTATTATGAATGAGAGTCTCGCTGGGTAAAGTATTTTTGGAGAGGCCTTTATTTCATTGAGTTTTTTCACTATGTCCCACCACTGTTTTCGGGCCATGAGGGTTTCATCAGAAAAATCAGCTGTGAATTTTAAGGATGCTCCTTTGTAAGAGATTTCTCTCTTCGATCTTGCTGCTTTCAGAATTTTGTCTCTGTCTAAGGTTTTGGTCATTTTGATCAGAATGTGTCTTGGGGTATTTTTATTCGGATTTCTTCTAGCTGGTACCCTTCGGGCTTCCTGAATGTGGTCACAAGTTTTCTTCAGCTCTGGAAATGTTGTAGCAATGATTTCTTTGACAGTTTCTTCTTCATCGAGGTTTTCTTCCTGTACCTCTGGGACTCCAATAATTCTTATGTTACCCCTCTTGGCTTCATCACGATCTTCTCTTGCCATCTGTTCCCGAATTGTGAGTCTCTTTTCCATTTTCTGCTCTTTTCTGGAGAGTCTCTGAACTTCATCTTCGAGTTCACTGATTCTGTTCTCAGCAGCTGTTACTCTGCTGCTGAGGCCTTCCACTGAGCTTTTCAATTCGCCTACGAGATTTTTCAGGTCTGATATTTCTGATTGCATTTTCCTCATTTCTGCCTTCAGATCCTCTTGTCTTTTATTGGCATTGCTTTCCATTGTTTCTTTTAATTCCCTAAGCATCCTAAGTAGCTCCCTCCTGAATTCCTTGTCAGAGAGGTTGTCTAACACTACAGTACTGTTGGTGTCATCTGGGCTAGACTCTTCAATATGAAAGTTTGGTGGGCTTTTTGCGTTGCTTTACCATTGTGAGAGGTGTGGTTTAGTCCTTCACGTTCACTGTTACTATTCTGCTTGATATGCAGTGTGAGTTAAGATAGGCTTATGAGTTATTGGCTACTGTGTTTCTAGTGGCTGAGCTAAAATAGAGAAGTTTCCGTCTAAGAAGGTAGCTTATGGTTCCTAAGGCATATGTAGCGGCCGCGGCTCCGGAAAGAGTCCCTGGCACTGGTGAGGAGTTGGGAACGTCTCCTGTTTGGAATTGGAGCCGTTCAGCTTTGTTGCCCATAGCTGGGCCTCCGTGCCCATCCCGCGCAGCTCAGGGGTTGAAAACCGGCTTTCTAGGGGCTGGATCTAGGTGCGCATGCCCAGAAAGGGTCCCAGGCCCTTGGAGGCGGGCTGTACCTGTTTGAAATTGGAGCCGTTCAGCTTTGTTGCCCAGAGCTGGGCCTCCATGCCCGTCCCACGCAGCTCAGGGGTTGAAAACCGGCTGTCTAGGGGCTGGATCTACGTGCGCATGCCCAGAAAGGGTCCCAGGCCCTTGGAGGCGGGCTGTACCTGTTTGAAATTGGAGCCGTTCAGCTTTGTTGCCCAGAGCTGGGCCTCCGTGCCCGTCCCGCGCAGCTCAGGGGTTGAAAACCGGCTGTCTAGGGGCTGGCTCTATCTTCCTTATGTCTTTTTATATTTAACAGCAACCTGTTTTTTTTTAATCATACAAGGCTTTTACTTTTTTTGTTAAGTTTACTCTTAGGTACTTAATTATGACTTAGTAAAATAATTTAGATGAAATTATAAACAAGATTGCTTACTTCATTCTTTTCTACTTTGTCACTAGAACATAGAAATGCAATGGATTTTTCAATATTCATATTGTAATATTTCTTGTTTTTGCATTGTTTTGCTCAGGGACAACATGCAGTGTTGAGGATTTTAGTATGATCAACTGTGTGCAACGCAATTGCCTAATCCACTGTACTATTTCTCTGGCCCTTGTTGTTGAGTTTTGTTTGCTCTTTATTCTGGATGTAGTCCTTTGATAGATGTGTACTCTGTGAAAATTTTCTCCCATTCAAAGTAAGTTGTTAGTCAGATGGAATATCCTTTGTAAATTTTGTCTCCACCAGCAATTTTTGAATGCTAAAATGCATCACAGAAATCAGTATTACAGAGTGTTTTGCCTGTTTTGTCCTCAATGTGCTTTATTGTTTAGGCCCTAACATCCAAGATATTTTGTGTTAAGTTCTGTGCATAGTATCATCCAGTATTCGTTTCTTTGAGGATGATAGGCATATAAAGGTTTTGTCGATAAAGACAGTGACTAGGTCTTCTGTCTGATAGAAGAACTATACCGCTCACCTTCTAATGGCAATGTACCCCTCTGAAGGAATGTCAGAGTTTTCTCCTCCTTTCCAGTTTTTAAATAGATTATGTCTAGCACCAAGCCATCATTAAAATAAAACCCTCGACCTCCCATCGCCTCTCCTCCTCTTCCAGCGACTACTACTTGGTTTTACTGAGTCTAGAGATTAGTTGTGTTGCTGTTTACCTGTACAGTTACTTTCATTATTTATGTTCCTTATGTATGTGAAATCATCCACAATTTGTCTTCCACTTTCTTACTTCAGGAAATATAATCAAATAAGCATACATTCATTTTATGCCAATGGCACAATTTCAATTTTTCTAATGGCAGAGTAGTACTCATATATATACTGCAGCTTTCCTTATTCATCATCTGCCAATGGATAAAGTTTTTGTTATTGTGAATAATATTCATATGAACATAACAGTGCAAATATTTAGTCATATCTATATATTATTATCATAGATTGTGATGCAGTTTTTCATTTCTGAAGCTACTAATGAAGGTTTTCTTTCATTTTTTTCATAGTGGGCCTTATCAATAAATAGTTGTCTAATCATGTTTCAAATAACAAATTCTTGACTTCATTGATCTTACATTTTCATTTTGAGATATATTTATGATTAATTTTTATATTCTTTCTGACGATTTTTCACTCTGTTTTTCCCTCTTTTTCTAGTTTCTTATACACTTAATATTGTCTATTAGTTTAGTAATTTTTGTCAATCTGGTCATTCACTGAACATTGTTTGAGTACCACCTGTATTCTAGACACCACCTGTATTCCTGTACTTACTCCTGGGAAAATAGAAAACAGTGACTCCATTTCTGTCATTAAGGGATTAACAAAATTTTCTGAAACTGGAAGATTTTTTAACTAGCTCTGAGATTTCAATTTTTTATTAATCCAGATTATGTTTATTTGATATGTCAAGATTCTATTTTTCTACTCTTCTAACCTGTTTCTTTCCTTGTTCTGAGTAAACCTTTCCTGGAGCGATAGCACAGCGGGTAGGGCATTCGCCTTACACGTGGCCAACATGGCCGAACCGAGTTCGATTCCTCCGCCCCTCTCGGAGAGCCCTGCAAGCTACCGAGAGTATTCGATATGCCAGACACAGTAACAACAAAAGTCTCCAATGGAGACGTTACTGGGCCCGCTCGAGCAAATACTGTTTAACACCTGAAATTTTATTTCAAAATGTTATTTGACTGTGCCTCAAAAATATAGAAAAATGTTTATTTTTGAATTTGGTTATTAAAATTTGTTATTTGAACAAGTAGTGTATATTATGTATGGTGTATTCCTGGGAATAAAATGGTAAAAGAGTTAATAATATCTCCCTCCTAGAATTCAGTGTAGTGGGGAAAGTACAAAAATAAGCAATAACAGTGTTATTATATAATAGAACTAGATAGTATAAATCTTGAATGGCAGTACCTGACTCATGGAACAAGAGGTGGGGAAAGAAAGCATTGAGAATATTTTCTTATTATATAGATATATGTTCTAATACCCAGATCTTATATAACTTCCACCCTCTTTCCGTTCTTAAATTGTCCAGGGTTGTGAGGATTTTAAACATAAATAGTCCATTTTTTAAATTCTGGTTCTCTCATTGAGCCAGATTATCTGTTTCATAATTATCATCAATTATATAGAAACCTTTGACTTTTACTCCATATTTACAAGATGTTTGAATGGTCTTGGAAGATTTGGAAGCTTGGATGTATTCATATCCCTGTGAGGTTTGGAGATTTGAATGGTTATTAGGTTAATAATTCAGCGAATTTGAAAATTTATGGAACTAAACTATATCTAAATATATTTTTCTATGTATCTATATAGCTTTATATATAGACATATAGCCATATATGTGTATATATGTGTGTATATATATTAAGATATTGACTAATGGCCCATATGCCATTACTTATACTTGGAAACTATAAATTAACCTGACAAGTGCTAAATAAAGTATATTGTATCCTCTTTTTTATGTAGGAGTACTGCTATTTATTCAGCCACTCATTAGCTAATTGAATTGTGCATGAAATCCACCTTATTTTTTTTCATTTTTTATAATCTTATTTATTGAATCACTGTGAGAGCAGTTACAAAAATTTCGGGTCTAAGTCTCGGTCATACAATGAAACACCCATACCTTCACCAGTGCCCATTCTCCATCCCCAACAACCTCAGTATACCTTCATCCCACACCCTCCCCCTCCCTGTGGGCCAGATGATTTCCACAGTACTCTATCTCTACTTTGATCACATTCAATATTTTGACACCCGACCCACCATTACTATTTGAGATTTTACCCCAACACTCAGATCTGATGAAAAGGCAACAATAGACAATTTGTTTTCTATTGCTGGTTATGAATAACATATGATGTCGCGTGGCTGCAGTAGTGGCCGCATGATTTTGAAATTCTGAAATTTTAACGCTTAAATCTGGAGGAATTTCTGCCAAAATCTGCTGAGTTCCAAGATTTGCTCCTGAGTCTCTGGGAACATGTCCGTTAGCAGCTTGATCAGGAGCCAGAAAGGCCATATGTGGGTGATGACTTGGGGTTTCAGTGGGGTGGGGAGGACAGGACTAGCTCCACCCCCATCTGTGAGACCCAAGATGTCTCATCACTGTGGGTCCAAACCTGACTCTCCAATGGCCTCTGGAGGATGATGGCCACTGAGCCGCCAGGGGGAAGCAGGCGGAGGGACAACACCCTTTCCCCCCTGGGGTGGCCCAGTGACAGTAACCTACTGCATGGTCCGGACGCATTTCTGCCAAAAGCCACTGGGTTTCGAGATTTGTTTCTGAGTCTCTGGGATAATGGCCATCAAGTAACTTGATCAGGAGCCAGAGATGCCGTTCGTGGGTGATGACTTGGAGTCTCGTTGGGGTGTAGAGGACAGAACCAGCTCTACCCCCATCCCATGAGGCCCTGCGTATCTCGTCACTGTGGGCCCAAACCTGACTTTCCAATGGCCTCTGGAGGGTGGTGGCCACAGAGCCGCCAGGGGGATGTAGGCGGAGGGACAACACCCTTTCCCCCCTGGAGTGGTCCGGCGAGAGTAACCTACTGTGGGGTTGGATGCATATCTGCCAAAAGCCACTGGGTTTGGAGATTTGTTTCTAAGTCTCTGGGATCATGGCTGTTAAGCAGCTTGATCAGGCGCCAGAGAGGCTGTTCGTGGGCAATGACTGGGGTCTCATTGGGGTGGGGAGGACAGGACTGGCTCCACCCCATCCCATGAGGCCCTGCGTGTTTTGTCACTGCGGACCCAAACCTTACTGTCCAGTGGCCTCTGGAGGATGGCAGACATTGGGCTGCCAGGGGGAACAGGCCAAGCATGAAACCTATTCCCACCTGGGTTGGCCTGAGCACCGGTAACCTACTGCAGGGACCGGATACATTTCTGCCAAAAGCCGCTGGGTTTCGAGATTTGTTTCTGAGTCTCTGGGATCATGGCCATTAAGCAGTTCAATCAGGAACCAGAGAGGCCATGCCTCCAATTATATAGCTGAGCTGGAGGTGGTTTGGAGGTGTGTTTCCCACATACCTAATATTTGGCCATTTACTTTCTTGGTATACTTTGCCCCAAGTTTTTGGGGTCTGGCCAAAGGCACAGCAGCAATTTTGGGGTATCTGGAAGTCTGAAGTCACCATCAGGCTGCTGATGCACTCGCCTTACAGGTACAGATTGACCTGCTGGCGACACCATACCCCCTTATGTATCCTCTTATCTTAAAAATCTACTTTAATAATTACCTAAAAGATCACTTGATCACTAGACTTCCCGTTAATCATCGATTTTCTTGAGTGGGCGCCAGTAACGTCTGCATTTGTCCCTGTTGCATGCTAGTGTAGCACAATAGTGTCTGTTCATTCTAGGAACACAAAAAGCCTCAGACCAATAGTTCAGGGTCTTGACGAAGAAGTCTGAATATCTGGTAGGTGGGCAGCCATGCAGTCTTTTGACATTCTGTGGAATCCAGTCAGTAATGGCTCTAGTCCAGTGGTTGTCTCCAAATCTCATTACGTGTCCAGTCCATCTGATTTTCAATGTCTAGGCAGACGAGACAGTGTCCCTGATTCTTGACCGTTGATGGAGATCGGAACTCTGGATTCTTTCTCTCATTTGAGTGAAACGTGATACTCCAGGCATAGCTCTTTTCGTTCCTAATTGGGAGACCCGAATAGCGTTCTCATCCTGTTTTTCTAGGGCCCAGATCTCTGAGGCGTATGTTAATGCAGGAAGAACAGTGGAGTCGAAGAGATGTACCTGGAAGTGGAGGTTCTTGGTCCTCTTAGCTATTTTTTGACGCTATTGAAGGCATTCCAAGCCACTCTTTTCCTCCTGCGCAACTCAGGTGCCAGGTCATTCGTCATGTTGACTTCTTGACCTACGTACATATAACTGCTGCATTCAGAGATGGTCCTTCCGTTGAAAGCAACTGGAGCATCAGAAATGAGGCTGTTTCTCATAAATATTTTCTTCATGAGGTTCAGCTGTAGTTCAGCCTTTCCACACTCACTGTCGAAGATGGCCAGCATTTGTGCCTCTTGGCTAATGTTTGGTGTTATTAGAATGATGTCGTCAGCAAAGCAGAGGGGGTGTAGTTGCCGACCATCTATCTTCACTCCCATTCCTTCCCATTCCAGTCATCGCATGATGTTCTCGAGGGTGGCACTGAAGAGCTTTGGTAAATGGTATCACCCTGCCAAACCCCTCTCTTGACATGGATGATAACTTCCTTGTAGAATGGTGAGATACTGGTAGTGAATCCTTAATACAGCTCATGGAGGATTCTGATGTATTGAGTTTGACTGCCCTGATTGGCTAGGGTTTTAATGACCGCTTCTGTCTCAAAAGAATCAAAGGCCTTCTTTAAATCAATGAACATTAGACAGAGTGGCATCTTGAACTCCCGAGAAACCTCAATGAGCTCGGTTATTGAGTGGATATGGTCGATGGGGCTGAATTATTTTCGGAACCCGGCTTGCTCACATGATTGTCCTTCATCTAGTGTTCTGCCAATCCTATTCAGGATGACTTGATTGAACAGCTTGTAGATTACAGACAATAGGCAGATTGGGCGATCGCTTCCAATGTCGTGGATGTCTCCCTTCTTGTACAGTAGTACAGTCCTGCTGGTTTTCCATTGGGATGGAACCTTGCATTCAGACAGGTAGCATGTTAAAGCCGAGCCAGTGTATTGATGAGTACTAACGGCAGGTTCTTCAGGTGTTCAGGTCTGACCTTGTCTGGGCCGGGTGCTGTTCGTTTCTTTACCAACAAAATGGCGTATTTGATTTTGGAAGGGAGAATGTTGGGAATGACATTTCCATCCTGCAAAATTTGGTATGTGGGCAGGTGGACGTGGCTATTGACGAGATCTGAGTAGAAGTCATGGATAATCTTCTCCATTGCCCTTCTGGAAGATGTGATAGATCCATCAGGACGTCAGAGGGCAGTCATCTTGGTCTTGTAGTTGGCAAAGGACAGGCGGGCATTACGAATGTTCTTCCCAACTTCTGCTGCATCTACCAGCACTTCTCTCTTCTCTATTCCTTGATAGCATCTCTGCACTGCTTTGAGAGCTTGGGCGTTCACTTGTGGTTGTCTGAGGCATGCGCCAAACCATGTTGGCGAATAAGTTCAACTGTTTTCGTAGATAGCCTTTTTTTGGTGGCTATCTCACTCTTGCCGTTCCTCACACAATCATGGAGGTGCTGAACCAGTTGATCGGCACACTCCAGGATGCTTTCTGGATGCTTGGACTGCGACTCAGGCACGACTGAAGCCCCACAGAACAAGATAAGCGAAACTTTGAGACCTTGGACTCCAGGCTCCATGGACCAGAGGACAGAGATCCTTGCTTGCTCGTCACCACCAGGTGACAAAGGGATTAAATTCAGGAACCCCACCTTACCCTGTCCTGTCTGCTTCCACCAACTACCAGAGACCCAGGGATTGGATTGCTTTCAGAAGACCCACCCTACCCCTACTGGTACCAGATAAATACCTCGCTGTCAGAACTCTACTATCTCCACTACCTCCACTACCCAGCCACCTGCCATCCTCCAGGACGCTTTCCGGACACATTATAAGACACTTAATACCCATCTTCCAGAATTGCTGCACCATATTTGATAGGGTTCAAATATGGTTTGAACCATGGGAATACCTACAAGGGCGATTAGAGGCCACCCCAAAAGCCTCTATCCCTCTCAGAGAGCCTGGCAAGCTACCGAGAGTATTCCACCCACACGGCAGAGCCTGGCAAAGCTATCCGTTGTGTATTCAATATGCCAAAAGCAGTAATTACAATAGGTCTCATTCCCCTGACCCTGAAGGAGTCACCAATACGGCAGTGTTGAGAAGGATGAGGAAGTAGAGGTTGATAAAATCTCAAGGCCGAACTAGGCTGCCAAAACGAAGAAAGACAAAAATGATTGTCTGTACTTTCAATGTACGTATACTAGCATCAGATGCATCTATCGAGGACCTGATGGTACAAGTACAAAAGATCAAGTACGACATCATTGTTCTGACTGGGACAAGAAGGCATCAATCACATCACGTCGTTTTCGACACAGGAGAACTGTTCCTCAGAACATGTGATAAAAGAGGCATCGGAGGCTTTGGTGTCCTTGTCAACAAGAACTTGGTCATGAGCATTGATTCATTCGAATGCCTAACAACCCGAATCAGATGATTACACTGAATAGATGTGGCACACTGCCGGCAGTTTCTATCTTTGTTATCTATGCACCAACATCCAATTATTATGAAGGAGAAATTGAGAAGTTCTACATGGAGCTGGAGAAGTTCTATAAAGAAGACCACACCTTCTACAAGATCATTGTCAGTGATTTTAATGCCAAGATAGTACCAAAAAGATCAACTGAAGAAGTCCACATTGGGACCCATGGCCTAGAATGGATAGAACAGGGTGAGAGACTGTCTAAGTTCATCATGTCGACCAAGACCATCCATGCTAACTCACAGTTCCAGGAGGCCGAATCTAAACTTTGGACATGGGAGTCTCCCGGTGGATAGTTCCACAACGAAATTGACCACATCATATTTAATCTACTGTTTTGCCTGACCGATGCTGCTGTTTTCCCAAAATTCCAAATGCGATCTACCTACCGTCTCCTTTATGCAAAATTCTACTTAATGGAGCAGGGAGAAAGGGCTGCAATGTTTAAGAAGAGAACTCCCAAACGACCACCAATGGGGAGCTCTTTGGCACTATTTCTGCAATGTGGGAAGATGCTGTTTTTGACAACATTGACGAGGAATACCTAAAAGGGGAGGTTAAAATTTGATTTATTAGACAACTCTAAGCACATCTCTACAAAAAAGTCATATCTGATTGTGCTTTAGTCTTAGGGTTGCTCACACAATTTAATGTATCCATAGGGGTACAGATCTTGGGAAATAGTTGTGTAAATCCTAAAAGGATGGACCATTTGAGGGAAACATGGTAGAGTCCAATAATTTAGACAATCATTCAAAATTAGTGCCATGGGATCTGGGTGGACCAAGCTCCACATGACAAATATTTGCTATCTTGTCTGTGCTAAAGGAAGTGGGGAAGGGAAAAGCAATGTCTTCCTTCCTTAGCAGAGAGTAGTGCTTGTTACCTAAAAGGCTTCATTTAAATTATGATAATGGTGATGAGACAGTTCTATGCTGTATCAGCTCTTATGAACTAAAATTTAGCTGACTGTACCTTAAGTAAGGCTAGGAAGTGGAATGCATGACTAGAGGACAAATTAATTAATGTGCCCTGAAATTCGTTCTGAATGTAGTTGAAAAGAGCTTGGTAGTCTACTTGTGTTTCCTCGGACTCTATATCCAAGGAAGAGTAATGAGACTTGAGTGTGTTAAATTTTGGTAGGTATCTCTCAGACTTGCTGTGTCTTTGAGAAGTAATTCTGCAACAAAGAATATAGTAGTAAGATGGTATGAATTTCTTACCATTGCTCACACTGCTCAGGAATCAAAGAGCATAGAAAGGTATTTCAGAAAATAAGCAAAGACAGAAAAACCCTTTAGATATTAAAGATCTTTATTTTTTCATCTAAACTGCATACACTTATTTCCATAGGCATATAGTGTACCAGCAAGAAATTACCAGCAAGAATTATGTTGGATAGCAGTTGTTTATTATAAATTTTGTAAATTCATACTCAAATTCCTTCAGTTTCGTTAAATTAAGCATTACAATATGAATCCATGCCCAAAGATAAATATTACAGTATAAAAATTTTGAAAGTAAACAAAATTTAGTGTTTTGTATATACCTATCAGCATATTTTAAAACTTCTTTAGGAAAGTTTTTCCCTGGCAGTGAGACAAGCTCATTGTAACTTCTGATTTTCAGGTCATTTTAATGGGGATGCTAGAGTCAAGCAAGAATACCAAGGATGTGGAGATAAATTTATTTCTTGAACTTTCAAGCTCTTCTGATGGTCCATTATTTTCTAACATGATCCTCCTGAATAGCCTGAGATTCAGGAAACAGGGTCAATGTTAGTGGAAGCCAGAAAAAAAATACAAAGAAGTATATATTTTCTATCCAGGGGTCTATCTATGTTTTATTACTAACAATTTCAATTCCTGTTTAATCATTACAAATAACTGACACCTTAGGCTATATTAAGGAAGTCTGAGTAGGGATATCTACTTGCATCTACTTAGCAGTAAAAAAGTCAGTGTCTCTCCTTCACTTCAGTGGTTTCAGAGGAAATAAACTAAAGCAAAAATACTTAATTTAAATCATCTTATACTACTATATCCATAATATCCAATTTTTAATAAAAATACTCATCATATCAGAATGATCTCAAACTGAAAAAGAAAAGGAAAATTAGCAGATGAAAACATGAAGACAGATATTACAATTATCTGCAAAGAAAGTTTAACTTGTCATCATGAACATGCTTCGATGAGCAGTTGCTAAAAAACTAAAAATGTCTCAGTAAAGAAATATAACATGTAAAGAAAAAACAAATGAAATTTTAGAACTAAAACAAATGGTGTAAGTCAAACTAGTCTTATTAAAATGACAACAGTATTATGGGAAAACAAGAAAGAGTCAGTAAACTTTAAGATTGAACAATAGACATCACACAATCTAAAAAATATTGAGAGAATAATTTGGAAAAAATTAATTGAACCTAATGGACTTGCACAATTACTGAAGACAAAAATCACATTTGTATTATCAGATTTGTGTGTGGTACTGGTCGCAGGATAGGTACATAATAGTACAGAAAAGAGAAACCCCAAGTAGATACACAACTGCATACCTAAGTGAATTTTCTTTTTAAGTTCACTAATTTTTTTTAAAAAAGTAAAAAAAAATTCAAAAGAAATTAGGAAAAGAATACTCTTTGAAACAAATGTCACTGACTGCATTTTATAATCATTACCTTATCAAGCACAGGGCCTGAGAGAGTGCATTGGCTAAGGCACTTGCCTTGCATGGTGATGATGATGATTTGATTTTTGATTTTTGGAAACACATTTGGTTTACAGAGACCCACTAGAAATACTACCTGAGCACAGAGCCCAGAGTAAGCCCTGAGCACAGTTGGGTGTACAACCCCTCCCAAATAATATCTGCCTTATACCTTTACTTCTTATGTAAAAATTATCTCAAAGTGATATTACAGATTTAAATGGCAAGTATCCTACTCTTTATTAAATTTATATTTATTGTCACTATTCATAAAATAAAATTAAATAAAATTGAAGCTCACTAAAATGATAAATTTTATAAACTTTTGCTCAGCAAGACATACCTGCTAGTAAAATGTTAATAGTAATATATAATAGAAAATACCAGTAATAAAATTCATCCTTAAATTAATTTAATTAAATTAATACCATTAATAAAGTTTTTAAAAATCTACAAACTAGTGGGACTGGAGATATAGCACAGTGGGGAGGGCATTTGCCTTGCACATGACTGACTGGGTTGATTCCCAGCATCCCATATGGTCCCCTGAGCACCGCCAGGAATAATTTCTGAGTGCAGAGCCAGGAATAACCCTGTGCATTGCTGGGTGTGACCCAAAAAGAAAAAAATCTATAAACTAGGAAAATATATAAAATATTATATACATCAAACTATTAATATGTAAAACATACAAAGCAGTCTCAAATCTTAATAGCAAGACAAACAACTAGATGATGTATGAGACTATGAAAAAAAATTCTCTGAAGAGTCATGATGAAAAATAACCCAAAATGATTAAATATCCGTAACTATTAGGAAAATGCAAACAAAAAATCATGGACCATCATGGCTTCTAAAATTTTCAAAAAATAAAGACAGTAACCATAAAATATAGGCAGCGATCTCGAGAAATTTGATCACTCATTCATTGCTGCTAGGAATGTATGAGAGTTTATCCACTCTGGAAAACAGTTTGTTGATACATTTTATAATCTATCCTGAAACTACAATAAAACCCAGTAATTTCATCCTTGGGCATTTATCCTAAAGAAATGAAAATTGATGTTCACACACATACAAATAGTGTCTGAATTTTATAGTAGCTTCATTCTTAATAGCACAAGGAAGATATATTTCAAGAGGTGAATTATAACTTCCAATACTACTGAGTTATAATAGAAACAAATTATTGACTCAACAACTAAAGCACTCTTTAGTCAATTATAATTAATGAAAATATCCAAACCCAAATTTTGCTTATTATATTATTGGGTTTTTGTAACATTTTTAGACAACAGAACTATAAGAATGAAAAACACATGGAATTAAAAGGAAGGTGTGTGTACCACTAAATGGCAGTAGAAATGATCATTTCAGTGATAGAAATACTCTGTATCTTGATTGCATCAATATATGCCCCGCTAATAATATTAATAAGATAATTTTGGTTTATCTACTTATCATTGAGGAAAATTGGGTAAATGGTGCATGGGATATTTCTGTATTATTTTTTAAATGACATATTGGGCTGGAGTGATAAAACAGTAGCACGACCTTGCAAGCGGCCAACCCAGCAGACATGCATTGAATTGCTCCGCCCATCTCGGAGAGCCTGGCAAGCTACGGAGAGTATCTTGCCCACAAGGCAAAGCTTAGAAAGCTACCCGTGACATATGCAATATGCCAAACACAGTAACAAATCTCACAATGGAGACATTACTGGGCCCGCTCAAGCAAATCGGTGAACAATGGGAGGACAGCACTACAGTGCTACAACATATTGGTATACAATCAATTCAGTGTATAAACTTTAATTAAAAACAAATTTAATAATAATCTTTCATTATTATTAAATAATAATAATATTTAGGGTTATATTTAGGGTTACCCTGCACCCTAATAATAATAATATTAGGGTGCAGGGTTCTTCAGTTATATTTTTCATAACATTCAGAATTTATACTCCTCTCCCTGAATGCAATCCCCAAACAGATCTTACCACTTTTCTCTCTTCTTGACCTTCTCTAACATACTAACCTAATCCCAGAGACACTATTTCTTTTATTCTACCCTCCCTCTCCCTGTTTTTCTTGTGATCATCTTCCAGACTAATTTAGAACTCTATGTAAATGTCAATGCCTTAGAGATATCTCATGTATCTATATTTAAAGAAAAACCTTTTCCTCATTCTCTCCGGGTCTCTGCCTATATCTTTTGCTCTACTCTGTTCTGTCTCTTCTACATAATATCTCAAATTAATCAAGTAAAATAAATTACATAATCTATATTATGAGAACGTCATGTGACAACTGGAATGGGAAGGAATGGGAGTGAAGATAGACGATCGGCAACTACACCACCTCCACTTCGCTGATGACATCATTCTAATTACACCAAACATTAGCCAAGCAGCACAAATGCTGGCTGACTTCGACCATGAGTGTGGAAAGGTCGGGCTACAGCTGAATCACACAAAGACAATGTTTATGAGAAACGGTCTCGTTCCTGACATTCCATTCGCTCTCAACAGAATGAACATCTCCAGTGCAACAGTGATGTGTACCTAGGTGGAGAAGTCAACATGACGAACGACCTGGCAACAGAGTTGTGCAGGAGGAAGAGAGAGGTTTGGAACGCCTTCAAGAGCGTCGGAAAAATAGCTAAGAGGATGAAGAACGTCTGGCTGTGGGCATATCTCTTCGATTCCACCATTCTTCTTGCATTAACATGTGCCTCAGAGACCTGGGCCCTATGAAAATAGGATGAAAACGCTATTCAGGTCTCCCAAAGAGGAATTGAAAGAGCTGTGCTTGGAGTATCAAGCTTCACTCAAGTGAGAGAAAGAATCTGGACTTCAGACCTCCACCAACAATCAAGATTCATGGACACTGTCTCGCTTGACAAGGCATTGAAAATCAGATCGGCTGGACACAAAATGAGATTTGAAGATGACACTGTACTAGAGCCATTGCAGACTGTATTACATGGGATGTGAACAAATGGCATGGGCACCCACCTATGAGAAAGTCCGACTTCTTCATCAAGACCCTGAACGATCGGTTTGAGGCTCTTCGTATTCCTAGTATTCCTAGAATGAGCAGACACCATTGGGCTACATTAGCACGTGACAGCGATGAATGGAGACGTTACTGGTGCCTGCTCGAGCAAATCGATGAATAACGGGATGTCAAGTGATCAAGTGATAGAAACATAAAAGAGTGAGGTGATAATTTTCTTGAACATGAACTAAGCATGTCTCTTTTTTAAAAATTTTAATTAGTGAAACACCATGAGGTACAGTTGTAGACTTACAAATTTTTGTGCTTGGTTCTCAGTTATGCAATGACCTAGTACCCATCTCTCCACCAGTGTCCATTCTCCACTACCAATGATCCCAGTATCCCTCCCATCCCCCCATCTTCACACATTCCACCTGCGTCTGCAAGGCATTCCCTTTTATTCTCTCTCTCTCCTTTTGGGTGCTGTGGTTTGCAAAAGAGGCATTGAGTGGCAATCATGTTTGGTCTATAGTCTACATTCACCATGCATCTCCCATCCTGGGAGGACCCTCCTAATACCCTTTACTTGGTGCTCCCGTCTCTATCTGAGTTGCCTTTTCCCTTAGCATGTGCAACTGGCCACCAAGTCATGAAATGAACCTCCTGGAACTTATCTCAACTATTCTTGGGTGTTAGTCTCCCAATTTGTTACTTTATATTCCCCAGATGAATGCAATCTTTCTATGTCTGCCCTTCTCTTTCTGACTCATTTCACTTAACATGATACTTTCCATGTAGTACCACTTGTATGTAAATTTCATGACTTCATCTTTTTTAACAGCGACATAGTATGCCATTGCATAAATGTACCGAAGTTTCTTTAATCAGTCATCTGTTCTCGAGCATTTGGGTTTTTTCCAGATTTTGGCTATTGCAAACAGTGCAGCAATGAACATAGAAGTGCAGATGTTACTTCGACTATTTTTTTTTTTTGCATCTCCGGGATATATTCCTGGGTATTGCTGGGTCAAATGGGAGCTCAATTTCTAATTTTTTTAGAATCATCCAAACTGTTTTCCAAGAGGGCTGAAACAGTCAGCATTCCCACCAGCAGTGAAGGAGAGTCCCTTTCTTGCTGCATCCACACCAACACTCTTGCTTTTGTTCTTTTCGATGTGGGCCAATCTCTTTGGTGTGAGATGATATCTCATAGTTGTTTTGATATGCATCTCCCTGATGATTACTGATGTGGAGAATTTTCTCACTTGCATTATAGCCATTGATATTTGTTCTTTGAGAAATTTTCTGTTCATTTCATCACCCCATTTTTTGATGGGGTTGAATAATTTTTTCTTGTGGAGTTCAACCAGTGCTTTGTATATCCTTGATATCAATCCCGTATCATTTGGGTATTGCGTGCAAATCCTTCTGGATCCATTTTTGCCACTCTCTGTCTCTTGATTGGTACATTTAGACCATTGACATTGAGAGAGATCATTGTCATGGGGTTTTGTGCCATCTTTCTATAGGAGTTTGTTGTGCTATGGGTTTTTTCTTCCTGGACTTATAGGAGCCCTTTATTCCCATCTTTTAGGTTTGGTTTTGAGTCTATGAAATTCCTGAGTTATTGTTTATCTACAAAATGGTGTATCGTTCCATCGAGTTTGAGTGAGAGTTTAGCTGGATAAAGTATTCTTGGTGAGGCGTTCATTTCAAAGAGTTGTTTCAGTATATCCCACCATTGTCTTCGGGCTTGGAGGGTTTCTTCTGATAGATCTGCTGTAAATATAAGGGGTGCTTCTTTGTATTGATTTCCTTCTTTGACCTTTCTGCTTGCAGTTTTGTGTTTTTATGCACAGCATCCATCATTCTGACTATGATATGCCTTGGAGTGTTTTTATTAGGGTCTCTTTTACCTGGCACCTTTCTGGCTCCTTGGATCTGGATATCTGCATTCTTTAACTCTGGGAACATTTCAGCAAAGATTTCTTTCACTGTGGAATTTTCATTGAGGTTGCCTTCCTATCCTTCTGGTACTCCGATGATTCTAATGTTATTCCTCTTGGAGTCACCCCCCAGTTCTCTGATTCACCTTAGAGCAATTTTCTTTTTGTAGCCTTTCTAATTTCTGCTCTCATTTCTTCCTGTATTTTCTCGATTATCTGTTCCACTGTTTCCTTCACTTCTTTCTTTAATTTTCTGGATGTCTGCTCCATTCATCCTTTGAGTAGTTCTTTGAACATCTTCAGCATTTCATCTCAGAATTCTTTATCGGAGAGATCGTATTTGTGGGTAACTCCTGGTGACGGTTCAGGACTCTTTTCTTCATCCTCTCCTTGTAGTGGAGATTTGCGTTGTTTCTTCATGCTATTGTGGTTGTATGGAGGTAAAACCTTGAGGTTCACTAGCAGTGTTCCCTCTTATTGTGGGAAACGATTCTAATAAGGTCGGTCGATGTTGCTCAACATTCTCCCTTTCTAGAATACGTCCTCCCCTCAGACATTAATCTGTGGCTTATGATAGGCATCTAGTAAAGCATTGGAGGAGGTGCTCTTTTATATTTGTCTTGAACAGCTTCTTGTGTACTGGCCTTTTGTTGGAATTGGGGTAGGCCAGTGGATTATTTTCATATTGTGTTTGAGGTGGCCAGAACTTTTTCCAGTGAATTAGATGATACAGATTGGGATTTGAGTTGAGAGTGCTGGGGGTGGGAAATATATCTCCGGCCTGCCTCAGAGAAGGCCACGCCCACTTTGAGGAGGCCACTCCCACTACATGGAGGCCACGCCTCCAGCCATTGCTGATGCTAGTCCACAGATCTGGTCCCAAGGACCTGTGTGGAGGAAAGGCGGGGGCTGTGTGGGCACATGGACCAGAAGTCCCGCAGGGTGGACCCTCAGGCCGCTCTGCTGGTTCCAGGCAAGCAGGATCGTGGGGCTGGATGGGACTTGGGGTCACCCAGGGCGATGCACCTGTGCGCAGGAAAGGCAGGGCTTGGGTAGGAACTAAATATGTTTTGTCCTATGCTCATACTTGTGTTTTGAGCAGATGTTTCCAGGAATACATATATGTGTCTGTAGAAATAAATACATGTGTATAGATATACACGTATATATTCCCGTATATATTCCTATCTTAGGAATATATCTATATTCTAGGAATATATATATCTAGGAACACATATATATCATATATATCATATATTTCTAAAAATATATATATACATTCCTATTCCTAGAATACATTTATATTTCTACAATACACACACATATATGTAAATTAGTATGCGTTGAAATGTCTGACAAAATGACAAGTATAAGAATAGGGACAAGGCATGTTTATTTTCATGTATGTATGTATAAAACTTTATTCCATATAAATTATCCAATTTTTTATATACTAGTTATTAGAGGGAGATGGCATACTCTGCTGGTATGTATATTTTTACAACTTTATTTTCCCAATGATATCATTAGTAAATATTGTAGTAATTATTGGTGTAATTCATATTCCATTGTTTAAATATCCCATGTTTTGTTCAGCAATTTTATTCATTCTATTGTAGAACAGATTTTTCCACAGAATTTTATTTGATTTTGAAATAATGCTTAGCTAAACATCTTTCTATATATGTCCTTTGGCATATGGGTGATAACTAGTTTGTAATTTGCATTTGATTTTGTTTGCAATGCAATGACTCATAATGTGAATTTTAATTTTAAGATGTGTGGAATTTTTAGCCTGCCAAGTAGCAGTGGTAAGACAAAAGGATGTGAAGAGAACTAGGGGCAGTGATAGGAAGAGGGATCTCGTCACTTTAGTAATGCTGATGGTGCAATTATGTGCCTAAAATATTAATATTGGTAGTGTTATATATTACAATACCACAGTAAAAATACATAAAAATATAATTTTATTGAGTTTTTTTTACCTTGTTTGTTACCACTTCTTTTAAGAAGGCTAGAAGGTTACCACTTTAAAAAAGTGTGTTGAAGGCCAGAGAGAGAGTATAAGAATTAATGCACTTGTTTGCACATTTGCAATATTGTTGATTTGGTCTGATTTCTCGCTCCACTTTATCTACTATACTGTGTATCTAGTCCTAGAAACACTTTTGTTGCTTGTTTATTCATGTATTTATTGAGAAATTGTGAATATATTATATTGCCTACCATGAATGGTGTTAGATATTAATTAATGGACAAAACCAGAAGACTAACATGATTTTTGAGTTTGTATGGTATTGGTAAAGACAGAGGCAATAATTTAATTCAAAGACCCTATTTATGATAGTATTAAATTGACGCTCTGCAAGACTTAACCACCAACAGAGTCACATCGATCCAGGATAGCCATTTCAAAGATTTATTCACACAAAGTCCCACACGTTCAAGCGACTCAGCACTGAGCTTTCACAAGCTAGGACCACTCCCTGGGCTTGAAACCCCAAACACTGGGCTGAATTTCTTCTTACACATTTTACTTACAAGGCAAACAGAACGTATGTCACACCCCTAATTTTTTCCATCTAGGCAAAGCAGAAGCAAACCAAGTGGTTAATCAGCTAAACCGCCTATGCATGGCAAGTTACAAATTAAGCATTGTTTCAACCCATGTCATAGGGCAGAAGTTAGTGGAACACATATATGTCTTCACGTAGTTACCTCATCTGTGGTTTGACATTGCAAAGCATACATCACTGTAGTTGGGGTTTTCCCTCACTTAATTTTGAAACTCACCACTTTTAGCTACAAAATGGAGTCTAGTTTCAAAATGGAGTCACAGTGGTGCTGTTATCTTTGAGATAGTCTATCAGATTCTACAGTTGTGCTTTCCAAACTCAGGTTTATTTGTTTATCTTTAATTAATCTATTACACC
The DNA here is from genome assembly GCF_029834395.1 of Sorex fumeus. Lineage (NCBI taxonomy): Eukaryota > Metazoa > Chordata > Mammalia > Eulipotyphla > Soricidae > Sorex > Sorex fumeus. The sequence continues at coordinate 18,086,055 of NW_026606322.1, forward strand.
CAGTTTTATTTGAGTTGTTATTGTTATAAGATGAAGGAGCCCATATATAGTTGAGAAATAAATGCATTATTAATAATCATTGTTCCCAGAAATTAATACAGTAATTTGATGTCTGAAGCTTTCCTTCTTACTCATTTCACTCAGCATGATTCTCTCCATGTTCAACCACAGATTCTATGATTCTTTCCCAGTACATATACAAATTTTATGACTTCATTTTTCCTGATGGCTACTTAGTGTTCCGTTGTGTAAATGTATCATATTTTCTTTATCTAGCTTATCTTGGGCACTCGAATTGTTTCCAGATTCTGTCTATTCTGAATAGTACTGCAGTGAATATTGAAGTGCAGGGGCTATTCTAAAGTATGTTTTTGACTCCCTGAATATATTCACAGAAGTGGTATTTGTGGGCCATATGGAAGCTTAATTTTCTAGGTTTTTGAGAAATGCTCTTTTGTTTTTTAAAAAGGCTGGAGGATCATTCCTACCAGTAATGAATGAGAGTCCTTTCTCCTTGAATTTTGCCTGTTTTGATTTGCATCTTCCTGATGATTAGTGATGAACATTTTTTTTATTGTGCTTATTGGCAATTTGAATTCCTTCTTTGATGAAGTTTCTGTTCATTTCTTCTCCTCATTTTTGGATGGGGTTGGATTTTTTTCCTTGTAAAGTTCTACTAGTGCCTTATATACCTTGGATATTAACTCCTTATCAAATGGGCATTGGGTAAATAATTTTTTCCTTTTCCATGGCCATCTTCGTATCTTGGTCACCTATAGGATAACACTGTCTTGTCTTTCCTCAGGTAGCTTAGGTTTATTGGTCACACCCATACCAGTGCTCCCGAGTCACTCCCATTGCTCTGTTTATCTGAAAACTCTTCTCTGTGCTCTCCTCCCCAGCCAGTTTATCACTTTTTCTTCCTAATCAGATTCTGTTAGCTTGTAATATCAGATCCGTCTAAGGACACTGAACTTGTATTGTAAGCAATGTCCTTTCTGTTTGTACACAGGAAGACAGTTAATATTATGCTTTCTAACTTGGGAGTTGATTGACTCTGAATAATATTTGCTCCTGGGCATCTGCTTTCTTTACTCAGTTACCCTTAGTTCCTACCACCCCAAAAGCAGGGTCCCGACGAGGGACTGAATGGACCCAGGGCATTGAATATGGCTCTTTTAAAATCTCAAGGCTAGGAAGAAGGAGAAGTTATTGGTGCCTGCTTGAGGCAATCGAAGAACAACAGGATGATCGTGATTGTGATCGTCATTCTGTGTGAACACAGTAAGAAATAAAACATCTCACTACACATTCCACAGTCCTCAGGCCAGGTTAGTCTTCCTAGCCCCAGCAGGGTCCTAGTCTCACCGTTACTTACTTTTGGATCATGACAGCATTTGCAGATGACCTTGCCCTCAACTTATAGTTGAGTATCGTGGAGCTTTGGCCTGGCCCATTTCGATGCCAAGGTAGCTCACAGCTTGCCCTGGGTCCATTCAGTTCCACATCAGGACCCTGCTTTTGGGGTGCTAGAAACTAGGAGCCATATTCAATGCTCTTTCAGGATTAAGAGAATGAGATCCATCATTGTTACTGGTATTTGGCATATTGAGTATGACACGGGAAGTTTGCCAGACTCTGCCGTGTGGGCAGGATACTTTCAGTAGCCTGCCGGGTTGTCCAAAGTAAGAACGAGATAATAAGATCTTGTATGGCCGCATTAGTGGCCATGCACTTCCGGGAGCTAGGTTTTATAGTCTCTGGATCTTGGCCGTTTATAGGACCACCTGGAGCCGGTGGCAGCTGGTGGGTGTGACGCCTACCTACTGGAAGATGGGGGAACTGGGTGGAGAAGGCCCAGTCCCTATCCGAGCAGCTTAGATCTGCGATCTCAGCCCCAGGACCCACATACCTGGGTTCCTCTGCCGGTTCTTTCATTCATGAGGCTTGTCTGGACGTGTGGAGAATGATCTCAGCATGGCTGTGGCTGGTTCTGGAGGTCTTTGGCTGCTTGGGGAGGGGAGGGAAACTCAACCTGCTCCCTTCCAAGGGACCCCGGTGAGGACAGCCAGGCACGGGGGCAGGAGACACAGAATGACATTGCTAGAAATATTAGAAGTAGATTTATTACAACTATTTAAGTAGATTACTAGCTGAGGAAAGAACACACCCTTATTAGGATCCCATGCCTGAGTGGATCTCCCAGTAATCTGGAGAAATCTCTTTAGATTAGATTTTATCCTTGAGTTAATCTCCTGGAGGAGTGGTTTTACCTCTCTTTGTTGATTTGTTAATGTTCAACCCTCCTTTGTGTCACCACCCTATGTGATTGTTATATAAACTAAGAATGTAAGCTCAGAGGGAGCAGAGTCAGAAGTGAGAGGGCTCAGGCTCCAGAGATCCCGAGTCAGAGCCAGAAGAAGAAAGGAATCCAGATTGGAGCCCAGTAGAGAAGGAGGCAGAGGAGAAACAGGAGTGAGGAGGATTGGAATAAACTACCATTGATACCAACCAGCATGGCACTCGTTTCTTCCTTTGTCTGCCCTTGGCCAACAGCTGTCCTGATCCAGGCTACACACAGCGGCTCAAGAGCCCCAAATGTTGGCGGTGAGAGAGAGCCGTCCAGAAAGCCCATGAACACACAACCTCCAGCGTACTAAGATTTTACAGTCACCATTTCTGTTGAGGTGCAGAATCTTCTTAGTTAATGTAGTCCCATTGGTTTATCTTGGCTCCAACTTGCCTGCTCGGGGGTACTTTAACTTTTTTAAGTGTGCTTTAGCTTCAATGTCATGGAGGGTTCTACCTACATTTCTCTCCATGTACCTTCTGGAATTCAGGTATGATATTGAGGTCTTTGATATATTTTGATTTGAAATTTATGCCTGGCATTGGAAAGAAGTTTGAGTTCATTTTTTTTTTTCCATGTAGATGCCCAGCTCTCCCAGCACCACCTGTTAAAGAGCCTTTCCTTGCTTCTTTTCATATTTCTTGCTTCTTTATCAAAGATTAAGAGAGGATCAGTGTTAGAATATTCAACTCTTTCCCATTGATCTGTGAATCTGTCTTTATACTATTTTAATTACTACTGCTTTTGTAGTACAGTTTTAAGTAAAGAAATGTGGTGCCTCCAATCTTCTTTTATATATCAAAATTATAGTATGAAACTAATTCCCAAGGACAGTAGAAAAAAGGGTCAGGAGGTTTGGTCCGTGGTTAGAAGCTTGCTTCAGTCGGTGGTGGGGGTAGGGCAGTTAAGACAGAGAAGGGATCACTATGATGGTGATAGTTGAAATGATCACTCTGGACAAGAACCGCATGCTAAAATTGGTAAAAGGATAAATATGATAATATTTATTACCTGTATTGCAAACCATAATGCCCAAAAGAAAAGAGAGAGAGACAGAGACAGAGACAGAGACAGAGAGACAGAGAGATAGAGAAAGAATAAAAGTGACTGCTATGGAAGCAAACGGGGCAGGAGGCGTGAGGAAACTTGGTCACATTGGTGTTGGGAAATGTACACTAGTGAAGGGACAGATCTGGGAACATTATATGACTAAAATCCAGTCATGTCATGAGCAACTTTGTAACTATGTCTCTCATGGTGAATCAAAAAAATTTTTTTTCAAATCATTACTCCATTGATCGTATTGTTGTCAAACCAAAAATATGTAGAATTCTCTCAGTAATTTGCTAAGAATTTATTTTTAATACTTTCTCCTTATTGTTAGGGTAAAAGTAAAATCTTTTATATGGTTTCTACATCTGGCATTGAGCTTCTGCCTGTTTTCCTGGCTGTCTCATATCTCGCATCACTTTGGGGTATATCTTTTCGAGTTTTCTCTCAGTTTTCAAACTTTTAATACTTCAGTTCTTTCTGGTACCTGATAGCTCTGGAAAAATATTCCTTTCCTCTTCTAGTTCTCAGTGCTTTTCCCTACTAACTTTGCTCATCCTTTAAAACCATGTGTACATCTATTCCCTTGGAGCAGTTCTCATCCATATTCTGGTTCTAGGCCTTCCTACACTGATGTATAGATGAGTGAGTGAGTGAGTGAGTGAGTGAGTGAGTGAGTGAGTGGAAAGATGGAACCCACAGAGGCTGAGAGCAACATAAAAGGCCTGGTGTCTGAGTACAGAACCATGACTTAAGGCCAAGGAGCCAGGTAAACTCAAGGAGGAGAAGATAAAGTTATAGAGGAGACCTAAGAGCTCTGCTAGGTTCCTTAGCACATATATTCACTAATTTTGCCTAGTGTGGCTCTTCTCTCTGTTCGTTAATATGCTTTGTTTAGCGTGTCAGATCTGTTGAGGCAATATGTCCATGTCACAGAATTGATGGTCTTACCATAAATTTAGTAATAAAAGCATGTCTATTTATAAATCAAATATGTTAGAATCCTCTTAGTACATATTTGCTTCAGAGTACTTGTCATATTTGAAATGCATACTAAGTGGCTCATTGTGTTTTTGGTGATTTCTTTCCCTTTTTTCCCCAAGTGGACTGTAAATTCTTTAAGTACTGGGGGCTATACCTGTCAGGATCATTATTTTATTCTCAGAATTTCACATAAGGTATTACAAATGCTGAGAAATTAATTTCTTTGCAAAATAATTAATTTAAATTTTTCTAGATCCAGTATTTAAAACACTTGACTGTGGGTTAAAGAGTGTATATCAGTTTTATAGATTATGATTGCCCCAATAATGTTTTTTCTTCGATGGGAAAATAAGTGTAATCTAACTTCAGAAAAATGATGAAATGTACATGAGAGTATATTCTTGAATGAGACATAAAATGAGTTTTGACAAGAAGTTCTTTAGTTTTTCTTGAGTTTCCTGATATTGACTTGCTTAAATTGAACTACTGCATAAACCAAGGGTCCCTGATGAAATGATCACTCAGCTTTTGTTCCTTTCATTTTGTTTTACTTTCAAAAAGCCCTCTGGACATCTATCAAAACTACAAAGTGGAAATGGGTTAGCTTCATTTAACACCATATCCTGCTGCAAAGGCCTTACATCAAGGCCCTTGCCATTTTACATTCTTCTTATTTTAATAGTTTCTACAACTTCAAAAACAGCATTGTAGATCGCTAAAGGCTCTCATCGTAAATCCCTCAAGATTCAATTCTATGAAGATGTTAAAACCCCAAGTTCTAGCAGCTATAAGATTATAAAATTTCTCTGATTCTTCATCCCAAGACTGGTAAAATTACACTGATCAAATTAGGAAGTCTTTGGTAGCTTCACACTGGGTTTAACTTAGCACTCATGCTTTTGCCAGGGCAGAAGTCCTTTACCATGACACATGTGTTTCCATTGTCTATTTGTAATTTTAGATTTAAAAGGCAATACAACTTTTGTGATTCCCACTAAAATCCTCCATACAAAGGTATATAGAAGCCCAAAGTAATTTCCACAAAAAAAAAGAATATAGCAACACAAAATAATTTCCTTATAGAAACATTTAAATTAAAGAAGCTATTGCTATTTTATGGCTATATTAATTGGTTGTACATAAAATTGAAAGCTTGTGAAGTATTGCATTTTCATATCTAACTTATATATTAAATATTATTAGTAAGATAGTCTTATAGTCTTTAAACAAATACATATATTTGGACATAAACCATCCTTACTACACCAAGAATCTATTCTTAATTTTTGGGGAAGGATTTTTGGGTCATATCTGCTGATGCTCAGGGCCTACTCCTGTATCTGCACTCAGGAATTATTCCTGGTGATTTTTAGGGGACCATATGGGATGCTCGTGATTGAACCTGGTTTGGCCACGTGCAAAGCAAATGCTCTACCTGTTGTGCTTTTGCTCTGGCCCCAAGAACCTATTCTTAAATTTTTATAGTCTCATAAATTTTTATAAAGTAAGTTAATCTTTATTATAGTTTAGCTAGTATGGTTATAAATATTAAAGTTTATGGTATTGATGTACAAAGTTACAATACTACCCTCCATCAGTGTCATTATTGGACCTCTGATCTGATCCTATTTTTTTTAGTTGATGGCATCTTTTTTTTTTTTAAAGATTTCCTATTAGAAAAAAAGAGCTTGTTTTGTTGTATTGTTAGTACAAAATAAATAAAACATTGTTATTAACCAAAAAAATAGTATTTCCTATAAACACCAGATATTTTCTTCTTTTTAAAAATGACACATAAAAAGATATATTTTCTTCCTTAGAAAAAGATATATTGGATAAAAAGGGATTATATATGGTAACATTTCAGCATCTGTATTGCAAACCCTAATGCCTAAAGTGAGAGAGAGAAAGAGATAGAGAGAGATAGACAGAGACAGAGAGACAGAGAGACCGACAGAGAGACAGAGACAGAGACAAAGACAAAGAGAGAGAGAGACAGAGGCAGAGACAGAGAGAGACAGAAAAGGGAGGCTAGGGTGAGGGGATTCTGAGGGGTGTGAGGGAAACTGGGGACATTGGTGCAGAGAAATTACACTGGTGGAGGGATGGATATTGGAACACTGTATTACGGAAACCCAATTATGAACAGCTTTGCAATGTTCTATCTCATGGTGATTAAAACACAAAAAGACATACAGAAGTCTTTTTAAAAGTAATATATGTCTTTATATGATAGACATTGAACCACACCCAGTTGTGTTCAGGGCTTACATCTGGCTCTGAGTTCATGCATCACTTTTGGGGCATAATGCTTGGGACATAATATGTGGTACTAGAGATCAAACTAGATTCAGTTGCATACAAAGTAAGTGCCTTAACCTCTATAATATCTCTCCAACCATGCCATAGAAATTTCTTTTAGTTTCTAAAATAGTGGTCTTTTTCCAATTTGTTTTTTAAAAAGTTTATATTACTTACTAACTATATATAGCATGCAATTTTTAAAAATATTTTATATTTTCTACCTTAATCAAAGTTTAAAGTAATTTATATGTGATCAGCTCGGTCAGAAATTTTCAACATTTCTTTTGAAACGTTGACTTAATGACTGAAAGGAGCTAGAAAAGTAAGTTAGTAATTGCATTTATATTGTATCTTTTATATGATTCTTTATTTATCTGACCTCTAAGTCTAGTCAGGAAAATATTTAAGTCCTCTTTGATAGCCTTCAAATAGTAAATTTTCTATCAGTGCTATTTAAGTTAATTTAGTATTGCCTATTTTCTGTTGTGAGATTAGAGCACTGATCTGACTTTGTTTAATATCAAAACTTGAAAATTTTGTTAATTGTTATCAGCCACTTCATAAAGCAATTTAGTAAAGTATTATCAAAGAAAGGAGTTATGTCTCTGCAGAAATTTTTAAAGAACTGAATTCCATTTAGTAATACAAGACTGCATTTTATCCATGCATTGGAAAGCATCTCTGTTTCTTCTATTTTAATAACAGAATTGTAAGAAGTGTAAATTGTGAGGCAACAATCTAGCAGCTACTCAGGACTAAGCCCCATGGCAGGTACTTAAAGGGGCATGAGTTTTTATTCTCGGAACCATAAAAGTAATATTGAAACAATTTTTATTTATTTATTTATTTATTTTGAAGCAATTTTAGCAATAGAACAGGGGGTGGGGAATTTGCCTTGTACACAGCCGACCCAGGTTCGATTCCTCCGTCCCTCTCAGAGACCTGGTAAACTACCACAAGTATCCTTCCTGCATTACAAAGCCTGGCAAGCTACCTGTGACGTATTCGATACGCCAAAAACAGTAACAACAAGTCTCACAATGGAAATTTTACTGGTGCCCATTTGAGCAACTCGATGAACAACGGGAGGACAGTGCTACAGTGCTATATTCCATAAAAACAGCTCCACATCCCAACTCTGATACTGAAAATTTTCATGTTACGTATGAGAAATTTAGGTACAAATTTCTTGTATGTTGCCTATAGTCACCAAGAAAGAAACTAAAAGGTGGTGGGCCATTCTACAATAACAAAGATACCACTTCTTTACTTATGTCACTTTTCTGTTGTTTTGGGGCCATACCCAGTGGTGATCAGGGGTTCTCTGGTGCTCAAGGAACCATATGGCATGCCAGAATCAAACCCAGGTTGACCACATGCAATGCAAATTACATACCCGCTGTACTCTCTCTCTAATCACTTCACTCATATCTTTTAACTTCAGTTTTTAAGGGATATGTTTTTGTTACGGTAAAGTTTGCTTCCTTTTCATCAAAAATATTTGGAAATAACAAATGACCAAAGGCAACTGCATCTAAGAACTGGTCTACAGAACTGAGCTTACCTAGTGCAGGAGTTGTAGTTAATAAGATAGGGGTTGAGGGGTAGAGAGGGGATAGGGCTGAGATAATTGGGTGGGATGCAAATACTGGCAGAATGTGTGGTGTTAGAATATTGAATGCATAAAGCCCTTTCATGAACAGTGTTATAAATCATAATACCTCAAATTTTTAAAATATGGTTTGGGTTGCTATATCATATAGTACATAGGTGGTCTATTTCTTGAATGCCAAGTTGTTGAATTTTGTTTCTTGAGATCTTAGAAATGAGGAATATACTCCCTACCAAAAGCTCTGGAATTTTTTTCTAAGATGTTCTGCTTTGGCATATGGGTTATTTCAAGTTATACTAACTTCAGGCCCTGCAAGTTTGTGAGAAAACTTGAGCACCCCTTAACACCTAGAACTAAAACTGTGGCTCTTATGCAGAGGTATAGTTACTACCAGATAACACCTTTCTACCAGAGAAATCTTTCTACAGGGTAGGACATACATATAATTATCGAGTATGTTTTCACATGGGAGTCACACTTTTCTTTTTGTGTTCCCACTCATTAATCAATGTCCCAAGTCACCAGCCTCTCCTAAGCTGGGGACATACATGCTCATTTTGCCCCACTGGTTTAGGAATTATTATTTCTATTACAGATTCAATATGTAGTAGTAATTTGGTTTGCTTTTAAGTTTCTTACCAATCTCAGTGATTTCAACTTGATTATTTAGGCAGTTGAAGAAGAAAGTCAATAAATAGGGGAACTTTTCTCTCTCCCCCAACACTGACTAATTAGGACACAAAAATGCTTCAGGTAACTAAGAAGGTCTTGCTCTGTTGTCACCCAAAAACCAATCAATCGAGTGACACAGGGACCAGTAGAGAGCTTTATTGGCAACAAACCAGTAAGCAGAAAGATGTCAGACTTATGTTCTTAATAATCATATTATCTGCATAGACAAAAGAAGTCATATTTTAAGGAAAAACAAACAGGGAAATATGTCGTTAGAAAGGTTGGGTGGCAGGCAAGTGTATGCCAAAATGAATAATAAAATTCCCTTTTGAGTTGGTTCTCAGAGACACTTAAATTATACTTAAACAGAGTAAGCGCTGGCCTTGAGGGGGAAGGATAAACTGAAGATAAACTGTCCTCATATTTAGACTTTGGAGGAAGGAAAAGACTAGGACACTTGTTCTTGTCTAGACAAGTTTATTGTTTTCTAATATGGGTCTCAGAGCCAGTTTAAATCTCTCAATGGATGTGGCAATCACATCTTTAATTATAAACTCCTTCAAATCTTTGTCTGGAGATCAATGTATACAAATTCCACACCTAAATATGAAGGAGGAATGTTAATGGTACCACAAAGATGCACAGGCCCCAATGCCTGGTATTTTTGAAACCTATACAAATGTAAATTTATCAGAGAAAAGGATGATAAAAGATGTTATGAGAGCTAGGAGATTGGACATTGGTTAGGATATCATGCTAGCAACACAGGTTTGATCTCCATTACCACCTGGTTCCTGTGTATCCCTGGAGGCCTCTGGTATGGCTCTGGAGGCCTCTGCACTGCTAGGGTCACCCAGGTATTCCTGGAACCACAAGGCTGAAACTGAATTTTATTTGCATCCTCAGATCTTTGCATAACTGCAAGTCTGGTTGGCTGAGAATAACTGGTGGCATCCGTGGCCTCCTGACCACCTCTCAATAGCCTCCATCTGCCAAAGAAAGATGTTGTTAAATGAAAGACATTCATTTAACTCATTGATTACTCATTGATTACTGAAGTGGGCCCAATATATCTACAAAGAAGTTTACAAGAAAAAAGAAACAAAACAGGCAGAAGCAGTGTCATAGTCAGAGGAGATGAGATGATGATGCTACATGGCTGGCTTTGAAGCTGGAAAATGGGAACATAAGTCAAGGACTGCAGATGGCTTTACAAGCTTTTGGAAAAGAGAGGGAACAGATTCTTCTCTCAGGTTTCCAAATATAAATTTGCACATATGTTAATTTAAAAATCAGGACAACAGTTCCCAATGGAATCGCTTATATTAAGCTCCATAATGTCAAGGTATGAGGAGCACACTCATCAGTCGAAATGTTTAAAGAATGAACTGGAGACATGAAGCACAGTGAAGTAAACCCTTGACCTTCTTGCAAGACTGGTATCTGGTAGGCAGGCCCCAAATGTGGTGAGAACAGGTGTTCTGTTCCTCAGGGTACAAGTCTCTTCTCTGATTCTCATTGCCTGAGTACTATGGAATGCACAATCTACCTAGATGTTGCCTAAAGTTTTATTGGATAATTCTAATCCCTGCACCCCTTAGGTTTGGTTGCACTTTTAGAAATGGCATTTTGTGTCTCCGTTCTCCTTTGATTTCTTGTAGCAGGAAAATTTACCTGGATTGCTTTGAGCACACCCCTTCCCACCCCTTCCCCACATATTCTGTGAGTTCAAATACTCTTTCAGTCTGCAGTCATTATATAGAACACTGAAAGTAATTTTCATCTACTGTTAAAATATTATGTCTTGAAAATGGACTTCAGCTTACTTTAGCTAACAAAAGGAGACTTAAATAGTTTTTATTTTCCCAGAAATAGAATCTTAAAACAGCAAGTCAGGGATCACCTTGTCAGCAGTAGTTTGGTAATACATCTTGTTCTACTAATGAAAAGTAAGCTGGTAATAAACAATCTACTTCGTTTTTGATTTAGCAAATTTTGCCTTCTCATTTTTGTACCTTCTCATTTCTGCATAGAAAAGTCTGTTGTAGAATTGTGTCTACTAGATTAGACCATCCTTGCTTCCAAATTTATTTGTGTGTGTAAATAAACTATGCTCTAATATAAATTCAATTTATTTTTTATATTAACAATATTGTTTGCGGACTTCTGAACTTCATAATTGTAATACAACATTTTTGATTGCTTTAAGTAATGTGCTATAACAAAATGAAAAACTAACAAATGTTATTGGTTCCACTTTAATTTAGATATGAAATTCAACCAATGTAATTCCTTTCTCTTCAACGGGGTCCAGAAGTTCCTGATGCAAGAGTGGTGATAGCAGGTCTTCTTTGTCCACAGTTCTCCAGTTCTTCAATATTTTCAAAAATAAGAATATTGAGTGATAAAAATGCTCATGCTTAGAGTTGGAAATACAAAGGTTTATTGGGATGTAGAAGGGAAAGGAAGAAACTTAGTATAGGACTAACTATGGCTTGTGTGTGTGTGTGTGTGTGTGTGTGTGTGTGTGTGTATATGTGTGTGTGTGTGTTTGCATTTACCGGAAAACTAGGTACTTGCATTAGTTAGTAACTGACAAAACTGTTATAGAGAATGCAGAAATTTTACTGAGTGGTTCTGCTGGTTTAGGTCTCTATCACTAGGGTGTTTGCCTTGTGCGCGGCCAGCCTGGCCAAGCCAGGTTTGATTCCTCCCCCTCTTGGAGAGCCCGGCAAGCTATCGAGAGTATCTCGCCTGCACGGCAAAACCTGGCAAGATATCTGTGAAGTATACGATATGCCAAACACAGTAATAACAAGTCTCAAAATGGAGACGTTACTGGGCCCGCTAGAGCAAATTGATGAAAAATTAAAGATTTCACTTTAGGCATTATTATAGATTATTTCTTAGGCTCCAAGAGTCTAAAGTCTGGGACAGAATCTATGATGTTGGACAATTGTTAACTTTCCATGCATCAGAAAAACCCAGAAATTCACAAATATGTTAAAAATTTCGGATGAGAAAGCAGACAAAAAATGGAATAACTCACAGCAGCAGGCAAAGGGAAAGTCAGATTTCCTTTCATTCCCTGTGGATGGTACTTAAAGTCCCTAAAATATCTGTAATTAGAAGCTAGAAAACCTGTTTTAAAACTCCCATAATACAGTGAACAATTTTTTTAAAGAAATAAACAAGTCACCACTTATAAATGTTTGCAAGCAATTACTTGCACATCAAAATAGGTCTTGATTAAAAGATTTCTTTTATAGAGGACTCTGTAGACTCAAAAGTTTGCTCTTTATAAGAGACATTAACTTCTTTAAAGAACAGTTTATCACTTTAATCTGTCTAGGACAAAGTCTGGGGCTTACAGATATCCAGAAATGCTAAAATAAAATTACCAAGGTTGGGGTATTTGATGCACTAGAATTATAGTACCATGTTGTGTTGCAAGTTTGTAGCATTTAATTTTTTTTTCAACTGTCAATGTTACTAATTCCATAGAGTGAAAGTGAGTGATAATCTAGAATTAGCAATGCACCCTAGCAGTCTTCAAACATTTATTTATTTATTTTTCAGAGACTTGATAGAGGAAGGAAGAATTTGTGGGGGTTGAGTTTGCATTGTCTGAAAAGAAAAGACTGACTTTAAGACATCTGCATTATTAATGACTGCTTCAATTTGCATTGTTCACATAATGGTTTTCTCTAATGTGAGATTAACTTCAATGAAAGTGTTTTGTGGCTATTTTAATTTTTAGATATTCCCTCTAATTGGTCTCCATGCATTTCTTTTACATTTGCTACAATTTGTTTGTGCCTGTGACTATAGTTAGAAAAAAGTCAAACTTTTAACTTTTAGCTATGATTTTTTTATTTCTTGAATGGTTAGGTTAGAAATTTTATCTTTTAACCTATTGAAATTAAAATTTTTCTAACTGACATAGTTCCTTTCTTAGAATTTGAAGGATTTTGAAACACAACATCTGGGATATTGATTGTATGATTGCTCATTCTCTCAGGAAATGAAAGTTCCCTAGGCAGGAAATACACATTCTAATATTTTACAAGCTTCTAATATTGATTGTGGTCAAGCATTGCATAGTATTGACTATATTGATTTAAAACCTTTCGGACAATGAATGCTCATAATTCTTTTTCTAAATGAGAGAAAGTGGGTCACTGAAGACTGCTGAAACTGCTAATTAGTGACACTGATTATTACTTCTTATGAAGGCAGATAAGAGGTGAAGGACTGTGGTGGAATTAATGAGATTTGGGAATAATTCTGCTGCAAGCCGGAAGATGGGGATGTGGGGGGATGATAATGTATGTTGACAAAAACTGTGTCTGAAACCTAAAACAGACAGAAGGCTGGGAGTTTTCCCCACAAAATACCCTCCTCAGGCACTGGGAAAACTACTGAGATGCAGAATTGCAAACCTAAACATCGATGGATTCCTGAAAGGAGAGGAATCGGGTATGCGGGGAAGAAAGCTGTGAGAGTAATTCAAGGACAGATCTCAGCAGTTCAGTGCCTTTCCCCAGGAATAGCCCCATTAACTCTTACCTGTATAAAGAATTTGGCAAAGGCCATTATAGAAAATATCTGTACCTAACCTTTCTGAAATGTTACTGCTGGCATTCTTCATTCTGGAGAAGCCTGTATTCTCTCTTAAGCACATGTCAAAAATCTACCTTTCTCCTTCCTTCACTTTATTTCCCTAATAAACTTGTTTTACTTCACTATTTTTCTTCTCCTGAAATTCTTTTCTGTGAGGGAAAGGTGATGGATATGAAAAACCTAGGTGAATTTAGGTGGTGGGGCTTATCTCCTACTCTGCACAGAACAGTTGGACTTCAGGCACAGCTTTATGGCTTCCTCCTGGAGCAGGGGGAATGCTAGAGTCCATTCCCTGCAGGGACTCATTGCAGACTTTCATCAGCTCTCAACTTCTCTGGCACTTCCTGGGAGAGAGGGAAGTGGTAGACTGCATTCTCAAAGTTGCTATCTCTCTTCTTCATACTTCACAGAACCTACTCTACTTCACAGAAGTGAATCCTACTTATTTGTCGATGGTTGTTCAAATCTACTACTGTCAGTGGTTCCAAATAAAGTGATTACTCATACACGACTTCTGCTTTATTCCAGAAAGACAGATATTCAGGGACCATGAGAAAAAAAGACTCTTGCAGCAAATGGTTAGCTTTGGGGTCCTAGGGCACTGCGTGTTAAATATTACATGGATCACCAGATGTCTCTATTTGTTCCATTGTTTAAGCAGTGTGGACTTTCAGGATGCACCACAAAGTAACTTCCGTGTGAATCGCAGCCACAGTTGCTGTTTCCTCGCTGCTTCCCAGGATGTACTGAATGCCTGCTTCTCTGTGTATGATGCCCAGGTGTTACACTATCAGGTCCATGATGCTCGGTATTTGGAGGTTAATTGGTCTGCCACTGGTGCTCTGTGGTCTCTCTTTGCTTGGTGCTTCCCACCCATATGGATTCTTGTCTTCACATGCACAGGTGTATAAGAACTGCCATTTTTGTCTCTGTGTGTATGTACGACCAAAAAGAGGGCGAAATTCGGGGGAGCCTTTGTTTTGTTTACTTCTCCCTTCCTTTTACTCTTTCCTCTGTGTGGCTACCTCTCACGTAGGTGAGGTTTGGAATGACTAATTAGACATCTTCTACTCTCTGCACACACACACACCTTTGCCCTTGCCCTTTCACTTCCAGTATAATAAAACAAAAACAGAAAACCAGATTATAGAAACCAAGTGCTGAGGAAGAGAAAGTGGTGTCTGTGAAGAGACACACTATTCAAAGACTTTCTGTCTTAAATTTCTGCAATATACAGACGGTCTTCCAAGTGCCTTAAAAATCTGTGTTTCTGTGCTTATAAAATTGGAATAGCGGTGGGTAAGAGTTGGGAAAGCATTCTTAAATGTGTTGGTGTAAAGAAATACCTACACCATAACTGTTTTAATTATGTTGCAAGTAATAAAGGGCTGGAGCGATAGCACAGCGGGTAGGGCGTTCGCCTTACAAGCGGCCAACATGGCCGACCCGAGTTCGATTCCTCCGCCCCTCTCGGAGAGCCCGGCAAGCTACCGAGAGTATTCTTTATGCCAGACACAGTAACAACAAAGTCTCCAATGGAGACGTTACTGGGCCCGCTCGAGCAAATCGACGATCAACGGGAGGGCCTTTAATAAAGGTGACTCTTTCCACTGGAGTAGGTACTCAGGGTGGCTTATGTGGAATAGGGAGAAGTGAGGCAGCAGCTCCAAGAAGGAAAGTTATCACTTCCTCTTTTACCCACCTCATTCATCCTGAGAAGTGTCTGGAAATATAGGACTCATTAGACTAGACCATGAGAATCTGCACAGCTAAGACCTTATGTCTCATCTCATAGTCAAACCATCATCTGGATTTCATTTGTTCTGCCCACTTTGGGAAATTATCTCTACCCTCCAATTATTTAGGAAGCCCTGGACTTAGACTGAAATGAGGAATTTTGTAGGAAAAGTAGTCAGCCCTAAATCTAACCTAGGTTTTTTTTTTTAGGTCGATCATTATCTCTCACAAGAAAGAAAAGAATTTTAGGAGTTGAATAAGGAGTAAAATAAATTTATTCAGAAAACAAAGAAGAGGAGAGAGGCAGAAAAAGATACATGATCAAGAGAAAACATGACTTCTGTGGAGTAGAATAAAGCAAAATAATACAACCAAATAGGAATGTGTGGGCCATTTTTCCAGAATGCAGACATACATTCTGAAAGTAAAAAACTTTACACCTTTTTCCAGGGCACATTGGTGGTGGGAAATACACACTGGTGAAGGGATGGGTATTGGAATATCCTGTGACTGAAACCCAATCATGAACAACTTTGTAACTATATCACCGTGATGCAATTTAAAAAAAATTAAAACAGAGGAAGCTTACACCTCAGGCATTGTGGGCCAAAGAGGAATATCTTCCTCTGCCAAGTTAATTTATATAGTTTTCCCCAATTTCCACCATCCCCCCCACCAACAGTCCATTGCTAGGGTGGTTGCCTGCCAAGGGGGAGAGCTCAGAGCAGTTGCTGGTCTTATGATATTCTTATGGTCTTCATTCTAGTGGTGGAGTTTCTTCTCCTAGGAGTCCATCCATCTCTTCTCTCTGGAAGCATCCTACACCTGACCCATTATTCTACTTCTCGATAGACTTTCATACCTTGGGGTTGGTTTAGTTTTTTCCCCAACATGTGTTACCAGGACACTCCTATCTTCCTGCCAGCAGCAGCTATATCATTTACACTTTACCAGCTGGGATCCAGTTGGGATAGGGTAGTAATTACATTAGGTTTTAAATATATGGGGAATATAGCACTGTAGCACTGTCCTCCTGTTGTTCATCAATTTGTTTGAGAGGATCCAGTAATGTCTTCATTGTGAGACTTGTTGTTACTGTGTCTGGCATATCAAATAAGTCACAGGTAGCTTGGCAGGCTTTGCCATGCGGGAAGACACTCTTGGTAGCTTGCCAGGCTCTCCGAGAGATAAGAAATATATATACACCAAGTCCATGGCTTTCCTATACGCAAACAGTGAGAGAGAGGAAAGCTACATGAAAAAATCAATCCCGTTCACAATTGTGCCCCAGAAAATCAAGTACCTAGGAATCAGCTTAACTAAGGAAGTAAAGGACCTGTACAAAGAAAACTACAAAACTCTACTTCAGGAAATAAAAGAGGACATGAGGAAATGGAAAGATATCCCCTGCTCATGGGTTGGGAGATTTAACATTGTCAAAATGGCAATACTACCGAAAGCATTGTATAAATTCAATGCAATCCCTATAAGGATACCCATGACATTCTTCAAAGAAATGGAGCAAACACTCCTGAAATTTATATGGAACAATAAGCCCCCATGAATAGCTAAAGCAATTCTTGGGAAAAAGAAAATGGGAGGAATCAACCTCCCTAACTTCAAACTTTACTACAAAGCGGTAATAATCAAAAGAGCATGGTACTGGAACAAAGGCAGAACTGCAGACCAATGGAACAGAGTTGATACACTGACATCTCCCCTCAATCATATGATCATCTAGTCTTTGATAAAAGTGCAAGAAATGTGAAGTGGAGTAAGGAAAGCCTCTTTAACAAATTGTGCTGGCATCACTGGACAGCTACATGCAAAAAATGGGCTCAGAACTCTGCCTAACACCATGTACAAAGGTAAGATCAAAACGGATTAAAGACCTCAACATCAGACCAGAAACCATAAGGTACATTGAAGACAAAGTTGGCAAAACCCTCCATGACATTGAGGCTAATGGTATCTTCAAAGATGCCACGCCACTGGCTGAGCAAGTGAAAACAGAGATAGATAAATGGGACTATCTTAAACTAAGAAGCTTCTGCACCTCCAAAGAAACAGTGACCAAAATACAAAGACAGTCTACAGAATGGGAAAGGATATTCGCCGAATACACATGTGACAAGGGGTTGATATCAAGGATATACAAAGTACTGGTTGAACTCCACAAGAAGAAAACATCCAACCCCATCAAAAAATGGGGCAATGAAATGAACAGAAACTTTCTCAAAGAAGAAATCTGAATGGCAAAAATTCACATGAGAAAATGCTCTACATCATTAATCATCAGGGAGATGCAGATCAAAACCACAATGAGATACCATCTCACACCTCAGAGACTGGCCCACATTCAAAAGAACAAAAGCAGCCTATGCTGGTGTGGATGTGGCAAGAAAGGGACACTCCTTCACTGTTGGTGGGAATGTCAACTGGTTCAGCCCTTTTGGAAAACAGTATGGACGTTCCTCAAAAAATTAGAAATTGAGCTCCCATTTGACCCAGTGATACCACTCCTGGGAATATATCCCAGAGAGGCAAAAATGTGTAGTCGAAGTGACATCTGCACTTGTTTGTTCATTGCAGCACTCTTTACAGTAGCCAGAAACTGGAAGAAACCTGAGTGCCCAAGAACAGGTGACTGATTAAAGAAACTTAGGTACATCTACACAATGGAGTACTATGTAGCTCTTAGAAAAGATGAAGTAATGAAATTTACACACAAGTGGTACAATATGGAAAGTATCATGCTAAGAGAAATGAGTCAGAAAGAGAGGGATAGACATAGAAAGATTGCATTCATCTGGGGGATATAAAATAACAAAATATGAGATTAATACCCAAGAATAGCTGAGGTCAACACCAGGAGGATTACTCCATAGCTTATAGGCCAGCCGGGTATTCTAGGGGAAAGGACAGTTCAGATAGAGAAGGGAGCACCAAATGGAGGGTGTTTGGAGGATCCTCCCAGGAGGGGAGATGCAGGTTGAAAGTAGACTGGACTGGACATGTTTGCCACTCAATGCCTCTTTTGCTGACCACAGCACCCAAAAGGAGAGAGAGAGAACAAAAGGGAATGCCCTGCCACAGTGGCAGGGGGGGATGGGGGGGAGGGATATTATCTATGGTGGTAGAAAATGGGCACTGGTGGAGGGATGGGTATTTGATCATGGTATGACTGAAATCCAAGCACAAAAATTTGTAAATCTACAACTGTACCTCATGGTGTTTCACTAATAAAAAATAAATTAAAAAAAAAGAACTATATATACACTTTTTCAACTTGTTGAACTAAAATATTTCTCTATTTTTGGTAGATCCACACATGTTTCTCAGTAGACCGTCAGGTGCTTAGGGTCCATACTTAGCATTGTTCAAAGGGGTAGGTATGCCATGTCAGCAATGACATCCAGGGTCCTGAGGTGGGGAGCTGGCTTAAAAGTCTGGTACATAAGTATTGTCCCAGGGACCTACATTCTTTATACCAAGGAGTTCCAGGTTTATTTGGTGACAACTCATGATCTTCTAGGACTTCTGGCAATAGTCACAGTCACAGTCACAGTCCTCCTGTTGTTCATTGATTTGCTTGAGCGGGCCCAGTAATGTCTCCATCATGAGACTTGTTGTTACTGTGTTTGGCATATCGAATATGTTATGGGTAGCTTGCCAGGCTCTGCTCTGAGGGTGAGATACTTCTCGGTAGCTTGCCGGGTTCTCCGAGAGGGGTGGAGGAATCAAACTCGGGTCCGCCACGTTGGCGGCTTGTAAGGCGAACGCCTACCGCTGTGCTATCGCTCCAGCCCTCTGGCAATAGTAATAACATAAATAGTAAAAGTGTGACTCCCCACAAAGTAAAACGATTAAACCCCAGGGTCTCACATATGGAAAACGTGTGCTTTACTTGAGCCATCATTCCAGCTTCCTGTGATCTTTCTTGATCCATAACCCCAGCTCTCCCTGATCTTTCCCACTTTAACAAAAAGTAACAGCTGGGTTTAGATAAGATTTTCCAGATTGGAGAAATCTCTTACTATACCTTCCTTATGAACTGTAAGTCTCTGTGTTAGAAAAGCCAAGAAATTCAACTTGCAAATCTACGATCTATTGGCTTGCAGTGCACTAATTAGAACTACTTTAACATTGGCTAGAGCGATAGCACAGGAGGTAGAGCATTTGCCTTGTACCAGACTGAACTGGGTTTGATTTCTTGGAGAGCCCTGCAAGCTCCTGAGAGTATCTTGCCCACACGGCAAAGCCTGGCAGGCTACCCATGATGTATTCGATATGCCAAAAACAATAACAACAAATCCTACAATTTGTTTTGAGACATTACTGGTGCCTGCTCAAGCAAATGGAGGACAGTGCTACTGTGCTACTTTAACATTACTGTAGAAATACCTGAGACATTGCTGCAGGCAGATTGTACCATTTCCCAGGCAGCTTTTGGGAAATAGTACAATTTAAGAAGGAATTGCCCAGCCCTGAAGCTGCACAAACATAAGTAAACATTCCTTTGAGGTGGAAATACTGAGCTCTTTGGAGATGGAAAGGCTGAGGCCCCATTCAGATTCTGGAACCCACTAATAGTGGTCCCTATCAGAAAGGAGACACTACAGGGGAATCTAAAAGGACCATCGATAATTCAAGGTTTTCAGTAACAATGTCCAGATTAACTTTTATGCATAGCAGAGAATTTGGAGGACAATTTGGAGGAATTCTCTTTCAAAGTTTCCCAAGTTGTTGGAGCAGTCCATGTTCTCTCTGGAACATTTCTCTATCTCTTTCTCTCTCTCATGTTCACTCCCCAACTCCCATCCCCTTCTCTCTCTCCAGTGCCAAGGTGATCATGAGAGCCATTTTCAGAAATACTCAGCATTACTCAAAGTAGTTCATATTTTCAAAAAGCAGAATCTGTCACAGTAATTCAGTGGAAGATAATGGTAGCTTTGCAATAACTAGTAGAAATAGAGGTGCAAAACAGTCAGATTCTGAATATATTTTAAAAGTAGACTCAACATGATTTATTGATGGATTAACAGTGTGAAAGAACGAAAAATCAAAATTATCTCAAATTTTATAGCTGCAAATGGAGAAATGCGGTTGTCATGTAATAAACCGGGGGGGGGGGCGATTTAGGGAAAATCAATTTTCATAAATGGAGGAGCTCTGTATTAATTGATTCATGGAAAATTTCACATTCCATTAGATATTCAGTGTAGATGGAAGTAAGCAATTGAACATAATGGTATTTTTTTAATGTAGATTTTTATAGGCTGTAAAATTTTAGGAGTTTTAGAATATAACTAGTATTATAGGAAATATGATAGAAGAAATAATTTATGGGTTGAGTATACATAGAATAGGGAAGTACATTCTGGATCTGAAACCATGGGTACCCTCACATTATAAATATTGACAATAAAGAGAAAGCAGCAAAGAAATAGATACAAGCTAGCTAGTATGATGGGAGGGAATACAGAAAGAAGAATTCCCTAGAATAGTGTTATTCAGGTGCAGACTGGCACCTGTCCTTCATACTGATTATAACGAAGATGGTAGGCCAGTGGTTACCAACTTTCAACACCTGTGGATCATCATTGGCCCCCTGACTGCTGGCTTGATGAATGATGACAAGTGAATATGGTGCTTGAGAGAGAATCAGCTCTATCAGAGTCAGTTTATAGTGTAAGACAGAGATTGAGTATCGTTTACTAGATTTTCAGTTCTAAAAGTCACCAGAACTCTTTTATGTTTTTCTTTTTATGGAGTAGAAACAAAATTCTAATTGGAGAAAAATAGAGGAGAGAAGATAAACTTAGAATATAGTTATATGGTTTTGAGTATTCAAGGAAGTGTTTTGCAGAGAAAGAACTGTGAATTCAACAGGATTATTTCCCCCATTCACTCCCCCCTCCCCATTTAACATTTGGCATGAGTGACAAATTACTAGCTTTCCATGCTGATGTGAAATATTTGATGGACATAGGCAGTAATTGCAAGGAAGGAAAGATGTGGTACTCTGTTCTTAAAAAGCTAAGGGTGAATGGAGCTAGTCTATCTGTGGAAGGTAACTTACTGAGGACCTTAAAACTTTTGATCTATAATTATGGGAACAAATGCATGCATTTAAAAAAAGGGTTCAAATGTAGCCAGGTGGGTACCTGTCACAATGGCAGCATTTGAAAATGCTCAGTTCTAATGACCTTTTTTTTTCTCAATGAAAGAGCATAAGATTCAACATGTAATGAGCACATCTTGGGGTGGTTTAGATTTAAGGGAAGAAAGGTTGGTTGTAGTTATTTGAGGGAAAGAAAATGATGCAGATGGAAAGTCAAGAAGGATGCAATACTCTGGGTTTCTGTCCTTACTATTGATAGATAATGAAATATTAGATTTTCTTTGAAATTGACCATTTTTTCTGATACCTAGAAGAAGAAAATAACAAATTAATGTCTGTTCTTGCATTCAAATATAATATTTGCAACTTACACTTAATATGACAAATAAGGAATGTTCTAATATCCAAGCCAGAAACTGGATATGAATTTTGTTTATGGCAGGAAGTTAGTATCATTAAGGCTATCAGAAGACATTAAGTCTTGCCCAAGCTTATGGTTGTGAAAATTTTATTTGAATTTTAAAACTATAGTTCCTATATTTTATACTGAAAATTGTTGTATTCATGCATATGCAGACAACGGTGTAGGGTATTTTTAGTATTTGTTTCCTTAATTATCATTTTCCCACTGATATTATGTCGGAACTTTCAACTACAAGAATCATCAAAGAACATGATTTGGCAGCTGCCTTTGAAGATGATGCTTTCCTTAATACAATGCAAACTTTCTTACTAATAAATTTAATACCCTTTAAAAGAAAAGAACAACAGCTAATCTTTTTGACACTTGTGAAATGATAATGCATGCTTTGAATAGTTGTGCTTAGAATTCACACCTATTTAATTCCAAATTGCATTTTTGAAAAAATGATAGCCAGAACAAAGCTACATAAATCACAAGCAATCTAAAGACTAGTTTTCTGTTAAAAACGTCATTTAAACAATACTAAGAACACAAAAATATTTTCAAAAGTATCATGATATTTTTTTCTCTGGATTAAAAATGCCTGCTTGATAGAAAGATTCATACAATATTTTCTAAAGGAATCACTTATAAAATTTTTTAATTAAATTCCCACTGATATCATGCTCTTAAATAGTGTGATATTATCTCTCTATGAATATTGTTATCTCTCTATAATTCTTGCCTGTGACATAATTAAATTATAATATTGAATAAGAAAAAATGTCTATTAAGGTGAATATAATTTTTTTCAAAACTTAAAATTGACTAATAACATACAAATTTAAGGAAATAAAATCATTAATATTTATAGCAAGTATAGTTACTATAACTTTTGTTGTAAAATAGTAGATTAGTTCTTAATTAAGTATTAAAGGTAGAGAAACACATTTTGGAGTCCTTTCTTCATTGCATTCTCTCTGGAAGAAAAGGTTCACTTGTGAGAGGGGAGTTTATGTTATATTCTGCTGAAGGGAGGATGATCATTTATGTAGTAAAGGGGCTAAGGTACACTATTTAGATATTACTTCATGAACAAACTTTCTATTGATTTATAATCATTACACAGCTTATGGACCCTTCTAGTTTTAGCACCTTTAAGATCCACCTCAGCTTTCAAGAGTGACTGAATCAGGACATTAGTATTAAGGTAGGCAAGAGGACCACTATTATAATGCCACAGATAAATCTTGTACTACTTAGTGATGGACTGTGTTTGGAAAAATACCTTTGAAGTAGACTAGGGTGCCTTTTGGCTAAGATAACAATAGATTGAATCTCTCCAAGTTGATTAGTGGTGCAAATAAAGCAGAAGGACTGAATGGAGCAGAGGAATGCATGATGATGATTTCAGTATTAGATATGTTACATCAAAATAGTACTCATTCAGGAGAATCAGTACAAAAACCCAGTTTTCTAATTCTCATTTAAAATCAAACAGGAAGTCCTTCATAAATCTGTTCCATACTTTTTGTACTAGCCTTTTTTCTCTGCTTTTCATATCTATACCTCTTTCACATATCTCTTTGGATTCACTTTTCTAGTATTATTTAACACCCTTAATTCATAATATAACCCCTGCCCCAAGTTATTCTTACTTTTTCTCAACATCAGAGATGGCTTAACTATTGCTACACCAAATGAACATTTTTCTATACTCATTTTTGTTGAATTCTTCAGCAGTATTTGGCATAAATCACCCAATTTACTTATACCTATAGCAGACCTAGAGAATAATGAACATAGACTATGAATGAATAGTGAAAGAAACTATTTGACACATGTCCATTGTGTCTTATAGTCAGAAAGTTAAAATACTGTATGATTCAACACTTTATGGCTCAATGTTATCTTTTATTCTTTCTTAGAATTCTAGTTCACTCAAAATCTACCGTCTTTCCCTATATTTTTATCTTGTCCCCTTACAAGCTTTCTCAAACAGGGAAGAAAAGGTGAGAAATTTTACCAAGATTTCAGGAGGCAAAAGGAAAGGAAGATCAAAACTTGAGCCAAGTCATTCATTGCTTTTATTATTCCATTCTTATTTCTCATTTTCCCCTTTAATTCAAATATCAGGTAAAAATAAATAATACTTGAAATTCCCATTGATTGTTTAAATTCTTTTAGCTTTGCAATATTACATAAAATCTTATCTATAGCCTTTATATATAAACATATATGTTCAATAGTTGAGCATAACGTTCAATTACATAAGAAATCAAATAATTTATCACATTTACTCCTGGATATTAAAATACATAAAATTTTTACATTTTTAAAAACTTCTACTGGTTTCTTTATATTTACCCAAATACTTATGTAGCACAATATAGTAGATAGACATATTTTTATCCTTCTATAAATGGAATTACTTATATAAATGTGGGTCTTTTTCTTTTCCTACTTTTGTTATGTTTGTTTGATTGTTTTGTTTCTGAACCACACCCGGCAGTACTCAAGACTTACTCCTGGCTCTGTGCTCAGGCATAACTTCTGGCAGGGCTCGAGTGACATATATGGAGCCTGGGATTGAACCTGGTAAGCAGAGAACAAGGCTATGCTACTGCTCTGGCCCTTCCTTGATGTATATATGTATATATATAAAAAACAAACTCATTTATTTTTCTTGACAAAACAGTGCTTTCAGAGATGTTATGTGAAATCTAAAGGTCTTTTTTAAAAATTTTTATTTATTCATTTATTTTTTCTTTTTGGGTCACACTCAGTGATGCTCAGGGATTATTCCTAGCTGTGCACTTCAGAATTACTCTTGGCGGTGCTTGGGGACCATATGGGATGCCAGGGATCGAACCCTTGTTGGCCGCATGCAAAGCAATTGCCTTACTAGCTCTACTATCGCTCCTGCCCCTAAAGTTTGTTTTTTATTAGCACTTTTTACTTTTCCTATTGAGTTTGAAAATATATTAATATTTACTGTTGAGTTTAGTAGTTGATTTTCCATTTCTGTCTACCATCTGATCACATCTAAAGATATTTACATTAAGTTTTCAATTATTTATTTATAGATGTCTTTTATAGATTCTGGCAATGAACACAAGGCATATTGTCACATGTTTGCTCAGTATCTATACACATTTTTTCTCACTAACAGGTTCATAATTTACTGAGATAACCATAAATATAACTAAAAATATTCCATTTCCTACCCATTGTAGAGACAAGTAGGTATATAATGCAGAAAAACAAGCCAAACTTTCAATGCTGAAATTAATCTTTCCTTTTCTTTTGAGTATAATTTATTTCAAATCAATAAGGCATGCAAAGCTATGACTATCTTGCAACCATGAGTTATCAGTATGAGTATGTATGTTTCAGAATGACGAATGAGTTTAGATTTTTAAGATTTCTTGGATTCAATTATGAGCCCTCCTACTTGCCAATATTTTGTTTCATAATACTTATGTGTTTAAACAACTAACATAGGGTTTTATTTTTTAATTTGCCTTATGTTTTGCCAATAAGTTCTCTAATTTTGTGTCTGATAAAATGCCATTCAAACTTTTAACATAATTACATATAACAGTATTTTGATGTGGATCATGTTATTTGCTCCACTTAAAAATATATAGTTATTCTAAAATCATTAAAATGTTTTCTCTTTTCTTGAGAATACATTCATACTTTTCATATTTAAGTCATCATTTCATCAAGTATAGTAATATCAAATAGGGGTATCATTAAAGATTTCTATCTTAGATGATAGCTCTTCTTTCAATCTATGGTACTACTTCTATCAGATATCTTGTAGGAATATTCTGAGCAGTGTATCAACTAGCTAGACAATCTTTGCACAAATTCCACCATTTTGCATCTATAAGCCTGGCAAGCTACCTGTATTTAATATGCCAAACACAGTAACAAGAAGTCTCACAATGGACGTTACTGGGCTTGCTCGAGCAAATCGATGAACAACAGAAGGACAGTGTTTTGACAGTGAAATAAAGTCTAGTTACTTATTTTATACATCAGTGATTAATAACACTATAACATTTCAGGGGCATTTGTCTTGCACATGGCCAACCCAGGTTTTGTTCCTTCGTCCCTCTTGGAGAGCCTGGCAAGGTACCAAGAGTATCCCTCCCTCAGGGCATATCCTGGCAAGCTACCCGTGTCATATTTGATATGCCAAAAACAGTAATAAGTCTCACAATGGAGATGTTACTGGTGCCCACTCAAGCAAATCAATGAACAATGGGACTACAGTGCAGTGCTACAGTGCATGGGAATATCCTTAACACTGACCCCTAAAGTTTGGATTGTCTCACCGTGACAATATCATTCTACCCATTCTTCCAATCCCCTCTTACCTTTTCCCTCCAGTAACTTATAGTTTTCACAGAGTATAGGAGAGTTTTATTATTGTTTAGTTTCTTTTTTTCCATATTTCACATATTAGAGAAAATGACTAGTTATTATCTTTCACTCCCTTCCTTACTATTCAAAAGGCATAATTTTATCTTTTTAAATGACACACTAGCATCCCATGAATATAAATACCACAACATTGTTATTCAGTTATCTATCTTTAATATTGAAATCAACCCCATATTTTGGGTTAGTGCACATAATACTGAACATAATAATACTAGCAGTCTTATTACCTCTATTACTCTATAGAGTAATAGAGGCTGCAGAGGGCAGGTAAAGAGCTTGCCTTGCACGAGAATCATTTCTACCCCCAGCACCACCAGGAGTGTTACCTGAGCAAAGAGCTAGGAGTATGTCTTGAGCACTGCTGGGTGTGGTTTCCAAATCAAAGTAAATAAATAGGTAAACAGTTACTTCATTAAAAGGCTTATAAAGATGAAAATATGTTTGACATTATTATCCAGTAGGAAATGCAAATTAAACCATGATTTCCTACTACCAACCGTAAGATGTGTAAAAAACAAAATCAAGCAGATATGATATGTGCTAAAAAATGTGAAATAACAGCAATTTTAATATCATTTTAGAGGTAATACAAAATGGGACAAATACATTGGAAATAATTCAGTTACTGTTTTCCATGCAAATTTACTGTTTGATGCCAGAAACCTAATCCATTTTTTAAATTGAATCACCACAAAAATAGTTATAAAGTTATTTTATGATTGGGTTTCAATCATACAATGTTCCAAGATCCATCATTTACCAGTGTACATTTCTCTCCACCAATGTACCCAGTTTCCTTCCCTGTCTACTCCTTACCCCCTCATGCCTTATGGAGAGCACTTTTCTTTCTCTTTCTCACTTTTTTTTCTCTCCCCTTTTGGGCATAACAGTTTGCAATGCAGGAACTGAAGGGTTATTATGTTTGTCCCTTTAAATACCTTGAGCACACAGTCCTTGTCAAGAGGATTCACTTATTTATTAAGGCAATAGCCTAAATATTTGGAAGATTAATTTCTTGGTTAACTCATTCCTGAGATGATAGAGTAAGGCAAAGGCATGGCGGTGATTTTGGAGTTTGGAAACCGCTCCAAACTGAGTCTTATGTCTAATTCTGTTTTTTATACCAGCCTTTTCTAATAGTTGTCAAAACCTTTAAAAATAACCAAAAGTCTCTGCAATTAGTGAATAATCAAGTTATTATGTGAGCAAGACAGTTTCAAAAAAGGATTTAGCTAAAGGATGTTAGGAGGATCCTCCTAGGATGGGAGAAGCATGTTGAAAGTAGACTATAGACCAAACATGATTGCCACTCAATGCCTCTTTTGCAAACCACAACACCCAAAAGGAGAGAGAGAACAAAGGGAAATGCCCCACCACAGAGGCAGGGTGGGTTGGGGGGATGGGGGTGGGAGGGATACTGGGATCCGTGGTGGTGGGAGGTGGGCACTGGTGGAGGGATGGGTATTTGATCATTGTATAACTGAAACCCAAGTACAAAATTTGTAAGTCTATAACTGTACCTCATGGTGTCTCACTAATAAAAATTTAAAAAAAAAAGAAAAGAAAGAGAATTTAGCACGATTGACCATATCCACACAATAACCAAGCTTAGTGAGATTTCTCGGGAGTTCAAGGTCACGCTCTGTCTAACGTTCCTTGATTTAAAGAAGGCCTTTGATTCTGTTGAGACTGAAGTAGTCATCAAAGCCCTAGCCAACGCAGGTCATTCAAACTCAATACATCAGGATCCTCTGTGAGCTGTATTACAGAATCACTACCAGGATCTCACCATTCTACAAGGAAGTAATCATCCATGTCAAGAGAGGGATTCAGCAGGGTGATTATCATTTCATGGAAATGCTTCTGTGCCACCCTCAAGGACATCATGTGCGACAGGAATGGGAAAGAATGGGAGTGAAGATAGACGGTCGGCAACTACAACACCTCCACTTCACTGATGACTTTGTTCTAATAACACCAAACATTAGCCAAGTGGCACAAATGCTGGCCGACTTCAACTGTGAGTGTGGAAAGGCTGGACGACAGCTGAATCTCATGAAGACAATGTTTATGAGAAACAGCCTTATTCCTGATGCTCCATTTGCTCTCAATGGAATGAACATCTCTGAATGCAACAGTTATGTATACCTATGTCAAGAAGTCAACATGACAAATCGCCTTGCACCTGAGTTGCGCAGGAGGAAGAGAGTGGCTTGGAACACCTTCAAGAGCATCAAAAAAAAAATAGCTAAGAGGATGAAGAACCTCTGGTTCTGGGCACATCTCTTTGATTTCACTGTTCTTCCTGCATTAACATACGCCTCAGAGACCTGGGTCCTAAAAAACAGGATGAAAATACTATTCAGGTCTCCTAAAGAGGAATTGAAAGAGCTATGCTTGGAGTATCATGCTTCACTCAAGTGAGAGAAAAAATCTGTAGTTCCAACCTCCGTCGATGATCAAGAATCAGAGACGCTGTCTCATTTGCCAAGGTGTCGAAAATCAGATGGGCTGGACACATAATGAGACTTGGAGATGACCGCTGGACAGAGCCATTACCGACTGGATTCCATGAGACATCAAAAGATGGCCATTCACGTATGAGATGGCTAGACTTCTTCTTCAAGACCCTGCATGATCGGTTTGTGGATCTTGGTGTTCCTAGAATGAGCAGACCCCATTGGGCTACACTAGCATGTGACAGGGATCAATGGAGATGTTACCTGCGCCACTTGAGCAAATCAATGAGTAACGGGATGTCAAGTGATCAAGTGATCAAGTTATTATATATGTAATAAAATCCCTTTCCAGTAAAAGGCATAGATTATTAATGTACACATTGGCATATTTGAGTATTGAAAGTAATTAATGCTTATTAAAGGAGTCTGTTTTAGAAGTTCATTAATGATAAATTTTGTATAACATGGAAAAGCACAACTATAACAACTCTAAAATCATCAACATTTCCAAAGGTATAGGGAAGCTGATAGTTCAATTACAAGTGGCATCATGAGGTTTTTAAGTAGATCTGTTATATCCTGATTGTAATGGCATTAAAATGAAGCTAATTCACATTTTTTTCTCTATGGTAGTTAAAACTTTAGGGTATTTTAAAAGTCAAGAATAAAATGAATCATGTGTAGTGGCTGTTTTTGATGTGGGTTATAGAATGGAATAGTCAATAATTTGGTGAATCTCAGCCTATCCTAAGAGTAAGATGGTTCTTGCCACTAGAATCTCTCCAGTGGTTTCAGTCGGGTAGAGGCTGGCACTGGAATCTTTAGAAGGCTCATCTGGTCTGGATACTCAACATTGCTCATATATCACAGGATCAGCTGGGACTGTTGATGAGAACACCTGCATATTGCCTTTACATATGTCTTAGATACTTAATCTATGGAAGTTAAGCTCCATAAATAAGTAGTCCAAAAGGAAGTGAAGCTGCCAGGTTCTTAAGGCTATGGTCTTAAGGCTATTAAACTCGGAACAATGTAATTTTTACTACATTTTATTAGCCATTTTATTAACCTTCCCTCTCTGCTCTGAGCAGAGTCTCGGCAGCTGAAGACCTCAGGGACCCAGCCACAGCCATGCTGAGACCCCTCTCCACATGGTAGGACAGGCCTCACACATGAAGGAACAAGCAGAGAAACCCAGGTGTGTGAGACCCGGGGCTGAGATCTCCAAGCCTGCTTGGTTCAGGACTGGGCCTCCTTCACCAGATCCCCCATCTTCCAGTAGCTAGATCGTTAAACCCACCAACTGCCGTGTAACCCCATCAATGGCCAAGATCCAGACACTATAAAGCCAAACTCCTGGAAGCTCATGGCCGCAAATGTGGCTGTGCAACCTCTTATTGTCTAGTTCTCACTATCAGAGAACCCAGCAGGCTATGAGAGTCTCCTGCCCGCATATATGCCTGCCTGGGAACACCTGTAAAGGTGATTAGAGGCATCCACTAAAGCCCCTATCTCTCTCGGAGAGCCCGGCAAGCTACCGAGAGTATCCTGCCCACACGGCAGAGCCTGGCAAGCTACCTGTGGGGTACTTGATATACCAAGAACAGTAACAATGATGGTCCTAATTCCCCTGAGCCTGAAAGAGACCCTAATATGCCATTGGGCTACATTAGCACATGTCAGGGATGAATGGAGATGTTACTGGTGCCCGCTCAAGCAAATCAATGAACAACGGGATAATAGTGATAGTGATTTATTAGCCAAAGCACTCATGGACCCTGCTCAAATTTAAGGGTAGAACATAATCCCAATTTTTGATGGGATAGATGGCCTTTTTGTTAAAAAACATAAATTTGCAGCTAAGCAGTTTTATTGGGATGCTTTCTATTTAAATATCCTAAGGCAGATTTTCATTTCATTCGGTCTATTTCTGTCTCTTTCAACCTAATCTGATATAATTATTTTTAAAAAATATTTGTAGGCTTTATATGTATCAAATTATAATCCATTATTTCAGACCATTATTTTTTAAACAAAGATGATATCCCTCCCTATGACTTTTGAAAAATCTGGAAATAATTTTTTTATTAACAATGTAAGGGAATACACTGCTGGCATTTAGTGCACAGGAGGAAAGAATACTTTTTAATAGCCTATAATGAGCGGCAAGCTACGAAGAGTATCCCACCGCATGGTAAAGCCTGGCAAGCTACCCTGGTGTATTTGATATGCCAAAAACAGTACCAACAAGTCTCACAATGGAGATGTTACTGGTGCCTGCTCGAGCAAATCGATGGACAACAGGACGACAGTGCTACAGTGCTGCAATGCTATAATGAACAGAACAATACAACATCTCTCTTCTCGCACCCCCAACAAGGGATTTTTCAAAAAATTTTTATTAGTGAAACACCATGAGGTACAGTTGTAGACTTACAAATTTTGTGCTTGGGTTTCGATTACACAGTGATCAAATACGCATCCCTCCACCAGTGCCCATTTTCCACCACCATGTTTCCCAGTATCCCTCCCACCCCCATCCCCCACATCCGACCCTGCCACCGTGGCAGGACATTCCCTTTTGTTTTCTCTCTCAGTTTGGGTATTGTGGTCTGCAAAAGAGGCATTGAGTGTTAATCATGTTCGGTTCATAGTCTACTTTCAACATGCATCTCCCATGCTGGGAGTATCCTCCAAACACCCTTTATTTGGTGCTCTCTTCTCACTCTGAGCTGCCCTTTCCCCTAGAATGCCCAGCTGGCCTCTAAGCCATGGAGTAATCCTCCTGGTACTGATCTCGGCTATTCTTGGGTATTAATTTCCTATTTTGTTACTTTATGCCCCCCAGATTAATGTGATCTTTTTATGTCTGTCCCTCTCTTTTTGACTCATTTCTCTTAGCATGATACTTTCCATGTAGTACCACTTGTATGTAAATTTCATGACTTCGTCTTTTCTAACAGCTACATAGTATTCCATTGTGTAAATGTACCAAAGTTTCTTTAACCAGTCATCCTTTCTAGGGCACTCAGGTTTTTTCCAGATTCTGACTATTGTAAAGAGTGCTGCAATGAACAATTAAGTGCAGATGTCACTTTGACTATACATTTTTGCCTCTCTGGGATATATTCCCAGGAGTGGTATTGCTGGGTCAAATGGGAGCTCAATTTCTAATTTTTTGAGAATCATCCATTCTGTTTTCCAAAAGGGCTGAACCAGTCAGCATTCCCACCAACAGTGAAGTAGTGTTCCTTTCTCACCACATCTGCACCAGCATCGGTTGCTTTTGTTCTTTTGGATGTGGGCCAGTCTCTGAGGTGTGAGATGATATCTCATTGTGGTTTTGATCTGCATCTCCCTGATAATTAGTGATGTAGAGCAATTTCTCATGTGCTTTTTTACCATTTAGATTTCTTCTTTGAGAAAGTTTCTGTTCATTTAATTGCCCCATTTTTTGATGGGGTTGGATGTTTTCTTCTTGTGGAGTTCAACCAGTACTTTATATATCCTTGATATCAACTCCTTGTCAGATGTGTATTCAGCGAATATCCTTTCCCATTCTGTAGACTATCTTTGTATACAAAGGGATTTTTTGACCTATGATATCAATAATATCAATGTTGAGAAAGTCTACTTTAGACAGTAGTATAATCTTTTATTATAAGCTTTAAACAACCTATAAATTTTTGAAACAAATTATTCTGTACCTTTACTTCCCCGTGGGACATGGTGTTTAAGATCATCAGAAGAGTTTTATTTTAACAGAAAGTGGTTATAGGTTCCTTCATCTAAACTTGATTTTTAAGTCGCTGCTTATTCTGAAGTTATTTCTGAAGTTTATTAAGAAACTTGTATTCCCAAACATTCTGATGTTTGTTTTGAAGAAATTCATATCTCTTTCTCCATAGACTAAAGATGAGTAGCAGTATATTTTTGATCCCCCAAAACTTGATGCTTTGTTTCATTTAAAGTTTGCTTAAGAAAAAAATATTTTACCCCTTATTTCACCTCTCATATTTTATTGTAGGCAGCCAAAAGAAGATAGCTGAAACTCAAATTATACTTTCAAATTCCCCTGGCATCCACAATTCTACTGGGTACTTTTTTGGTTTTCCTTATTACTTTAAGTGACATTGTTGTAAAATTTCTGCTACTGCATAACAATATCTTTTTTCTTTGGTCTCTAATAACATTTTCTATTCTATCTTTAAGCCTTTGACAAAAGTCTTCTTGAGATCCTTCAAATTTCACTGTAAGTCTCCTGCAGACTTTTCTAGCCTCTTCCCACTGTCTTATTCAAAACTAATTAATAGCATGGATACTTAGATTTTCGTTCTTCTTGGTAATAGAGATTAATTTGCTTGGATTACTTGTATTTTTCATCTCTTTATATTTTTATCCTATGTTTTCATAAAGGGCTGTAGCGATAGCAGAGCGGTAGGGCAGTTGCCTTACAAGTGGCCAAAATGGCCGACACGAGTTCGATACCTCTGCCCCTCTCGGAGAGCCCGGCAAGCTACCGAGAGTATCTCGCCCGAATGGCAGAGCCTGGCAAGCTACCCGTGACGTATTCGATATGCCAAACACAGTAACAACAGGTCTCATGATGGAGATATTACTGGGCCCGCTCGAGCAAATCGATGAACAACGGGAGGACTGTATTCATAAAGGTTTCTTTAAGTTTTTTTAAAAGACATCTCCTGGGCTTCTCGTTTCATTAATAATTTTTCATTTTAAAGGATTAATTCCTAGATAATCTCTATTTATTTTCATTGCATTCTATTTTTGCTACATTGATGTTTTCCTTATTAAATGTAATATGCATAACATATGCATATAAGTATGTATATATATTTATTTTCCCATTTGCTAATTTTTGTTTTCTGCTTTACAGCCATTTGTCTTGTTCTTTATATTTTTTCTTTGTACTACTGATTTTTTTAATTATCTCATGATTGGTTTCCATTTATTGATTTATATGATTTGGTTTCCATTTACTGATAAAACATAGTTTGGTTGACTTAAATTGCAGAAATTGGCTCCTACTAGAGTATATTTGTTTCTTGCATGGATATTATTTTCTTACATATGAGGTTTTGTGTGTTTGGGTATGTTTAGTATGTGTGTGTGTATGTGTGTGTTTGTGTTCTCAGTCTCTTGGGCAAATCATATGTATGAGAAACAAGTGGTTCCATAAAAAAAAAGATGATATTTATCTGGGCATAAAGTTCAATGTATGTAATATTTGTTTTTCCTGTGCAATTAATACAGTTTCTTTAAAAAAAAAAAAGAGTTCTCTGGTTTGTTCTCACAGGAACAAGTAATACCTATCATTCCCCCTTCCCCTGGGATTGGAGATCTGTCAGAGGACCCAAGTTACAGTGGTATGGGCAGTTTTAAATTTATTTCTTTGCTTTGTCCATAGATATTCCTTAATATTTAGGTCAATTCTTAGTCATTCTATAAAAAACTTATTTTTTCTAGTAATTTTAAAGACAATGTAGGACATGTTTTCTTCTTTAGTATTATTCATTTTAAAAACAAAAACCTTTTATTTTTTGTCACCTTGGTTTTTTCCTCTATTGACTAGTAAAGAAAGGCAATAAGACTTATAGCAACACACCCCATGTGTGAATTATGTTTGCAGTTGTCATAAACTCTTTCAAGAAATTAAAGCAGGTCCAGAAATGCACTTAAGGATAGAGCTGTAGAACTTCTTACCTAGTACTTGAGGCCTTGATTTGTTTCCCCAGTACTGCACACTACACTGTGATTTTTGTGAATCCTGATGTCACAATGAGCGTTTAACTTCTGGCTGGATACACGACAACCAGAAGTGTGTGAGCCTTGCAATCAAGTGTACAATCCTTGGTGAGCATAGAAACTATTCCGCACAACCTTTTTTTGTATCAGTCACTTTTTCTTAAGTTCTGCCCTTTAGTGCTAAAGCTAAAAGGATTACCCTAAGTAGCAGTGGTTACACCACATTAGCTGTCCCTCTGACTATA
This sequence comes from Sorex fumeus, assembly GCF_029834395.1. NCBI lineage: Eukaryota > Metazoa > Chordata > Mammalia > Eulipotyphla > Soricidae > Sorex > Sorex fumeus. The sequence goes on from NW_026606322.1 coordinate 18,120,836, forward strand.
GATACTTACTTAGGAGTTCTTTTCTCTTTGACAGAATTGAGATGGTGGACATCATTGCTTCTTCTCTGAGTATTCAGCACTGAATTGTCATTTGTGACTACATTTTTCTTCTATATATACAAAAGTTACATAGTATAAATAGGTAGGATGACTGGGAAAATGGGAATGAGCAAGTGTGAGAAATTGCAATAAAGCATGCTGGCAGAAAATGGAGAGACTAAAGTACCCTATTTATTACAAAGGTCGGCTAGGCCTTCTTGCATTGTATTTTATATGATATATTTTGGACTTTTTTTTGCTCTGGCTTATAGTGGTTATCTGTAATTTGAGGCACACACACAAACATTGCAATTAATATAACACTCCTCTGGTGAGCTATAAAGATAATTAGTTTATAATTGATGGTTTCTTCCAATAAAATTTGGCACTCCAGTCATGAAGCTAAATGTTAAAAGGTTCCACAAGCTTAACACAATTTTAAACTATCCACAGTAGTTTAAATGCTATTACTCTGAGATAATCCTCATACATGCCTCTCATCCTTTAAGTTGGCATTTTCACAAAAGGAGAAACACTTGGATGCCTGAGGCCTTGAGGCAGAGGTATTTGACAGGCTATGGGGATTGAACTTTGAGCACAGCTTGACAAACTCTTATAGTTTTACCTAAGAAAATTATGTGACAATGGAGTCAAAAGAAATTGGTGCCAGGAACTGAAGGAGAATTGGACATAGTTTCAACTCTAAAAATGAAGTACTGGAAAGAATTATGAGTGGGAAATGAATAAATTTTGAAAGGAATTCTAAGTGAAAGAATTCACATAAATGGTTTCCTTAAAATTGGCACTATATAATTACTCATTTAGGATCAAATTCTGTTCTCTTTTTCCACAGTAGGGGAGCCATCTAAAAGTATCAGTGTAACAAATTATTTTCTGAAGACTAATGAGAACTATGCCTTTTTACGTATTAAGGAATAGGATTGTCACATATATTGACGGTATGGATATCACATTCAGATCATCATAGAAGTTATGTTCAATGTTTTGAAAAAAAAGATTTTTAGACAAACTTCTTTAGTCTATTGAGAATAAAGATGTGCAAAATCTTAGCTTTGGGGAGTTATGTCCTTGAATTCTTAGAAGGGAACATTCTGTTGAGAATTTTTATAAATACACATATAAATATTAGGAACCCAGGCTATAAACTGTTTCTCATTTTGTCTGTATGCTTTCAAAATATACTTAAAATGAAGGAATGCAAGAATGACCAAAGTCCATTCTAAGATTTCTTCCCATAATATCTCTTTCCTCTATTCCTAAAGCATTTTTAACCAAAATAAGTGTTCTCTCAAATTATAGTAGAAATGACATACAAAGCATGTTATAAGTATTTTTTCTGTCAACAAATGCTTATCATACAGATTACATTAGATAGTACAGCGGTAGGGCGTTTGCCTTGCACGCAGCCAGCATGGCAGACCCAAGTTCAATTCCTCCGCCCCTCTCGGAGAGCCAGGCAAGCCACCGAGAGTATCTCGCCCGCATGGCAGAACCTGGCAAGCTCCCCATGACATATTCGATATGCCAAACACAGTAACAACAAAGTCTCCAATGGAGACATTACTGGGCCCGCTCAAGCAAATCGACAAACAACAGGAGAGCCTTTACCTTTACCTATACCTTTTGTACAATTTAGAAAGAGATCAGAAAATCTAAATATTGCCCAGCTAGTAAGTGGTAGAAACACTTGGTTCCAAAGCCGGAGACTGGCCTACATCCTAAATAATAAAAGCAACCAGTGTTGGTGTGGATGCAGCAAGAAAGGGACTCTCCTTCTCTGTCGGTGGGTATGCCGGCTGGTTCAGCCCTTTTGGAAAACAGTATGGACAACTCTCAAAAAAAATTAGAAATTGAACTCCCATTTGATCCAGCAATATCACTCCTGGGAATATATCCCAGAGAGGCAAAAAAGTATAGTCGAAATGACATCTGCACTTCCATGTTAATTGCTGCAATGTTCACAGTAGCCAAAATCTGGAAAAAACCTGAGTGCCTGAAAACAGATGACTGTTTAAAGAAACTTTGGTACATCTACACAATGGAGTATTATGTAGCTGTTAGAAAAGATGAAGTCATGAAATTTACATACAAGTAGTACTGCATGGAAAGTATCATGCTAAGTGAAATGAGTCAGAAAGAGAGGGACAGACATAAGTACCAGGAGGTTCACTCCATGGCTTGAGGGCCAGCCGGGCATTCTAGGGGAAAAGGCAGCTCAGATAGAGAAGAGAGCACCAAATAAAGGATGTTGGGAGGATCCTCCTAGGATGGGAGATGCATGCTGAAAGTAGACTATAGAACGAACATGATTGCCACTCAATGCCTCTTTTGCAAACCACAGCACCAAAAAGAAGAGAGAGAACAAAAGGGAATGCCCTGCCACAGAGGCATGATGGGATGTGGGGAATAGGGGATGAGAGGGATACTGGGATCAGTGGTGGTGGAGAATGGGCACTGGTGGAGGGATGGGTTCGATCATTGTATAACTAAAATCTAAGCACAAAATTTTGTAAGTCTACAACTGTACCTCATGGTGTTTCACTAATAAAAATTAAAAAAATAAGTAAATAAATAAAATTTTAAAAAGGAAAATAAATAAATAAAATAAAGTCTTTTAGGGTTCCTTTCTTTGTTGCCCTGAATATTTAAAAAATATATTTTAATTATTTTCTTTTTTTGGTAAGGTAAGATCGTTTTTGTTGAAATTTTTTTAGAAAAATGTGAGTGGAGAGAAAGGGAGAAGCATATGTTTGAGAACACAGACCTCTTCAGAGTGGAAATAGGGAAGCAACGGAACACAGAGGCCAGAAAGGGAGGGGAGAGGGGAATTGAGATAGAGAAAGGACCATTATGACATTGATATTTGGAAATAATCACTCTGGACAAAAACTGAGTGCTAAAAGCAGGTAAAGTGGTTCTGCATGATATGCTTTCAGTAACAGCATTACAAACCACAGTGCCTAAAAGGAAATTAGAGAGAGGGAAAAAGAGAGTGTGAGACGTGAAAAAAGAGAGAGAGAAAGAGCAAGAAAAAGTATCTGCTGTATCATTAGATTATGGGAACAGAGCAAGGGAAAACAGGGAAACTGAGGACACTGGTGGTGGAAAATGTGCACTGGTCAATGGGATAGGTGTTGGAACACTGTAAAACTAAAACCCAGTCATTTAGTAAATGATTAATACATAAGTAATATTTAATTAATTTTAATTACTAATTTTAAAAGGAAAAAGGATGTGACAGGAAGCAAGGTATGTGTTCAGGAGAGAACCTGTTTTAAAAGCAAGTCTTACTTTATATTCTGATTTTTTTTACATTTAATCACTTAATCACTTAACTTCCCGTCAGTCGTCGATTTGCTCGAGTAACATCTCCATTTGTCCATTTCGCGTGCTAGTGTAGCCCAATGGCATCTGTTGTCTAGGGCTTCGATGACCACTTCCATCTCAACAGATTCAAAAGCCTTCTTTAAATGAATGAACGTTAGACAGAGCAGCATCTTGAACGCACAAGAAACCTCAATGAGCTTGGTTATCATGTGGATATGTCGATGGTGCTGAATCCTTTTTTGGAACCCGACTTGCTCACATGGTTGTCCTTAATCTAGTGTTCTGCCAATCCTATTCAGGGTGACTCAAGTGAACAGCTTGTAGATGACAGACAATAGGCAGATTGGGCGATAGTTGCCAATGGTTTGGATGTCTCCCTTTTGTATAGTAGTATAGTCCTGCTGATTTTCCACTTAATCACTTAATCACTTAATCACTTAACTTCCCGTTAGTCGTCGATTTGCTCGAGCGGGCACCAGTAACGTCTCCATTTGTCCCTGTCGCGTGCTACTGTAGCCCAATGGCATCTGTTCGCTCCAGGAACATGAAGGGCCTCAAACCGATCGTTCATGATCTTGACGAAGAAGTCTGACCATCTGGTAGGTGGGCGGCCACGCGGTCTTTTGACATCCCGTGGAATCCAGTTGGTAAAAGCTCTAGTCCAGCGGTCATCTTTAAATCTCATTACATGACCAGCCCATCTGATTTTCGACACCTTTGCAAATGAGACAGCGTCCCTGATTCTTGATCGTCGAAGGATGTCAGAACTCCGGATTCTTTCTCTCATTTGAGTGAAACGTGATATTCCAAGCATAGCTCTTTCTATTCTTCTTTGGGAGACCTGAATAGTGTTCTCATCTTGTTTGCATAGGGCCCAGGTCTCTGAGGCATATGTTAATGCAGGAAGAACAGTGGAATCAAAGAGATGTGCCTGGAGCCGGAGGTTCTTCGTCCTCTTAGCTATTCCTTCGTCCTCTAAGGCGTTCCAAGCCTCTCTCTTCTTCCTGCGCAGCTCGGGTGCCAGGTCATTTGTCATGCTGTCCTCTCGACCTAGGTACACATAGCTGTTGTATGCGGAGATGGTCATTCCATTGGGAGCGAATGGGGCGTCAGGAAGGAGGCTGTTTCTCATAAACATTGTCTTCGTAAGATTCAGCTGTAGTCCTACCTTTCCACACTCACGGTCAAAGTCGGCCAGCATTTGTGCCACTTGGCTGATGTTTGGTGTTATTAAAACAATGTCATCAGCAAAGCAGAGGTGGTGTAGTTGCCGACCATCTATCTTCACTCCCATTCCTTCCCATTCCAGTCGTTGCATGATGTTCTCGAGGGTGGAGCTGAAGAGTTTCGGTGAAATGGTATCACCCTGCCGCATCCCTCTCTTGACATCAACGATCACTTCTTTGTAGAATGGTGAGATCCTGGTAGTGAATCCGCAATACAGCTCACGGAGGATCCTGATGTATTGGGCTTGAATGGCCTGATTGGCTAGGGCTTCAATGACCGCTTCCGTCTCAACAGAATCAAAGGCCTTCTTTAAATCAATGAACGTTAAACAGAGCGGCATCTTGAACTCCCGAGAAACCTCAATGAGCTTGGTTATCGTGTGGATATGGTCGATGGTGCTGAATCCTTTGCGGAACCCTGCTTGCTTGCATGGTTGTCCTTCATCTAGTGTTCTGCCAATCCTATTTAGGATGACTCGAGTGAACAACTTGTAGATGACAGACAATAGGCAGATGGGGCGATAGTTGCCAATGTCATGGATGTCTCCCTTCTTGAACAGTAGTACGGTCCTGCTGGTTTTCCATTGGGACGGAACCTTGCATTCAGACAGGTAGCGAGTGAAGAGCCGAGCCAGTGTATTGATGAGTACTGACGGCAGGTTCTTCAGATGTTCAGGTCTGACCTTGTCTGGGCCGGGCGCTGTTTGTTTCTTTTCCGACGAAATGGCGTGTCGGATTTCGGAAGGGAGAACGTTGGGAACGACATATCCATCCTGTGGAATTTGGTATGTCGGCAAGTGGACATGGCTATAGAAGAGATTTGAGTAGAAGTCATGAATAATCTTCTCCATTGCCGTTCTGGAGGATGTGATGGATCCATCAGGACGTCGGAGGGCAGTCATCTTGGTCTTATAGTTGGTGAAGGACAGGCGGGTGGTACGAATACTTTTCCCAGCTTCTGCCGCATCTACCAGTACTTCTGCTCTTCTCTCTTTGAGGTCTTCCTTGATCGCATCTCTGCACTGCTTTGTGAGCTTGGACGTTAGCTTGCGGTTGCCTGAGGCATGTGCCAAACCACGCTGGCTAATTAGCTCAAGAGTTTTCGAAGATAGGCGATTTTTTGTGGCTATCTCTCTCTTGGCATTCCTCGCACATTCATGGAGGTGCTGAACCAGTCGATCGTATTCCTCGTCAATGTTGTCAACAATGGCATCTTCCCATGCTGCCGCAATAGTACCAAAGAGTTCCCAGTTGGTGGTCATTCTGGGAGTTCTCTTTTTGAACTTTGCAGCCCTTTCTCCCCGCTCTGTGAAGTATAATTTTGCACGAAGGAGACGGTGGTCCGATCCCGTTCAAAATTTTGGGACAACAGCGAACGTTAAAATATATATTACATATAATATATATGTAAATAAAATATACAGTATTGGTTGAAAATCCTTTCCCATTCTGTAGATTGTCTTTGTATTTTGTCAATGTATCTTTTGAGGTGCAGAAACTTCTTAATTTAAGATAGTCTATTTTTTTTTATTTGTTTGCACTTGGGTGCTTAGTGGCATGTTGTTTTTGAAGAAATCGTTAGCCTTAATATCATGGAGAGTTTTGCCGACCTTGTCTGCAATATATCTTATGGATTCTGGTCTGATGTTTAGATATTTAATCTATTTTGTTCTGATTTTTCTGTATGGTGTTGAAGAGGCTTTCCTTGTTCCACTTTACATTTCCTGCTGTCTTAACAAAAATTAGATGTTCATACATTTGGGGTTGTATGTACGGATATTCCACCCTGTTCCATTGGTCTGCGGCCCTGCCTTTGTTCAACTAACATGCTGTTTTACTTTTTACAGCTTTGTACTAGAGTTTGAGGTTGGGGAGGGTAATACCTCCCCATGTCTTTTTTCCCAAGAATTGCTTTAGCTATTTGTGGGATTTTGTTGTTCCATATGAATTTTAGGAGTGCTTGATCCATTTCTTTGAAGAATTTCATGGGTTTCCTTATAAGGATTGTGTGAATCTGTATAATGCTTTGGGGAATATTGCCATTTTGCTCGAGCGGGCCCAGTAACGTCTCCATTGGAGACTTTGTTGTTACTGTGTCTGGCATATCGAATACTCTCGGTAGCTTGCCGGGCTCTCTGAGAGGGGCGGAGGAATCGAACTCGGGTCGGCCATGTTGGCCGCTTGTAAGGTGAATGCCCTACCGCTGTGCTATCGCTCCAGGGTGTTTGCCTTGTATGCAGCCAACATGGCCAACCCATAATTGCCATTTTAACAATGTTAATTCTTCCTACCCATGAGCCCATAAGCTGGTGATATGTTTCCATTTGCTCATGTCCTCTTTTATTTCATGGAATAGCATTTTGTAGTTTTCATTGTAGAGGTCCTTCACCTCTTTAGTTAGGCTGATTCTGAGGTATTTGATTTTCTGGGGCATGATTGTGAACGGGATTGTTTTTTCATGTCACTTTCCTCTGTCTCATTATTTGCGTATAGGAAGGCCATGGGTTTTGGGGCATTAATTTTATAGCCTGTGACTTACTGTACAAGTCTATTGTTTCTTGGTATAGGATTTAGGATTCTCAGATATAGTACAATATCATCTGCAAATAGTGAGAGCTTGATTTATACCGTTCCTATCTGGATGCCTCCAATGTCTTTTTCTTGCCTAATCGTTATTGTAAGTACTTCCAGTACTATATTAAACAGAAGTGATGATAGTGGGCATCCTTGTCTTGTCCCTGATCTTGGAGGAAAGGCCCTTTGTTTTTCCCCATTGAGGATGATGCTTGCTATGGGTTTGTCATAGATGGCTTTGACTATCTTCAGGAAAGTTCCTTCAAAACCCATTTTGGTGAGAATTTTCATTGTCAAAAGCTTTCTTTGTGTCTATTGATATGATCAATATGGTTTTTATGTTTAGTTTTTTTATGTGATGGATCATGTTAATTATTTCCAAATGTTAAACCATCCTTGCATCTCTGGGATGAATCTTACTTGGTCATGGTGTATGATCTTTTAGATGAGTTGTTGGATTCTATTTGCTAATGTTTTGTTGCTCGAGCGGGCCCAGTAACGTCTCCATTGGAGACTTTGTTGTTACTGTGTCTGGCATATCGAATACTCTCGGTAGCTTGCCGGGCTCTCCGAGAGGGGCGGAGGAATTGAACTCGGGTCGGCCATGTTGGCCGCTTGTAAGGCGAACGCCCTACCCGCTGTGCTATCGCTGGAGCGATAGCACAGTGCTTAGGGCGTCTGCCTAGCACGCAGCCAACATGGCCGACCTGAGTTCGATTCCTCCGCCCCTCTCGGAGAGCCCGGCAAGCTACCGAGAGTATTCGATATGCCAGACACAGTAACAACAAAGTCTCCAATGGAGACGTTACTGGGCCCGCTCGAGCAAATCGATGATCAACGGGAGGGCCTTTACTTACTTACTTACTTACTTAATGTTTTGTTGAGGATCTTCACTTCCATGTTCATCAGAGAAACTGGCCTGTAATTTTCTTTGTTAGTTGTGTCCTTATTTGCTTTTGGTATTATGGAGATATTTGCCTCATACAAACTGTTTGGGAGAGTTCCTGTTTTTCCAGTTTCATTTAAAAGCTTGAGGAATACTGGCAACAGGTCTTCTTTAAATGTCTGGAAGAATTAGCTAGTGAATCCAGTGGGCTCTTTTTGGGGAGGGAAGACTTTTAATTACATTTTTGATTTCCTTGATATGAATGGGTCTATTCAGGTATTCTAAATCTTCTTGGCTCAGTCTTTGTAGATTGTCGGAATCCAGAAATTTATCCGTTTCTTCTAGGTCCTCTTGTTTCATGGTATACAGACTCTCAAATTAGTCTCTGATGATCTTTTGAATTTCATTGATTTCTGTTGTGATTTCCCCTTTTTCATTTCTGATTCAGTTTATTAGGGTTCTCTTTTTCTCTTTCCTTGTGAGTCTTGCTACTGGTTTATCAATTATGTTTATTTTCTCAAAGAACCAACTCGTGGTTTCATTAACCTTTCATTGATTTTGGTTTTCCATGTCGTTAATTTTTGCTCTAAGTTTTATTATTTCTTTCCTTTGGCCAGGCTTGGGTTCCTTTTGTTGGTCTTTTTCTACGATCTTGAACTGTGAAGTCAAGTTCTCTATGTAAGCCCTTTCTTTCTTCCTGAGGAATGCTTTCAAGGCTATAAACGTTCCTCTTAACATTGCTTTAGCTGTGTCCCAGAGGTTCTGGTAGCTCGTGTCTTCATTCTCATTTGTTTCCAGGTATCTTTTGATTTTGTCCTGACTTCCTTCCTGACCCACTCATTGTTCAACATTGAGTTGTTTAATTTCCAGGTGTTTGGTTTGGTTCTCTACATCTGTTTTTGATTTACTTCTATATTGAGTGTATTTTGGTCTGAAAAGATTGTTGATACAATTTCTATCTTCCTGATTCTATTGAGGTATGTTTGGTGACCCAACACATGGTCTATTTTAGAGAATGTTCCATGTGCACTGAAAAAGAGTGTGTATGCTTTACTTTTTTGGGTTTAAAGCCCTGTTTAGGTCTGTTAGCCCTCTGTCTTCTATCTTCCTTCAAAGCCAGTGTTTCCTTGCTGAGTTTTGTTCTTGTTGATCTATCCAGAGGTGATAAGGTGATGTTGAAGTCTCCAACTTGTTTTGCTGGCAATATCCTCCTTAAAATCTTTTAGCAGTTGTTTTAAGTATTTTGCTGGTCCCTCATTAGGTGAATATACATTTAAGAGTGTGATTTCCTGTTGTACATACCCTTTGATAAATAGAAAATGGCCTTGGCTGTCCCTTCTAATCTTTTTCAACCTGTAATCTATGTTGTCAGATACCAGTATGGCCACCCCAGGTTTTTTGAGGGAGGTGTTTGCTTGCAGGATTGTTTTCTATCCTTTAACTTTGAGTCTGTGTTTGCTCTGACTGTTCAGATGAGTTTCTTGTAGACAGAACAATGTTGGTTTCAGTTTCTGGATCCATTTTGCCACTCTGCGCCTATTGTTTTGTTTTGTTTGATTTTTGGTATACTTTCTTATTTTTGTATTTTTGAAATATATTTGTTACCACTTAATCACTTAAGTTATATTTGTTATACATACTGTAAATTTTGCGGTGATCGTTTTATCCATTGTGTCTCTATCTACAGCATCCATCATTCTGACTATGATATGACTTGAAGTGTTTTTATTAGGGTATCTTTTAGCTGGTACCCTTCTGGCTCCTTGGATCTGGATGTCTGCATTCTTTAACTCTGGGAACTTTTCAGCAAAGATTTCTTTCACTGTGGATTTTTCATTGGGGTTGCCTTTCTGTCCTGGTACTCCAACGATTCTAATGTTGTGCCTCTTGGAGTCAACCCCTACTTCTCTGATTCACCTTAGAGCAATTTTGAGTTCATTTCCCATTGTTTGTTGTTGCCTGTACGATTTCTGTTGCTCATCTTCAAGATCACTAATTCTGTCTTTAGCTGTAGACATTCTACTGCTGAGGGCACCCACTGAGTTTTTAATTTCATCTACTGGATCCTTTATTTGGGACACTTCTTTTTGTAGTTTTCTTATTTCTGCTCTCATTTCGTCCTGTATTTTCTAGACTATCAGTTCCACTGTTTCCTTCATTTCTTTCTTTAATTTTCTGGATGTCTGCTCCATTCATTCTTCGAGTAGGTCTTTGAATATCTTAAGCATTTTATCTTGGAATTCTTTATCAGAGAGATTGTATTTGAGGGAAAACCCTGTTTAGGGTTCGGGACTCTTTTCTTTGCTCTCTTCTTTAGGTGGAAATTTGCGCTGTTTCTTCATGCTGTTGTGTTCATATGGAGGTAAAACCTTGAGGTTCACTAGCAGTGTTCCCTCTTATTGTGGGAAAGGATTTTAATAAGGTCGGCTGATGGTGCTCCACCTTCTTCAAGAATATGTCCTTCCTCTCAGACATTAATCTTTGGCTTATGATAGGCATCTAGTAAAACATTGGAGGAAGTGCTCTTTTATATCGGGCTTGAACAGCTTCTTATGTACTGACCTTTTGTTGGAATGGAGGAGTAGACTAGTGGATTATTTTTGTATTGTGTTTGAGGTGGCCAAAACTTTTTCCAGAGAATTAGGTGATACAGGTTGGGATGTGAGTGGAGAGAGATGGGGGTGGGAAATATATCTGTGGCCTGCCTCAGAGAAGGCCATGACCACTTTGAGGAGGCCACTCCCCCTACATGGAGGCCACGCCCCCAGCCGTTCCTGATGCTAGTCCACAGACCTGGGCCCAAGGGCCTGTGTGCAGAAAAGGTGGCGGCTGGGTAGGCTCGCACGCTGGTATTCCGGGGAGTGCCCTCTGGCCGCTCTCTGGGTGCCAGGCAAGCTGGATGGAGGAGGATCTCGAGACTGGATGGAACTGAGGGTTGCACTGGGGGATGCCTTCTCTTAAATTTTCAATACTAAAATGTTTATGCCTAAATAACAAATTTCTTAATATTGTATTACATTATTGAATCCCTTTTCTCTGTTAAACAATTATTTTAAGAGCCTGATTTGTAGCACTGTAGCACTGCAGCACTGTCATCCCAGTGTTCATCAATTTTTTGAGTGAGCACCAGTAACGTCTCCATTGTGAGACTTTGTTGTCAATGTTTTTGGCATATCAAATACACCACGAGTAGTTTGCCAGGCTTTTCCGTGTGGGTGGATACTCGTGGTAGTTTGCCTGGCTCTCTGAGAGGGATGGAGGAATCAAACCCTGGTCGGTGGTGTGCTAGGCAAATACCCTACCCACTGTGCTATCGCTCCAGTCGCTGTACTATTGCTTCGATATTTTAACAGGCTTATGAGTCTTTTTTATCACTTAATATATTTCATTTTATCCTTTATATAGATAGTTGTTGTTATCTTATTTTCACTGCAACATTACATAGTGTTTTATAACTCTCCTAGTATTTTTATTCAATTCTCTATTCAACATACATTTTAATGTTGACAATTCTGTTCTACTATAGATATCATTTTCATAAGTGCATACACACATTTTTTATCTGGTGCAGAGTGCAGATGTTTCTCATACATACAAAGAAGCAGAAGTATTAAGACATAGAGATGCATATTTTCAAATCTTCCAAATAATACAATGTCACTTTTCTGCCAGCAACATGAGAGACCTGGTTATTGATTTTAGTCATACAAAAGTCTAACCTTAATTGTGATTTTTTAATCCCCCCTCCCCCAGGAAAGTGATAAAGCAAATTGAAAGGCTTCAATTTTGGTCACTCTCTAGTTGAGTTGATATTATTTGTGTCTACAATTTTAATTATTTTATCACATATCTCTTCTATATTACTCTGTGACAATAGAGTACTGAGAATATAAGTTTGCTGTCTAAAAATCCTGGGTCTTTTACTTATCAGCAGTGATTTCTTAAACAAGCTGCCTCATTAATTTTGGTCAAATTTATTCATCTATCAGTGAGAATATTATTAATACTATTTTATGGATTTGTAGGAGAATTAAAGTAATTAGTATATGTACACATATACGATGTATAAAGCACTTTGTAGAATATCCAGCTCATAAAAAATATATTAGCTGCCATTTTTACATAATTTAGTTGCTCCTAAGTTTTTATCCCTAGATTAGCAATTGTTAGTTTTTGCACAATTAGTGCTTGATTAGATTTATTCATGCTTGCTAATTTCTTTGCTTACCATAGCTTCTTGCATCCTACTCCTTCCTTTATTAACATAAATTTCTAACCTTCTTCCTGAATTATGTCTTCTAATCATTTCTTTAATGTGTATGTATGAGAAGTAATTTTTTCAAAACCCGACAATAATTTTCTTCTCCTTTGCTTCTGAGTTGTGGTTTGTCTAAGCATGGAATTTTAGGTAGAATATTTTAACTCAGCAGTCGGAAATTTCATTGTCATCTTCCTCTGTTTTTGCTAATGAGCAGCATTCTAATAGTTTGTTTTTGTTTGTTTGAAGATGACATACTTTTTTTTGGTGGTGTTAGTGGTGGGAGGTTGTTTTTGACATGTTTTCTTCATTCTAATGTCTGGTTATTTAAAATACTATGCTTCACTTATAATTTTAAATAAAGGACTCCATCTTTTGCATTAATTCTGTTTATTAAGACAGTATGCTTTTTATTTCTCCTCCCAGCAAACTAGTTTACCATGTACTTTTGATAATAGCAAAACATATAGTTCAATAGTTTTACTCACTGAGTGAAATGAAAACTACATGTTAAATTATTTTTCAACACTAAAGTTAATTATAAAAGTTAAGACTGTACAATGAATCAATAAATTACTTTCAGTGATAACAATAACTGTTATCGCAGAAATAAGCTCCTTCCTCTGGGAAAAAGGATCATGTTTCATCTTGTGTTATAATTTTGCAAGATATACATAAAAAGTAATTGAAATATGGCATTATCCCAAATGAACGGGTCTGTTGAATATTGTGATGTATTGCACTGCTTCTATCTAGTACCAGCATGCCAAAGTTTCTGTGCAGGAAAGTCAGTTCTAGTGTAAGATAGTGGAGAGTTTCAGGGGTGATTCTAACACTGATGTTCAGCATCTATTTAAGTTTATGTGTGACTGGTGGATTTGGCTAGAAATTTGTTGTTTATTGGTTCTTCTGTTTAACTCTTTCAAATGACTATCCTCTGTAGGAAGTTAAATGGTGTTTTCCAAATATATCCATATCATAATCTACAGAATAGTTTAATGTTACTTAAAAAAATGTGATATTATGTGGGACCCATAGCTGAGATCTCCAAGCCTGCTTGCATCAGGACTGGGCCTCCTCCACCCAGCTTCCCCGTTTTCCAGTAGCTAGACAGTCACACCCACAAACTCTCCCTGTCCCCCGCCCCTGCCACGGAATCTCACTCTCACTGCCATGTAATCGCATCAATGGCCAAGACCCAGAGACTATAATATAAAGCTCCCAGAAGAGAACTACACAGAATCTCCTGACCCCATGCCAGGCTCTCTTCACCAGGGCACCTCAGAGATGGGAGGGTTGAGTTTCCCTTCCTGCCCCAACCAGAACCCTGGCAGCTGAAAACCTCCAGAACCCAACCACACACTCTCCACACACTCGGACAAGCCTCACACATGAAAAAACTAGCAGAGGAACCCAGGTATGTGGTACCTGTCTCTGAGATCTCCAAGCCTGCTCAGATGGGGACTGGATCTCTTCCACCCAGATCCCCAGTTTTTCAGTAGCTTGGCAGTCCCACTCACAAACTGCTCCCAGTACAATGTAGTCTCGTCAACAGCCAACAACCAGAGACTATAAAAAAAAAAAAACTCCCAGAGGAGAGTGATGCAGTGTTTCCTGGAGTGTGCAGCTGTGAATCTGATACTCTATCCCACTGGTGTAACTAAAGTAACACACATTTGTTCACAGTGGTAGGGCGTTTGCCTTGCACGTAGCCGGCCTGGCCGAGCCAGGTTCAATTCCTCCACCCCTCTTGGAGAGCCCATCAAGCTGCCGAGAGTATCTCACCTGCACGGCAAAGCCTGGCAAGCTACCCTTGACGTATTCAATATGCCAAACACAGTAACAACAAGTCTCAAAATGGAGATGTTACTGGGCCCGCTGAGCAAATTGATGAACAACAAGAGGACAGTGTTACAGTGCTAGAATATACTTGCTTGTATTCTCTTAATGTATAGGCTTAATTTGCTCCAGAATGAAATACAACAAACATCATACACTTCCTTTTTATTGTGGTGGGAAGATGCTTGATGGTGGGTTGGGTGTTTGAATATTATCTGTAATGAACTATTATAAACTACTTTGTGAAAATAAAATGTATAAAAATCACTATATATATGATATCATAATAAAGTCCATGATTAAGTGTTTCTTGAAAGAAGTAGCTCATCTGGGTAAATATTACATGAAATTACACATATTCTTATAACTGAGAAAACAGAGGGAGTTTGGAGAAAGGAAAAATGTGGCAATGTGACCATAAAGTATTGGCCATAATCCAGTTTCTTGGTTTGGCTACAAAGTTAAGAAATAATCATATCTATCAAAGCTAGACTAAGTGAAGAGCTTATTCTCCCTCAGAAGCTCCACAATCTTTATGGTCCTGGCAGATATCTTGATTTAAGATTCCTAGATGTAAATTTCAGAAGTGCAAAAAAATGCAATTTTTTTGAATATGTCATGTTTGGGGTTAAAAAATATGTTAGGTAAAGGATTCTACACATCTTTCATGGGGAAGATTCTAAATTGAGACGCAGACCTTTAGAAGACATATGGGAATATGACTCAAGGGGATTGAGATGATAGTACAGTGAACATCACTGGGTATGCCCCTCAAAACAAATAAAAAATTTTAAAGAAGACATCCCTTTGTTCGTCTTTCATAAAGAAAATTTGAGATTTTTTGCATGTCTAGCAAATAGTTATCTACACTATGCATAACATTTCCATGAATATCTCATAATTTTGTTTGATTTTTTGGGGAATATCTGGTAGTGCTCAGGAAAATAGTACTTTGTTTTACTTACTTTCATATCCCAAGGATTGATATCCGGTGCCTAGTACATAGCAAGTATACCATGAAGAATTTTTATTAGATAATAGGGCTGGAGCGATAGCACAGTGGGTAGGGCGTTTGCCTTGCACGCAGCCAACATGGCCGACCCGAGTTCGATTCCTTCGCCCCTCTCGGAGAGCACGGCAAGCTACCGAGAGTATCTCGCCTGCACGGCAGAACCTGGCAAGCTCCCCATGATGTATTCGATATGCCAGACACAGTAACAACAAAGTCTCCAATGGAGACATTACTGGGCCTGCTCGAGCAAATCGATGATCAATGTGAGGGCCTTTACTTTATTTATTCTAATACATGTACTGAAGTTTTCTTCTTTAACTATAGTGTATAATGCTATAGTTAACTTTTGTATTTTGACACAATTCATATATAAAATCTCTGAAGAAAAATGTTTTAAAAATAAAATGAAAAATTGAATCATAATAGTGTATTTTCTAGGTTACAATAGAGTTGCTTTTGATATAGTGGGATATAGTAGCTCTATGTTGTTCATACCTGATTTCGAAAATATAGATACCAATCTTTTAAAATCTACTAAAGTCATTTAGGTTTCTCTGTATTATATTTACTACAAATTTTTCTAAACATTTGAAAAGACAATTGTGATATAAACGATTACCCAAAACTGTAGCTTTAGAACTACTTAGACTGTGGGATATATAGTAATGGCAAAACAGGTTGTATTCACTTTTTTCTTGTCAAAACCAACTTGAAATATTTGCTTGAATAGGTTGATATATGGTGGACACCAAAACTCTATTTAGTAGCTTAGAATTCTCAAACTTTATATTATAATGTTTTCACTTATTGGAGAGAATTTTCTTGATGTTCATTGTTTTTCTTCCTAATGCCTACTTATATCAAATTGGATGATTCAAATTTCAGGTTAAGAAATTTTGTACAAAAAGTAAGATCAAAATGGATTAAAGACCTCAACATCAGACCAGAAACCATAAGGTACATTGAAGATAAAGTTGGCAAAACCCTCCATGACATTGAAGCTAATGGTATCTTCAAAGATGCCACGCCACTGGCCGAGCAAGTGAAAACAGAGATAGATAAATGGGACTATCTTAAACTAAGAAGCTTCTGCACCTCTAAAGAAACAGTGACCAAAATACAAAGACAGTCTACAGAATGGGAAAGGATATTCACCGAATATACATCTGACAAGGGGTTGATATCCAGGATATACAAAATACTGGTTAAATTCCACAAGAAGAAAACATCCAATCCCATCAAAAAATGGGGCAATGAAATGAACAGAAACTTTCTCAAAGAAGAAATCCGAATGGCAAAAAAGCACATGAGAAAATGCTCTACATCATTAATCATCAGGGAGATGCAGATCAAAACCACAATGAGATGCCATCTCACACCTCAGAGACTGGCCCACATTCAAAAGAACAAAAGTAACCGATGCTGGCGTGGATGTGGCGAGAAAGGGACACTCCTTCACTGTTGGTGGGAATGCCGACTGGTTCATCCCTTCTGGAAAACAGTATGGACGATTCTCAAAAAATTAGAAATTGAGCTCCCATTTGACCCAGCAATACCACTCCTGGGAACATATCCCAGAGAGGCAAAAATGTATAGTCGAAGTGACATCTGCACTTGTTTGTTCATTGCAGCACTCTTTACAATAGCCAGAAACTGGAAGAAACCTGAATGCCCAAGAACAGATGACTGGTTAAAGAAACTTTGGTACATCTACACAATGGAGTACAATGTAGCTGTTAGAAAAGATGAAGTCATGAAATTTACATACAAGTGGTACAATATGAAAAGTATCATGCTAAGCGAAATGAGTCAGAAAGAGAGGGATAGACATAGAAAGATTGCATTCATCTGGGGGATATAAAGTAACAAAGTATGAGATTAATACCCAAGAATAGCTGAGATCAGCACCAGGAGGATTACTCCATAACTTAGAGGCCAGTCGGGCATTCTAGGGGAAAGGGCAGCTCAGATAGAGAAGGGAGCACCAAATAAAGGGTGTTTGGAGGATCCTCCCAGGAGGGGAGATGCATGTCGAAAGTAGACTATGGACTGAACATGTTTGCCACTCAATGCCTCTTTTGCAGACCACAACACCCAAAAGGAGAGAGAGAACACAGGGGATTTCCCTGCCACAGAGACAGGGGGGGATGGGGGGATAGGGGTGGGGGGATATTATCCATGGTGGTGGAAAATGGGCACTGGTGGAGGGATGGGTATCTGATCATTGTATAATAGAAACCCAAGCACAAAAAATTGTAAATCTACAACTGTAAAAAAAAATAAATAAATAAATAAAGGGAAAAAATTTTTAAAAAAAGAAATTTTGTACAAATTTTTTATGATCAAAATATCTTCTCTTTTTGCTCAAACTCCGCTTCTCTTTTGTGCTATTTTAAATTCATTTTTTTCAGAGTCAATACTATAGTGCCACTAAAGAAATATTTTTCTAAAGGGATATTTTGAGTCTTAGAAAATTATGCTGAACTATCAACTACTAGAGGCACTTAATATTTACAATGCTTTGTGTTTTTTTTTTTTTTTGGTAGCACTGCACTGTAGCACTGTCCTCCTGTTCATCGATTTGCTCAACTGGGCATCAGTAACGTCTCCATTGTGAGACTTATTGTTACTGTTTTGGGCATACTGGATACACCAGGGGTAGCTTACCAGGCAGTGTCATGCAGGCAGGATACTCTGGGTAGTTTGCTGGGCTCTCCGAGAGGGACGGAAGAATCAAACCCAGGTCAGCTGCATGCAAGGCAAACACCTTACCCTCTGTGCTATCGCTCCAGCCCAAATCTAAATAACCAGAGTAAAATAAGTATCCAAAAGGAGACAGCCTAAGATTTAGATTTTGGAAAACAGTAGATAGAGCAAAATTTGGGTGGATATTTATTTTTAGGTACCGGCAGTTTCCAGAGAATATCCTAATAAGTCAGTAATAAAAAATATCCTAATGATCATAGGAACTTAAATCCTCTGACACCTCAGAAAAATGTATGTGAAGTGAGATGGGACTGGAATAATCCACAGTTTGAATCAGAGGGAGAAACTGCAATCAACCTTGCTAATCATGAGAACCACTGAAAATATTCATAGTCCAACGACAGCAAACAAGCCATTAGGTTACTGTAAGGGTACACTATTCTCATTTGGGAATGTCAGCAGAAAAATTCTACCTCAATTCTACTAGAATGGCTATAAAAAAACACTATAAAAGAGTGATTGCTGAACCCAAGTAATATCTCTCATCCCATAATGCAAGAGATAAGTACTTTTATTTATTTAGCTTGATTTTGTTTGTTTTTTGGTTTTGAGCCACATCCAGTAGTACTCAGAGCTTACTTCCAGCACTATAATCAGGGATCACACCTGTTGAGCTCAACGAACCACGTATGGTCCTGGGGATAGAACCTGGAGCAGCCACATGAAAGGCAAGTGTCTACCCACTGTAATATCTCCACAGCCCCTTAAATACACACTTTTGAAAACAGAATTTCAATTAAAACTGTTATGAGGTCAGAGACAGAGCATAGAGCTTTGAGCTTACCTTGTATGTGACCAATCCTGGATCACTCCCTGACACCACATATGATTCCCTGAATATCACCAGGAGTGACTTGTGAGCACAGAGTCAAGAGAAAGCCCTAAGCACCAGCAGGTTTGGCCTAAAAACAAAAACAAGGGGCTGGAGCAATAGCACAGTGGGTAGGGCATTTGCCTTGCACGTGGCCGACCCGAGTTCGATTCTTAGCATCCCATATGGTCCCCCGGGCACCATCAGGAGTAATTCCTGAATGCATGAGCCAGGAGTAACCCCTGAGCATTGTCGCGTGTGACTTAAAAAGAAAAAAAAAAGAAGAAAGGAAAAGCAATAGTTCAATAGTTCAGCAGATAGGGCATTTGCCTTGCATGTGGCCAACCAGGGTTCAATTACCAGCATCCCATATGGTACCCTGAGCACCACCAGGTGTGATTCCTGAGTGCAAAACTATGAATAACCCCTGAGAATCGCCAAAAACATAAAAGAAAATGGGGGCTGGAGCAATAGCACAGCGGGTATAGGGCGTTTGCCTTGCATGTGGCCAACCCAGGTTCTATTCCCAGCATCCCATATGGTCCCTTGAGCACTGCCAGGGGTGATTCCTGAGTGCAAAACCAGGAGTAAGCCCTGTACATCGCCAGGTGTGACCTAAACAGCAAAATAAATAAAGGAAAGAAAACAGATTGAGAGCCTCTCTAGTCTGCGCACCTGCCTGGAATCCTGGAGGCAGGCCCAGGTTCAGTTTTTAAGAACAGAGAAGTAAGCCCTAAGCACAAAGCTGGGAGAAACCCTGGAGCAAAGCCCCCCCCCCAAAAAAAAATAATAAAATCTTATGGGGCCAGAGAGATAATACAAGCAGGGGTGATTCCTGAGCACAGAACGCTGAACACCTTCAAATATGGTCTAGCAAAGAACCTAGCATACAATCTATGTATGATCTACACCCAACAGAATACCTTTGTTCCCTGGACAATCCACATCAAATTCCTAATTATAAGAAAGAAAGTGGGGCAAAAATAATTTTCTGTTTCCTTTTCTTTTTAAAATTTATTTATTGAATTACTGTGAGAACAGTTACAAAGCTTTCAGGTTTAAGTCTCAGTCATACAATGATCAAACACCCATCCCTTCACCAGTGCATATTTTCCACCATCAAGAACGCCAATATGCCCCGCATCCCACCCCTCTCCATGCCTGTGAAGCAGATGATTTCCACTCAACTTTCTCTCTACTTTGATTACATTCATTATTTCGACAAGAGATGCACCATTATTATTTGGAATTTTACCCCAACAATCAAACCTACTTAAAAGGCATCATGAAATAATTTGTTTTCTATTGCTGGTTATGAAGACTATATGATGTTGTGTGGTCGCTATGCGTGATTTTGAATTTGTGATATTTTACTAATTAAGTCTGGAGGGATTTCTGCCAAAAGCCGCAGAGTTCTGAGATTGGTATGTGTGCCTCTGGGTCCATGACCATGCAGGACAGCTGCTTATGGGGAGCAACTTGTGGTCTAGGTGGGGTGGGAAGGATGTGCCGGTTCCGCCCCCTATTCCATGAGATAGCAGTTGCCCCATCACCGCCAGCTCATACCTGGCTGTCCAATAAGCTTTGAGGTGGCGGTCTCCATGCTGCAGGGGGAGAAAAAGGTGGAAGGGACAGACACCCTTTCCCTCGGGGGGCGGGGGGAGGGGCATGGCACCATAGCTTAATGCATAGTCCATTCACATTTCTGCCAAAAGCTGCTGGGTTCTGAATTAGGTCCATATGCCTCTGGGGCCATGGCCGTGCCAGAGAGCAGCTTGTGGGGGGCAACTCCAATAATTTTATTTTTGTTCTATTAAATCCTTAATAAATATACCGTGTCCCTTCTTATCTCTATCTTTACAATGCTATTGTAAGTTACTTAGTCATTTGAATAAAGGAAATATTATTTCTTTTATTACCATATGTGTCAAATACTACATCATAATGGATGGTTAAAAACTGTTTAAAACAGTTTAAAATTTTCATCACAGGGACTGGAGCAATAGCACAGTGGCAGGGCATTTGCCGACCTGGGTTCGATTCCCAGCATCCCATATGGTCCCCTGAGTGCTTCCAGGAGTAATTTCTGAGTGCATGAGCCAGGAGTAACCCTTGAGATCACTGGGTGTGACCCCCCCCCCCAAAAAAGGAAAAAAATATTTGCATCACATATTAAGTAACAGACAATAATTAAAATCATCACAAAAATATGAACACTATCATTAGTTCTTGGAAGCAGGAGTAAAAGATGATTCATTATTAAGTATTCTCAGAATATCTGCTTTGTGAAATGTCCCTCCACCTATGTGAAAAATGAGAAGAATTTATTCTTAACTTAAATGTAATAAAATGTTCACAGAATGCTTTCTGTGAAAGGGTAAGCACTTTAGTTGTTTGGGTGAAAATATCAGAAAAATTATCTTATTGCTGCTGGTGCGGCATGTCAAATTATTTGAAATAAACATAAATCTCATCAAAATAAATATGAGATGAATTTCAGTGCTCACGATTCATGTCTTTGCTGTTGGGGGTGCTGTTGGTTTTTCTTGTTGCTGCAAATGATGCTAAAAGAAATACAGTACAGAAACTGATGAATTTTATGCCAAGCAATCACAGAAGCAGGCTACTTTCCAGTGTCATCTTATTTATGAAGACTTTTTTTTAAAGCTATTGATACAAAAAATGTAGAATTTATGATTGTTATCTTGCTGGCAATTTTTTGAACACTATTGATGTTAGTTTATACATCTGCATTTCTTTCTTTCTTTTTTGAATATGTTATGTTAAAAATTACTAAGAAGGAGTACCTTTTAGGCCGGCTAATCCTAATGCTTGATTATATTTGGAGATAGTTGCTTAAGCATAAATTCACTGGTGAAAGTCTGAGTGATTTACCACTCAATGAAAAGGCGAAATAGCAGTTTTTACTCTGAATGCATGGATGCAAGATTTTAAACAAAAGAAAAAATAATGTTACTTATCTTTTTAAGTGGGAATACATTCTTATTCCAGAAAATTGAAGCTTAATTACTAAGCAACTTAACTCATAAAAAGATTAAAAACTTCAAATAACTTTAGATGAAAGTGGTCATTCACAGGAAACCTTATACTTTTGGATTTTTTATGATAAACCAAGAGTTCAAATGATTGAATCAAATTTTTGTGTACTTGATTTAGAAACAGAAGCTATACACTTTGGGTAATACAGTCTTTTAAATATTTCAAACTTACAATTATGTCCAATCATGTATATTATTCAAAGATTGTCTCTTCATCATTTTTGCCCTTTATATGAGGCTATTAATAATTCTCAGTAGAGAGAATGGCATACATATCATATATATAGATATCTATATCTATATCTATGTAACTGAATGCAACAAATGTTGGTGAAGATTCGGTGAAAAGGAACCATTTATTTCTTGTGGGGATGTCATCAGATCCAATTTTTATGACAAATGGTATGTAGCTTTCTGTATAAAGCAAAAAATGGATGTATGCCCCCATGTGATCCCTCTATCCCACTTTTAGGTACTTAAGCACGAATCATAAAAACAATAATTTAAAGATTATTGCAGCTCTTATTAAAATAACCTGGACATGGAGCAAACCAAATATCTATTTAAATTAATTAAAGATATTGGGGTACATATACACAATAAAATATTATGCAGCCACTAGAAATGGTAAAGTCATTCATTTCATGATAAGTTGGACAAATTGGATAGAATCGGGAGGTAACATCCTGGGAAAAATAAGCCAGAGGCAGAAGACAAATACGAGATGATCTTATTCATCTGTGGCATAGAGTAAAAAAAAACAAGGATATGGAAGTTTGATATCAGAATACAGACTAGAGAGTGATAGATAGGGGAGACAGGTGTGGGACTGTTGGCTGTCTGCTTTGGGTGTCAGTCTAATTTTATCTACTTCACTGTTCATAAGGATTCCTGTACTTCCATGTTTTGGATGAGCTTAAGGAACAGCAACAGTACATATCTTCTGAAGGTTTGATAAAATTCACTGGTAAACACATCTAGGCCAGGACTTTTATTCTTTCAGAGATGCTTAATTACTGTTTTAATGTCCTTGCTTGTGATTTCATTCAAGATTTCATTTTTTATCCTCATTCAGATTTGGGTGATATTTCTAAGAATCTGTCCATTTCTTCTAGATTCTTCAGTATAACAGAGTAATGTTGTTCATAGTAAGATTTCATGATACATGAGTGATATCTTGGATTTCTGAAGGTTTTATTGCGATTTCTCTTCTTTCCTTTCTGATGCATTTTTTTAGAAGCTTCTGTGTTTTTTTCTCATGAGGGTAGGCAAAAGTTTTTTCATCTATTGATTCTTTTGAAGAACCAGCTCCCGGTTTCATTGATTATTTATATTGCTTTTTTATTAGTAGTAGTGAAACACCATGAGGTACAATTGTAGACTTACAAGTTGTTGTGCTTGGGTTTCAGTTATGCAATGATCAAGCCCCCATCCCACCACTGGTGCCCATTCTCCACCACCACCAATTCCAGTATCCATCCCATCCCCCATCCCCCATTCCACCCTGCCTCTGTGTCAGGGCACTCCCTTTTGTTCTATCTCTCCTTTTCGGAGCTGTGGTCTGCAGAAGAGACATTGGGTGGCAATCATGTTCTGTCCATAGATTTCTTTCGGTAGGCATCTCCCATGCTGGGCAGATCTTCCCAGCAGCCTTTATTTGGTGCTCCCTTTTCTATATGAGCTGCCTTTACCCCTAGAGTGTGCGGCTGGCCTTGAAGCCATGGAGTGAACAACCTGGTATTTATCACAGCTGTTCTCGAGTGTTAGTCTCTTATTTTGTTACTTTATGTTACGCAGATGAATGCAATCTTTCTATGTCTGTCCCTCTATTTCTAACTCATTTCGCTTAGCATAATATTTTCCATGTAGTACCACTTGTATGTAAATTTCATGACCACATTTTTTCTAACTCCTACATAGTACTCCATTGTATAGATGTACCAAAGTATCTTTAACTAATCATCTGTTCTTGGGCACTCAGGTTTTGTCCATATTCTAGCTATTGTAAACAGTGCTGCAATGAACAAACAACTGCAGATGTCACTTCGACTATACTTTTTGGCCTCTCCAGGGTATATTCCCAGGAGTGGTATTGCTGGGTCAAATGGGAGCTCAATTTCTAATTTTTTGAGAGTCGTCCATACTGTTTTCCAAAAGGGTTGAACCAGTCGGCTTTCCCACCAGCAGTGAAGGAGGGTCCCTTTCTTGCCACATCCGTGCTGACACAGGTTGCTTTTGTTCTTTTGACTGTGGGCCAGTCTCTGTAGTGTGAAATGATATCTCATTGTTGTTTTGATCTGCATCTCCCTGATGATTAATGATGTAGAGCATTTTCTCATGTACTTTTTTGCTATTGAGATTTCTTCTTTGAGAAAGTTTCTGTTCATTTCGTTGCCCCACTTTTTGATGAGGTTGGATGTTTTCTTCTTGTGGGGTTCAACCAGTACTTATACAATATACAATATCGTTGTTGATATTGATATTGTTGATATACAATATCGTTGATATCAACCCCTTGTCGGATGTGTATTTGGAGAATATCTTTTCCCATTCTGTAGACTGTCTTTGTATTTTGGTCACTGTTTCTTTGGAGGTGCAGAAGCTTCTTAGTTTAAGATAGTCCCATTTGTCTATCTCTGTTTTCACTTGCTTGGCCAGTGGCATGTCATCTTAGAAGATACCGTTAGCTTCAATGTCGTGGAGGGTTTTGCCAACTTTTTCTTCAATATACCTAATGGATTCTGGTCTGATGTTGAGGTGTTTGATACATTTTGATCTTTCTTTTGTACATGGTTTTAGGCAGAGATCTAAGCCCAGTTTTTTGCATGAAGTCGTCCAGTTTTGCCAGCACCATTTGTTAAAAAGGCTTTCCTTACTTCACTTCACATTTCTTGCCCCTTTATCAAAGATTAGATGATGATATGTTTGAGGGGAGATGTCAGTATATTCAAACCTGTTCCATAGGTCTGCAGCTCTGCCTTTGTTCCAGTACCATGCTGTTTTAATTATTACTGCTTTGTAGTAGAGTTTGAGGTTCAGAAGGTTCATTCCTCCCATTTTCTTTTTCCCAACAACTGCTTTAGCTATTCGAGGGGTCTTATTGTTCCATATAAATTTCAGGAGCTTTTGCTCCATTTCTTTGAAGAGTGTCATGGGTATCCTAATAGGGATCGCATTGAATTTGTACAGTGCTTTGGGAAGTATTGCCATTTTGATAATATAAATTATCCCGATCCATGAGCAGGGGATATTTTTCCATTTCCTCGCGTACTCTTTTATTTCCTGAAGAAGCATTTTGTAGTTTTCTTTGTACAGGTCCTTTACTTCCTTAGTTAAGCTGATTCCTAGGTACTTGATTTTCTGGGATACAATTGTGAATGGGATTTTTTTTTTATGCCAATTTCTTCTCTCTCACTGTTTGCGTATAGGAAAGCTATGGACTTTTGGGTACTGATTTTATAGCCTGCAACTTTACTATACAAGTCCAAGTTTCTAGGAGTTTCTTGATAGACATTATGGGGTTCTCTAAGTATAGTACCATATCATCTGCGAATAGTGAGAGCTTGGTATCTTCCTTTCCTACTTGGATGTCCTTAACATCTTTTTCTTGCCTAATCGCTATATTGAACAGTAGTGGAGAGAGTGGGTATTTTTGTCTTGTCCCTAATCTTAGGGGGAAGGCTCTCAGTTTTTTCCCATTGAGGATGAAGCTTGCTGTAGGCTTGTGGTATATGGCTCTAACTATATTGAGGAAAGTCCCCTCTACACCCATTTTGGCTAGGGTTTTCATCATAAACGGGTGCTGGATGTTGTCAAATGCTTTCTCCTCATCTATTGATATGATCATATGATTTTTATCTTTTCTTTTATTGATATGATGGATTATGTTGATTGATTTTCGAATGTTAAACCATTCTTGCATCCCTGGGATGAATCCCACTTGGTCATGGTGTATAATCTTTTTGATGAGTTGTTGCATTCTATTTGTTAGTATTTTGTTCAGAATCTTTGCATCCGTGTTCATCAAGGATATTGGCCTGTAGTTTTCTTTTTTTGTGGTGTCTTTGTTTCCTTTAGGTATTAGAGAGATATGGGCTTCATAGAAACTGTTTGGGAGAGTTTCTGGTTTTTTCAATTTCCTGGAAAAGCTTGAGAAGGACTGGCAGTAGGTCCTCTTTAAATGTTTGGAAAAATTCGCTAGTGAATCCATCTGGATCTGGGCTTTTGTTTTTGGGAAGACTTTTGATTACAGTTTCAATTTCCTTGATGTGAATAGGTCTATTCAGGTACTTTATAGCTTATTGATTCAGCTTTGGAAAATGATAGGAATCTAGGAAATTATCCATTTCTTCTAAGTTCTCTTGTTTCGTGGCATACAGACTTTCAAAGTAGTCTCTGATGATCTTTTGAATTTCTTTGGTTTCCATTGTGATATCTCCATTCTTATTTCTGATTCGGTTTATTAGGGTTTTTTCTCTCTGTTTTTTTTTTTTTTTTGTGAGTGTTGCTAGTGGTTTATCTATCTTGTTTATTTTCTCGAAGAACCAGCTCTTGGTTTCATTGATCTTTTGGATTTTTTCTTTGGTTCCCATGTCATTGATTTCTGCTCTAAGTTTTATGATCTCTTTCCTTCTGCCCGATTTGGGCTCCTTCTGTTGATCCTTTTCTAAGATCTTGAGCTGTGAAGTCAAGTTGCTTATGTGCATCCTTTCTTCCGTCCTGAGATATGCTTGCAGGGCTATAAATTTTCCCCTTAATACAGTTTTAAGCTGCATCCCAAAAATTCTGGTAGCTCATGTCTTCATTCTCATTTGTTTCCAGGTACCTTTTGATTTCGTCCTTGACTTCCTTCCTGACCCACTCATTGTTCAGCAGTGAGTTGTTTAGTTTCCAGGTATTTGATTTGGTTCTCCGTGTCTGTGTGTGATTCACTTTTATCTTCAGTGCATCGTGGTCTGAAAAGATTGTTGATGCTATTTCTATTTTCCTGATTCTATTGAGGTATATTTTGTGGCCTAGCACATGGTCTATTTTGGAAAATGTTCCATGCGTACTGGAGAAGAATGTGTATTTTTTCTTTTGGGGGTGTAAACCCCTGTATGTGTCTATAAGTCCTTTCTCTTCTATTTCTTCATTCAAAGCCAATATTTCCTTGCTGAGTTTTGTTCTTGTTGATCTATCCAGAGGTGATAAGGCGATGTTAAAGTCTCCAACTACTATTGTGTTGCTAGCAATGTCATCCTTAAAATCTGTTAGCAGTTGTTTTAAGTATTTAGCTGTTCCTTCATTAGGTGCGTATACATTTAAGAGTGTGATTTCTTCCAGTTGTACGTATCCCTTGATGAGGAGAAAATGGCCTTCACTGTCCCTTCTAATATTTTTCAGCATGAAATTAATGCTGTCGGATACTAATGTGGCCACCCCAGATTTTTTGAGGGAGCTGTTTGCTTGCAGGACTGTTTTCCATCCTTTAACTTTGAGTCTGTCTTTGCTCTGATTGTTCAGATGAGTTTCTCGTAGACAGCAGAATGTTGGTTTCAGTGTCTGGATCCATTTTGCCACTCTGTCTCTCTTGGTAGGTGCATTTGTACCATTGACAGTAAGGGAGATGGGGTTTTGTGCCACTTTCTGTAGGAGTTGGTTGTGTTTATATGTATTTTCCTTCTTATTTTATAGAAGTCCCTTTAGTTCTTCATTTAGATTTGGTTTTGAGTCTATGAAGTTCCTGAGCTGTTGTTTATCTACAAAGTAGTGTATCGTTCCATCCACTTTGAGTGAAAGTTTACCTGGATAAAGTATTCTTGGTGATGCGTTCATTTCATTGAGTTTTTTCACTATATCCCACTATTGCCTTCAGGCTTGGAGGGTTTCCTCTGATAGGTCTGTTGTGAATCTAGGGGGTATTCCTTTGTATGTAATTTCCTTCTTTGACCTTGCTGTTTGTAATATTGTGTCTCTGTCCACAGCATCCATCGTTCTGACTATGATATGCCTTGGAGTGTTTTTTCTGGGGTCTCTTTTAGCTGGTACTGCGCACCAGCTAAAAGAGACCCATAAGAAAGGATATTCGCCGAACACACATCTGACAAGGGGTTGATATCAAGGATATACAAAATACTGGTTGAACTCCACAAGAAGAAAACATCCAACCCCATCAAAAAATGGGGCAATGAAATGAACAGAAACTTTCTCAAAGAAGAAATCCGAATGGCAAAAAAGCACATGAGAAAATGCTCTACATCATTAATCATCAGGGAGATGCAGATCAAAACCATAATGAGATACCGTCTCACACCTCAGAGACTGGCCCACATTCAAAAGAACAAAAGCAACCGATGCTGGCGCAGATGTGGCGAGAAAGGGACACTCCTTTACTGTTGGTGGGAATGTCGACTGGTTCAGCCCTTCTGGAAAACAGTATGGACCTTTCTCAAAAAATTAGAAATTGAGCTCCCATTTGACCCAGCAATACCACTCCTGGGAATATATCCTACAGAGGCAAAAAATGTGTAGTCGAAGTGACATCTGCACTTGTTTGTTCATTGCAGCACTCTTTACAATAGCCAGAAACTGGAAGAAACCTGAATGCCCAAGAACAGATGACTGGTTAAAGAAACTTTGCTACATCTACACAATGGAGTACTATGTAGCTGTTAGAAAAGATGAAGTCATGAAATTTACATACAAGTGGTACAACATGGAAAGTATCATGCTAAGCGAAATGAGTCAGAAAGAGAGGGATAGACATAGAAAGATTGCATTCATCTGGGGGATATAAAGTAACAAAAGATGAGATTAATACCCTAGAATAGCTGAGATCAGCACCAGGAGGATTACTCCATAGCTTAGTGGTCAGTCGGGTATTCTAGAGGAAAGGGCAGCTCAGATAGAGAAGGGAACACCAAATAAAGGGTGTTTGGAGGATCCTCCCAGGAGGGGAGATGCATGTCGAAAGTAGACTATGGACTGAACATGTTTGCCACTCAATGCCTCTTTTGCAGACTGCAATACCCAAAAGGAGAGAGAGAACACAGGGGATTGCCCTGCCACAGAGGCAGGGGGGATAGGGGGATGGGGGTGGGGGGGGATATTATCCATGGTGGTGGAAAATGGGCGCTGTGGAGGGATGGGTATCTGATCATTGTATAATCAAACCCAAGCACAAAAAATTGTAAATCTACAACTGTACCTCATGGTGTTTCACTAATAAAAAAAAAAATAAAAAGAAAATTAAAAAAAAAGAGACCCATAAACGGGTAGGTCTCCAAGGCAGACTCCTTGGATCTAGATGTTTGCCTTTCTTAACTCTGGGAACTTTTCAGCAATGATTTCTTTGACTGTAGCTTTTTCATTGGGGTTGTCTCCCTGTCCTTCTGGTACGCTAATGATTCTAATATTGGTCCTCTTGGCATCATTCCCTAGGTCTCTGATTCTCCTTAGAGCCATTTTGAGGTCTTTTCCTATCTCTTATTTTTCCCTGTGGGATTTCTGTTGCTCATCTTCAAGCTCGCCGATCCTCTCTTCAGCTGCACTTATCCTATTGCTAAGGGCACTTACTGACTTTTTAATTTCATCTACTGGATCCTTTACTTGTGACGCTTCTTTTTGTAGCTTTTTTATTTCTTCTCTCATTTCTTCCTGTATTTTCTCGACTATCTGTTCTATTGTTTCTTTCATTTCTTCTTTTAGTTTTCTGGATATCTCTTCCATTGATTCTTTGAGTAGATCCTTTAACACCCTCTGCATTTTATCCTGGAATTCTTTATAGAAGAGAGCATACTTGTGGAGAACCTCGGTTGAGGATTCGGGATTCTTTTCTTCGTATTCTCCTTGTAGTGGAGATTTGCGCTGTTTCTTCATGTTGTTTTGGTTGCCTAGAGATAGAACCCTGAAATCACAGGTACTGTTCCCTCTTATCGTGGGAAAGGATTTTGGATAAGGTTGGTCGATGGCAGACACCCTTTCTACCTTTCTGAGTCTGACCTTCTTCTCAATCAGGTGTTATTCTTTGTTTTATAATCGACAGTGAGTGAAACTTTGGAGGAGGTGCCATTTAGTACTGAGCTTGTACAGCTCATTTCAAACAGGTCTTTTGTTAGAAATGGAGTAGGCGAGTGGGATGTTCTTGTATTGTAGTACAGGTGGTCAGAAATTTTTGTTCGGTATTAGGTGACAGGACGTCAGGTGAATGAGACCAGTTGGATCTCATGGATCCATCACATCCTCCAGAACGGCAATGGAGAAGATTATCCATGACTTCTACTCAAATCTCTTCGATAGCCATGTCCACTTGCCAACATACCAAATTCCACAGGATGGATATGTTGTTCCCAACGTTCTCCCCTCCGAAATCCGACACGCCATTTCGTTGGTAAAGAAACAAACAGCACCCGGCCCAGACAAGGTCAGACCTGAACACCTGAAGAACCTGCCGTCAGTACTCATCAATACACTGGCTCGGCTCTTCACTCGCTACCTGTCTGAATGCAAGGTTCCGTCCCAATGGAAAACCAGCAGGACCGTACTACTGTTCAAGAAGGGAGACATCCATGACATTGGCAACTATCGCCCGATCTGCCTATTGTCTGTCATCTACAAGTTGTTCACTCGAGTCATCCTGAATAGGATTGGCAGAACATTAGATGAAGGACAACCATGCGAGCAAGCAGGGTTCCGCAAAGGATTCAGCACCATCGACCATATCCACACGATAACCAAGCTCATTGAGGTTTCTCGGGAGTTCAAGATGCCGCTCTGCTTAACGTTCATTGATTTAAAGAAGGCCTTTGATTCTGTTGAGACGGAAGCAGGCATTGAAGCCCTAGCCAATCAGGGCATTCAAGCCCAATACATCAGGATCCTCCGTGAGCTCTATTGCGGATTCACTACCAGGATCTCACCATTCTACAAAGAAGTGATCGTTGATGTCAAGAGAGGGGTGCGGCAGGGTGATACCATTTCACCGAAACTCTTCAGTGCCACCCTCGAGAACATCATGCGACGACTGGAATGGGAAGGAATGGGAGTGAAGATAGATGGTCGGCAATTACACCACCTCCGCTTTGCTGATGACATTGTTTTAATAACACCAAACATCAGCCAAGCGGCACAAATGCTGGCCGACTTTGAGCGTGAGTGTGGAAAGGTAGGACTACAGCTGAATCTTACGAAGACAATGTTTATGAGAAACAGCCTTGTTCCTGACGCCCCTTTCGCTCTCAATGGAACGACCATCTCCGAATGCAACAGCTATGTGTACCTAGGTCGAGAGGTCAACATGACAAATGACCTGGCACCCGAACTGCGCAGGAGGAAGAGAGCGGCTTGGAACGCCTTCAAGAACGTCGAAGAAATAGCTAAGAGGACAAAGAACCTCCGGCTCCGGGCACATCTCTTTGATTCCACTGTTCTTCCTGCATTAACATATGCCTCAGAGACCTGGGCCCTACGCAAACAAGATGAGAACGCTATTCAGGTCTCCCAAAGAAGAATAGAAAGAGCTATGCTTGGAATATCACGTTTCACTCAAATGAGAGAACGAATCCGGAGCTCTGACATCCATCGACGATCAAGGATCAGGGACGCTGTCTCATTTGCCAAGGTGTCGAAAATCAGATGGGCTGGTCACGTAATGAGATTTAAAGACGACCGCTGGACTAGAGCTGTTACTGATTGGATTCCACGGGATGTCAAAAGACCGCGTGGCCGCCCACCTACCAGATGGTCAGACTTCTTCGTCAAGATCATGAACGATCGGTTTGAGGCCCTTCATGTTCCCGGAGTGAACAGATGCCATTGGGCTACACTAGCACGGGACAGGGACAAATGGAGACGTTACTGGCGCCTGCTTGAGCAAATCGACGACTAACGGGAAGTTAAGTGATTAAGTGATTAGGTGACAAGGTGTGGGATGAAAGTCCTGAGTGCTCGGATAAGGCCACGCCCACTTTGGGAGGCCACACTCTCTTTGTAGTGGCCACGTCCCTAGCCCGCCCCGGGGTCAATTCCATACAGGATCCTGGAATGTAGAGGGTGGGTGGATAGTCCCCCGGAGCTGGAGCTGTGGCAGGTGTCCCCCCCCCCCCCCCCGTGGTTGGGTGGTTAAAGGCGTGGGGCTGGAGGGGAGGAGCGGCTCCCGGCTTGGGCTCCCCTACCCACCTGGAGAGGAGTGGCCGATTAGGTGATGGACTGTCCCACGGAGCCGGAATTGCGGCTGGTGTCCCCCCGCTGGGGTTCAGCGGGAAAAGGCGCGGGGCTGGGGCTTGTATTGCCTTTTTCTTTTCCATATCATCAATTTCTGCTCTGGTTTTCATTTCAATTCTGCTAGTTTTTGGATTCATTTCATGTTGGTTCTCCAGATATTTAAGATGTGCATTTAGGTTTTAGATTTCTTTTTTCTTTCTTTTCTAATGTAATACTTGTTGATTAGGGGTTTACATATTTTATGAATTTGATGTTGATATTTGCCTAGGTCTGTAGGGCTATGAAAAATATATTTTATTTTCTATTTTATTTTAAATTTTTTCCTAGAAGTCTAAAGAGAATATAGTATTTTCATTCTGTTTATATATACATAAGTTTTTACATATAAATTTCCATACTCATTATACCCCTAGAATTTTGCTCTTTATTGTGAATAATATTTAATATATATATTTATTATTTCATTTTTATTCATTTATGTTCTGCCATCAAAGCTGATTAATCAGCTGCTTTATTTCAAGAATTATAATTTTCATAGTTGTATGTAGTTTTTTTACTATAATTTCCTAACCATATCTGAAAATAT
Source organism: Sorex fumeus (assembly GCF_029834395.1). Classification (NCBI taxonomy): domain Eukaryota; kingdom Metazoa; phylum Chordata; class Mammalia; order Eulipotyphla; family Soricidae; genus Sorex; species Sorex fumeus. Next base: position 18,153,443 of record NW_026606322.1, read on the forward strand.
CCTGCGTCTTGCTATATGTATTAATTTGTGTTATATTTATTTGTACACTTTACCTTCTATACTCCTGACATTTCCACTGCCTCTAGATTTTGGACTGGATTGATAGCACAGCGGGTAGAGTATTTGCCTTGCATGTGGCCAACCCGGACTCCATTCCTCTATCCCTCTCAGAGAGCTCGACAATCTACCGAGAGTATTCTGCCTGCATGGCAGAGTCTGGCAAGCTCTCCATGATGTATTCGATGTGCCAAAAACAGTAACAACAAGTCTCACAAAGGAGACATTACTGGTGCCCACTTGAGCAAATCAATGAACAATAGGAGGACAGTGCTACAATGCTAACTCTTCTCTCAAGTTTTTATTCCCAGTATATCCATCTGGAAGGTTGTAGTTCTCACACTTCAAAGTATATATGATGACAATACAGATTTCTAGACCACACTTCAAGACTTTTGATTCAGTAGTCTGGTGTGTAGCCCAATGAAATAATGAGGGAATTGTCTCCATTTTTGATGTTTCACTCAGGAAATCTTTCAGTTTTATTTCCTTTGATCATTTCTGTTTGGTGTCTATGCATGCTATAAAAAAGCTTTATAAAGGTTATATAAAATCATCCCTTTTGGCACCAGTGGAAAGTTCAAAAAGTAAATTACTGCAAGCTCAATTCCTAACTAGCATAAAACCCCTTATCCCGTTTCTCAAGCCAATTTTCCAGTTCCAGTGAGATATAATGGGCATAAGTGATTATCTAAAATAACCTGTATTCTAATTTGTTAAATGGTGTTCAAAAACTTTGATTTCAATCGAATTTTTGAATACCACAGACTTAAATTTGGAATATTTTCCTTCAGCATTGTCTCGATTGAGATTGCTATGGTACAATAAACTGAAGATATTAGACATTCAGGTTGTCCAACCTTAAATTAGAACTTTAGAACTTTGCATCTTAATGTGGTTGATGGTTACATACACAGAGCAATATACAATCACAATAATTATAATAGTATTAAATTGCCCCAGGAGCAATTGTGCTGCTTCTTCGTCATGTTTCTCAATGATTCCATGTGTATAGTAAAGAAAATATTCTCAAATTTAAGGATACTAGTAATTTTATTTACAATTTTATCTGTTTATATTTGTTTTATTAGTGAAACACCATGAGATACAGTTGTAGACTTACAAGTTTTTGTGCTTGGGTTTTATATATATTAATTACAGTGGGTAGGGCATTTGCCTTGCACGTGGCCAACCAGGCCAACCAGTGTTCTTCCACCCCTCTCCAAGAGCTCGGCAAGCTGCCTAGACTATTTTGCCCTCAGAGCAAAGCCTTGCAAGCTACCCATGATGTATTCGATATGCCAAACACAGTAACAATAAGTCTTGCAATGGAGATGTTAACTGGGCCTGCTCGAGCAAATCGATGAACAATGGGAGGACAGTGCTACAGTGCTATATATGTAGGCTGCAAAGCCATTTCTTATCTATACCCCTTTGTACAGTTGATAGTTATAGCCATTCAAATAATATTTACTCTGTGAAATGACCTATTCTATATCCTAGAATGTTAAAAGGTGACACATCTGAAGTTAAAGCACATAAGATGTAAGCACTTCCCTGTACCTATGCATCTCATCCATTCCTTTATACTATTTCCCAAATCATTCATGAATTATATAATGCTTAATTAAACTCTTAGGTAAGATAGTGTATATCCTTTTTTGCTCTAGCAATTTTAACAAAAAAAAGTGACTTGCAACATAAATTTATTTACCTCACAGTCTTGCAGGTAAGAGTCAGAAACGAACTGGTGGGTCATACTTCCCTCCTCCAGTGAGAATCTGTCTTCTTGTATTTTCTAGTTTCTAGATATCATGCAGTAACCCTGGATTATCTCTGTCACCTCCATTCTGTTCCCACATTTGCTGCACTGAGTCTCTTCAGGAAAGCCTTGGGCATTGCACTGAGTTTATCCAGATCATAATCCAATGCGATCTTCCACCTTGAGATCTTTAAGCAAGCATATCTACAAAGTCCCTTTGGACATATAAGGATCATACAGATCATTTCTGAGGATGAGTCTCTGTACATTTGGGAGAACGGTAGCAAATACGTCTCAACTTTTGCCTATCAAATAAAAAAATGCACTTTCCTTGGACATCATAATAATAAAAAGTTTCCTGGTTTTCTTAAACCTCCATGTTTTCGTAATTTCCTTTTCAATTTTTATTCTCTACTCTCTCCTTATTTATCAGCATACTCAGGTTCCCTGCTTTCTTCCCTTTCCTAGGCAAATGAAATAATTCTTTCTATGAATCATAAAAGCTCTGTTACATTTCTGAGTCATATTTATTTTCACAGGAATAACACTGACTTCCAAAGTATTGCATATCCCTAGTTGAAACAACTCTGTATTATCAAATTTGCACCTTTTTTAGCACCACTCAGGATAATGCTGCCCTTTGCCTCACAATAGAGTAGAGCTTGATTCCACCATCTCACTCCCTTCTTTCTCTAAATCACTGAATCTATAACTAACATTCTTTTAAGTCCTTCAATAAAAATAAATATCTCTCTTGAGCACAAATGCTCTCCAAGTTGTGGTCTTTTGACTTTTTCTTGTACTTTGACCACAAAACTCCCAAATGGTTTTGTTTTTGTTTCCTCTTAATTTACTCTCAATGTTCCATTCAGGCTAATGGTACAGAAGCAGTACAGTCATTGTTTGTAAAACATATATCAAATTCCATTACTTTCCTGTAGAAGATACTCCAGCGATTGTAACTGATGTTAATATAAAGACAAACTACTTGTTCAATTTGGAGTTGAAACTCCTGTTTGGAGTTCATCTGCCTTGTATAAAGTCTTAACTCTTACCTTGTTTTTAATATCTTTGTATTCACTAAGCTCTCTCTTCTCACCATTTCTCTTCTTTTCCTCCCTCTAGCTCTATCTGTATTTATATCTCCTTGTCTCTGTCAACCCTCATTCCTCCTGATTTGCTTAAGTCCTGTTGATTTTTTTTATTCAATTGAGAAGTCACTTTTCTTAATTCTCACTTAGCTAACCAGTACTTCCTTTTCATTTTTTTTTTTGCTCCAGCAAATTCTGGTTCAGAATTTATATTAAATTAAAGCTAGCTTCCTGTGTCATTAACACTTCTTGACTTAAATAATCACTGCTGTGATGAGCAAAGATTAATAAATGGAAGTTATTTTACAAAGAATACCCAGTCATATAGCCCATAAAAGATGTAATTAAAAGATGTAAAATATGTAAATTAAAAAATCAAAAGATGTAAAAAATAATAATCTGGTTACCTGCACTTGCTGTTCTGTGCTTGGTTATGATTTCTATACCATTTTGAAAGTTGGGAATGAGTAGGACAAAGGATTACATTTTATATTCTATAGCCAGGTTTTCTAGTTTAAAAATGGATATCTAGTAATCTAACATTCTCAGAAAATATAAGAGGTAGGGGAGTAAGTGACGTAATCACTGAGTTAGATGCAAAAACCATGAAATATTTGCCTTTCAGGATGCGTTTTGTGGATATATGAGTCAGCTTAAACAGAACATTGTTTGTCCTTCAGTACTGGCTGCTTAGAGTGAAGTTTAGAATGAAAGTGCATGTGTCTCTGGGGTTCACCACAGGGTTCTGCACAGCTAAACTGTTGGCCTAGGTGTTAGAACATTTTTATGACCCAAACTGCTAATGTTCTGTTATTTTCCTCCACTCTCTCTATGTACGTTAGTTTAACTTACTTTCTTAGCTTTTTATAATTGATGATCAGTACTAGACTCTAAGCATTGTGAATGCAGCCACATAATTAATGCAATAGTTGTTTCCCAATTATCTGATGCTGTAAGAAATAAGAAATCAGAAAAAGATTATAGATTAAATTTCCCTGAAAAAAATTGTGTGGAGATGGCACCAGGTAATCTCGTCCTCGACCACCGTCTAGATCACATGTCCTTTTCTCCCAGAAGGAAGCATAACATGATGCTCACCATAACTATGCTGCCAGACCCCTTGCCAGGCTGTTTCACTTGGTGCCCCAGAAGGGGGTGGGAGAGACTCCTCCCCACCCCAGGGGACCAAGCCCAGCAGCCTAAAACCTCCAGAACTCAACTGCTGTCATGCTCACACTGCTCTCCACATTCTCAGGCCAAGCTTCACCCAAAAGTGAATCTATTCCTGGATTACAAAGCTGAAACACTCATAGGACACATCCTACACATACTCCAAGAGTACTGTTCCACATTTGATGGCATTCAAAGTAGAAGGCAATCAATCTTATAGAGATTTTTTTATAGACTTATAGCAGGGCTTACTGGCCCCTAGGTGAACTACAACAATCCTCACACTCTTTCCTCTAAAGATACTTTTTTGTAGTATTTACAGGTTTTCACAACAAACAATACAAAATATATTTTTTCAGTTCTGTTTTGGGGCAGAGATTGGGATTTGGGATGAAAACATCCTAAATATGGTGATGGGAAGGTGTAATAGTGGTGGGATTGGTGTTTGAATACTATATGTAATCAGATATTGTGAACTACTTTATAAAAATAATTAAAAAGAAAAGTCAGTATTTTTTCCCAATTCAGAAAAAAAATTGTGTGGAAAAAAGATCATGTCTTCTTGTTTGCTTTTTGATATTTGATTCATGCTCAACTGAATTCAGGTCTGACTTTTGGCTCTGTGCTCAGAGATCACTCCTGGAAGAACTCAAGGGGGCCACATGTGAGGCCAGGGATCAAATTTATGCCAGTTTTATTCAAGACAAGGTCTCCACCCAATGCTACTATCTCTCTGGACTTTTTTCTTTGTCATTACATTTCAATCATTCTGTTGATATTTTCGTTGATCCACATATGCTTGGTTGTGGAGATTCACATTTGTTTGTGCTACTTGCTGAAAGATGATGGCTTTGGTTATGAAGCTTGTGCATTTTCTGGTTGCAGTGCTTGCTGGAACTTGAATCCTTTTAGTTGTGCTCACACTCATGCTTGTTGAAGGCTAACATTCCTTGCTGTGGTGCTCACATAGATTTTAGCTGGTTGCCATGCTTCTCAGAGGTTGCACCCTTTTTTAAGTTGAGGTGCTTACACAGATTTGGTGGTATGTGGTTAGAAATCTGGGGATCACAGACAGCAGATCTGTCAGAAACAGGCAACAGAAATATATGGATCTTGCCTTGCACATGCAGGCAGCCACAGGGTCAATGCACCCCTTGCTTGCATGGCATGCACCCTAACCCCTGTGTTCTCTTCCCAGCTCCTGTCCCCTACTATTGCTCATATTCTCTTAACAAGAGAGAGAAAACTGAATCAAGACTGTCTTTAACATTAACCATCAAAATGCTTGAATCAATTTCTTGAGATGTAAAGCTTTTATAAAAACGTATCATTAACACATAAATTGATGTTTCAGAATATCAACATTGATAGCTTCTTTCTGCTGCCTCTATCACTGTAGTAAAATTGATTCTATAAACAAAATAAGATGTTTTCAGAATTTACAAACCATTTTTAATTGTTGACTATGTCATTGTGACTACAATAAGTTGAGGATGAAACACACACTTAATCTTGATCAACTTTGTCCAGAAACTAATTAAGGGGTTAGGTGTTAGCTGTTAGATGCTTTCTGAGTTTCTTACCCTGCTTTGATCTCCAGAATCACATCACCTTTGGGGCTCAAGAGGTCCTGCAGTACCAGGGCTTACTCCAGGTGCTCCCCAGCACTATAAGACCTTAGTACTGAAAATGGCAGAAATGTCAACAGGGCCTTCTGAGTATTATTTAGGAAATAACCCTCCTCTCCACAGAAGGATGTTGATCAAGTTTCATAGAATTGGGTTTATGATAACAAGATATATTGAAAACAAAATACAATTTTTAAAATAATATTTAAATATTTAAATTCAGATTTTACAGCTTTATTTCAACAGCATCCTTTAAGGAGTCTTAAACACATTTCTAACAGGACATTTATGTTTTATGAGTCAGCTACAGGTGTTTTAAATTGTCTGAAATTGTCTGTATGTTAAAACTATTGAACTTGAACATTAGTGTTCTGATATCCCATTTCCTTTGATTTGCAGTTTTTGATTTAAAAAAGAGACATTAAGTTCCTAACTCAATACAAGAAACTACAAGAAATATGCTCCAATATAAAAACTGTTCAAAAAACAGCAATCATTCCTGAAACTCTGTAACTGTTTTGCAAAGATTTATTCACTTGCTATCTCTAATCACAGTTTTCTTTTTTTCTATACGGGGAATGATTGTTTTCTTGAGGCAGTGAAGTAGCAGAAGTTCTGACAAATTAGAGGTTGCCTCAGGGAGAGGAAGCCTAGAAAAATCTCAGAACTTCTGTACATAATAAAAAACCTTTATTAGTAAATAGAAAAAGCAAAAAACATGGTGTACAATATAGCTTTCTAACCACACATTTTAAAATTTAAATATTTCATATATGGTTATTAAAAAAAGTCTCATACTAACAGTGTTCTTAATACCAACCGACTAGATAATATCCAAACTTAAACATTTATAGCACACAAGCTAGTGTTGTTCAGGTTTGAGAATATTGAGGATAACACTAATTATAAGTAAGTATGAAAAGAGCTCTAGAAAAGAATCTTGGGAACAAAGGTATCTTTAAAATGAAAAACATAATAAAGACCAATCTACTGGCATAGAAAAAATGTCTTAGTTCTAATTTAAATTTGTATTTTCAATCTTGGTTTATTTACATTTCTAAAATTCAATTTATTTATCTATAACAGAATGTTCTATTTAGAAGAATTACTGAATATTTTCACTGCCAATTTTAGTAAATATTGCATTTTCTGATATACCAGGAACTGCTATATCAAGGGAAGAAAAAAATGGGTGTTTCTCTGTATATTTATAGATTCTGGAAGGGGGTTGAAAATCAAGACATGAATTCTCATGTGATTCTATCAACAACAATAACAACAACTATATATATATTTATATATGTGTGCATATATAAATATATATGCCTAATTTCAAAATCTGGAATAACAACACCTATTATTATTACTATGCATATTGATAGGTATTGGGAAGAAAAATTAAGAATTATGATCTAGAAGAATAGTCAGTAGAAAATAAACACATAGATATGTCTTAGATGTTAAAAATTAATGATAATGACATGTAAGCCGTTGGCATTTGATGATATTTTAGTTAAATATCAAAGATTTTTCATAGTTTGCAATGCTGAGGACAAAGCTCTTTAAAATGTCATAGATGACAGCTTTGTAAAACTCTGTGAACCCATCATCTTTGCAAATGTTAAACATTGATGGTTCTAAAAAATAAATTCAATTCTCTTAACTTTAATAGGAAAATGTTGTGGTGGTTTTTCAACTGAACGTATCATCGCATAGAGGTCAAAAATTCTTGAAGTGAGAGGAAATAGTTATTCCAATTTATGTCTAAATAGAGAGTTAATTTTAAAAATTCTATTGCAAGAGATAAATCTTTTTCACATTCTTATATGAATTGACAGATGATTTAGTTACAATATTTGTTGAGACATTTTAGGAAAATTGAATATTCAACCAGGAGTGCAGATTGTATATATGTATATAAACACATATGTTAATGAAAAACCTTTCAGATTGTGTTTTGTTATTATAAAATAAGTGATTATGAGATAACAGATTTGACAACTATAGATCAATGCATTCCTAAACTAGAGCATAGAAAAAAATAGTTTTCACATCTATGTCATCAAAAGTGTGCCATTCTAGCTCTCTGAGTTTTTCTTCCTTTTCCAATTGTGTTAGGTCTCACAGATGTTTAGACTGTGCAAACAAATAATCTATATCCATCTTGTGATTTTTTATATACTGTATCTTATGCCTATAAAACTATTTTTAAAAGTAAGTGGAGTTTCAAGTTTTCATTACTGCTTTTCCAGTAAGGTGTTCAAAGGCAGTAAAATAATTCCTTTAATTTCACTCAGCAATTTTGTCCCTTCCTTTCCAAACTCAGTTGTTAAGCAAAAAATCATAAAACATTTACATTTTGATATGTGTTGATCTTACTTTGGAATATTTTCTTGCTTATGAACTTGGAAAAATCATAAATGTTTTTATAAATTAGTAATGAAGATCCCAGCCCTTGTGAAGGTGTGGTGTTAAAGATACCCATGTAAACTGCTATGGGAATGTACATTGTTCTAATATCTATGAAAAATAGTATTACTATTCCTCAAAATATTAATAATTGTCTGTATAATTCAGCAATTCGACTCCTAGATATTTATATATGATGAACACAAAAAATATTAGTTTAAAAAATATTGGCATACATCTATTCATAAAAAAAAACTAGCACAATTCACAAGAGTCAAGATCTGAGTCAGTGGGGGCAGCAAGGATCCAAATGAGTGCATAAAGAAGTGGTACACAAAGTACACAATGGAATACTAGTCATGTTATAGATAGGACAAAATCTTGCCTTTTGCAACAACATGGTGGAACTGAAGCATTCCTGCTAAAAGAAATACGTTAGGAAAAATAGAAATAACAGATTACTCATTCAGATGTGGTAACTGTCATAGTCACTGTCCTCCCATTGTTCATTGATTTGCTCGAGCGGGCCCAGTAACATCTCCATTGTGAGATTTGTTATTGTTTTTGGTCAGGGGTAGCTTGCCAGGCTTTGCTGAGTGGGCAAGATACTCGGTAGCTTTCTGGGCTCTCCAAGAAGGGCAGAGGAATCAAACTCGGGTTGGCCAGGTGGGCCGCTTGCAAGGCTCTACCCGCTGTGCTATGGCTTCAGAGAATCAAAGCAAAGGAGAAGACACAGCCAGTCAGAGGGGGCTGGAGCGATAGCACAGTGGATAGGGTGTAGCCTTGCACGTGGCCAACTTTGGTTCAATTTCCAGCATCCCATATGGTTCCCCAAGCACAGCCAGGAGCAATTCCTGAGTGCATGATCAGGAGTAACCCCTGTGTAACACGGGGTGTGACACAAAAAGCAAAAAAAAAAAAAAAAAGACAGTCAATCAGAACACCACTTGGATTATGACTGCAGAACTCAGGTTACTAGAAGGTGACACATGAAAGGGTCACTTGTTTGCTTGCTCATTGACTGTGGGAGAAGGATACTGACTCCTTGCTGGTGGGTGTTGAATGCGAGCATACATTTTGAAGAGGTATGAAGTTATACTCTAAAATGTAATCATTTTGTAAAATAATGGTTCTTGTGAGACTTGTTACTGTTACCTCAAAAAATTGAAACCTATGAACCGAAATTGTTTATTCAGTAAAAATCAGTCACAATAAAAGATAAAATCAATATATTCACTAATTAAAAACAGGAAGATCTTCTTCATAAGAAAACCAAAAGGAAATGTTTTTAGACTGAGTAAAGTGGCAATGACTTGAAATATTAGATAAAGAGAATACTGAGAATGGTATTTGTTAAACATGAAATGATATAAATATGTATTTCTCTTTTCTTCAATTCCTTTTAAAAAATAACTTTATCAGCAACCGCCTTTCAAAATTAAAAGTCTTGAGGGGCAATGAGATTTTAAACATAATAACAATTTCTAACTTCTTAATATACTGTAGTTAATTAAATCATCAAGAAGACATATCCTGTTTATTTCTCTTTTGGATTAAAATAAATTAAAGCTGAAAAGAAACATAGCTTAATTGGCCTTAGCTAAGTTGTTACACTGTTACTATAACAGATCTCTTGGAATTTAGTATTTGTAGTTATGCAAATCTTAATTAGCTAATTATTGCGATAGAGTGTATTTCCTTGGCGTGTGTGTGTGTGTGTGTGTGTGTGTGTGTGTGTTTAACTTAAAGTGGGGAAAATTCACTGGCACAGTCGGCTATATCATGCGGTGTCAGAAATTTCATATATTTTTTAAAATTTAAATTATTCACTTTGGCTTTCAGACCACAGTGTCATCACACCAAATACCAATCTCTGCATCAATGTCTCCTTCCTTCCACCAATGTTCCCATGTTCCCTCTCACCAACCAGCCTACCTCTATGATAGGAAATTTGTTTTTTAAAACAAAATTTAGGCAGTATGGTGTACAGTACTGTTACCCATAGGGTTTCAAGCATTCCACTTTACCATTTTTTAGAATGCCCTCCTCTTCCCACGTGATCACTTTCCTCTACCACTGTCATGGTATTATCTTCCCTGTCCCTTCTTAGCCTTACCAGCCTCTTAGTGGCATCTTCTCATTTTTTTTTGTTTCTATTGTCTTTGGAAATTTGTCATTCATCTCTGCTGTATTATTTTCCAATTTTGTATGTGAGATCATTCTGTATTATTCTCTCTTCCTTTGACTAACTTGACTCAATATAATTATGTCCAGTTAGCAGCAAATTGCATGATTCAATTTTTTTCTGTATAGCCAAATAACATTCCATTCTATGTATATAGGGTTTTTTTGTTGTTGTTGTTTGTTTTGTTTTGTTATAATTGAATCTCAGTTTAATACACAGTTACAAAGATGCTCATGAGCTGGTTTCTATCATACAATGGTCTAAGATTTATCCTTTCACCAGTGAACATTTCCCATCACCAATGTTCCCCAGCCTGCCTTCCGCCTTCTCTCCCTCCGTCCCTCCTCCCTCCTTTTTCTCTCTTTCTTTTAGGCATTATTGTTTGCAATACAGAAATACAGCTACTGAGAGGTTATAATGTTTGTTCTTTTACCTACTTTCAGCACACAGTTCCTATCCAGAGTGATCATTTCCAACTATCATTGTCATTCTGGTTCTTTATCAAACAGCCTTCTCCCTAGCACCTGAGACAATATTTCAACCATGAACTAGTCCTCCTAGCCTGTGTTTCTAGTGTCTGTTGGTACTAGTCTCATACTATGTGTGTGTGTGTGTATATATATATATATATATGTATATATATATTCCATAATGTAGGATAACATTGATTTGTCCTTTCTGCCTTGCCACAGGGAGTACTCCCACCAAAGTACTCCCATTTCTCTGTGTTTATCTGTAACCTCTTTGTACTCTGCTTCCCCAACCAGTCAATCACCTTTATCTCCTAATCAGATTCTGTTAACTTGTAAATACTGCTTTTCACTTCTTCATAAATCCTTTGCATAGTTAATTCAGAGCAATATCCTTTTTGTATAGACACAGAAAGATAGTTAATGCTATGCTTTGTAACTTGGGAGTTAATTGACTCCAAATGATATTCACTCCTCGACATCTGTTTTCTTGACTTAAGCCTCAGTTGTCCTTAGTTCCTAGCATTCCAAAAGCAGGGTCCCCGATGAGTGACTGGATGGACCCAGGGCAAGATTTGAACTACCCTGGCATTGAAATGGGCCAGGTCAAAGAGCCATGATACTTAACTATAAGTTAAGAGCATGGTCAAGGACAAATTCTGTCATGATCCAAAAAGTAATCACTAGATTAGGAACTTGCTACGGTTAGGAAAGACTAATCTGGACTGAGCACTGTAGTCTGGGATCTATAGCGAGATGACCCCAGGAAGCCACCCTATAAGCTTAATGTATCTCTTACTGTGTCCATACAAAATAACTAATAATAAGTATAATTAAGATGTTAAGTAAGTTGTTAATTAAGTTATTGGACTAAGGGAAGGAGAAAAAACCCTAGGTGGTATTTTCTTCCCTTGAGCTGTTCCCCTGGCTGCAGAGGGTGGTGGGTCAGAGCGTGGAGAGATGAATGAGGGAGACAGGCGGAGACTGGAATGAGGGCCTTAGTGATACTAGAACAGGTCTGTGGGGAGAATAGAATAAATGGCAATTGATCACCAACCAGCCTGGCCCTCCTTTCCTCCTTCGTCTGCCCACGGCATCAGCCATCTGGGTTGGGAAGTGGCCCAAGACCACCGAACTCAGGCATCAAGAGAGAGCTGCAGGATTCCTAGTCATTTGGTGATTACACCATAAATGAGGGCAATTTATGCCTATGCTTATCCCTCTACTTCTGATTCATTTTACTCAGCATGATGCTCTCCAGATCCATCCATTTATAAGCAGATTTCATGACTATTTTATGGTAATTTCTAACAGGTTTACAGTACTATAGAAATTTAAGGCTATAGCTTTGTAACTCTGAGTCCGTACAGGGCTTACCTCTGACACCCATTCCTACCCTCTCATCTTTATTTCATCTCTGGTGACCATAGTAGTTTTCACTGAATCTAAAAGTAAGCTTGATGATTTTTCCAGTTGATTTATTTTATTTATATTATGTAAATTTTTGTGAGAAGAGTGTTTTGTGTCACCCCTGGTGGTGCTCAGGGCTTACTCCTGCCTTTGTATTTAGGCATATTCCTGGCAATGTTCAGGGGATCATAGTGGTGCTGGGAAATGACTCAGGTCAGCCACATGCAATAAAAGGGCCTTAACCCATGTACTATATCTCTGACCCCTATTTTGTAAATTCTGCATAAAAGTCCTAAGATTTTTAGTTTGTTTTGGCGCACAACTCTACTATGCTCAAAACGTATTCCTAGCATTCTGTTCACATGTCATTCCTAGCAGCCTCAGGGGACCGTATGGGATTGAACCTGACCAGTTGTTCTCAAGGCAGCTGTTTTACCTACTGAACTATTGTACCAGGTCCTAAAAGTCCTAAACTTATTAAGTGGAATGCCAGTCATGTAAATAATATTTTCTCAAAATGTAGGTGTTTAAAAATATTTTTCTAATAAAATAATTTCAATATTTTACTTACCACTAGTAATTATCTCATAAATATGACATACATTTTAATTTATAGGATTTTTAGTAAATGAAAAATTTTTGTATCTATATCTTATTTTTATGTTATGGAGGTCCTGCACCTTTATATGGAGAAAAATATTGCATGCCATACAGAGCCCTCCTTAAGGAAAAATGACCAATTTATATCAAACCTGAGAGTGCTACTAAAACTCAGGAATTAACCAATTTGAAGTAGTACTTTAAGGAAATATGACTTTGCCTCTCCTTCCACAGATATTTTACATCTAATGTCAGATCAAACATAGCCCTTTGTATTAACTTGGAGCAGCACTCAATGGCCATTTCAATTCCACAATGTGTGGTGAACTCAGTCTTTTACTGGGCTCTAACACAGAACTGATTTTCCCCTGGCTTTATTATTTCCTTTCATTCATTCATCTCGATCCTAAAAGCATTCCCTGACAATCATCCTTTGTTCTAATCTTCATATCAGTATCTGTTTCCTTGGGAATCTAAGCTAAGGTACCTTGGCTTATGATGCTATCAGATATCACCTATCTATCTATCTATCTATCTATCTATCTATCTATCTATCTATCCATCCTCTAACTTCTTTTCCTTTCTCCTATTCCTTTTCCTCGGCTTCCTCCTTTTTCTAATTTTTGTCCATTTTGAAAAAGTATAAGGAGGATATGAATTTATGTTCATATGATAAATGTATTAGTTTGTCAAGCATTTTTATATAAGTTCTCAATTATTACCCTCTTTATGAAATAAATATTTAGTCCATTAACTTTATAAAGCACGTGAGTTATTGTGACTATACTTTGAGCACTGGTGCCAAAAAAATCTGACTGAATGAAGTGTGTTGTTTTGTATATCAGGAGAAATCATCAATGAATCAGTCTTATAGAACCATTTGTTGATGTACACAAGAGTTTTTTCCCCTGTGGATATTAAAATGTAACAGAGATTTTGCCAAGAAAACTGTGATCAGTAACGTGAGGATGATGCTTGGCAGAAACTACTAAAAACAGAGTGCAGGATAGAAGTTTTTGGCATCTTAGCAACAATTCATAAAGTATGACTAATATTAATTATAACAAAACAAATCTTTCCTTTCTCCCATTTCTGTCAAAGCAGGTCCATTGAACAGGGTTTATTTTCTAAATAGAAAATAGTTCCTTGGCTAAGACCCCAACTCTGATTTATTCATGCGCTGTAGTACTGCAGCACTGTTCTCCCTTTGTTCATCAATTTGGTCTAGCGGGCCCAGTAACATTGTGAGACTTGTTACTGTGTTTGGCATATCGAATATGTCACGGGTAGCTTGCCAGGCTTTGCCGTGTGAGCAAGATACTCTTGGTAGCTTGCCGGGCTCTCCGAGAGGTGCGAAGTAATTGAATCTGGGCCAACCGGGTTGGCCGTGTGCAAGGTAAACGCCTTACCCACTGTGCTATAGCTCCAGCCCGATTTATTCATATATATACATATATATGGGTAAATATATATATACTGCCTTCACACCTGACTGTCCTCACTGGGGCCCCTTGGAGGGGGATGGCTTAAGAATCCCTCTCTGCTCTGAACAGAGCCTTGACAGCTGAAGACCTCCAGAAACAGGCACAGGCATGCTTAAGACCACTTTCCACTCTCAGAGGAGCCTCACACATGAAGAAACGAGCAGACGAACCCAGGTATGCAGGACCGGAAACTGAGATCTCCAAGCCTGCTCAGATAGGGACTGGGCCTCCTCCACCCATATCCCCCATCTTCCAGTAGCTAGGTGTTACACCCACCAACTGCCCCCAGAACCGTGTTAAGGCCAAGACCCAGAGACTATAAAACCAGAAGTGCATGGCCACATTTGCAGCCGAATGACCTCTTATTGTCTAGTTTTCACTCTTGGAGAACCCGGCAGGCTACCAAGAATATCCTGCCAGTGCAGCAGAATCTGGCAAGCTCCCTGTGGCATATTCGATATTTCAAAACCCAGTGACCATGATGGGTCTCATTCCCCTGGCCCTGAAAGAATCCTCCAATGTGGCACTTGCTAAAATCTCAGGGCTAGGACAAATGGAGATGTTAATGGTGTCTGCTCAGGGAAGACGATGAACAATGGGATGACAGTGATATAGTGATACAGTGATCGTATAAATTCAGAACTTCGTGACCATCACCATTTCTTATTGGACGTTTTAGAATTTCTATTAATTCAAGTTTTTTATGGTTAGATCTCTAATTATCACTCCTGCCTGATTCCTTGTGCTCTTCGTCGTTCCTCTCAGCAACCTTCTATTACCCACAAACCACACATGTAGCTACAGATGGTGGATACTGTTTTGCTTTTTATTCCAGCAAATAGAAAGGTGGTCCTGCATTTAGTCCACCATATGTCTTCAAAAAACTGTAACTTATATTGAAAAACACCTCCTTCCCCATTTGTAATTTGAAAACAAAATTTGTTTTGACCTCATTTGACTGTGAAAGCATTAAATAGAGAGTCCTTGGATCATAGTAACTCAGATTTTCTTTTGTGTACTATTAGTTGTATGATAAATTCCTGTTTGAAGATAATTTTGCATGTCAAATATAGTAAGTGCATGGGAGTAATTTAAAATTTGTGCTTAAACATTTCAAATTGTATTTTATGAATTGATATGATAAAGTATATTCACTTTGAAAATGTGCTTGTACATGTGAATTACTGCATAATTTTAGAGAAGTTAGTACACACTTTATTTAAAATGTCTTATTTCCTAGAGATCTTATAAGATTATTTATTTAAATTTTATATTGAAGAACTGAGGGTGTGTATGTAAATTTGTTTCTTCCTATAAAAATCAGTTGTTTATCAGACCCAAAGAAAGAAAACATTTTTTCTTTTACTTTAATTTGTATGCCACATACATAAAGAATATTCTAAATTTCTCCTGTTTTTAGTTCCTGATGGACTCAAGAAGAAAGACTGCCATGTATGAGGAGATAGAAATTTTGGTTCACATTCATAGATTCACTTTGACAATTATTACCATTACAGGGATCACTGTGTACTCAGCTCAATAGTTCTGCTATGTCCATATTTCTCATATACTTATGTAGAAGGACTATAAAAGTACATATTTATTTTTCCATGGATTAATGACATTCTTCTTTGTCTAAATAATGAACTTTAAATTGTGTGTTCTAAAGTTATCGATCACTAGTTAATTGTTATTACATGTAAACAATGTCATTAAAGCTAATTTCCATTAGGTCAATTGCCTGATTAATTGATTAACAGTGAGTCTCTCCAAGTATACTTTTCCTCTTCTTTATTACATAAAGTAATAAACATTGGAGGAGACTTATGATAGGATCAGAGGTGACATAATGAAAGTAGTGGAGGATTATGGCCACATTTTTGGAGATGCAGTCCAGTGGATTTGTAAACCCATAGAATACTTTCACACTATTGTCACCTATTATATAAATTATAACATAGAAATAATGAAACCACTAATAGTATAATTTTATACTAAAATTCATACTGTAAGGTAGTTACCACAGCCACAATAATATTATTTATTTAATCTATTAATTTGCATCTGACTCTTAAAGTTGTGGCATGTACAATAAATCATGAAAAAAATTTAATTGTGATATTTTTTTGACACTTAATTTTCTGTCACCACTTATTACTCAGCACACAGATTGATGGATTATATTTGAACACCTTTCATGGAAAAAGGGTGCTAGTCGAACTCTACAAAAATTAAAATTAAACCCCATCAAGAAATGAGGTAAAGAGATGAACAGAAACTTTCTCAAAGGTGGCCAAAAGGAATAGGAAAACTAGTTTTGTATCGTTTGTAATCAGGGAACTGCAAATCAAAACAACAATGAGATATCATCTCTCACTAGTGAGACTGGCACACATCACTGAGAACAACAACAACAACAACAACAACAAACAGTTGGCTTAGATATGGGGGAAAAAGGAACCTTCATTCACAGCTGGTGGGATTGTTGACTGATATAAATTTTTGGAAAAGAATATGGATACCTCAATGTCATGGAGAGTTCTGCCCACAGGTTTTCCCCTATGTACCTTATGAACTCAGGTCTAATATGAAGGTCCTCAATTCATTTTGATGATTTTTGTGTATAGTTTTAGAAAGAAGTTGAAGTTCATTTTTGTTTTGCATTAGTCGATTAGTTTATCATCACCACTTGCTGAAGAGATTTTACTTGCTCCACTTCAATATCACTGGAGCTAAAGTCATCTTCAAAAATGAAACACCACTGATCAAGAAAGTCTAAGAAAAGATGAACAAATCGGACTACATTAAACTAAGAAGCTTCTTCACCTCAAAGATAATGAGTGATGATGGTGACACTAAAGCATTTTAAGGAATAGGGAAAATTATTTACTAAACATTAATAACAAGGATACATAAGTCACTGTTAGAACCTCTGATGAAAAATGCTCAACATCATTTATCATCAGAGAAAGTCAAATGAAATTAAATACTACCTCACACCAGTGAGAAAGGCACATATCAAAAATAGTAGGAAAAATCTCTGTTGGTGGGATATGATGAACAAAGAACTCTTATATCACTACTGGTGGGAATATTGTCTGGCATAACCCCTGTGGAAAACCCAAAATGAAGAGTTCTGAGTAAACAGAATCAAACTGCCACATGAGCCAGCAATTTCACTTTTGGGCATCTATCTCCAGGACATCAACCCACTCTCAAAAGGACATATGCACACCATTATCCATTGCTGCACTCAGTACATTAGCTAGGACATGGAATCAACCTATGTGTCCAATGACAGATGAATGGATTATGAATATGTGGATTATATGCACAATGGCATTATTTTATGCCTAAAACTCAATTATGTAACTTTGTAAATAATGGTTCCTTAATTAAAAAAATTAAAATAAAAAACATTCGATATGATGTATAGAATCCTAGCACATTACCCTCGTTTTCATTGAGTCCACTTTAGTGTTCCCTAACTTATCATAGATGTTATATTCAATTTCTTCACCTCTAAGTCTTTATTATATAAACCTGTGTGAAAAATTATACCAACAATACATATGCCAGTTAAATAAAATAACAAAATAAAACTAGCTCTGTTTATCTATGTCTATATCATGTATCTTAGGTTGATCTTTACGTAAAACCTACTATTGTATTGGATTGTCTTTTGCCAACTTACTAAAGATTAAATGAATCTTTTTTGGTTTGTTTTGCTTTTTGGGTCATATCCGGCAATCCTCAGAGGTTACATCTGGCTCTTCTCTCAGGAATTACTCCTGGAGGTGGTTGGGAGAACACATGAGATGCTGAGTACAGTAAACGATTTTGGTGTCTTTAGGAAGGCCTACCACATAGGCCTCAGTTTTCTCCTGTAAATCACCAATAACAGAGCTCTGAAAGTGCAGATCTGTTTTGAAGGTCTGAGTAACTATTTTTTTTAAGTTTTTAAATTTTATAAGGTAGTTCACAATATTTGATTATAGTTAATATTCAAATACCAATCCCACCACCATTACACCTTCCCACAACCAAATTTGAGATTTTTCCATCTCAAGAACTGATCCCTGTCCCAAAGCACAACCGAAATAATATATTTTGTTTTGTCTGCTATGAAGAACTGCTGAAAATGCTTACAAAAAAAGTAGTAATATAGGAAACAGTGTGAAGATTGTTCTATTTTGTCAGAGGCCATTAATACATTCTTTAGGATATAACTAACATGTTGTTAAAGGTTGAGTGATATGAGCTTTTGTATATATATATATATATATGAATATGTATATATGCATAGATATGTATGTTTCCCTCTCACAGTTGTGGCGCCTGGCAAGCTACCTGTGGAGTATTAGATATGCCAAAAACAGTAATAATAAAAGGTCTCATTCCCCTGACCCTGAGAGAGCCTCCAATATGTCAGTATTGGGAAGGACGAGTAAGGAAAGGCTACTAAAATCTCAGGACTAGAATGAATGGAGACGTTACTGGTACCCACCTGAGCAAATCTATGAATAACAGAATGACAATGATACAGTAATACAGTGAAATATAATATATATTATATATATAGAGAGAGAGTCATTGCTTTCCTGAAATCTTGGCCTAGATCTTACCATGTTTTACCTGTATCACTAAATTGCTCTCTTTTTTATTCTTTAAATTATTTTGATGGGAACACATCTTATTTTGGGGGTGAGCACAAGTTGCTTTATTTTAGTTAATAGATAACTTTAAAACTATCTTAATATTTAACTCTTATTTATAAATAATATCTTTTTTAAAAAATCTCTTCTACCTTTTCAAGTTAAATTCATACATTATTTCTGCTCAGTGAGATATGAACAAATCATCTCCATATTGGATTACAAAACCTCCCAATATATTAGTTACTTGATCTCTTTTCCAAACATTTTTGTGCATTCTGTAGGCAATCCAATGGAAAAATTCATGATGCTATTACTGAAAATTATTATATTAAAAAAATTAGTGTCCTATGTTAACTTCATGGTCTTTTTGCTCCTCAATCCCACTCTATTATTTGACTCATATAAACAAGGAAGAAAGTTTCATTGTACGTGGATTGTAAGGCTCGTGGGGGTACTCAGGCATTTAGCCAGTTAGGCTAATAGGAATAAATTTTGTAATAACTGCTATGAATTTGCTAGGAAGTTGATATGTGATCTGCGATATTTGTGTAATTTTTTTCATTAGTGTTCTATTTTGGATTTTAAATCTAATACTCTTTCATTTTTTGTGATTCTTCAAACAAGTAATTTTTAATCTTATGTTGGAAAATAAAAAATAATGCATATTTGTTTCTTCACTCTCAATTTTAATCTAAGCGCTATGTTTATATTAATAAATAAAAGGTTGTCTTCAATGAAAAATAGTTTAGTGGATTTCATTACAACCTGACTTTGAACCCATTCATTATTTTTATACTCAACATAAAATAGCACCACCAACATACTTATCAAGGGACTAGAGTCTTATTTTCAGATATCTGAAATACTGAGATTGGTTTTGCTAATTAAGTGTTCCTAGGGTTGATGCTTATGGTTTCTTTAATTTCATTATTAATTTTGAATAGTAAGGTGTGTAAGATGTGTGTTTTAATATAAGTTAAAATTTTATAAATTTTATAATATCCCAGGGAAGATTTAATATCACAAACTAATAATAAGCATGATACCACTGAACTATTAGTCTTAATTTTCTGAATATTTACACTTGTAACAAATCATAATAAATTTTCTTTGATAAGCAGCCATTAGTCTAGAGACTCTTTTTTATTATTTAAGTATTTTGATGGTAATGTTTTGTTAAAGTGATATTGTCTTTCTCTTCTGCACTTGAGTTTTTTCAGTTAGGTAACAAGATCTAGAGAAACAAAAAAAAAATTATATCTGACATGGTCAGCTCTGAGGATTAGTGCTACTCATGATTATTTTTCTTTTCAAATATTCATATTCTCTGTGATATGCTAAAATATTTCTTACTTTAGGAGGGATAGCACAGTGGTAGGGCATTCGCCTTACAAGAGGCCAACATGGCCAACCCGAGTTCGATTCCTCCGCCCCTCTCGGAGAGCCCGGCAAGCTACCGAGAGTATTCGATATGCCAAACACAGTAACAACAAAGTCTCCAATGGAGACGTTACTGGGCCCGCTCGAGCAAATCGACAATCAACGGGAGGGCCTTTACCTTTACCTTTACCTTAGGATTTTAAACTGCAACTAGATTTCTACATGGGATTCCATATTTTGGGCAAATTTTAGTATGTCAAGAGAGATTGATATTTAGTTAAAAATTCAATTTTCCTTCTTATTAATTCAGAGGATTGTTGTTGAAATTTACAGCAAGTAGAGAAAATATGTGCTTAAAATTTGACTGCTAATTTTCTTAAATACTGGATCATCAATTAACAGCTAAACTTTGTCAATGCAATTTTTTTTTGGTGTGGACAAGATTGTTAAACACATATTTTACAACATTGTAAATATGCAGGGGTTGAGGCATGCTATGAAAGATGGAAAAAAGAGAGAGGGATGTAGAAAGTTTAATCTTTGATTTTGAAACTTGGCTGTGGAATAAGACTTTAGGAAATTCATTGCTAACCTCCCTTGGTTTTTGTGTACTTTAATAGGTTCAGTAAGATAAAGTTATCACATATTATTGTCATTAGTTGTTTACAGCTACTTTCTATACTTACAGGAAAGTCCATGTATTCATCTTTTTTTTTTCTTTTTGGGACAACTCAGTGATGCTCAGGGGTTATTCCTGACTTTGCACTCAGAAATTACTCCTGACAATGTTTGGGGAACTATATGGGATGCTGGAGATTGAATCCAGGTTGACTGTGTGCAAGGTAAATGCCCTACCCGCTGTACTATAACTCTGGCCTCCATGTATTCACTTTTGAATCTTTACACAAACACCTTCAATAAAGTTCTGATGACTAAGGGATTAGCAAATTGAAGTGATCCCTCCTTTGACCATCAATATCCTAAAACAGGATAATACAATTGAGCTGTATATTTGGTCAGTGCTTCAACTCTGATTTCCCATTGAGATTTTTATAAAATAAGGGTAGGAAAATAAGAAATTAAGCAAGGAATAAGAAAGAGGAAGGAGTAAATAATAGAACAGTATGCATGGGGAGAGATTAATAAAAGGTAATCACTAAACTAAAGAGAGCAGAAGAGATAGGAAGGTATGAGTAGACAGAACTTATAGATAGGGAGAGTTCTATGAAAGATTAAAATGTTGGTGGAATCAGTAAGTAAATGTATAGAATTAGAGTCAAGTTGTTTTCTTATCCACATAATAGAATGTAATGTAGATCTAGTACAGAAGACTACAGAGTTTCTCAGAGGGAAGTTGTTCTACAGCTAAGAAAGTCCTATTTTTTTTTGTATTATTGTCTTCCTATTATTTTGGGCAGATGTAGCTGTGGCAGTTGGAGTTCCCTTTCAGCCAAATCACTCCCATATGCTACATAATGCTACTGCTACTGAAAATCCTATGGAAGATTCAGTTTGTATCTGGAAAAATAGCAGTCTGAATGCAATTTATCAGTCTTCTGAGGAAGCAAAGATAATCAAATTACCCCCCTGTAGCATCTTTGGGATCAAGTCATTTGCTGAGATGACAAAGCATGTGAGTTATACACGTTCTGTTTGTACACCTGCTGCCTATCAATCACAAGTTCCTGACATTTTGTGAAAGTTTTTTCCCCCTATTTACATTTTATAAAGGTTTTGTCATTTAAAGACAAAAGTGCCTCTGTGAAAAACAGTTACAGAACAAACAAGGAAAATTAAGGTGATCAGTGGAGGGAAAAAAAGTCATAGTAATGTAGAAGTAAACAATATCTTCTCAGATAAATCTGGGCCCCAGTACATATTTAATTTTAATGTACTAGTCTGTACTTTGAACAAAGCAATTTTAGTTCTCTGTAGAAGTATAGAGGAAATTTTCCCCTTACCCTTAAGGGTTGTTCTCAGACTGCATACACAACAAAATAAACATTAAATAGAGTAGCACAATAGAGAGAAGAAATTTAATGATATATGTCAAAGAATCTACTTGGTTATAAATTCTAGACTAAACAGTATAAGCCAGGGTTTTTGTCATAAGTTAAGGAATATGGTAGTGACCCAGAGCTTTGCGGAGGGTCACTATTACAAAATCCAGATGCTCTATAACTAGATAGTTCCCTTCTACAAATAGTGGTTTCTCTAAGAGGCTATTTCTGAAGGTAACTATAAATCTGGATTATATATTCTATCTTTATTCTTCAAAATAGGGAGACAATTAATATAGTATCCTGAAGGTACAGGACCAAATTTAACCTTGGTTTCTAAAGTGAATGCCGTACTCCTTGGAAAGCTTGTTTTTAACATCTTGGTAAGTCATATTTGAATATTTCGGGTAAACATGTTCTTTTCTCTGACCTTTAGTTCCTCTATCTGTAAAATGAGGATAATGATATCTATTTCAGAGGGTAGCCCTTATAAATTAAATCACACAACTTGCATTGTTATTATACTTTAATGTGTTTTTGGAAAGCAAATAGTTAAGAATTGCAGAAATAGTAAGAACTGCAGAAAATTAGAAAACAACACTCCATTTAAACCTGCATACTAGACTTTGGTAACAAAAAAGAACTTTGAAAAGTGGGCTAAGGAGATAATACGGTGGGTAGGACATTTGCCTTGCATGCAGTACATCTAGATTTTATTCCTTGGGATACCACACATGGTCCCCTAAGCCTGCCACAAGTGATCAATGAGTGCAGAAAAAGTAAGCCCTTTCAAAAGTAATCCCTGAGAATCACCAGGTGCGCCACCCCCCAAAATCTTTGAAATTGTTTCCAGATCCTTCAGATCACATATTCCTGGAAAACCGAGTGACCTCTCAGCCTTACTCTAAATTTCTGTTTGGAAATACTGATAGGTCAAAATATTTACTATTCATTCCAATCATCACCTGATTTCCTTCTCTTAGGATAGCTATTTGTAAAGGAACTTATAATTTTGAATCCTTTTTCTAAGGGTTTGAGATGTATAGATACATCCCACAGTTAAGGAATGCCTTTCATGAAGGATCTGAAAGTTTGGGTTTTTTTTTTGTTGTTTTTTAAAAATACAATCATGTTTCAGGAGAGGACATTTGTCTCCCAGTCCAAGTAGAGCGGAAAATCCCAAATCAATCATTGCTTCCTGGCACGCAGGTGACTGGTCTCACATTTACACTGACCAGCTCTTTGTGATTTTCTTTGTTTTGGCACTTGCTTCTCTCTCTAACCAATGCCTCTGTGCCATTATCCTCTTTTTAAAATACCCACTAACCTCTGTAAAGGTCAGAATGGAATTAAGTTCTTTATCCTACTGTCAGGTTATACTAAGTTTATTTTTTCTCTTCAACTTTGTCCAGTTTTATATGTCCTTAACAGTAAAGATTAACTTTCTGGCTTTCTGGTAACACTAATAAAATATCTGCCCGAAGGAGATATATATGCATCTCTCTCTCCATAATATATACATATTTGTTTTCCGAAGAGGGTTTGAGTCTGGTCAGAAAAGACCATGGGAATAAATTGGGAAACTGTGAGATTGCTTTTTTCTGACTTTGATTCTGGGGAATAGGCCTGAGGGTTAGTTTCTGCTCATAAATTTTTCAAAGGTCAGATATATAACTTAAATATACTTGCATTATTTTAGTTTAAATAAATGGAATTTAAGGTGGACCCAGCTTTAGGCAAGATTGCATGCTGAGATTTAAGGATGAAGTGAGTACTCTATTTCTCTCTTTAAATCACGCTTTTCAGAAAAATGCTGTGTCCAATTCAATAATTCATATGACTTTTAAGCAGTTGAAGTGTGGCTAATAGAAATTTAGTAAATGAATGTTTTAATTTAATTGTATTCAACGCCACTGTAAAAAGTTACACTTGG
The DNA here is from genome assembly GCF_029834395.1 of Sorex fumeus. Lineage (NCBI taxonomy): Eukaryota > Metazoa > Chordata > Mammalia > Eulipotyphla > Soricidae > Sorex > Sorex fumeus. Next base: position 18,177,680 of record NW_026606322.1, read on the forward strand.
CTGCTAAACCACTATCTGAAGGTGCAAATCTATATCATGCAGTGCTTTCGTCTTCATGGAAACTATGTGGGTCACATGTATCCTGGAGGAGCCATACTTGGCTGATTCTTTATGATTATGACCTACCAGAATGCAATAAACCATCCCTTCTTAAGACTTCTTGGCAATTACAGAGCAGGGTTATAGCTGGATCTGCTTAGGTAAGTCTTGATGTGTAAGAGAATGGACACTCACATACTGTTGTATTCCTGACCTTTCTAGAATCACTTGGAAATTAAGAAGAACCGTTACCAAATAGTGGTTAAAGCAGAAAAGGAAGACTTTCCTATCTTTATGAGAGGTAGCAAATTAATATGAATGCATGCTCATGGAAACAAAGTGTCATTCTGGAATAAGGAATAAAGCAGCATCTCCTTGTACAGAGGATTTCGCACATTAAAGTGCTGACTAAGCAGCAGAAATTATACTAGTTATAGAAGTTCTCTCAAAACACTTAAGCAGCAGCAAAATCCAACACAGACACCAGGAAACTCATGTACAAACATCACTAAAAGGAGTAGGAAAGAGAAGGACACTCAGAATTGATGGGTGTCAGAATTCCCTGAAGTTATATGAAGTTGTTTTGCTTCATAAGCATGTGACATATGCTCTTAAGATGTTTTTAAATGTTAGATAGAATTTGGTAGGGGACAGGATACTTGGGAGTAAATGTAACAGTTAAACACAGGAAATAAAGCTTTAATATTGATTGCTCTGGTCAAAGGCTGGTAAAACTGAGAATTTGGATGAACAATATGGAACTATTTAGTCCTTCACAACAGCACTTCCCCACACACATTCACTATACTTTCTATAACATTTTCTGTGATTTACTGGTATCCATGCTATGAAAAGACATACCAAGAATTACTATAGGATTTAACATATCCTTTATATCTATGAAGATTTATTTTCTGAAAGTTTGAGTCTTGAAAGAATCCCTGGTTGAGAATGTTAGAAAGAAGTTGATACGCTAGAACTAATATTTAGCAAAATAGATACCCATATCAGTAGTTAAAATATAAAAAGTTATGGATCTATTTTATACAGACCATTCCTTGACTATATCATATTATCTCCTATCCCTGTTACTTCCACTCATATCTGCCTCTTGCCACACACAGTCCAGTAATATAAGGATTAATTAATCCATGAGAGAAAGAGGATTCTCTCAACCAAGATGCTCTCAACCAAGATGTTACCTTATCTTTATATGACAATGTGCTTTTAACAGTTCTCTAAAATCCCAATTGCTAAGCCTCATACCTACTTCCCCAGGAAATCTGAGATGACTAGTTCATGTTCAACAAATGTTTTATTTTGTTTGTATATAATCTTCCACCTATGTAATTACTGATTTACTGATTAAATAATTTTTCAATCCTCTTGAAATCCTAAAGAAAATTGGGAAATGAATATTTGCTATATGTTGTCATTTTTAGGAAAACTTTAAAAATCTACACTTTACATTAAATAAATGTACTAAAAAGGAAAAGAAGTTAAAATTTGATTTTGTAGTAATGTGAGAATTTGAAAAAATGTTACCAGTGTGCCAGCAGACTAAATCTTACATAAAGAAAACTACTATTGTTAGTTATGTTAGGGAGGCATAATAAAAATTTTATGTGTGCATAGGATCTTCTGCCAGTACAAAATAATCAATAAGCCACAACATTTAAAATCCAAGAGTTCCTTGCTTGCAGGTGAACATTCACAGAATATTCTCACATTCAGGAACTTAAATATATATGGTTATGACTTTTCTTCAGCAAATAAATGTTAACCTCATTTAGTATTAAACATATTTATGTCCATATTTTTATCTTTATATATATATGTACCTATATGTTTATATGCTGATAAATATATACATATATATTTGACATATGTATATATGTATATATACATATATATGCCAGTATTATTAAAACACACTCATAAATATTGTTTTAGGAGTACATAGATTTGCTACCTAAAGTGATGTTTTATGGAGATTTTTGTGGAGATTTATTTAAAAGATCTGGGTAAAATCTGTGTTCTCAATTCAAGAAAGATTAAACAAATAGTTTTAAAGACAAACCTTTAGTGGTTAGCAGAAAAAAATCTCAACAAAAACCAGAATTTTGTAATAGCTTGAGGTCACGGGGAACAGGAGTGTCCCTCTGCAGTGCTGTTTACCTAAAGTTTTAAAAGCTTTTCTAATATAAGTAGGTCTTAACTTTTGTTGCCAGTGTTTAGATACATTATGCTACAGATGAAGCAATGCAATCAAATATATCTTTGGCATCTTTTCTTTAGATCATCTTTCCCTTTAGGTATTGGTCAAGCCCTGCCATTTATCTGCAACACATTACCCTAGATCTGTAAAGAAAATTTAAGCTTCTAAATTTCAAATGTAAGTATTTAAGAGGTCAAGTTTCTCTGAAAACTACATAGAAGGATAGTAGCACTTAGATCTATGTTTTATTTTTCATGTCTCTTTTATACTAGAGAAAACTACGGCAACTGCAGTGACTTCTCTACGCCCCACCACAGTAGTTGAGAGCGTTTAGCAGACTGCCAAGTGGCAGAGTAGCAAACTCATTTTTAGTAAGATATTTAAAGAAGTAACTGCCATATGTCATCGGCTGGCATAATTTAGCTTGCAAATCACACATTGGCAAGAGTTAGTTGGCAGCAGCTGGCTGAACTCTTCTATGTTTCAGACCTCAAGCCTATCCTTTCCCATTTTGTGCTGGAAATCTAATTAAAAGCCTTTTTATCACCATCAGATTAAGTATCAACATGCTTTTTTATTGGTAGGAAACTGACCTGTATTTAACAAGATTTGCCCCGAGCCCTCTAATTTTCCAATATTTTCAAGGATAATTTTTTTCAACATGATTTATTTAAATAAAACAAATCTCATTTTTATTTCTTTCATCCAATGAGATACTGTTTAGACCAAATATGAGTTCTTTACTGATTAGGACATCAAGGATTAATTTATGACTACTTATTAATTTAATTTTAATACTTCTAATTAGTTTAATGAATTTATTGAAAGGGAACTTTATTCCAATAAAGTATTTGTTATGGCAAATAGCACCTCAAGGATATTAATGTTTGGATACTTTATCATATGGTAGTATAATTAATATATACAGAGCATGTGTTTTATTAACTTGCCTGTGACTCCACCAGTTTATGATGACCCAAATACTTCTGGATCATCTGTTTGTCTTTGGTATAATAGAAGCCTTATTTATCAGTTACCTGAAGTATTTTGACAGGGTAAATCTACAGGTATATGATTAACATTTCAATATATACATATATTTATAACAAATTAATTTTGACATTACTAGATCAATTCTTATAGTAATATATAATTTTTAAGAGATGTTAATGCTTTAAAAGTGATGGGAACATATAACTGTTTTTCATAATATAGGGAGCTATTAGTTCTGGTGGTTAAAAACAGAATGGTCTAGTTTTATCCCAGAGTAATCAAATGGAAATGAAAGAGATTTTTAAAATATCTTACGAGAGAATAATGTCATTAATGTACTCATGAGTATTAAGTGCAATAAAGAAAAGAAACTTTAGGGCTGGAAAATAAGGTGCTTGCCTTGAATATGGCCAACCCTGGTTCAAATCCCAAATATCATATATGACTTCCTGAGAACCACCAGAGTCACTGCAGAATATAGAATCAATTGTAGACCCTGAGATGATTACCAGGAGTGGTTTGATATATACCCCCTGAAGAAAGTAAATGGTACAGGTAAAGGTAGGCAACAGAAAATTTCCAAATTAACCAGCATAAAGCAAAATACATGAATGTTCATCTAGACTTTGAGGGACAATATTAAATTGTATGAGTGCAGTTAGAATCTTAGAAATCGAACACTGAACAGAAGAAACAATTGAAGAGATATGACCAAGAATTTTTCATAATTGATGATTTTTTAATAATCCACTGATGTAGTGTCAGAAAACATGAAATAATAAATACTCCCCAAAATGCTGTAACCCCAAATTGTACTTTAGATTTGCCAAACAAAAAATATGCATCACATATAAAGAAATAAAATGAAATCGATTCTCTTCATGAATTAAGAAATTTAGTAGACCAGAGTGACATCTTCCAAATAGTAGATGAGAAAAATTTTCAGTACTGGTTTTTATTTTAGCTTTATTATTAATATTAATATTAATATTGGGGAAAGGTTTGGTCTACACCTCTCTTTGCTCAGAGATCACTCCTGGCAGTCTTTTGGTTCTATAGTGCGGATCCAAGCCAGGTTAGCCCAGATTGTACACTCAAGATATTTTTTGAAATTGAAGGAGAATTCCCCGGCCCCTCCCCCTGACACACACACACACATTCATGCACATGACTTGATACTAGCAGATGTATGAAATTCAAAAGAAGATAACTTATTCAGAGCTGAGGGCAACATAAAAGTGCTGTTTTAGGGCTTCTGTCAGCTATGAACTTGGGAGACCATGCATTACTAGTGTTGGTACCAATTGACATACACAAGGAAGCATCTATATTCCTGTATATCCTTCGGATACTTGGAAGGAACATTCTAAAGGACTCAAAGGTGCTAAACAATACCTCAGTTCTATAAATTGAAAGTGCTATAAACAGCATTTATGATGGAACATAAAATTTGTTTTAAATCTCTTTAAAAGGAATCTATAAAACCCCAAAATCGTATCAATATTTTACATGATAATTATATGTGTAAAACAAAATTCTGATAACAGTAGCCAAAAGGATCTGGGAATGAGCTAAATTTATATAATTTAAATTCCCTTTTACAGTTATGTTCTGCTTAATGAGATGAGTACATTCTGAGAAATGCACAATTAGATAATTTTCTTGTTATGCAAACACTAAGGAATGTATTTACACAAACTTACTACAAACTTACTTACTATGGTATAGCTTACTACACAATTAGTCTATATATAGTGACTACCATTTTATATGTGGCCCCAGGTAAACCAAAATGTCATTTTGTAGCACATGAATATAGTACAATTGAGGGGGTATTTTGCAAATTCTAGGGACGTTATATGGACATTTAAAAATGTTTAAGTAATTACCTCATATAGAAGATGAAAAAAGTATATTTTAAGTAGCCATTTAAACAATTAAATTAGATATATCTTATCTCCTCTTTTCGTCTCTTTATTTATAATGATAGGCATCAACCTCAGGCAACATTCAAGACAAGTGCTCTCCAACTTAGCTACACACCAGCCATTCATAAAGTTTATTAGTTTTATTTTTGTCTTTTTGAGAGCCACAGGTGGTGGTGGAGTTTCAGTGGTGCTGGGGATGACCCTGGGTTGGCTATGAGCAAGGCAAACTCCTTACCTACTGTATTATTGCTCTGCCTGTTCCCTCATATTTTTTTTTCTTTTTGTTTTTGCACCACACCTGATGGTACTCCTGACTCTGCTCTCAGGGATCACACATTAAGTTTAAGTTGTTTAAACATAGAAGGTAAAGGTAAAGGCCCTCCCGTTGATCATCGATTTGTTCGAGCGGGCCCAGTAACGTCTCCATTGAAGACTTTGTTGTTACTGTGTCTGGCATATCGAATATGTCACGGGGAGCTTGCCAGGCTCTGCCGTGCAGGTGAGATACTCTCGGTAGCTTGCCGGGCTCTCCGAGAGGGGCGGAGGAATCGAACTCGGGTCGGCCATGTTGGCTGCGTGCAAGGCAAACGCCCTACCCCTGTGCTATCGTTCCAGTCCAGAGAGCAACTGTGATAAATGAAAAATATCCAAATATTTATAAACAAACATACTTCTGAATGGCAGATTGTTCAAAGAGAATGTCACAAGGAAAATATGTATTTTTCAATTAATAAAATTTAACATATTGGAAGCAAATATGTCAGTGTTTAAAGGTAAATTTATAACTCATAGTGCCTTTATTGTAAAAGAAACAAATTAATGACTTTAAATTACAACTTAAGAAACTAAAAAAGAACAATGAAAATCAACCCAAAATAAGAATATGGATGAAATAATAACACTGTAGAAAGAAATAAAATTATAAAAATAAATATATGAGAGAAAATAAATGTAAAAGTCAATAATTTGAGAATATTAACAAAATGGATGAAGCTTTACTCAGGAAATCATAAAAATTAGAGAAGATAGAAATTGTCATCAAAGATAATATAGACATTAGAAGAATAGACAGTGCTTGTATTATAAAAATTCTAGACACATGAATTCTACAACTTAAGTCAATGGGATAACTTTCTGAGTAATACAAATTGTCAAAAAGTCACTATAGAAAGATAAATAACCTGAATGGATCTGTAAATTCTTATATATACATATATATATACATACACATATGCACACATACACACATATTCTTGAATTGATATCTCTATACAAATTTCCTGAAAATAGAAAACAACAAAGACAGTATTGTCTAATTACAATGTGCAGAAGAACAAGAGTCCATGGAAAATTATCTGCTAATGGGGTTGAGATGATGGAATGGTTGAAACTTTGCATACTCTGGTTCTCAATGTTACTAAAGAAATCCTCTAGAAATTCCAACTGAGAAACTGTCAGCCTTGGAATGTTTTAGAGTCTCTCTTGGTTGAATAGTCTTGAACTATGATTTCTATATCTTGGCAGCAGAGATTACAGAATACCTATTCTGCTTTTAAACTGCTCTCTGTTTAATTTTTTAAAACTTTGCCCAATATATCTCAAAGGGAAAATATGGATGATCTGACAATTTTTTTATTAGTAAAACACCACGAGGTACTTATCTGGGTCCCAATATGAGTACTGTCTGTGCTCCTAAATACCTTTATGATCTTATAGCTTGCCCACAATCAAAAGAGCATTTATGGAACTGCTGGTTAGATTCTTGAATGTTGCAATGATTATGCATATTTTTAAACAACAAATTGAAGCTTTTTAATTTGGGGATTTGGTTTAGTGATCAGCAGTGTGCATACAGAAGTGTCTTGCTCTGGCCCCGGGTCCTAGAAGGTTGGATATAGGTTCCTGTTTTTTGCCTGCACCTGGTTTGTCTGCAATTTGGGTCTCAAAGTCAAGGCAGCCAAAGGGATAGGGGTGAGGGATGGGAAGTGTAATGTCCATTACTGCATTCTCACTGCCTCCTCGAGTAGCCTCATGACTCTCTCTGCTCTTTGACTGCTCCCCGCAGTGCTGCATTCTCCCAGTTCTCTCCTGCAGCACCATTGTCAAGGGGCTCTTATCTCCACAGGCTCTGTCTCAGAATTCTCCTAACAGCAACTGCTCTCCAAAGTAGTGGCCTTAGCAGCTCTCTGCCCAACGGGGAAGAAAAACATAATCTTCCCTTGAGATGCTGTTTTTATACTATATTTTTCTGAGCTGTGTCTAAAAGGTGTTAGGTAGCACTTTAAACATCCTAAGTGGTTTTTCAGTGCAGTCTTTTATTATGATCGAGGTTGAAGAAGTTGAGGCTTTGAAAGGCTTTGGAAGTGGAGTGTGGAGAGGAAGAACAGGGGTCATGATACTTGTCTTGCATGCAGCCAACCTGGGTATGAGCTTTGGCACACATACATTCCCCTCAATGACAAAAGTAGTTAACTCTGAACATAGAGCCAGAAATAAGCCCTGAGTACAACTGGCTTGGGCCCCCAATCTAAACAAAAGTGAGTATGAGAATCATTCTCTATGGAGCAATTTACAGTGATAAAGTAATCTAGTATTTTATCTTTTTGTCACTATGAAGTACAGTTGTAGACTTACAAACTTTCAAGCTTGTGTTTCAGTTATACAATGATCATGTACCCATCCTTCCACCAGTGCCCATTATTCACCAATGATCCTCTAGCCTACCCACCCATGACCCCAGTCCCCCCACCCCCGTCCCACCTTTGTGGCAGGGCATTTTCTTTTGCTCTCTCTTTCCTTTAGGGTGTTGTGGTTTGCAATAGAGTTATTGAGTGGCCATCATTTTCGGTCTATAGTCTACATTCAGAATGCATCTCGCATCCTGAGCGAATCCTCCAAATATCCTTTACTTGTTGTTCCCTTCTCTATCTGAGTTGCCTTTTCCCCCAGAATGTGCTGCCAGCTTCCAAGCAGTGGAGCATATCTCCTGGTACTTATTTCAAATAGAATTCTTGTACACTGTTAGTAGGCACATAGAATGTTGCGCGCCTAAGAGAAGTAATATGAAGAATACCAAAATGTTAAAAATACAACTCCCACATAAATAAAAAATCCATACTTTGGATATATATCTAACAGAAGTAAAATCAGAATATTGAATTTATTTTTGTATTCTCATGTTCCTTACAGCGTTGTTTATAATAACTAGAATATGAAAACAATCCCTATTTCTAAGTGAAAAAAAGTGGCAAATTCACTTAAAGATTTTTAAGCTAGCAGATCACATATTAAATTTTCATATCACACACAGTAAATAAATCAAAGGAATTACACAAGAAAACCTTTGGAGCTGATGGATAAAGTTATTACTTGAGTATGATGGTGTTATCATAAGTATTTTTATTACATATACAAATTCTTCAAATAGTATAAGTTAAATAAGTAAAGTTTTTGTTATATGAATTATAAATATAAAAATACAATTTAAAAAAGTTGATCTTACCTTGGAGCTACTGATGCGCATATATAATTTATACATATATATTGTATATATACAACATTATATATATGATGTATATACATGACTTAGGTTATAACTAAATTAAGAATCTTCTGTCACTTCCCCTGGCCCCTATAACACATGGGACTCAAGTTCATTTTGTTCCTTTCTCTCAGAATTTTTGCTTTCCTGGGTAAGTGCTGTAGAAATCATTTTTAATTTGTAAGAAGCAGAATAATATTGATGTTTGAAACACTTACCCTAGGTTTGGGCTTTAACATAACCCTTGGGAAGATATTTAATTCTGATATTATTTGTACATATTGGTGAAGGGGAGCTTTAAAAACAATATTTGGGGCTATAGAGGTAGTACAGCACATTCGTTCCTAGTTAGGTCCCAGGTACCACATATTGACTCCAAATACCATCAGAATTAAGGCATGAACAAATTTGTATGGCCCAAGAAAATTAACAAAAAGAAGTAACAGCAATTAAAAAAAACCAAAAAATATTTACCTGTAAGTGTGGATTTAATGTTGAACTCGTAAATGCACATAAAGCACAATGCTGGCGGATAATAGACCTTTGGTGAAAAGTAGTTACTATTGTTACTGCTATGGTTAATATATCCCCCCCCCCATCCTCCTGTTTCTAGAAAGGAACTAGAATTGCCACTTCATCCCTCTAGATGAAAAACTCAGGCAATTTGATATTAGAGGCATTTACTTCCAAATGTGTCCAGCTTGGCACCTTTTTTAAGAGTCAGTCTACCCATCGGACATAAGATTCTAGAATTGTCTATCAAGTGTCCCTTTTGTTTTCTCTTGTTCAGCCATGCCAATGTCTCATTTTGGTTGGAATCTAAACAAACTCGTTAAACTACAAATCTTAGTCACATTCTGCAATCAATTTTATCTGTGGTGTGATAATTTTATCGCCAGCTGTCTTTCTTTCCTTTCTCTATTTGTTTTAAAGTTGAGTATGAAAGACAAAATCATTATTTATTTGCCCTCTAACTCCCCCAAGTTTTTGTTTTCTAAATTATTGCTGTGTCCTTCCTGCTGTTAAGTGCACTTATCATGGTGTATTTCTTTATATTTGGAGCCTTAGGCATTGTTTTTCCATCTGCTGACTGCCCCTTTGCCAGACAATAACATTATCCCTGTTGGACTACTTCCACAAATGCCTTTGGCCCTGGTCCCATCACAGCTGCTGACTGATGTGGATGATGCCGCTGCCTTAGAACTTTCTTCATATTTGCTACTGCCCCTTACCATTGTAGTCATCATGGTATATGGACATTTGGTATGATAAGCAAGGACTCATTTATGCAGATAAGAAAGTGTCTTCTTGTTTCAGCGCTATGGATGAACCTTGAGAGCTCTTTAGCAAAAGAAGTTATTTCTCCAAATAGTCAGCATGTATGCCATGTCCAGTTCAATTTGCTTACACTGTAAAATTATTTACTTTTCATTCTCAGCTACATGTCCTGTAGAAAGCTTCCCCTCTGCCCTTGTCCAAGCCCCATATTGAGTAGAGAATTTAGTCCTTCACTTTTTTACAGTTCTTCTTTAGAAAGAGATAAAAAGTATCCTCCTCTCAAGGTTTAGTTGACAGCTGCTGAAATGAATACTATGGTCAGGAATTATGAAGCCAGATACAAAAGCATATTGTCAGTTGTGCAGTAATTTGTTGGCACATGTTTTGTGCAAACAGCTGCTGCATTTTTAGTTTTGAACTTGGCAGACCTTATTTTAAAGATGCATTGCCAAAAATTATGGCTCATTTGCTGTATTTTCTCTTCTACTGGTTGGGAAAGAAGAAAGGGTCAAGTTGAGAGTTAAAGTGGGGTCAATCTATAATTGGACCTCTAGTAAATGACTCTATTTGCTTATCAGGATCAGATGTTTTAGAGGTATTCATGTGGCTGGTCCCATACACTCCCATACATATGTGCATGTAATCATGTAACAAATCAGTCACAGGTTTTAACAGAGTGGAGAATCACAAAATTAATAGATTGTGAGGTTTTTGAATACCCAGAGAAAGTTCTAGTATGGAACCACTATGACAAAGACAGTTGGAAATGATCACTCTGGATATGATCTGAAAGTAGGTAAGGGAGGAACATGATAATCTCTCAGTATTTTAAGCCATAATGCCAAAAAGTAGAGAGAAGGGGAGAGAGAGAGAGAGAGAGAGAGAGAGAGAGAGAGAGAGAGTGTCTGCCATGGGGACAAGCTGGGTGAGGGGAGTGGGTGGGGGGAGGGAAATTGGGGACATTGGTGGTGAGGAATGTACACTGTTGGAGGGATGAGTGTTGGAATATTGTATGATTAACTGAAACCCGAACAAGTCCTGTAAATTGTGCATCTTGTGTTGATTCAATTAAAAACAAAACAAAAAAAAAACATGCTCCCTTCCAGCCTTGCAATGGAGTTTATTGAATGTTCTAAAATGCCTTATGTATGGTCTTCTTGACATGATTCCCAAACAATTGATTTGTGTGTCTTATTTTATAAAATAGTATGACAATTTATGATTGCAAAGTCATCATTCTTTACATAACCATTTATCTTTTAATAACTGCTATGGACGTAGTTTTGATGCTGTGATTTACTAAATCTCCATTTCAGCATACTTCTCATATGGAGCGATAGCACAGCGGGTAGGGCGTTCGCCTTACAAGCGGCCAACATGGCCGACCCGAGTTCGATTCCTCCGCCCTTCTCGGAGAGCCCGGCAAGCTACCGAGAGTATTCGATATGCCAGACACAGTAACAACAAAGTCTCCAATGGAGACGTTACTGGGCCCGCTCGAGCAAATCGACGATCAACGGGAGGGCCTTTACTTTACTTTACTTTACCTCATAAAATAATCACCAGTGATTTTAAGAAAAGTGTAATCAAATAGATAATCTGAATATGTGGCACTTTCTCATGTTTAAATATTTCTTGCTTCCTTTTTTCATTTTCATTTCATCATCCTGTTATTCGTCGATTGCCTCGAGCAGGCCCCAGTAACGTCTCTTTCATCCTAGCCCTGAGATTATATTCAAGGCTCTTTAGGAGAATGAGACCCATCATAGTTACTGGTATTTGGCATATTTGGTACGCCACGGGGAGTTTGCCAGACTCTGCCCTGTGGGTAGGCTACATTCGATAGCCTGCAAGTTTGTCCAAAGTAGGAATGAGACAATAAGATGTCATAAAAAAAAAAAAGTTCTGATAAGATGTCGCAAGGCCGCATTTGCGGCCGCGCGGTTCCGGGATCTGGATTTTATAGTCCCTGAGTCTTGGCCGCTGATGGGATTACACGGCGCCAGGGGGCCAGGTGGTGGGTGTGACCCCCGCCTACTGGAATTTGGAGGATCTGGGTGGAAGATGCTCGAATCCAATCCGAGTAGGCTTGGAGGTCTCGGCCCCGGAACCCGCGTGGCTTTGTCCCTCTGCCAGTACCTTCATGTGTGCGGAGAGTGGTCTCAGCATGGTGGTGGCTGGTCCTGGAGGTCTTCGGCTGCCGGAGCCCTGGTCGGGGCGGGGAGGAAAGCTCAACCCGCTCCCCTCCAAGGAGCCCCGGGAAGGAACACCCAGGCGCGGGGGCAGAAGACTGCAGTGTTCTCGTCCGGGATCTGGATTTTATAGTCTCTGAGTCTTGGCCGCTGATGGGATTACACGGCACCGGGGGGCCAGGTGGTGGGTGTGACCCCCGCCTACTGGAATTTGGAGGATCTGGGTGGAAGATCTTCCACCCAGATCTTCCTTGCTTCCTAATTTCCTACAAAACAATCTCCCTACTCTGTAGTCCAGTATAAAATGAAACCTCTATATAAAAATGAACCATTTTTAGGTTGTATTTTGTTTGTTTTGCTTTGTTTTGTTTTTCTTTTAATTTTTTTTTTTTTTTTTTGCTTTTTGAGTCACTCCTGGTGATGCTCAGGAGTTCCTCCTAGCTTTGCACTCAGGAATTACTCCTGCCTGTGCTCTGGGGGCCATATGGGATGCTGGGGTTTGAACCCATGTCAGCCGCGTGCAAGGCAAATGCCCTACCTGCTGTGCTATCGCTCTGGCCCCATGTTTGTATTTTTAGCTCCACTTTCTTAACTCCTCCCTAATTCTTTCCTTACCCATGCTCTCACCTATAATTCTAATTACATTTAATAATTGAACTATATCATGTATTTTCATGCATATGAAAACTTCCCCATTATATTTTCTTTTGTTTTTACCTTTTTTTGGATGGGGGAAGTTTTGGCTTGATCAGAGTGTATTCCTGGTACTGTACTCAAGAATCACTCCTGGAAGACTCAGAGAAACATACAGACTGCCAGGGACTTACCTGGGGCTGCCACACGCAAGAAAAACACCCAACCTACGGTTCTATTGCTCTGACACTGAGATCTGGCTGTATCCTTCAAATTCCGTTTTGTCCCTTACCTGTTTAGATAATTCATGAACCTCTTTAGGACTCAACACAAAGAGTACTGTACTATGCGTACTAGAGTTCATAGTAAAAGACTTCTTTGTAATATCAGCTGACCACAAACTCTTCAAGGGTACAGGTAATAACTATTAATGGATTCAACAAGTTCTTTTTTATCACTTAAGTCTGTTGTAATGGAGTGGAAGGGGGGAGGGAGGAAATACTGCGTATTTTCTTATATGCCTGCATGTCAAGACATTGGTTTTATTTTTATTTATTTATTTATTTTGTCATTGAAGCAGGTTACAGCATTTACCTAAAGGACCCTGCATATGTGTTGGTGACCTCAACTAGTTTCACTGTTGACACATTGGGCCAAAGAAGCTCTTAAAATCATTTACCTTTAATTGGTGATCCCTTTGGAACTATCTCTGCTTTGCAATAGTTAGTCTATGACTTATCTGAAGACTCCAATATAAATGAGTGATATTCCATATGGCTTCCTGGCATTTTCCCCTCTTGATTGGTGTCCTAGAAACATTAAATCGTTTACCCTCATGAAAATTTTATGCTATGTCTTCATTGTTTATCCTATTTTTATAGATAAGAAAACCCAGAGAGACACAAAGTTAGATAGGATTCAAAATCAATAATCTTTGTATGAGTAGGTGCTTTTATAATGTAAAAGTAAATGGGATACCTGTACACTAAACTCCTTGGCTAAATTGGAGACACATTAATGTTTATTCCCTAAAACATGAGAGTTAATTTACATACAGATAGATAGATAGATAGATAGATAGATAGATAATCACTGTCACTGTCCTCCCATTGTTCATCAATTTGCTCGAGCGGGCCCAGTAATGTCTACATTGTGACACTTGTTACTGTGTTTGGCATATCGAATACTTCACGGGTAGCTTGCCAGGTTTTGCTGTGTGGGCGAGATACTCTCGGTAGCTTGCCGGGCTCTCTGAGAGGGGCAGAGGAATCAAACACGGGTCGGCCATGTTGGCCACTTGCAAGGCAAACACCCTACTGCCGTGCTATAGATAATGTTAAATGAAAAAAGTTCTGCATTGAAGAAGATTCAGAATTTTCTAAAAGAGAAATGCATTGGTGAGAATATTTGTGACTAAACGGAAATGAGTAGGTTTCAGAGATCAACACGAAGTTCCTGGAGTGATTGGTTCATGCTTTTAAGAGTTTTGATCTTGCTTTATAGAGTAAGTAATAAGTACAGAAATGATATATAATTGTTCTTTTAAAAAGAAAGCATCTAATTTTAGTTTTTTTTATATGTGTTAGTCATTGTGGTTTAGAATACTGTCAATGACAGAATTTAAAGCATACAGTGTTCCAACACCACTCAAATGTATTTAAATCTTCCTAAAGGAGAAACATTATTCAAAATATGAAAGCAATACCTTTATTATTCAAATTAATTTAGAGTGTTCTCTGAGAAGATGAAAGGATGAGAGATTATTTGAGTCTCATTCCAATTGTATCTCTAGAGACATTATAACACAGGCCTTTATCTTCTGCCTCGTCTTATAGCAGCTCACAAACATGACAGGTGTAGGTTGGGACTGTGAAATATTCTGCCTTCTTGTTTATCACCCCAAGCTCCCTTTAACAAGACAAAAAACATTGTTGATTTTAGCATCCTCTTAGGATTTGGTGAGGGTGAAGATGGACATTTTCCAAAGAAAGAACTGTTGAATTTTCTTATCTATCTACTGTCTATCTATATATTTATCAAATAATTGAATACTCACATCAGTGTGAGAAAACGGCAGAACCATGATATGAGTAATAGTTTTGTACTCCAGAATAAGTGCATTTTTTCATGTAAGTTCAGTGGTTCCTATAGATGATGACGATGATGATGATGATGATGATGACAATGATTTACTTTTTGGGTCATACCTGGCAATGCTCAGGGGTTACCCTTGGCTCAGGAATTACTCCTGGCGGTGCTCAGGGGACCATATGGGATGTTAGGAATTGAACCCAGGTCGGCCGTGTGCACAGCAAATGCACTACCTGCTGTGCTATTGCTCCAGCCCCTATAGATTAAATTTTACAAAGTGCCTTACCCACTGTACCATCGTTCTAGTCTGTATTAAAACTTTATGTCAACCCATATTACCAAATAGTCACTGTCACTGTCCTCCCATTGTTCATCAATTTGCTCAAGCGGGCCCAGTAATGTCTACATTGTGACACTTGTTACTGTGTTTGGCATATCGAATACTTCACGGGTAGCTTGCCAGGCTGTGCTGTGCGGGCGAGATACTCTCAGTAGCTTGCTGGGCTCTCTGAGAGGGGCAGAGGAATCGAACTCGGGTCGGCCATGTTGGCCGCTTGCAAGGCAAATGCCCTACTGCTGTGCTATCGCTCCAGCCCAACCAAGTAGTATGACTTAAAATTAATAAACAGTGGAAGTCATATTCTTGTGATACTATCCCCACTGTATGAAGTAGCCTCAAGTGGGTGAGTTGAACTTTATATTCTCAGTACCTAAATTATTAAACATATTCACAGAAATGCATGCTCTCAGATTAATAATGGAGTCTATTGGTATTGTAATTCTAAATCTTTTCTAGTTGTACTCTGTCATTATCCCTGGGTTTTTCCATTTATATAGATCATTAAATTAGCATATTAAAGTGACATCTATAATTTTCATAGAATATTTGAATTGTGTGTAGCAGTAAGCATTTTAATCATTCATTTTAATCATGTTTCTTAGCACACATTAAAATTAGAGTTATTGAAATGAAAGTGTAATATCAAATCACTATAATTGTTTAGATAGATTATAGCTAGTAACTAAATGATAAAAAGAAATTCTGTTGTATGAGGCTTTTGCTTTAAGTTTTTTTCCTATTAAAATTCTGTCTTGTTGCAACATCAGTAGAAACTATAATATATATTTTTGTTTATATATATGGATGGTATTTTCTTAGAATAGCTCTTTCCTAGGAATTTTGGTATAACATAATTAATGGACTTACCTTTGTGGATTTTCAAAGAAAGCAAGTGCACCCACAGTCAGTTATGCCCAAATCTCAACCCTTAACATAACTGGATTTGGTCCTATGAACGAATACCCTACTATCAGAATCGTACATAGGACAGTATGAAATGTATTCAATGAAGGAAAAAAATCTTTATTACGATTCATTAGATTTTTGTAGAGTCAATATATTACACTCAGAATTCACTGATTCATAAGTCCAAAACAGCTCTTCTCTGAGTTCTCTGGCACCTTGAGCTGATGGTGTTCCTAAACGAATACAGGGGTGATTAATTCACTGACTATGTGCAAACAAACTGCTTATTTCTTATCTCCATGCAGGAAAGTTATCTGCACTGTGTATCAAAACCCAAGTATTTTATGGAGCATTTAATTAGGTCACTGTTACCTGTCAGCAAATCAGTCACAGTTTTCTCTAAAAACAAGCTATTTTCACATTAGGCACTTCCAGATATACAAGAATAAAGTCAAGCCATTTTTAGATTTTAAGAGACATTTCTGGCTCAGTAATAGAGTACAGGACTATCATATGTGAGACCCTATATTCTAAACACAGAGCTATTCCTCCCAATCCACCTCTTGCCCTCCCTCCCCACCCCACCCCTAACACACACACACACACACACACACACACACACACACACACACGGTTCTTGAATTACTGGAGTCCAGAATTTTTTTTTTCTGTTTTTTTTTTTTTGGGAGGTGGGGCAGGGAGTGGGGAGGCTTACTTACTCTTGGTTCTCTGCTCAATGATTATTCCTGGCATGTTTCAGGATTCCAGGCAGCACTAGAGATTGAACTGGTGTCATCTGCATTCAATACAAGCATCTTACCCTACACTATCTCTGTAGCTGGAAACCAGAAATTTTATTTTTGAGCCTTTAAGGATTGTCTATGGGCATTTGCCTTGCATGTGGCTGACCCAGGTTCGATTTCTTCGTCCCTCTCGAAGAGCCCGACAAACATCGAGAGTATCCTGCCCTCAAGGCAAAGCCTGGCTAGCTACTCATGATGTATTTGATATGCCAAAAACAGTAACAAGTCTCACAATGAAGACATTACTGGTGCCAACTGGAGCAAATCGATGAAAACCTGGAGGACAGTGCTATAGCACTACAGTGCAAGCATTTCATAAAATGACTTCCTAAGTTTGAAAAGATAATATTTTCAATTTGAAGCATATTTTTATTCCAAATTTACTGATGACATACATAATAGTCAATGAATTATATGTATGATTCAAGACAGCACAATTAATTTTTGATAAATTTGGAATATAAATAACTTTATTTTATAAAGAATAGTTTTCTCTATATCACATTGTTTATCAGTGTATTTAATACATTTAAATGAAATTGTTCTTGATCTGAGCTAGAGCAGTAGTACAGTTGGTAGGGTGCTTAGCTTACATATGGCTCACTGGGTTTGAGTCCCAGGACCTCATATGGTTTTTGGAATTTGCCAGAATTTATCCCTGAATGCAGAGCCAAGAGTAATCTCTAAGCATTACCAGGTGTGTTCCACCCAAAAAGATGAATAAATTTTTATTTGAGTCTGCTTAAACCAGAAACAAATATTTTTTTAATATCTTCTATCTTATAGTCTAATTATAGAAACTCTAACTTGATGCAGTTAGAGTAAACTCTGCATTCCTGGCCTTTCTTACAACTATGTGTATCTTTGAAAATAATAATCACCAATGATGACTAGTTTGCATAAGCTTAGACTTTCATGAGAAAGTGAGATAAACATTTACTTTGTTTTAATCACTGATATTTAGATTCCCTTTACAGTCTCTGAACATGTACTGCACTTTAATACTTTGAAATTTATTACAAGTTAATATTTTATAACCATTCTATTTAAAATGCAATACGGAGACATTATGCTTGTTTAAATGTCTAGTAGTCTTGAAAGTATGCTACTCTCTTAAAGTTGCATGAGATGACTTTCCATTCATTTAGAGTTCTTAGAATAGTGTCTACAATGAGACCAGTTGTCTTTCTAATTTCATTCATTGATGTACTCTCCTTTCTGTGTTCTCGACCATACTTATATCTTTTATTTTCCTAAACATTCCAGACATGCCACATGCTTTGTCTTCATGGCTTATAATTTCTAGTTGTGGCTGTTTGTTAGTTTTTTCTTCATTTCTAATTCTTTTTATCTCTCTTGTGAAAATATCAGTCTGAAGAGTTTATCATTATTTCTAAATGTTCAGACATTTGCTCATTTTTTACTTTTTCAAGAAGTTCTTTCTTGGCTATTTTAATAAGTTAACTCCATTGTCAAATACTTTCATGCCTAATATTTTTCTCTGTATCATTAAGTTTCTCTTTTTAAAAATAAAGGTACTGAGATAAGGAATTTAACTTGCACGATCAATTGCTTGTATTCCTATTAACACCATCTGGAACTAGAAACTCTGTTTTTCACTGAATGGTTGAATGAATTAACTATTAAGTGTTTGATAATTACAATTTATATATGTCTGTATATACATATGTGCATATGTATATACATACACACAAATTCTTGTTACTCCTTTTTTTTTTGCTTTTGGGGTCACACCCAGCAATGCACAGGGGTTATTCATGGTGGTGCTCAGGGGACCATATGGGATTCTGGGAATCAAATCTGGGTTGGCTGCATGTAAGGAAAACGCCCTACTCGCTGTGCTATTGCTTCAGCCCCGTTACTGCTGTTTTGATTGCATGATCTTTTTAAGGCAGATAGATAACATTATTCTGATAACTTGTGTTGATTTCTGAATTATTTATAAAAAGACTAAGTGAGGGAATTGTCTTTAAGTGAAGCTAGAGTAACTAATGAAAATTTCATAGACTGGTAGAAAACACTCATTCTTGCACAAATTCTATTTAATTTCATTAACAGATTTTCTCTGTTGATAACAGATTAACCTCTTATCTCTAACTAATAAAAAATGAGGAATCTATAAAGTTTTAGGGAAAATATATCACATATACTTTATAATGTTATCATATAGTATTTTTAATTTTTATTTTCTCAAAGTGGTACATCTATGCTAAATAAGCCATAACATGAAAATAAATTCAGACCAAATAATCTTTTGTTATAATACCAATAACTAAAGGTTTGACATTATATTGAGAATAAATGTTTTATACTAAAATGTGTGCTTCTGAAATGTCCTATTACTTTTTTACCTCTTAACAATTAAGCTCTTATTGAATTAACATTAATTTAGCTTTCAGGTTTAGTAATTAGCAATTGCTTTCAGGTGTTCATCGTGAAATTTGACATATTTGTATTGTACATTATAATATCCAACAAAATATAGTTTTCATCCATTATGCAATTAACTTCTTATGCTTTATAACCCATTTCTCTTTTTCTCCCCCTCTGTAACTAATGCTTTGTCATATTCTAAGGCTTAGTTTTGTTTATTTTTTCATTTGATTTTCTATTCTCTGTGCTTTACATTTGAGTGAAGTCACACAATATTTATCTTTCTCTGTCCTACTTCATTTAGCATAATCCTTTAAGATTTATTTTTCAAGCAGAAAATTTTATCTGTTTGAAAAAACCAAGTAGTATTTAATTTGTATACACTCCATGATTTTAAGCATGCATATGTCATTGAGAACTCAGGATAGTGCCATAGTTGAGTATTGTAAATAATGTTTCTATGAATGGGGTGGAGGAGTCTTTTTAAATTGAAGTCTTTGTCTTCTTTGGATAAATGCTCAGATGGGAAGTAATTGAATCACTGAATATTTATAGTGTTAAGTTTTGGGGAATTATGCATATGCCTTTCCTTTGCTGCTACACCAAAGTCCATTCTCACTGACAGTGTGGAAGGGTTCTCTTCTCTCTATATCCTCATCAACACTTGTTTTTTGGGTGATAGCTGTGAGATGATATAATATTATTTTGGTTTTGTCTTTGTTCAGTGTTGTCAATATGTCCTTTATATTTTGGGGACTAAATAAAATATCATGACAGATATCTTTTTGACAGACAGAATTCTTAATCATTATATGTTGTCATCGTGGTCTTTTATTAATTCTTTTTGTTAAAGTTTATGTATTGTGAGCATAGCTATACCATTTCTGTCTATACTATCATTCGCCTGGAATATATATTTTATTTCTTTATTTTTATTCTATATGTATTCTTGCTCCAAAAAATAAAATCTCTTAACAGTGGCATCTAATTGATTGTTTTATATGGTAAACTTCTCTATGCCTTAATCGATAGCATAGTCTATTTGCTCCTCTCTTTCCCTTTTTTTAAAATTTATTTATTTATTGAATCACCATGAGAACAGTCACAAAGCCTTTCAGTTCAAGTCTCGGTCGGTCATACAATGATCAAACACCCGTCCCTTCACCAGTGCACATTTTCCACCACCAAGAACCCCAGTATAACCCCTCTCGCACTGTTCCCACTTGTGTGGCAGATTTCCACTTTCTTTCTCTCTACATTGATCGTATCCAATATTATGACAAAATACCCAACATTGTTATTTGGAATTTTCCCCAACATTCAGACCTGCCACAAAGACATCATTAGATAATTTGTTTTCTATTGCTGATTATGAAGAGCATATGATGTTGTGTGGCCATAATAGCAACTGTGGGAATTTGGATTTCTGATATTTTAGTAATAAACCTAGAAGTATTACTGCCAGAAGCCCCTGGGTTCTGAGACGGGTATGTGTGCCTCTGGGTTCATGGTCAGTCAGAAGCCAGAGGAGGCGTTTGAGGGTGGCAACCTGGATCATTGGCCTGGCGGAGAGCAGGGCCGATTCCACCCCCGATCCCATGAAGCCCCACATGCCTCGTCAATGCAGTGTCATACCTGGCTGTTTATTAGGCTCTAAAAGATGCAGCCTGCCACCATGCCGCCGTCACAAAGGGGGGCAGGCGGAGGGACAGACACCCTTTCCCTTCCAGGGCGGCATAGCACCATAGTTAAATACACGGTCCAGATACATTTTAGTTGGGCATTATATTTTGCTCATATTTTCCCACAACCATTCAAGCCTATTTTTCAGGGACAAATGCTAGATCATTTACTTTCCATTGATCACTTTGTATATAGGGGAATGTTGGAAAGTAGTCCTGGTACCCGCATGCCAGAGCCATGCTTGTAGAAGGTCAGGATCACCAGGAATCCATCTGGAGAAGGAGGGGAGACAGCACCTACCCCATCTGGGACCTCCCAGTGATTTTGGCTCTATATAGGGCCCGAAGAATTCTCCGGGAGTTGTGAAACCCTCCAGCTGGTTTTCTTCGCTGCTGTGTGCTGCAAGATGGTGCTGGGGGCAGGTTGTGGGTGAGACTTCCGGAATCAGAGGTTGCCTGGCAACCGGGGCGGCCCTATTGCGGTTCAGAAAATAGTCTTGGTACACACATGCCAGAGCTATGCTTGTAGAAGCTCATGGTCACTGGGATTCCATTTGGAGAAGGCAGGGAGACAGCACCTACCCCATCTGGGAGCTCCTGGTGTTATTGGCTCTGTATGGGACCCGGAGAATTCTCCAGGAGTTGTGGAGCCCTTCAGCCGGTTTTCTTCACTGCTTCGTGCTGTTCTTTCCCTTTGTTTACTTTCCTCTTTCTGCTAGAGAATTGATACCAGTCTTTAATGGTAAATATAAATTATTTTCTTTTGTGTATTTTGTTTTGTGATTCCCATCAGTTTCACCTATAACTCTCTGCTTATGACATTCTATTGAGGGTTTACAACTTCTAAAATTTTTAAGTATATCAAAGCTCTACATTTTTACTCCTTACTCCCATTTAGTAGCTTTTACATATTATTTCAAAAGTATTTTTTATAAATTATTGTCTCTAGTTAATTTTATTATTTTTGTACTTTTACCTTCATAATTTACTTATAAGTGAAGAATGCACTAATTTAATTTTTTCCAGTGAGAGCTTTTGTTTGTTTTCTTATTGTCATTTGCTATTTTTATTATTACTATAATAATTATTATTTTATTTTGCTTTTGGGGTTACAGTCAGTGATGATCTGGCATTACACCTGGCTCTACTTTTAGGAATTACTCCTGTGGTTCTTAGAGCACCATATTGGATGTCAGATAAAATTCAAGCTGGCTGCATGCAAGGCAGCTATACTACAAGCTATACTATCTCTTCAGTCCCACATTTTAATTTAGATATTTTTCATTAACACTTATTACAATCTTTATCTAGTGGCAAAAAAATTCTGTAGCTTTTATATGTCTGAGAATTTTTTTTCTTTTTGGGTCACCTGCCGATGCACAGGGGTTACTCCTGGTTCTGCAGTCAGGAATTACTCTTGGCAGTGCTTAGGAGACCATATGGGATGCTGGGAATCGAACCCAGGTCAGCTGCGTGCAAGGCAAATGCCCTACACGGTGTACTATCACTCCAGCTCCTTGTCTGAGAAATTCTTAACCATTTCTTTTATTATAAAAGTTTATATGATCAAATATTGAATTACAATGTTAAATTTTTTTCTTTCTGTACTTTTAACACTTTTTTATTTTTTTATTTTTATTTTTTTTTTTTTTGCTTTTTGGGCCATAATTTATTTCTTAGTGCTTATTTCTGGCTTTGCGCTCAGAGATCACTTCTGGAGAGGCTTATATGAGATTGACCGCATGCATGGCAAACACCCTGCCCAATGTACTATTTCTTCAGCCACATCCTTCCTATACCTTAATGTCTATCTCATTCAACAGATTTGGGAAGTTTTAGGCCATTATTTTCTCAAAACTTTTATCTTGAACTTTCTTCTCCTGATGACCTAGTCTTTGTTGAATATTATTTATTTGATGTTGTTAGAGAGGTCTCAAAATGTCTTTAAATTTTTTTTGAATAAATCATAGAGCTGTCAAGGTGAGTTCTGTGATTCAGATGTCAGTTGAGGGGAAATTCCAGTGGGTTTCTTGGAAGAGTTGCTCTCAGCACTTTGGCGATGACAGTGCTGAGGATAAGCCTGGGTTATTCTGCATGAAAGCAGGAACTCCTACCCTTTGAAATATCTCCCTAATTTTCCTCCATGAAACCTGGGCTTTTGTAAATATGTAAATCCAAGAAAACGTTAATATCCAGCCCATGAGTTGCAATTTGTATTAGCTCATTTATAGCTACAACATGCAGCTCAATCACAGGTTTCTTTACATTTCAGAATCTGCTGCTCTGTGTCCATTAGTGGTGTCCTTCACCATTATGCTTTTTGATGACAACGAATAAGTCATACATCTTTTGCCTCTGATCTCAAATCATGGTGGTAAGTTTCCTACTCCATGAACTATCATTTTCTTTCTATATAAAGAGTATCTCTACCTTTAGTGAAAACTCACCTAATTTGTCCATTTCCCCTACTACTTGAAAATCACTTAATCACTTAATCACTTAGCTTCCCGTTAGTCGTCGATTTGCTCGAGCAGGCCCCAGTAATGTCTCCATTTGTCCCTGTCGCGTGCTAGTGTAGCCCAATGGCATCTGTTAGCTCCGGGAACATGAAGGGCCTCAAACCAATCGTTCATGATCTTGACGAAGAAGTCTGACCATCTGGTAGGTGGGCGGCCACGCGGTCTTTTGACATCCCGTGGAATCCAGTCAGTAACAGCTCTAGTCCAACGGTCGTCTTTAAATCTCATTACGTGACCAGCCCATCTGATTTTCGACACCTTGGCATATGAGACAGCATCCCTGATCCTTGATCATCGCCGGATGTCAGAACTCTGGATTCTTTCTCTCATTTGAGTGAAACGTGATATTCCAAGCATAGCTCTTTCTATTCTTCTTTGGGAGACCTGAATAGCGTTCTCATCTTGTTTGCATAGGGCCCAGGTCTCTGAGGCATATGTTAATGCAGGAAGAACAGTGGAATCAAAGAGATGTGCCCAGAGCCGGAGGTTCTTCGTCCTCTTAGCTATTTCTTCGACGTTCTTGAAGGCGTTCCAAGCCACTCTCTTCCTCCTGCGCAGCTCGGGTGCCAGGTCATTTGTCATGTTGACCTCTCAACCTAGGTACACATAGCTGTTGCATTCGGACATGGTCGTTCCATTGAGAGCGAATAGGGCGTCAGGAACAAGGCTGTTTCTCATAAACATTGTCTTCGTAAGATTCAGCTGTAGTCCTACCTTTCCACACTCATGGTCACAGTCGGCCAGCATTTGTGCCGCTTGGCTGATGTTTGGTGTTATTAAAACAATGTCATCAGCAAAGCGGAGGTGGTATAGTTGCCGACCATCTATCTTCACTCCCATTCCTTCCCATTCCAGTCGTCGCATGATGTTCTTGAGGGTGGCACTGAAGAATTTCGGTGAAATGGTATCACCCTGCCGCACCCCTCTCTTGACATCAACGATCACTTCTTTGTAGAATGGTGAGATCCTGGTAGTGAATCCGCAATACAGCTCACGGAGGATCCTGATGTATTGGGCTTGAATGCCCTGATTGGCTAGGGCTTCAATGACCACTTCCGACTCAACAGAATCAAAGGCCTTCTTTAAATCAATGAACGTTAAACAGAGTGGCATCTTGAACTCCCGAGAAACCTCAATGAGCTTGGTTATTGTGTGGATATGGTCGATGGTGCTGAATCCTTTGCGGAACCCTGCTTGCTCGCATGGTTGTCCTTCATCTAGTGTTCTGCCAATCCTATTTAGGATGACTCGAGTGAACAACTTGTAGATGACAGACAATAGGCAGATGGGGCGATAGTTGCCAATGTCATGGATGTCTCCCTTCTTGAACAGTAGTACGGTCCTGCTGGTTTTCCATTGGGATGGAACCTTGCATTGAGAAAGGTAGCGAGTGAAGAGCCGAGCCAGTGTATTGATGAGTACTGACGGCAGGTTCTTCAGGTGTTCAGGTCTGACCTTGTCTGGGCCAGGTGCTGTTTGTTTCTTTACCAACGAAATGGCGTATCGGATTTCGGAAGGGAGAACGTTGGGAACGACATATCCATCCTGTGGAATTTGGTATGTCAGCAAGTGGACATGGCTATCGAAGAGATTTGAGTAGAAGTCATGGATAATCTTCTCCATTGCCATTCTGGAGGATGTGATGGATCCATCAGGACGTCGGAGGGCAGTCATCTTGGTCTTGTAGTTGGCGAAGGACAGGTGGGCGTTACGAATACTTTTCCCGGCTTCTGCCGCATCTACCAGTACTTCTGCTCTTCTCTCTTTGAGGTCTTCCTTGATCGCATCTCTGCACTGCTTTGCGAGCTCGGACGTTAGCTTGCGGTTGCCTGAGGCATGCGCCAAACCACGCTGGCGAATTAGCTCAAGAGTTTTCGAAGATAGGCGATTTTTTGTGGCTATCTCTCTCTTGGCGTTCCTCGCACATTCATGGAGGTGCTGAACCAGTCGATCGTATTCCTCGTCAATGTTGTCAACAATGGCATCTTCCCATGTTGCCGCAATAGTGCCAAAGAGTTCCCAGTTGGTGGTCATTCTGGGAGTTCTCTTTTTGAACTTTGCAGCCCTTTCTCCCCGCTCTGTGAAGTAGAATTTTGCACGAAGGAGACGGTGGTCCGATCACGTTCGAAATTTTGGGACAACAGCGACATCAGTCAGGCAAAACCGTCGATTGATTATGATGTGGTCTATTTCGTTGTGGAATCGTCCACCAGGAGACTCCCATGTCCATTGTTTAGATTCTTCCTTCTGGAACTGTGAGTTACCATGAATGGTCTTGGTCGACATGATGAACTCAGACAGTCTCTCACCCTGTTCGTTCCATTCTAGGCCATGGGTCCCGATGTGAAGTTCTTCAGCTGATCTTCTCGGTCCTATCTTGGCATTAAAATCACCCACAATGATCTTGGAGAAGGTGTGGTCTTCTTTATAGAACTTCTCTAGCTCCATGTAGAACTTCTCGATTTCTCTTTCATCATAATGAGATGTTGGTGCGTAGGCAACGAAGATAGAAACTGCAGGCAGTGAGCCACATCTATTCAAATGTAAACGTCCGATTCGGGTTGTTAGGCATTCGAATGAATCAATGCTCTTGGCCATGTTTGTGTTGACAAGGACACCGACGCCTCCAACACCTCTTTTATCGCATGTTCCGAGGAACAATTCTTCTCCAGTGTCGAAAACGGCATGGTGAGATTCGTGCCTTCTTGTCTCGGTCAGACCAATGATGTCGTACTTCATCATTCACGCTTGTACCATCAGGTTGAACCATCAGACACTACTTCTACTACCCAGCCGTCACCACACTCCAGGACGCTTTCCGGACCAGAGTGGCAGCTCCGGCCGAGACCCACGCACAACTGAAGACCCACAGAACAAGATAAGCGGAACTCTCTGAGACCTTGGACTCCAGGCTCCGCGGACCCAGGGACAGAGCTTCTCTGCTTGCTCCCACCACCACAGGTGACAAAGGGATTCTAATCAGGAGCCCCACCCTACCCTGCCCTGTCTGCTTCCATCAACCACCCAGGGATCGAATTGTGCACAGGAGACCCACCCTACCCAGATAAATACCCCACTGGCAGACTTCCACTCTCGACACTACTTCCACTACCCAGCCGTCGCCACACTCCAGGATGCTTTCCGGACCCACGTGGCCGCTTGCGGCCGCGCGAGACATCATAAGACACTAAATACCCATCTTCCGGAATTGTCGTACCATATTTGATAGGGTTCAAATATGGTAACACCTACAAGGGTGATTAGAGGTTGCCCCAAAAGCCTCTATCCCTCTCGGAAAGACTGGCAAGCTACCAAGAGTATTCCTTCTACACGGAAGAGTCTGGCAAGCTATCCGCTGTGTATTCGATATGCCAAAACCAGTAACTACAACTGGTCTCATTCACCTGACCCTGAAGGCTTCACCGACATGGCAGCACTGAGAAGGATGAGAAAGGAGAGGCCGACAAAATCTCAAGGCCGACCTAGGCTGCCACAACGAAGGAAGACAAAAATGATCGTCTGTACTTTCAATGCACATACGCTACTTGAAAATAATTCTTAAAATTGTTATGATGGATGCTCTGAGTGTTGTGTGAAATGACCAGATCTACACCAGGTAGTATTTGGGGAGGGGGTTAACTGGAATTGAACACAGGGTATCACAATTATAAAAGATGTGTTACACCACTTTGAGCTACATTCCTGATGCAAGAAGCTACTTCATTTTTTTCTACATAGTTGATTTCTCTCCTGGTATTGTACTCATTGTTGCTATTTCTTCAGATCTTGAGATGTACACTTAGGTGTTGATTTTATCTTTTTCTGGTTTTTTAATTTAGGTATATATTGCTCTGAGGTTTCCTCTAAAGTATGGCTTTTTCTGTGTTCCATAGGTTTTGACAACTTCTTTCTTTATTATCATTAATCTCAAGGAACTTTTAAAATGTCTTTCTTGATTGCCTCTTTCAGTTGTTATTTAGTAGCATGTTGTTCAGTCCCCAGGTGTTAATTTCTCCACATCTTCTTTTTTCATGTTTAATTTTTTTTATCTCTTTGACATTTCATCTTATAGAATACTTGGTATGATTTTTTATGTCTGTGGATTTCTGTAGGTTTGTCTTATGCCCTATTACATGGTCTATCCTGGAGAATGTTCCATAGTCATTAAAGAAGAATGTGTACTTGCCTTTTTTGTTGATATAAGGTTCTTTATAAATCCACTGGTCCCAGTTCTTCTAGTTCTTCATTTAGTGCTCTTATGTCTTTACTGACATTATGTCTAGTTAGCCTGTCCAGTAATGACAGTGTGGCCCCCCACTACTACTGTGTTTCTATCCATATATTTTTTCTTTAGGATTGTGATCCAAAGTTTTATAAGCTTGGCTGATCCAACATGTCGGGGTCCTGGCCAGTCATCCCCAGCACACTGGAGTGTGATCTGAAGTCACCGGACTTACTCACTATGGGAGAGGGAGTGGGAAGGGGAGAAGCTTCTGCCCTGGACCTCTGCTCACCGCGGGATTCCTGCCTCCCGCAGCCGTGGTAGATAAAGAAACTGGGAAAGAACACCAAAGAGGGGGTGAGTCTGATGGTCAAGCATAGAGGGGGTGAGTCTGATGGTCAAGCATTTCTCCGTTTATTGTCTCTTACACAGGGGGTTTAGGCACATAATCGGGGGACATTCCACGCATGTATCATGCTTATCTCGGCAAGCTCAGTACAGATGCTAGTTAATAATGTGTATTCTTCTATCTCAGGGCCGAGTTAATTAGCTCAGGCAAATGTTAACTGTCATGCCTCTCATCCTATTGTCTCCTCAACCAGAGTGCCTATGTGTGTGGAATGCTGGGGCAAGCCCCTGGGTCCCTGTAAACAGGGCCCGCTCTTGCTATCAAGGGCAGGGCGTTTGGTCAAAGTTTCAGGCTGGCTGCTGAGTCCCCAAAAACCAACATTTGCTGTGCATATGTTAATTAAATGTAGTACTTCCTGGTGTATTGTTTCCTTCACCAATACTTTGTGGCCGTCCCTATCTCTAGTTTCTTTAGATTAAATGGTGTTTGGTCTGATACAAGTATGGCTGTCACAGCTTTTTCTGTTTACTCTTGGCTTGTATGATTATTTCCATCCTTGCACGCTAAGACTTTGTCTATCCTATCAATTTAGATGTGCTTCTTGTAAGCAACAAATGGGAGAATCTTGTTTCATGTTCTAACCTGCTACTCTGTTTTTCAATGGGAGTGTTCTGCTCACTGGCAATCAAAAAATTATTGATATTAAGAGCTGTGTTGCCATTTTACTGTGTGGATTTATATGAGTTTCTATCTCCTTCTGACACAGCAGTTGGGTTCCTTAGTTTCCCTATTGGTCTTTGAGTTTTATCGATGTTAATGTTGAAGATTTAGATTCCCAGTTACTCAAGAACTGATATATTCAGTTTGTTATACCAGAGGGCTACTGATAATATCTTTGTTGTTCAGATTATTTCCTTGAGCAAGTAGTGCTAATAGACTATGACAAAGAGGTTTTGAATTAGTAATTCCATTTACTTGACTGAGAAGACTTATAACACTGTATAATGTCAGTGATATATGTTTGTTTCATCCACTGGCTTCAATATGAAGCATGTTCCATAATTATCTTGCATAGATGCTGTGTAAATATGGTTTTATGTCCAGAGAATTGGAGCTGATGTCATAGCAGGACGACACCCATATCTTGGTGGAGGGGTCAGTGAAAAGGTATCCCTCAAGGTTTTGGGTCCGAGGCTTTCCATCTAGACTTGGACATTGTGAGAGAGAGAAGGGTGGAGTCAACATTGTAATATTCTTTAAATTGTGAAAGATTGTGAAATGGTAAATGAGATTGATGAATATTCTATGTCATGAACTCTTCCCAGTTATTTTATCATTTAATAACATTGATGTACTTTATAGAACCATTTCAAGAAACTGATTATCACACAAATAATATTCTATCTACAGAATGCAACCATAATGTGATAAGTTGAATGTGATTATTTTTACATAAATGCTGAACAGTTTTATATTTATTCTTAAATTCATTTCAGAATCCTCATGATAAGACATGAGCGTAATTTAAATTTTTTTTGAGAGAGATGAAAAAATTCACAGATCCTCTAGCTTACAAATAACCTCAGGAGAGTATTAAACATACATTAACTTTTTACTTGTATGAGAGCCATTATTTTATTGAAAAAAAAAAAAAAGAAAACCTGGGTCAGAGAGGAAGTACAGTGTATAGGTCACTTGCCTTGCATGCCCCAGCTTTGGTTCCTGGAACCTCATATCGTCTCCCGAGCCTTCCTTATGTTACAGGAAAAATGGTTACATCTCATTTTGATGAAGCAACATAGAAAACAATTCTTGCATTATATTCTCTCAATGTATCCAGAGCCGCCTCAAACAAAACAGAACAAATAAATGTTTAATAACAAAAAAAGGACATCTGTGGTCAGAGGGTAATGTATGTGCTTGCATTGCTTGTAGGCAACCAAGATTCAATCCCTGACATACCAGATGATCCCAGCATGATCCCTGATAACAACCGGAATAAGCACTCAGCATAGCTGGCTATGACCCCAAAA
Source organism: Sorex fumeus (assembly GCF_029834395.1). Taxonomy (NCBI): domain Eukaryota; kingdom Metazoa; phylum Chordata; class Mammalia; order Eulipotyphla; family Soricidae; genus Sorex; species Sorex fumeus. The sequence continues at coordinate 18,207,841 of NW_026606322.1, forward strand.
CACAATTTTCAAAAAAGAACATCTCTTAATCAAATTTTTTGGTTCACTCTTTTCCAGTCATTTCAAGTCAGATTTTTAAGTCAATAATTTTCAAAAAGCAGTTAGACTCCCTTTTTCCCCAAATCCACACCAGCACTGATCTTGTTCTTTTAGATGTGTACAGTCTCTGCCGTGTGAACAATATATCATTGTCGTTGTTTTGTTCTTTTGATTTGCATCTCTCTGATGATTAGCTATGCAGAGCATTTTTTTCATGTGCCTTTGATCATTTGCATTTTTTTCTTCCAGGAAGCTTTGGTTCCCTTTTTTTCTCTCTATTTTTTGATGGCGTTAGATGCTTTTTTTTTTTTATAATGTTCTACCAGTGCCTTAAACATCTTTATTAACCTCTTACCAGATGGGTTTGGGATAAGTAAGTTTTGTATAAGGGCTGTCTTTGTATCTTGATCACTGCTTCTTTTGAAGTGCAGAAACTTATTAGTTTAATATCCTCCAATTTGTTTATCTTTGCTTCTGCTTCCTCATTCATTGTTGGTGAGAATGCTTACTGGTCTAGAATTTTTAAAAACAATATGGGCACTCCACAGCTTAAGAGCTTGGAGAAGGACCAAAAGAAGGAGCACAACCCGAACAGGAGAAAGGAAATAATAAAACTCAGAGCAGAGATTAACGAGATGGAAACCCAAAATACAATCCGAAAGATCAATGAAACCAAAAGCTGGTTCTTTGAGAAAATTAACAAGATCGATAAGCCTCTAGCAAAACTCACAAAGAAAGAGAGAGAGAAAACCCGAATAAACCGAATCAGAAATGAAAAGGGGGTCATTACAACAGAAACCACAGAAATTCAGAGGATCCTCAGGGAGTACATTGAGAAGCTTTATGCCACGGAACATCAAAACCTCGAGGAAATGGATAAATTCCTAGACTCCTACAGACTCCCAAGGCTGAACCAAGAAGACCTGGAATACCTGAACAGACCTATCACCATCAAGGAAATTGAAATGATAATAAAAATTCTCCCCAAACACAAAAGTCCTGGCCCAGATGGATTCACTAGTGAATTCTTCCAAATCTTTAAAGAGGACTTACTCCCGATGCTCTTTAAGCTTTTCCACGAAATTGAAATATCAAAAACACTTCCAAACAGTTTCTACGAAGCAAATATCACACTGATACCAAAAGCAGACAGAGATACCACAAAGAAAGAGAATTACAGGCCGATATCCCTGATGAACACAGATGCAAAGATCCTTAACAAACTACTAGCAAATAGAATCCAACTACTCATCAAAAAGATCATACACCATGACCAAGTAGGATTCATCCCAGGGAAGCAAGGATGGTTTAACATTCGGAAATCAACATAATCCACCATATCAACAAAAGAAAAGATAAAAAGCATATGATCATATCAATAGATGCAGAGAAAGCATTTGATAAGATCCAGCACCCCTTTATGATGAAAACCCTAGCCAAAATGGGTATAGAGGGGACCTTCCTCAACATAATTAAAGCCATCTACCACAAGCCTACAGCAAGCATCATCCTCAATGGGGAAAAACTGAGAGCCTTCCCTCTAAGATCAGGGACGAGACAGGGATGCCCACTCTCTCCACTGCTGTTCAATATAGTACTGGAAGTACTTGCAATAGCGATTAGGCAGGAAAAAGATATTAAGGGCATTCAGGTAGGAAAGGAAGAAATCAAGCTCTCACTATTCGCAGATGATATGATACTCTACATAGAGAACCCAATAACTTCCACCAAAAAACTCCTAGAAACAATAGACTCGTATAGTAAAGTTGCAGGTTATAAAATCAATACCCAAAAGTCCATGGCTTTCCTATACGCAAACAGTGAGAGAGAAGAAAGCAACATGAAAAAAACAATCCCGTTCACAATTGTGCCCCAGAAAATCAAGTACCTAGGAATCAGCTTAACTAAGGAAGTAAAGGACCTGTACAAAGAAAACTACAAAACGCTACTTCAGGAAATAAAAGAGGACATGAGGAAATGGAAAGATATCCCCTGCTCATGGGTCGGGAGACTTAACATTGTCAAAATGGCAATACTACCGAAAGCATTGTATAAATTCAATGCAATCCCTATAAGGATACCCATGACATTCTTCAAAGAAATGGAGCAAACACTCCTGAAATTTATATGGAACAATAAGCCCCCACGAATAGCTAAAGCAATTCTTGGGAAAAAGAAAATGGGAGGAATCAACCTCCCGAACTTCAAACTGTACTACAAAGCAGTAATAATTAAAACAGCATGGTACTGGAACAAAGGCAGAACTGCAGACCAATGGAACAGGGTTGAATACACTGACATCTCCCCTCAATCATATGCTCATCTAATCTTTGATAAAGGTGCAAGTAATGTGACGTGGAGTAAGGAAAGCCTCTTTAATAAATTGTGTTGGCTTCACTGGACGGCTACATGCAAAAAAATAGGCTCAGAACTCTGCCTAACACCATGTACAAAAGTAAGATCAAAATGGATTAAAGACCTCAACATCAGACCAGAAACCATAAGGTACATTGAAGATAAAGTTGGCAAAACCCTCCATGACATTGAAGCTAATGGTATCTTCAAAGATGCCACGCCACTGGCCAAGCAAGTGAAAACAGAGATAGATAAATGGGACTATCTTAAACTAAGAAGCTTCTGCACCTCCAAAGAAACAGTGACCAAAATACAAAGACAGTCTACAAAATGTGAAAGGATATTCGCTGAATACACATCTGACAAGGGGTTGATATCCAGGATATACAAAATACTGGTTAAACTCCACAAGAAGAAAACATCCAACCCCATCCAAAAATGGGGCAATGAAATGAACAGAAACTTTCTCAAAGAAGAAATCCGAATGGCAAAAAAGCACATGAGAAAATGCTCTACATCATTAATCATCAGGGAGAGGCAGATCAAAACCACAATGAGATACCATCTCACACCTCAGAGTCTGGCCCACATTCAAAAGAGCAAAAGCAACCGATGCTGGCATGGATGTGGCGAGAAAGGGACACTCCTTCACTGTTGGTGGGAATGTCCACTGGTTCAGCCCTTCTGGAAAACAGTATGGACGATTCTCAAAAAATTAGAAATTGAGCTCCCATTTGACCTAGCAATACCACTCCTGGGAATATATCCCAGAGAGGCAAAAATGTATAGTCGAAGTGACATCTGCACTTGTTTGTTCATTGCAGCACTCTTTACAATAGCCAGAAACTGGAAGAAACCTGAATGCCCAAGAACAGATGACTGGTTAAAGAAACTTTGGTACATCTACACAATGGAGTACTATGTAGCTGTTAGAAAAGATGAAGTCATGAAATTTACCTACAAGTGGTACAATATGGAAAGTATCATGCTAAGCGAAATGAGTCAGAAAGAGAGGGATAGGCATAGAAAGATTGCATTCATCTGGGGGATATAAAGTAACAAAGTATGAGATTAATACCCAAGAATAGCTGATATCAGCACCAGGAGGATTACTCCATAACTTAGAGGCCAGCCGGGTATCCTAGAGGAAAGGGCTATTCAGATAGAGAAGGGAGCACCAAATAAAGGATGTTTGGAGGATCCTCCCAGGAGGGGAGATGCATGTCGAAAGTAGACTATGGACTGAACATGTTTGCCACTCAATGCCTCTTTTGCAGACCACAACACCCAAAAGGAGAGAGAGAACACAGGGGATTGATTGCCCTGCCACAGAGACAGGGGGGATGGGGGGATGGGGGTGGGAGGGATATTATCCATGGTGGTGGAAAATGGGCACTGGTGGAGGGATGGGTATCTGATCATTGTATAATTGAAACCAAAGCACAAAAAATTGTAAATCTACAACTTTAAAAAAAATAAAATAAAATAAGGGGAAAAAAATATGGGCACTCCTCAAAAAGCTAGAAATTGAGCTTCCATATAACCAAGCAATAACACTGCTGGGAATATGCCGTGGGGGCTCCAAAACACACAGAGAAGTATTGTCTGCACTTCTATGTCCATTGCAGCACTATTCACATTAGCCAAAATCTGTAACAGTTTGAGTTCCTAAGAATAGACTACTAGATAAAGAAAGTATGATACATTTATGCAATGGAATACTATGCAGCTTTTAGGAAAAATTTAAGTCATGAAATTTACTTATAAATGAATGGACATAAAGTATCAGTCTGAGTGAAATTATTAGAAGAAAAGAGACAATCATAGAATGATTGCACTCATTTGTGGGATACAAAAAACACAGTATGAGACAATTAGCCTTGGACAACAGAAATAAGGGTCAGTGTACCTGACCCATGGTTGGTATTTGTCATAAGTTGGAGGAACGGATACGGGACAGAGAAGGAAACAGTAAGACAATGAGAGTTAACTGTTCGCTCTAGACAAGAATTGAGTAGGTAAAGGTATAGGGATATACATGATAAACTTACAGTACCTGATGACAAAAAGGAAAGAGAAAATAGAAGAAAAATGCCTTATGTAGAGGCAAATAGGGTTGGGGGGAATGAAAGGAGGGAAATATTGCACAATATAGTAGGGAATGTACAGTGGTGAAGGGATGGATGTTCAAACTATTACCCAATCATGGACAACTTTGTAATTGTTTATATCATGGTGATTAAATAAAAATTTAAAGTAATCAGACTTTCATTAATATTCTCTTATTTTTATAAAAATAAAACCTTGCTCATTTTGTTCTTTGCTATATCCTAAGAAAAATTTATAATAGAGAAATATATGAGGAAAATACTAGTAGCTTTAAATATTAAAATACTTAAAGTTGTCCAAGAAACTAAACGGCCAAAAGTTAGGTATATGGGAGACACACCCACAAACCACCTCTGGCTCAGCTGTATAATTGGAGGCATGGCCTCTCTGGTTCCTGATCGAACTGTTTAATGGCCATGATCCCAGGGACTCAGAAACGAATCTCGGAACCCAAAGGCTTCTGGCAGAAATGTGTCTTGTTCCTGCAGTAGGTTACTGGCGCTGGGCCACTCCAGGTGGGAATAGGTTTCGTGCCTTGGCCTGTTCCCCCTGGTGGCCTGGTGACCACCATCCTCCAGAGGCCACTGGACAGTCAGGTTTGGGCCTGCAGTGACGAGACACACGGGGCCTCACCACATAGGGGTGGAGCCGACTCTTTCTCTCCATCCCAACGAGACCCCAAGTTGCTGCCTACAAACGGCCTCTCTGGCTCCTGATCATGCTGATTAATAGCCATGATACCGAAGACTCAGAAACAAATCTTGAAACCCAGTGGCTTTAAGCAGAAATGCATCTGGACTGCATACAAGATGGCCACCAGCTCAGGCTTATTGGAAAGCCAGGTATGAGCCAGCAGTGATGGGGCAACTGCAGTCTCATGGGAAGGGGGGGCAGTACCGGCTCATCCTTCACGCCCTACTGAGGCCACAAGTTGCCTCCCACAAGCGGCTTTCTGGCACAGCTATGGCTCCAGAGGCAAAAGGACTTAATCCAGAGTCCAAAAGTTTGCGGCAGAAAAGTGAATGGACCATGCGTTAAACTATGGCTCCATGCCTCCCCAGGATGGAAAGGCTGTTGCTCCCTTCAGCTTCCCCACCTCCGGAAGCAAGGTGGCTGCCACCTCAGAGCTTATTGGAAAGCCAGGTATAAACCAGTAGTGAAAGGGGCAACTGCAGTCTCATGGGAAAGGGGACAGTACCAGCTCATCCTTCATGCCCTACCGAGGTCATGAGTTTCCCCCCACAAGTGGCTCTCTGGCACGGCCATGGCTCCAGAGGCAAAAGAACTTAGTCCAGAGCCCAGAAGCTTGCAGAAGAAAAGTGAATGGACCATGCGTTAAACTACGGCGCCATGCCTCCCTGGGAGGGAAAGGGTATTGCTCCCTTCTGCCTTTTCCATGCCTGGCAGCAAGGTGGCCACCACCTCAGCGCTTATTGGAAAGCCAGATATGAGCTGGCAGTGATGGAGAAACTGCAGTCTCATGGGAAGGGGGGGTGGTATCTGCATGTCCTTCACACCGTACTGAGGTCACAAGTTACCCCCAGGAGTGGCTCTCCAGCATGGCCATAACACCAGACACACAGAGAAACCAATCTCGTAATTATCTGCCTCTTTACAGAAATCCAAAGTTGTAGCCGTATGACATTATATGATTCTTATAACCAGCTATAGAAAGCAAAATATTTCACAATGCCTTTTCAACAATTCTGATTATTTGAGGGGAAATTCTAAACAATAATGGTGCATCTTTTCTCGATATAGTGAATGTAATCAATGTAGAGAAGAGTTAAGTAGAAATCATCTGCCTCACAGGCATTTGGAGGGGTGGGAGAGGGAACTGGGGTTCTTGGTGGTGAAAAATGAGTACTGGTGAAGGGAAAGGTGTTTGATCATTGTATGACTGAGACTTAAACCTGAAAGCTTAGTAACTTTTCCCACAGTGATTCAATAAATAAATATAAAAAGGAAAAAATAAATAAAATATAAAAAAAATTAAGGTGGAGTTCATGCCCAATTCAATCAGCTCATCAGTGTCTGAATAAATGTCAGTACTCCTACAAAAAAATATTTACAGTTGAAATATTTAAGGGTTAGGTGAATGGTACAAGCGCGAATGATCAAGTACGACATCATTGGTCTGACCGAGACAAGAAGGCACGAATCTCACCATGCCGTTTTCGACACTGGAGAAGAATTGTTCCTCGGAACATGCGATAAAAGCGGTGTTGGAGGCATCGGTGTCCTTGTCAACACAAACTTGGCCAAGAGCATTGATTCATTTGAATGCCTAACAACCTGAATCGGACATTTACATTTGAATAGATGTGGCTCACTGCCTGCAGTTTCTATCTTAGTTGTCTACGCACCAACATCTCATTATGATGAAAGAGAAATCGAGAAGTTCTACATGGAGCTAGAGAAGTTCTATAAAGAAGACCACACCTTCTCCAAGATCATTGTGGGTGATTTTAATGCCAAGATAGGACCGAGAAGATCAGCTGAAGAACTTCACAGCGGCACCCATGGCCTAGAATGGAATGAATAGGGTGAGAGACTGTCTGAGTTCATCATGTCGACCAAGACCATTCATGGTAACTCACAGTTCCAGAAGGAAGAATCTAAACGATGGACATGGGAGTCTCCCGGTGGACGATTCCACAACGAAATAGACCACAGCATATCCAATCGATGGTTTTGCCTGACTGATGTCGCTGTTATCCCAAAATTTCGAACGGGATTGGACCACCGTCTCCTTCGTGCAAAATTCTACTTCACAGAGCGGGGAGAAAGGGCTGCAAAGTTCAAAAAGAGAACTCCCAGAATGACCACCAACTGGGAACTCTTTGGTACTATTGCAGCAACATGGGAAGATGCCATTGTTGACAACATTGACGATGAATACGATCAACTGGTTCAGCACCTCCATGAATGTGCGAGGAACGCCAAGAGAGACATAGCCACAAAAAATCGCCTATCTTCGAAAACTCTTGAGCTAATTCGCCAGCGTGGTTTGGCGCATGCCTCAGGCAACCGCAAGCTAACGTCCGAGCTCGCAAAGCAGTGCAGAGATGCGATCAAGGAAGACCTCAAAGAGAGAAGAGCAGAAGTACTGGTAGATGCGGCAGAAGCCGGGAAAAGTATTCGTAACGCCCGCCTGTCCTTCGCCAACTACAAGACCAAGATGACTGCCCTCCGACATCCTGATGGATCCATCACATCCTCCAGAACGGCAATGGAGAAGATTATCCATGACTTCTACTCAAATCTCTTCGATAGCCATGTCCACTTGCCGACATACCAAATTCCACAGGATGGATATGTCGTTCCCAACGTTCTCCCTTCCGAAATCCAACACGCCATTTCGTCGGTAAAGAAACAAACAGCACCCGGCCCAGACAAGGTCAGACCTGAACACCTGAAGAACCTGCCGTCAGTACTCATCAATACGCTGGCTCGGCTCTTCACTCGCTACTTCTCTGAATGCAAGGTTCCATCCCAATGGAAAACCAGCAGGACCGTACTACTGTTCAAGAAGGGAGACATCCATGACATTGGCAACTATCGCCCCATCTGCCTATTGTCTGTCATCTACAAGTTGTTCACTCGAGTCATCCTAAATAGGATTGGCAGAACACTAGATGAAGGACAACCATGCGAGCAAGCAGGGTTCCGCAAAGGATTCAGCACCATCGACCATATCCACACGATAACCAAGCTCATTGAGGTTTCTCGGGAGTTCTAGATGTCGCTCTGTTTAACGTTCATTGATTTAAAGAAGGCCTTTCATTCTGTTGAGACGGAAGCAGGCATTGAAGCCCTAGCCAATCAGGGCATTCAAGCCCAATACATCAGGATCCTCCGTGAGCTGTACTGCGGATTCACTACCAGGATCTCACCATTCTACAAAGAAGTGATCGTTGATGTCAAGAGAGGGGTGCGGCAGGGTGATACCATTTCACCAAAACTCTTCTGTGCCACCCTCGAGAACATCATGCGATGACTGGAATGAGTAGGAATGGGAGTGAAGATAGATGGTCGGCAACTACACCACCTCCGCTTTGCTGAAGACATTGTTTTAATAACACCAAACATCAGCCAAGCGGCACAAATGCTGGCCGACTTTGACCGTGAGTGTGGAAAGGTAGGACTACAGCTGAATCTTACGAAGACAATGTTTATGAGAAACAGCCTCGTTCCTGATGCCCCATTCGCTCTCAATGGAACGACCATCTCCGAATGCAACAGCTATGTGTACCTAGGTCGAGAGGTCAACATGACAAATGACCTGGCACCCGAGCTGCGCAGGAGGAAGAGAGTGGCTTGGAACGCCTTCAAGAACGTCGAAGAAATAGCTAAGAGGACGAAGAACCTCCGGCTCTGGGCACATCTCTTTGATTCCACTGTTCTTCCTGCATTAACATATGCCTCAGAGACCTGGGCCCTATGCAAACAAGATGAGAACGCTATTCAGGTCTCCCAAAGAAGAATAGAAAGAGCTATGCTTGGAATATCATGTTTCACTCAAATGAGAGAGAGAATCCGGAGTTCTGACATCCGTCGATGATCAAGAATCAAGGACACTGTCTCATATGCCAAGGTGTCGAAAATCAGATTGGCTGGTCACGTAATGAGATTTAAAGACTACCGCTGGACTAGAGCTGTTAGTGACTGGATTCCACGGGATGTCAAAAGACCGCGTGGCCGCCCACCTACCAGATGGTCAGACTTCTTCGTCAAGATCATGAACAATCGGTTTGAGGCCCTTCATGTTCCTGGAGCGAACAGATGCCTTTGGGCTACACTAGCATGCGACAGGTACAAATGGACACATTACTGGTGCCCGCTCGAGCAAATTGACGACTAACGGGAAGTTAAGTGATTAAGTGATGAAATATTTAAAATGGAACTTGCGGAATTTCATGCTTTAAGCTAAAATTTCTGTATGTAAAAATCAATATATTTAGACCATTGTATATTAAATAGAATTCTGAACTATGTTGGTATAAAATTATTAACAAGAGTTTTTATACCACACTAGAAATAATCCAATTGATGATCTAAAAAAACTCCCATTTGGTAGCTGGAGGAATTGTACAGAGGATAGAATGCTTGCTTTGCATACAGCTGAGTTAGATTTGATCCCAGGCACCCATATGTTATCTGAACCCTAACAGGGGTAATCACCAAATAATGCAAAATATGGTCCTAAACCATGCAAATAAAATAGAACAATTAAATTTTCCCATTTATTATTTTTAATTTCTGTGAACAAATTGTTAATCATAGTTGTCTTAATCCACTTGTGAATTATATTTTCAAAGCCAAATGATTCTGTGATTTTTATCTTGCTAAAAATTAATATCTAGAAAAATATATACTTTTTCACAAATTAATTGATATAATTTACCTTTCTGAAATTATTTTTAATAGATAAAAGCCAAGATAGTCAATTTTTAAATTGTCTTTAAGAGGACTGTGCATAACTATAAGTCACTGTCACTGTCACTGTCCTCCCGTTGTTCATCGATTTGCTCGAGCAGGCGCCAATAACATCTCACAACAAATTGTGAGACTTGTTGTTACTGTGTTTGGCATATCAAATACGTCACGGGTAGCTTGCCAGGCTCTGCCGTGCGGGCGAGATACTCTCGGTAGCTTGCCAGGCTCTCCGAGAGGGAAGGAGGAATCGAACTTGGGTCGGCCATGTTGGCTGCTTGCAAGGCAAACGCCCTACCTGCTGTGCTATCGCTCCAGCCCAAAGCCCAAAGTAATAATATTTTGCTCGAAAGTAAGTAAAGGCCCTCCCGTTGATCATCGATTTGCCTGAGTGGGCCCAGTAACATCTCCATTGGAGACTTTGTTGTTACTGTGTCTGGCATATCGAACACTCTTGGTAGCTTGCTGGGCTCTCCGAGAGGGGCGGAGGAATCGAACTTGGGTCGGCCATGTTGGCTGCTTGCAAGGCAAACGCCCTACCTGCAGTGCTATCACTCCAGCCCAAAGCCCAAAGTAATAATATTTTGCTCGAAAGTAAGTAAAGGCCCTCCCGTTGATCATCGATTTGCCCGAGTGGGCCCAGTAACGTCTCCATTGGAGACTTTGTTGTTACTGTGTCTGGCATATCGAACACTCTTGGTAGCTTGCTGGGCTCTCCAAGAGGGGCGGAGGAATCGAACTCGGGTCGGCCATGTTGGCTGCGTGCAAGGTAGATGCCCTACCCGCTGTGCTATCGCTCCTGCCCCATATATATATATTTTTTTATATTTTAAATCTACTTGATTCTTCCCTGACCCTCACTTTTGTAGTCCCTGTCGATTGTTAAAATAGATCAATATTAAAGAGATTGCAAGAAAAATACTATATTGACTAACATACTAATCAATATCTTAGAACTTAATCATTTATTGATAAATGATTAAAAGTTTCCCTAGTTAGAAAGGAAATTGTGATCAGTCATTGTGTTCAAGGGAAAATAGTTGGAGTCATGTAGATATCATACACTCAAAATTAATTTCTGATAAGCTACATAATTAAGAGGAGAATTTCTGAACTGGTGAAGTTATAAGTCCTACAGTATCTTTTCAGCATTATTTGAATTCACTTGCTAATTAAAATGAGTCAAGACCTGAACATTGTCACATATATTTAGTCTTTTGTAAAAAGCTGGGTGTGAGTCTGAATAAATTAACCTTTACCATTTATTACTAATTACCAAAAACAAGTAATTTTCACAATGTACCTCATTTAAATCCTCAAGATAACCCGATGAAGTAGCATTCAATTCCTGTTCACTTCACTTATGCTAATGTTAGCATTCTCCTTTACAGCAGCAGCTGGTCATCTGTCTTTCATATATCCTTCACTCATCTTTCCTCTTAGAAGTGGGTATCACACATTGTGTTGCACTGCACTTTAAGCTTCATGCCACTATTTTCCTATAAAAAATTAGTCACATTTTAATCAAAAAAGACCTTGCTACTTGTGAACACATCTTAGCTACCAGTGACTGTTCTTGACTTTTTTTCATATTTAAAAAAAATTAAAGCTTTGTGGTAAAGTTTATGGGGTATGTATCAATAACTGTCTCATTTTCTTACTGGAAAAAAATAGGGTCTAACAAATCAGATAGGCTAAGTGATCAAATGCTACAATAGTCGACAGCAGATATTGGATTAGAATTCTGTTTTTCTTTATTTCTAGCTTAGATTTTAAATTACTATCATATATCACCTCCCTGAAAATGTATTTTATATGTTAGTTCAATTTTTCACACTCACGCACTCATAGAGATATACATATATATATGCTTACTTTTGAAGTAAAGCTTGTCAGTAGTTTATTCTGAGATATAAAGTGTGAAAGGTATTAATTGTACATTAATATTCTCTGTTAATGATATTATATTTGTAATTTTTACCTTGATCTTGATTTTCATTTTCTGTAAGTGTATTGGGCTGGAGCTATAGCACAGTGGGTAGGGTGTTTGCCTTGCACGCAGCCAACACGGCCGACCTGAGTTCAATTCTTCAGCCCCTCTTGGAGAGCCCTGCAAGCTACTGAGAGTATCTGCCCCGCACAGCAAAGCCTGGCAAGCCAACCCGTATTTAATATTCCAAACACAGTAACAACAAGTCTCATGATGGAGACATTACTGGGTCCACTCGAGCAAATCAATGAACAATGGTAGGACAGTGATAAGTGTATTAAATACTATTAAATGTTGTATATCGACTGTGTAAAATTTAAAACTGATAAATTTATGAACTAAAATGTTTTCTGTCTAAATTTATAAGCTGAAGGATAACCCTTGGTAACTCAGTATGTGGCAGGTTTTGGAGAGGTAATAACCTATTTGAAGAGGTGATTCATTAAATTTTGGTCCATAGAGCGAACTGTTACTCAATGTAACTGGTGTCCCAGAAGAGAGAGAATTTGGGCAAACAGACATTAGGGGTGCACATATATAGTATGAACCATATGGGGATACAGCATGGACGTGGTCATTTAAAAAAAGCATTGAAACAGAACCCAGAAGCCAAATCTACCAATACCTTGATCTTTTAGTTGCAACTTCCAGATGGCGAGAAATATTCTTTGTATGTAAGGTTGTTAGTAGGGGGTATTTTTGAGGGCAATCCTAGAAAGTGAATACAGCCCTTTTGTATGTTGATGTAGATTACTTGGGACTTATAAAAAACAACTCTTAGCCAGCATAGACATTTTATTTTTTGATCTACTCATGGCTTCTTATTATTGAATTTGTATTAGCTAGGTCTTTCATAGCAAAGGTCAAAAGAAATAGAAATTGACAACCCTTACCTATGCCCCAGTTTTTGGGGGAAAGATCAATATTTCTTATTAAAGTTATATATAGTGCTACCTATATATTTTTCCATAATGGCATTTACTGATAATGAATGTCATTTCTATTTCAAGATGACTTTTTAGTTTTATTTATTTATTTGTGGGGAACATCTGATAGTGCTCAGGACTTATTCATGGCTTCATTCCCCTGTCAATGCTCTGGAGACTATAGTTGTTGCTAGTGATTGGACCTGGGTTTGCCTTGTGCAAGAATAGTACCTCACTCTCTGTACTATCCCGCTCAACTGATCTTTAAAGGCCTTCTCATGGACATATAATTACACCACTCACTGCGTCCTCAGTCTTTCTCCTCACAGACTATAGAGGACCAGAAAGAACCATAGCCTATCATGAATTATTCTGAAGGAGATTATCCTATTGGGTTTCTTATTTTTTCTCTTTCTCTATAACTCAAACCAAAGAGCTCGCTAAACTACTTTTCATTCTAAACTTGTTTTAAGCCTATAGGTCACAAAATTTATTCTTCATTAAAAATAAAATCACCTTCCTATTTTTATCTTTAAACTTTATTCCTTCTTCAATTGAAGGGTAATGGACAGAACAGTCATGCATGTTATGAAGAAATGGTGATTTGTGGCCAAATTATTTCTGTGCCAATAGGGTAAAAAAGCAAGCTACACAAAATATCTCAGTATTTTTATATTTCATTCCTAGTTATTATATACAATATTTGTTTTAGTTGAAACAAATGACACATTTAACACAGAGATTGATGTAAAAGATGAAGTTCAAAAAAAAAAAAAGCTCCCAAAATAGGACATTTTCAATCTTATCAAAACAAAAAAATGAGAGTTAGTCCAAACATCTGAGAGACTTTCACATGGCAGGTTTGACCTTGTTTCTAGGTTTTACATGTGAAAAATTACTTCATCAGCTCCTATTATATAATGTTATCAGAAAAAAAATGATGAACATACCAAATATAAATTTGGAACATTTAAAATAAAATGTGAATAAAGGTAAAAGGTAAAGGCCCCCCCATTGTTCGTCGATTTGCTCGAGCGGGCCCAGTAACGTCTCCATTGGAGACTTTGTTGTTACTGTGTTTGGCATATCGAATACATCACGGGGAGCTTGCCAGGCTCTGCCGTGAGGGCGAGATACTCTCGGTAGCTTGCCGGGCTCTCCGAGAGGGGTGGAGGAATCGAACTCAGGTCAGCCATGTTGGCTGTGTGCAAGGCAAACGCCCTACCGCTGTGCTATCGCTCCAGCCTGAATGTGAATATGGAATGGAAAACATAGAACATTATTGTGAATAACTATGCAAAATAGACATCTAAACCAGAACTAAGCTATGTAAAATAAATAAAGTTTATATTTTTATATTTTTTAACTACTTAAATTTTTGTCCATATTAGTTGTTGCATAAAACTACTAAAAATTCAAATATAAATATAAAAATGCCATATTTTTTACCCTATTACATAACTTGTTGAATTTACTTGTTATAGTTCTATGAAATTACTTTTTTTAAGTTTCTATATGCATTTAAAATACTTGAAATGGGAGTTTGTTTACAGTCATAGTTGCATATTTTCTTGTTTTGATGGCAGCATCTCCAAGAGATGCTTAGGATGCTTGGAAGCTTCATCAGCATTTCTTGCTAACTGAGAGAACAGTTCTGTGTAAGACTGCAGAATGTGGTGTTGCTATACTCTTGATGTACAGGTGATACCTCGGCTTCACAGGTGATGCTGGGGGTGTTCAGCGCCATACCCACTGGTGTTTGTGGGCCTCCAGGACTTTATCCAGTGATGCTCTGGAGACCATGTGGTACCAAAAATTAAACCTAGGGAAACAAACTTATTAGATATGCAGCTGAAATGCTGTAGTGTTTTCCAACCCCTTGTATTTTTTTAATGGAAAGTGCCCGCATAGTTTTTCTTCTTATTATCATCTTTTGTTTTTCATACTCATAATTCTATTGCATTTTATTTATCCCCCTTCTGTTTTTGAGTGGCTAGGTGTCTCACACACATGCCTGCTTGTGGTGCTTACACATTGTAGTTTTGGTCACCTTGGGTTGCAACTAAGTGTGTGCTCACATACTCAGCTGTGTTTTTTATTGGGGGTCAGGGGCCACTCTCCATTCACTGTGGCATTTGCACACTTGCTCATTGTTGACTGCCTTTATTTTAGATGTGTTCACACACACACACACACACACACACACACACACACACACACACCTGAGCTGCAATATGGTCAGAAATCACTTGCTGATAGATACAGACAATAGAGTCATCTGGATGAAGCTCATTCCATGCAGAAACACCAGGGTTTGAACTTGGAATGTTACACTTGCAAAACACAGGAATTCTAGACCTCTGAGAAATCCCTTTATCTACTGTCTTTTATAGTCATTATTTTAATAATTTTATGATAGGTGTGCTTGATGCAGTTGACTATTTTATTAAACATGAAAGCATTCCAAAATTTTGGTATTACAAAATATGCTTCCATACAACCTTTAAATGACCATTTCGCATTATGAAAAAAAAAAGAAATATTCCCTATTTTCAGTTTTTCTTTATTTCTTTTTTTGGTTTGAGTTTTGATTTTTTTTGGACAACATCTGACTGTCCTTAGGGCTTTCTCCTGCCTCTATGCTCAGGAATCTTTTGTGAGTTTAGCCTATATGGAGTCCAAGGTTTGATCCCAGGTCCTCTACATGCAAGGCCTTACCCTCTGTACTATTGCTCCACTCTCTTTTAGGTATACAACTAAAACATCTTTAACTAAATTAGCTAATATTATTTCCTATTATGTTTTAAGACAAATTTATTAGTCAAATGTCATGTTACAGTTGAGAGGAGGGTTATATATGGTAAAAAAGAAAACAGTTAACACCTTACATTTGTAGTATATGAAGCAGTATTTGTATTAAGGACAATTTTGTGACATGCATATTAGTAATCACTCCAGCCCAAACTATCAGATTTCTATGTATGGTAGCACTGTAGCACTGTCGTTCACTTGTTCATCGATTTGCTAGGGCAGGCACCAGTAACGTCTCCATTGTAAAATTGTTGTTACTGTTTTTGGCATATGAAATACGCCACAGGTTGTTTGCCAGGCTCTGCTGTGAGGGCGGGATACTCTCTGTAGCTTCCCGGCACTCTGAGAGGGATAGAGGAAATGAACCTAGGTCAGCTGCATGCAAGGCAAGCTCCCTGGAACGATAGCACAGCAGGTAATGCATTTGCCTTCCACATGGCCAAGCCGGATTCAATTCCTCCAGCCCTCTCAGAGAGCCTAGCAAGCTACCGAGAGTATCCTGCAGATACGGCAGAGTCTAGCCAGCTTCCTGTGGTGAATTCGATATGCCAAACACAGTAACAAGTCTCACAATGGAGACATTACTGGTGCTTGCTTGAGCAAATCGATGAACAACAGGATGGCAGTGCTACAGTGCTACATGTTAGTAGTAATAAACTAAAATGATATATTAATATAAATAACATGAGATATTTGTAAATATATAGGTTTGTATAGCAGTTTATTCTGCATAATTTTCCATTTCTATATAAAAGAATTTTGGACATGAAAGTTGAATGTAACTCTTTTGAGATAGAAAGTCCATATTTGAAAATTTTATATTGTCCTTTAAAGTGAAGATAAAATTTGGCAAGCATTCACCTTATAGGAATTTTGAGAAACAAAGTGAAATAATAAAGAATTCTAGATCAGGTAATCTATGTCTATTTCTACTGTTGTCACAAACATTTTTCAGAGATTAGGTCTAGCTATTTGAGCTTATATTCCTTATTTATAACTAAATATCATGATCATGATCATTCTGTTGTTTGTCGATTACCTCGAGCAGGCACCAGTAACGTCTCCTTTGTCCTAGCCCTGAGATTTTAAAGTGCCATATTCAAGGCCCTTTCAGGGTTACGAGAATGAGACCCATCAGAGCTACTGGTATTTGGCATATTGGGTACGCCATAGGGTGTTTGCCAGATTCTGCCGTGATAACTAAATATATGGTGACTAATTTTATGTGTCCACCTGATTACCAGGGGGAGATTAAGCTGACTGACCATTTGATTAAAAAACCTTACTTCCAGGTGTGTTCCAGGTGTGTTTCCAACCTTATTGCAGTTGCTTCTAGATGATGTTAACATTTGAACTGATAGACTAATTAAAGTAGATTGCCTTACAAATTTGATTGTGCATTCATTATTCAGCAGCTGAAATCCTCAATAGCACAAAAAGACTGAAAAATAAGAGAAATTTACTCCTTTATCTCTGATGCTATTGAGTGGTGGCATCTCATTTCATTTTCTCCTGCCAGTGAACAGAAATATTTATATGATTGTTTCCCTTGGTTCTCAGACCTTTGGACTCACTGAATTATACCACCAGCTCTCCTCAGTCTCCAGATTTTGAATGGCAGAGTAGGAGATTTCTCAGCCTCCACAATCATATAAATCAATTTCTCACAATAAATATGTCTTGAGAGATTAGATTTTTCCTGGAGAAGTCTTACTCATACAATATGCATTGTATTATTTCATCTTTAAAATGCCAAGATCAGAAGTGCATATATAAAAACAAGTCCTTTAAACATTTTATTTTAACTCATAAGCTTATATTATTTATAAAAATTTTTTAAATAGTGTCAGAAATATATAATGGCTATAAAATCTGTGGTATGGAGAGACTGATAATTAACATTTCAAGAGCAATCATACACAATGAAAGAAATGAGAGTAAAAAATCAAACTATTTTACTTTGTGTCCTCACAAACTAGATCTCTGCTTCCATGCTGAGACACTTAGCACCTCAAGATAATATGTATTAACTTTTTGGGGAGGATGTTAAAATGAAGCATTTACTGTCTAAATTCCACTTAAAAGCAAAGAATATGGACACACCAGGTATCATTTAGAGTCATCTTTGTAGGTGACCTTCAAACCAAGTGATTCTAAAAATGTGGTTTTTGTCATATTAGAAATCATTTACATAGTTTAAAATTGTATATTGCTAAATCAATGTGATAATAACAATATCAGTTATAATCTGACTTTACTGAGAAAATTTATAGTTACTATCCTGGAAGCCCAGTTTTAATATTCATCATCAAAGTGAAAGTAAGTGTGTCTCCATTATGTGAAATACAAGTAAAGTTCACTGAAGCATCCTCTAACACTAATGGAAGAACTAAAAGCTGGGTGCGATTGAGCCAAATTCACTTAGCTGAGAAGCTCTCAAAAAATAGATGCACTTTCTTCCTTCATAGCTACATGAGTGGAAAATTAAATGTACTGCTCTATAGCAAAAAATCTGTGCTCCATAAAAGAAAACCCATGGAAATTGAAAGCCAAATTGTAGAAGTCAAGAGATATAAGTAAATATCGGGGGTGCCAATTGTGTTCAAGTGTGTGGTGGAAAAGAACAAACAAGAATGTAAGAAACGTCTAACCTTGAAGGAGTCCTCTTTGTGAACACCATAATAAATGGAAGTTGACAAAGTCCATTATCTAGAAATAAAACACATTTTTACATCAAACACCCATGTTTCACATAGTCACATAGCTCAGACAGTAAGTAAGCCAAACAGGAATGGAACAAATGGGCTCACATAGATTGTTTTAGGCTGATTAGTTATTCATATTGTTTTTAGTCTGTAGACCAGTGGGGAAGATTAGACAAAATGATGAAAATTTAATAATATGTACAAAGATCAGTGAAAAAAATGATTGAATCAGAGCATATGCCTCAGTTATCTCTGGCCTAGCCTACCTTTTGAAATTAAAATGAAATGTGAATAGTTCTACTTATGGTATCTATAGCTGTTTAGAAAACTCTTAGGTGCTTTGGCTGCAAATACTGTTTCCACCATTTTAAACATAAATTAAGCATTACATTAAAACTGGGTTATAGTTAAAATCAAAGATAAAATTTCAAGTCAAAATTCAAAACCGTGGAGTATGGTGCCGCCAGCAGATCAACCTGTACCTGTGGTGCGACTGCATAAGCAGACTTACGGTGCCTTCATACTTCCTGATACCCCAAACTTGCTGCTGTGCCTTTGGCCAGACCCCAACAACTTGGGGCCAAGTTTAGCAAGAAATTAAACAGCCAAAAGTTTGGTATGTGGGAGCCACACCCACAAACCACTTCCAGCTCAGCTATACAAGCTCATTTACTGGCCATATATCAGAGACCTATAAATCTCAAAAGAGATCAGAAGCCACAGTTAGGTTCAGTGGCGTGGCACCCATCAGGTGAGCGGGCATACCTTATAGGGCATATGCCAATAGTTTATATCTGTGGAAAAGATGGAAACAAGGGCCATGATCCAGAGACTCACAAAAGAATCTCTGAACTGAGCAGCTTTCTGCAGAGATAACTCCAGATTTTAAGCAGGGCCGACAACACTGGGGTGCCTCAGACAAGGAGAGGCATTGTCCCTCCACCTGCCCCCTAGAAATCCTGGTGGTCGCCAACTTCTAGAACCCAATGAGAAGTGCAGGTACACTGGTTCAGTGATAACAAACTCCAGGTGTCAAGGGTTAGGGAATGGGCCAGTCCCTCTCATCCCCACTATCCGCATGGGACCATGGAGGTCATGCCCACAAACTGCCTCTGGCTGCTACTTAAGCTCCTTAATGGCCATAACCCAGAGATACATGAAAGAATCTCCAAACTGAGCATCTCTCTTCAGAGATTTCTCCACACTCTAATTATCTAAAATTTTAGAATTCCAGGAGGACATAGTTGCAAATGCCCCACCATTGTGCATTTGAGAAGAATGTATACTCAGCTTTTTTTTTAGGATAAAAATACAAACACATATATCACACACAGACACACACATAACCCTCCATTCCATTTCTTTCTTAAAAACCAATATCATTTCATTGCTGAGTTTTAGTCTAGTTGATATACCGGAAGGTGACAGAGACCATTTCAATTAATTGTGAATAAAGGTTGCTGTACAACTGTTGGTTAGATGTCTAAAAATGGATGAAAACTCAGTGCCCATATCACTGTGACCCATAGTGTGTAGTCATTGACTCAACTTCTCCGAGAATCCTTTCTTCATGATCAATGTACATGGTTTGTACTGCTCTTTCTTCTGGTAGCTTACTCTTTTTTTTTTTAAATCTCCTCCACTTCAAGTTGCTTTTTTTTCACTCATTCTTCAGTGATAAGTAAATCCTATTTACAGAATTTAATCTATAGTACTTCTCTTGAAGTGAAGTAGAGACTTATTGAGTATGTGAATTATGCTTTTTTTTTGGTCTGTACTCTATTTACCATAGCAACATCTGTATATAGTGGGGAAATACTTATTACTATCAGAGAGACAATCTGTTCTAAAAGGATGCAGATGTGACATACAAACACAATGAAGTACTATTAATCTTTTTATAACATGAAATTAACAAAAGGCAGATACTATCTAAATTCACTCATTATATATTGTACTTAGAGGAAACAGAAAAACAGATGAACAAAAAGCAAAAGTAAAGTTTTGTACCATCTTGGTCACCAAAGGGAAGGTGGTGGGAAAGGGAACAGGTAAATAGGAATAAAGGGGGGCAATTGTACTGCAAACAGTAGATTTGTTCATCAATTGGTAAATTAAAGTACACATATGTTGGTTCCCATGATGTAAACCTGAAACACACACATATATGTGATTTTAATGTACAATTCTAGAACTCATGGCTGCTTCTCCTGGAAGGGAGCATAAAATGAGGCCCCCATAACCATGCCACTGGACTCCACGCTAGGGTGTTTTCACTTGGGGCGCCTCAGAGGGGTGCGGGAGAGAGCCTTTCTTCCCCAAGGGACCCAACCCTGGCAGTCAACCTTTACAGCCCAACTGCCGCCATGCTCCAGGCCACTTTCCTCACACTCAGGCTGAGCTTCACATATGAGTGAACATATTCCTGGAATGTGCGGCTGCCTTCACGGCCATACAACACATTGTAAGACACTGCCTAACCTTTCTCCATAATCACCACACCATATTTGATGGGGTTCAGACAATAGACAACAAATCATAGGGAAATATATATATGCATATATAAAATACATATTTTATATATATGCATATACATATTTCAGGCATATATACCAAAGCTCACATCACCCAAACTTTAACAACATGTAGTGATATCCTATAGAATGTCTTAATGGCTCCTGCCAAGATAGAACAATCTTCACATTGTTTTTTATATGAACTCTTTTTGTAAGCATGTTCATCAGTTCTTCATAACAGACAATACAAAATATATTCTTTCGTTTGTGTTTTGGGCTTGGGATAGAAACATCCCGAATTTGGTGGTGGAAAAGTGTAATGGTGGTGGAATTGGTGTTTGTATACGAGCGATAGCAAGGGCTGGAGCAATAGCACAGCGGTAGGGCGTTTGCCTTGCACGCAGCCAACATGGCCGACCCAAGTTCGATTCTTCCTCCCCTCTTGGAGAGCCCGGCAAGCTACCAAGAGTATCTCGCCCGCACAGCAGAGTCTGGCAAGCTCCTCGAGAAGTATTCGATATGCCAAACACAGTAACAACAAAGTCTCCAATGGAGACGTTACTGGGCCCGCTCGAGCAAATCAATGAACAGCGGGAGGGCCATTACCTTTACCTTTACCTTTACCTTTTAAATTATAAAATAAAAAATTATTTTAAAATGTACGATTCTACTTTAATAAGAATAGTTTAAAATTAAAGAAAAAAACAAATTTAATAAAAAGAATTCAAGTTGAAGGTTTGTTCCTCTAGGTTCAAATATGATTTTAACCTTGACCCTTAGTAGTTGTGTAATCTTGGATAAGCAATCTCCAAATTTTAAGACTCTGATTCCTTATTTGCAAAATGAGCACAATAATAATATTACCTATCATGCTTTATTGCTATATTAAATAAATTAATACATTTGAAGTACTTTGAACACTATGTACTTAATGAATATTAAATAGTATTCTTACATGTAAAGCATATTTTCTTTTGAGCCCAAAAAGCTTATTTATTGGACAATTTAAGTTATTCAAGGACAATAATTTTAAGATTTTGTTAAATAACACTTAATTTAACAACATGTGACTTTATGCTACTAATATATGTTTGGCCTTGTAAACTTAACATGAGAGAATTAGTAAATTAGCCTTTGTTTCAATAGACAGAGTCTTTTAAACTTAAGTGATTAGGAAATAAGATATAATTTAGAAGATCTTGAGAGATTAACATTAACCTGTGGATCGACATGTTTGGCATATTGAATACGTCACGGGTAGCTTGCCAGGCTCTGCCGTGCGGGCGAGATACTCTCTGTAGCTTGCCAGGGTAACAACAAGTCTCATAATGGAGACGTTACTGGGCCCGCTTGAGCAAATTGATGAACAACGGGAGCACTGTGACCATGACTGTGACCGTGGATCGACATGTGGAAAATCCTTACTCTTTTAGCATAGCTAATCATTCCTCCCTGGGCTCTACTTCCAATCAAATTATTGTCTGCTTTAGAACGGGAAATTTTGATGATAAAGTAGAAGACTTTCAAAGTAAGTTTTAAATTACTCTGCATATATTTGCACACATAAACAAAGTAATATTTGGCAATGTAAGAGTTATCTAAAAAAAAGATATTCAAATTAAAAATTATCATTACTTAAATCTGTTCTGGAGGCAAACAATTATTTTGACACAATTAATATAAGCATTAAGAATGTATTAATATCTAAATAACTCAGATAACTTTGCATATTTTATTTTTAAAAATTCTTAGAAGTTATACCTGCTTTATTTGGAAATTCTGAGGAAAGAGATGGTGACAAAGAGAAAGAGAGGAGAGAGAGAGTGAAAAGAGTGAGAGAATGTAGATGTCTATGGGCAGAAAGAGCCCAGTACACATCTCAGCATTAAAACTGAAAGTAAAAGAAAATACTTTCTTTGCTCAAGAGTGGAGATTTCAGGGACACAGGTGCTGTGGAACCACATGCACTCAGCAGAAATGCGTCACAGGCAGCACATGAATGTCAGCATAATATGCACTCACTCACTTTGTTTAAGTTGTCTTTTGTTGGGTTTCTTCCAATCTACCAAATGTGGGACATTCTACATAGGTAGGGGCCCTTTGCTAGGACAGTTGCCAAGGGAAAGAGTTGGGAATAGTTAAAGGTTTTCATTGATATTCCTTTCCTGGCCTTTGTCCTTGCTGGAGTTTCTCTCTGAGGAGCACCCAGACTTCTCTGGATTTGTGCTATCAATATTGGTTAAAAATTTTATCAGAGGCTGGAAAGATAGCACAGCTGGTAGGGCATTTTCCTTTCATGCGGCCAACCTGGCTTCAATTCCCAGCATCCTACATGGTTGCCTGAGCACCGCCAGGAGTAACTCCTGAGTGCAGAGCCAGGAGTAACCCCTGTGCATTTCCAGTTATGACCCAAAAAGAAAAAAAATATCAGGCTTTAGTTTCTGAGCCTGTAAGATAGGTTTTTAGCAATCCTAGGCAATTGGTTTTATTACTTCCCAAGAATTCTTTGTCATGGACAGCCCATCCTTATCTACTTGTTTGCCTGTTTTATATTCAGCTCTAGAGATTTCACCACCTGAAAAATTTAAGGGGAAAAAATGGGTGAAGTTTCATCTTCTGGAGCTTCTTCATGCTGACAATAGGACTGCAGGGGGTGCATAAAGGGTTAAACCTCATGCTACCTTAGATTTAATAGGACTCATGCAATGATATATTGGACTTCAGAGTTGTTACCCTGAAAGTCTGAAGATAGAGAAGAACATGGTTAGAACTGGAAGAATAAAATAGCTTTATCTCTATCCTCGAGAGGGCAGAGTGGTTTGTTGTTTTAGAAAACATTCTTTAGAAGGAGAGATAGAAGTTAAAACAGAAGAAGAAAACCAAAGCAACATTGCAGAATACTTATTCCCATGACTTACAAAGATGACGTATTAATTTCTTCACCCATGAATTTGGTTGATAGAAAAGGAATTACTGTGTACAGGTTCTCTTATGGACATAAAACCACCAGGCCATTCACTTACCTTGCATCTTACTAGACATATTTAAAGAAAGAAAATAGCTTTTTGTGAATGTTTATAGGCTCCTGAAAATAGGGAAATCCACTACCTACACGACCCAGCCACTGCCATGCTCCAGGACGCATTTCTGGATGCTCAGGCTGAGACTCACGCTCAAGTGGCACAAGTGAAGTCCCACAGAACCAGGTAAGCGGAACTCTGTGACCTTGGACTCCAGACTCAACAGACCCGGGAACAGAGATCTCTGCCTGCTCCCACCAACCTCCAGTGACCAAGGGATTAAAACCAGGAGCCCCACCCTAGCCTGCCCTGTCTGCTTCTATCAACCCAGGGATCACACACAGAAGACCCACCCTACCAGTACCATATAAATAGCTCACCAGCAGATCTCTTCTACCTTCAATACCTCCACTACCCAGCCAGTGCCATAATCCAGGAAGTTTTCCAGGCCGTAAGGTTGCTTCACGCTTTGCGGCAGCATGACACATCATAAGACACTTAATACCCATCTTCCTGGATTGCCTCACAATAGTTGATAAGGTTCAAATATGGTTTGAACCACTGGAACAGCTGCAAGGGCGAATAGAGGCCACCCTAACAGCCTCTATCCCTCTCGGAGAGCCTGGCAAGCTACCGAAAATATTCCACCTGCACAGCAGAGTCTGGCAAGGTATCTGTGGTGCATTCAATATGCCCAAACCAGTAAATACAATGGGTCTCATTCTTCTGACCCTGAAAGAGCCACTAATATGGCAGCATTAAGAAGGATGAGGAAGGAGAGGTTGATATAATCTCAAGGCCGGACTAGGTTGCCAAAACAAAGAAAGACAAAAATGACTGTCTGTACTTTCAATGCATGTACGCTGACATCGGATGTATCCATAGAGGACATGATAGTACAAGTGTGAAAGATAAAGAACATCACTGGTCTGACTGACACAAGAAAGCATCAATCACATCACACTATTTTCCACACTGGAGAAGAATTGTTCCTCAGAACATGTGACAAAAGAGGCATTGGTGGTGTCAGTGTCCTTGTTAAAACAAAGTTGGCCATAAGCATTGATTCATTTGAATGCCTAACAACCTGAATCAGACAATTACACTCAGATACATGCAATTTCTATCTACGTTGTCTATGAACCAACATCCAATTATGATGAAAGAGAAATTGAGAAATTCTACATGGAGCTGGAGAAGTTCAATAAAGAACACCACACCTTCTACAAGATAATTGTCGGTGATTATAATGCTAAGATAGGACTGGGAAGATAAGCTGAAGAACTCCACATCAGAACCCATGGCCTAGAATGGAATGAACAGGCTGACAGACTATCTGAGTTCATCATGTTGACCAAGACCATCCAAGGTAACTCACAGTTCCAGAAGGTTGAATCTAAACGTTGGGCATGGGAGTCCCCCGGTGGATGGTTCCACAAGGAAATTGACCACACCATATTCAATTGAAGGTTTTGCTTGACAGATGTCACTGTTGTCCCAAAATTCTAAACAGGATCAGACCACCATCTCCTTCGCGCAAAATTCTACTTAACGAAAAGGGAAGAAAGAGCTGCACAGTTTAAGAAGAGAACTCCCAGAACGACCACCAACTGGGAGCTCTTCAATACTATTGCAGCAACATGGGAAGATGCCGTCATTGAAAACATTGATTGGAATACAATCGATTGGTTCAGCACATCCATGATTGTGCGAGAAACGCCGAGTGAGAGATAGCCAAAAAAGGACACCCGTCTTCGAAAACTCTTGAGTATATTTGCCAACATGCCTTGGCACAAGCCTCAGGCAACCACAAGTGAACATTCAAGCTCACAAAGGAGTGAAGAGAAGGGATCAAGGAAGACCTCAGCCCAGACAAGGTCAGACCCAAACACCTGAAGAACCTGCCGTCATTACTCATCAATACACTGGCTCGGCTCTTTGCATGCTACCCGTCTGAATGCAAGGCTCCATCCCAATGGAAAACCAGCAGGACTGTACTACTGTACAAGAAGGGAGACATCCACAACATTGGCAACTATTGCCCAAACTTCCTGTTATCTGTTGTCTACAAGCTGTTCACTCAAGTCATTCTGAATAGAATTAGAACAACACTAGATGAAGTGCAACCATGCAAGCAAGCCAGGTTCTGTAAAGGATTCAGGACGATCAACTATATCCACACAATTATCAAGCTCATTGAGGTTTCTCGGGAGTTCAAGATGTCACTCTGTCTAACGTTCATTGATTTAAAGAAGGTCTGTTGAGACCGAAGTCGTTATAGAAACCCTAGCCAAACAAGGCATTCAAACTCAGTATCAGGATCCCACATGAGCTGTATTATGGATTCACTACCAGGATCTCACCATTCTACAAGAAAGTGATCATCCATGTCAAGAGAGGGGTTTGGCAGGGTGATACCATTTCACTGAAACTCTTCAGTGTCGCCTTCAAGAACATCATGTGATGACTGGAATGGGAAGGAATGGGAGTGTAGATAGAAGGTCGGCAACTACACCACCTCCGCTTTGCTGATGAATTGTTCTAATAACACCCAACATTTGCCAAGCAACACAAATGCTGGCCGACTTCAACCGTGAGTGTGGAAAGGTCAGACTACAGCTGAATCTTACAAAGACAATGTTTATGAGAAACTGTCTCACTCCTGATGCTCCATTCACTCTCAATGGAATGAACATCTCTGAATGCAACAGTTATGTGTACCTAATTGTTCAGAGAAGTCAACATGACGAATGACCTGCACCTGAGTTGTGCAGGAGGAAGAAAGTGGCTTGGAATGCCTTCAAGAATGTGGAAGAAATAGCAAAAAGAATGAAGAACCTTCAGCTGTGGGCACATCTCTTCGATTCCACTGTTCTTCCTGCATTATTATACGCCTCAGAGACCTGAGCCTATGAAAACAGGATGAGAACGCTATTTGAGCCTCCCAAAGAGGAATCGAAAGAGCTATGCTTGGAGTGTCATGCTTCACTCAAATGAGAGAAAGAATCCGGAGTTCCAACCCCCATCAATGGTCAAGAATCAGGAATGCTATCTCATTTGCCAAGGCATAGAAAATCATATGGGCTGCACATGTAGTGAGATTTGGAGATGACTGGTGAACTAGAGCCATTACCAACTGGATTCCATGGGACATCATAAGATCACGTGGCCACCCACCTCTGAGATGGTCAGACTTCTTCGTCAAGACCCTGACTGATTGGTTTGAGGCTCTCCATGGTCTTAGAATGAGCAGATGCCACTGGGCTACACTAGCACGTGACAGGAATAAATGGAGATGTTACTGGTGCCCACTTGAGCAAATCAATGAGTAAAGGGATGTCAAGTGATCAAGTGAAGATAGGGACAAACAGCAGGGGTCCCTGATGTGCTAGATAGAGGCATAGCCTAATTGCACTTCGATTACTTTATTTGTTATTCTGGTGGGCCACTGCAAAAACATGTTAGGCCCTGTTTTTGTTGGCTGCATAACAATAATTATCATTTGGATCAGGGTCAGGTAAAGAGACATGATACATAGCTTTTAGATGAGGAATAACTATTTTTTATTTAAAATATTTTTAGGTACAGCATGAGTTAACAGAATTTCACATTCTCTATCAGAGTCTTATTACTCCTTGTTAAAGATGAACTTGATTTTTTCCTAGAAAGATGAACCCCACTATAAATTTTATTAAGTTTCACATTCATGGGAGTGCTCAGGATAACTTGGTAACATCCCTTTCACTTAGGCAACATGTGATCTGAATGTGGTTCAGCCTTCCAAGGTTTTAGTAAGACCCAATTACCAGGCTGAATTTTATCTGAAGGTAATTTGACACTTAATCTTAGCCAAAAGGCTAAGAAGAGATTGCAGGTAATTCTAATTGGGTGTGAAAGCAAAACAGCATTCCCATATTCCTGAATGACCTGCTTTACTTGTCCCAGATTAACAACATACTTATTTAGTTCTAAGTTTTTTGAGCCCAGTAAGAAATTTGTGGTTAAAAGGGTCTGCAATATAGCAATGTATAACTATTATCTTGGAGCCTGCACTGTCTCCAACAGTTTTGAGATTTCTTTCTCGTACTTTATTGGACAATTTTAACTATTTAAAATCTCCATTCTTAATAATAGTTGAAAATGGTCATCACACTGGACAAGAATTGAGTGTTGAAAGTAGGTAAAGGATATACATGATAAGATTTCACTATCAGATTATAAACTACAATGCCCAAAAGGAAGAGAGAGAGAGAAAGAGAGAGAGAGAGAGAGAGAGAGAGAGAGAGAGAGAGAGAGAAAGAGAGAGAGACAGAGAGAGAGAGAAAGAGAAAAAGAGAGAGAGTGCC
Organism: Sorex fumeus; assembly: GCF_029834395.1. Taxonomy (NCBI): domain Eukaryota; kingdom Metazoa; phylum Chordata; class Mammalia; order Eulipotyphla; family Soricidae; genus Sorex; species Sorex fumeus. Next base: position 18,236,094 of record NW_026606322.1, read on the forward strand.
TGCTATAGGAACAAGCTGGGTAGGGTGAGGGGGTGGTGGGAGGAAATCTGGGGACATTCGTGGTGGAAAATGTACCCTGTTGGAGGGATGGATATTGGAACACTGTATTTGACCAAAACCCAGTAAGAAATAGCTTTGTAATACTCTTATTTCCTGGTGATTCAATTTTTAAAAATTAAATAAAAACAACATCCAAAACCAAACAAATAAAAATGTTATTTCCAAATGACTGTGTATGCATATAAAACGAAGAAAGGCATATTTAAGATCAACTAAAATGTTTATTTCGAACTTTTCAGCCTTTAGTGGGCTCAAGGAAAATTGAAGTTCTCTCTGGTAAAAGTGACATCCACTATCCTGGTCAGACTAGTGGTAGCATGTTCAACTTTGAGTCTCTTCATGACCCAGGCTGCTTGGATTGTCAAAGGGGGTATCTTTTAAATAAAACCTATCATTGTACCTTTGTAGGATTATAATGTGATTTCTACAAGAAGACAAGTTATAAAAATAGTTTTCCTCCACATTCACTTTAAATTTGTGAAGTGGCTTAATAAATCTGGCTTGTTCTTTTGCACTAAAAAAAGAGAGGCTGGAGCAACAGTACAGCAGGAAGGGTGTTTGCCTTGCAAGTGGCCAAGGCAGGTTTGGGTCCCAGCATCATCCCACATGGTCCCCTGAGCATCACAAGGAGTAATTCCTGAACGCAGATCCAGAAGTAACTCCTGTGCATCGCTGGGTGTGATCCCTCCCCCCAAAAAGCCAAAAAAAAAAAACCCAGTTTGATTGGAAAATTCTTCATTTTTGGGTTACTTCATTATTCACTGATGGCTGGAGCGATAGCACAGTGGTAGGGCGTTCGCCTTACAAGCAGCCAACATGGCTGACCCGAGTTCGATTCCTCCGCCCCTCTCGGAGAGCCCGGCAAGCTACCGAGAGTATTCGATATGCCAAACACAGTAACAGCAAAGTCTCCAATGGAGACGTTACTGGGCCCGCTCGAGCAAATCGACGATCAACGGGAGGGCCTTTACCTTTATCATTATTTACTGAGAAGTCCTGGGGAAATGGCTAGAGATCAGGTGTCTTACATTAATGAAGACATTAATACTTTTTACCTGTCATGCCAGGACCAAATATATATGGTCCAGTCCTTTCGGTCCTCTCCAGGGTTGGGGCAGAAATTCTGGTCTCCAGGATTTTTGTTGACTTGGAGAGAGCAGGGCTCAGGCTATGGTCAGTTTTTGCATATCTATAGATTCCTCACTTTCCACAATAGAGACAATTTCCAGTTCTTGCTTGAGCTGCCTGCCTCTCAGGTTTGCCTGAGGTTTATAATGTACTTATAACTGTACCTGTTATTACTGGACCTGCACCTATCCTTTAATCTCATTCCCTTTCTAACTCTCCATTTATCTAGAAAAGGGCTTTGGGGCCCGGTAGTTGGCATTGAGATTTCCTGCCTGTATAAAGTATAGAACCTACTACAAAGAAAAAAGTCTTCCTATTTGGATTTATGCAAACTAACTGAGTTACAGCTGGAGCGATAGCACAGCGGGTAGGGCGTTCCTCTTACAAGCGGCCAACATGGCCGACCCGAGTTCGATTCATCCGCCCCTCTCGGAGAGACCGGCAAGAGTACCGAGAGTACTCGATATGCCAGACACAGTAACAACAAAGTCTCCAATGGAGACGTTACTGGGCCCACTCGAGCAAATCGACGATCAACGGGAGGGCCTCTCTAACTGAGTTACATAAAGTATTAAAATATACTGAAGGTTCCAAAAATAGAGAAGAGCAAATATTTCACTTAATGCAGGCAGACAGGTAGGTAGATAGGAAAGGCCCCCATGGCAAATGTATATTCTGTTATATATTATATATAATTATGTACAATATATTACATATATATTTACATATATGTGAATATGTATACTTATATATGAATATACTATATATGAAAAGCCTTTGGTAAGGTCTGGGACCATCTTTCCTTTCCTGCAAGGAGCAAGGCTCACAGTCCTAGATTTTCTGAGCAGTTTCCAGTGGTAGAGGTGGATAGAGAAAAAGCAGTAGATTCCCTTCCTGACTCTGCTGCCTCTCTCCTCCACACTTTATAAAAATCACCCAGGGATCCCAACAGAATCATTTACTTACAGGGAAATGCAATCTACTCATTCGCTGTGGGTTAAAAGTCAGTGGAAGGGTTGTTAAAATCTGTAAGGATAGAACATGCAGTTTAAAAACAATATGATGTTTAATTAATCTACCCCATGTTGAAAATCTTAAATTTCTATAATTTTTAAATATCCAGTTACCTAAAGACATGGTGACATGAGTCTAATATCTTTTTCAATAGCAGACCTATTGCTGTTGGTAATCAAAAAGTATTAGAACAATTCTGCAGATATAATTTAGAGATATTTATAACAATATAGTTTTATCATACAATTTCTTTCCTTAAAGTTAACCTCAAACCTTCTACAAATCCCTTTATATTTATTCTGTCTTGTAACTTTTTTCATTCCATTTCAGAACTAACCAGCTTCACTTTAGCAGCATTTCTTTCTTTATCCCAATAATGATATTTCCATCCTTTTTCTCTTACTTAAAATATGCATCTATACTTCTTATAATGACATCTAATGGATTTAAGTACCTTATTTTACTGAACTTAGTACCCTTGATCTCCCAAGAAACTTGTAAACATGTTGTTAATCATTGTCTCATTTAGCAAGACAAAATTTTACTCTACAAAATTTCTTAAAGCTTTGTTGCAGACATTTCTGAATCACTTCACTTGATCACTTGACATCCCATTACTCATAGATTTCCTTGAGCGGGCACCAGTAGCATCTCCATTCGTCGTTGTCACGTGCTAATGTAGCCCAATGGTGTCTGCTCGTTCTAGGAACACAAAGAGCCTCAAACCGATTGTTCAGGGTCTTGACGAAGAAGTCTGACTATCTCATAGGTGGATGGCCATGTGATCTTTTGATGTACCATGGAATCCAGTCGGTAATGGATCTAGTTCAGTGGTCATCTTCAAATTTCATTACGTGTCCAGCCCATTTGATTTTTGATGCCTTGGCAAATGAGACAGCGTCCCTGCTTCTTGACCGTCAACGAAGGTTGGAACTCTGGATTCTTTCTCTTTTGAGTGAAGCATGATACTCCAAGCATAGCTCTTTCAATTCCTCTTTGGGAGACACAAATAGTGTTCTCATACTGATTTCATAGGGCCCAGGTCTCTGAGTCATATGTCAATGCAGGAAAAACAGTGGAATCGAAGAGATGTACCTGGAGTCTTTGTTCTCTTAGCTATTTCTTCGATGTTCTTGAAGGCGTTCCAAGCTGCTCTCTTCCTCCTGCGCAATTCAAGTGCCAGGTCATTCGTCATGTTGAATTCTCAACCTAGGTACACATAGCTGTTGCATTCAGTGTTGGTCGTTCCATTGAGAGTGAAAGGGGCGTCAGGAACTAGGCTGCCACAATGAAGGAATACAAAATGATCGTCTGTACTTTCAAAGCACGTATGCTAGCATCAGATGCATCCATCGAGGACCTGATGGTATAAGCGCAAAAGATCAAGTACGACATCATTGGTCTGACCGAGACAAGAAGGCACCAATCTCATCATGCCGTTTTCGACACTGGAGAAGAATTGTTCCTCTGAACATGCGATAAAAGAGGTGTCGGAGGCTTCAGTGTCCTTGTCAACACAAATTTGGCCATGAGCATTGATTCATTTGAATGCCTAACAACCCGAATAGGACGTTTACATTTGAATAGATGAGGCTCACTGCTGGCAGTTTCTATCTTCATTGTCTATGCACCAACATCTAATTATGTTGAAGGAGAAATTGAGAAGTTCTACATGGAGCTGGAGAAGTTCTATAAAGAAGACCACACCTTCTACAAGATCGTTGTGGTGATTTTAATGCCAAGATAGGACCGAGAAGATCAGCTGAAGAACTTCACATCAGGACCCATGGCCTAGAATGGAACAAACAGGGTGAGAGACTGTCTCTTATGTGAACCATATTTCTGTTCCTGGGTATCATTAAGCATAATTCTATTCAATGGATGCATCATACATTATTTAATAAATTTTTTTATTACTCCTGGCAGTGCTTGCAGGACCATATGGGATGCCAGGGATCTCACCCTGGTTGGCCACATGCAAGGCAAACACCCTAACCGCTGTGCTATCACTCCAGCCCTAAAATAACTTTTAAAATAATAATTTAAAGAACACTTTTTTGTTCTTCTGGAGAATTAAGCTGCTCTATATAAATAAGCAAATAGAAATTGATTTCTTTTTTTAAAAATTTTTTTGTCCTTTTGCCACACCTGAAGGTGATCAAGGCTGACTTCTGACTTTGCGCTCAGAATCACTGGGGGACAATGTGAGGTCCCAGGGATTAAACCCAGGTCAGCCAAATGCAAGACATGCACTCTACCCACTGTTCTATCTCTCCAGCCTCACCAGCAAAAAATCTTGACTAAATGTAAAATGTTCTATCATGCTATTCTCTGTGTATATGTATCAAAATAATTTCCTCCCCATGGGATGAGTGGGATCTTCACACACAGCAGTGCTCAGGGGTTACTCTTGGATCTGTCCTCAGAAATTACTCTTGGAAGATTCAGCAGGCCATATGATATACCAGAGAGAAACCTGGGTCAGCCATGTCCAAAGCTAATGACCTTACTGTGCTATTGCTCCGGCCTCAGGTATCAAATTCTTTGTATAACCTATGGTTATCTTGAGTTGTCTAATTTTCCAGATTACTTACTTCTTAGTTTTTTTAATCTCAATTTAGTAGCATTATAGCTGGAGAGATAAGGCAGCAGGTGGGGTACTTGCCTTGGTTATGGCCCATCTCGGTTCAATCCCTGTGATCCCATATGGTCCCCAAAGCATCTACAGCAATAGTTCCTGAATGCAGAGCTAGGACTATCCCCTGAACATCACTGGTGTGGTTCCCAAACCAAAAATGAAATATAATAAAATTAATAGCCTTTTTTCTAATTAAATGATATAAGAAAATTACAAACATGAATGCCCAGAAAATGTAGAACTAAATAAACATAACAGGATAGAGTTTAGGGAAAACTGTATGTAAAAGTAAGCATTATGTAAAGAGAGTTAAATTTGAAAAATACTACATTTTATAAAGATTTTTGCTAAAGTATTTAAGCAACTGATTTTGATTTTTATTAATTTCACCACTAATAATGTTAAAGGTTCATCAGTAATTTCTTATGTAAAAAGTATAAGCTGTGGACTATCTTATCAATAAACCTTGTATGAGTGTTCTACAATAATATGCATTAACTTGATAGACGAGGAACCATTACAGTCTATCACTGCAGTGATCCATATATTGAAGACTCCCTAAGCACATGTTGACACAATATTGCAGCAGTGATCCATGAATTAAATATGCTTTAGATCCAAGTCATTACAAGTTTAATGGGAGAAATACACCAATTCCACTGAAAAATGTGATTTTTGACTCTCTGATCAATTCTTTCATAAACACATTTTCAGTGTCTCTTAGTAATGGCCATTTCTTTTGAACCATCCCTGCTTATTGCTTTGTGACTTTAACAACATTCAAAGTCCTATTTTATATTAACTTTATTTGAAACTCCTTGAGTGTCACAAAAAATATCTATGGAATAATTGCACAATAACATCCAGCATATGCAATTCTTCCAGAAATAATGAAATGTACTATATTATCCTTTTTAAAGATTGGGGAATGATAAATATTCACTAGACTTTAAATGAAAGAAAATTAAAATTTTATTTGGTCCATTATTCAGTCCATTCTTCATATAAAGAGTTCCTGAAGTTATTGTGATGGTAGAATGAGCATAAGATATGTGACATTGCTCCCTGACACAACATTCATTCCTTTTATTTCTTCATTTTTTAAATATTTGTTAGATTTTTCCTAGTACAACATTAAGCAAGCAAATAGTTATTGCTTCTCAAATATTTATAATAGAGTTCTTATATGGATTTGACTAACAAGTTTTCTTTCTTGAACATATAGTAAACATTACTACTAAAGAAAAATGCTGCTGTTTATGGAGACAGAAATACTGACTGGAAAGTAAAGGAATTTATAATGAAGATGGCTTGAAGGAATAGATCCCTAATATTTGGGTCAATATTTTAAGAAATCAAAGACAAATTGAATTGAATCAATAGATAAACAGAAGACAGTCAGAAGGACTTGAGTCTATGTAAAATTATTCTCAGTGGCTTCTTTTCAGTCAATAAACCAAGGATGGAGTTATTTTGCCACTAAAGTTTGCATAACATAGGGGCCTCAATAATAGACTATAGACCAAACATGTTTGCCACTCAATGCCTCTTTTGCAAACCACAGCACCCAAAAGGAGAGAGAAAACAAAAGAGATGGGGTGGGATGGGGGGATGGGGGAGTGGGAGGCATACTGGGAGCATTGGAGGTGGAGAATGGCACTGGTGGAGGGATGGGTACTCAATCATTGCATAACTGAAACTCAAGCACAAAGAAATTGTAAATCTACAACTTTACCTCGTGGTGTTTCACTAATAAAAATTTTTAAAAAAAGTAACTTTTAAGGAGCTTTCTAATCTTACACCACCAGATTGTCCAATCTCTAATCTCTCACTAGGACAATTGTCACCCCATGCTATCTACTGTTCATTCTGCTTGCAACTTTCCAGTGCTCCTGTTCTTAAAAATAAAACAGAAAAAAACAAAAACTTTCTATTATTTTTAACGTTGTCACTGTCACTGTCCTCCTATTGTTCATTAATTTGCTCGAGTGGGCCCAGTAACTTCTCCATTGTGAGACTTGTTGAGAAAACCATATGTTTTGTTTTGTTTTGTTTTGGGGCCACATCTAGCAATGCTCAGGAAATACTCTGCCTATGCACTAAGGAAATACTACTGGCAGTGCTATGAGGACCATAAGGGATGCTGGGAATTGAACCCCAGTTTACTACATTTGGGGAAATTGCCCTACCTAATGAATATTTCTTTGGCCTCTTCTTTATTTTTAAATCTTATATTAATTCTCATTCTATTTCTCCATCCCTTTTCCTATAAGCTTTTTTCCTGAATACAGTCTGATTTTCTCTTTGTTTTCTCTTCATTCTTTTTGAATTAAATTTAGAATATTTCTGTATTTGTTCAGACACAGGACGCTCTAAAGAATCCAGCTACATTCTATCACTCTGTGGGTACCAGCAATGATTCACTGTTGTAATTAATCAGCTTGGTCTTGCCACCCTTTGTCCTAGGTAGTATAGAAATCTTTAGAAGAAAACCAGAACTAAGACACGTAACTGTGAGGCAAAGGGACATAGAGAAGATTTAGAGAGCAAAGGCACTGTTACTGCTGCGACCATTGAATCAGCGATGAGATTGCTCTTAGCAGGAGTGGTACAAGTAAGGCACACAAAGGAGACAGAAGCTCAGAAAAGAAAGGAAAAGCAGAGTAGCCATCCCAGTAAAATGAAAAAATTAATGCATAAAAGATTGATCCACTGAAAATGTATCGCTTAACTTCTTATTCTTTTCTAGAGAAAGTACAATGTGCTCTCACATGCATTATCTCATTCATTTTACACAATCCTCTTAAGTAAATATGCTGAGTGTCTAGGTTATAAAAGTGTCAATTTAGGAAGCTTTAGCAACTAAAGCTTCAAAACTCAGTGGCAACCTGAGAACAAATGAAAGCATTTATGACTTAGTATGGTCTCATAAAATATCGGCACTGATATGAAAGGGGGAGAATAGAATACCACACGTGTACAGTATTATACTATCATTAAAGCAAATACATTCAGTTTATTAAATTATATTAAATGCATTAAATATATATTAAGTATATCTTTATAAAAGAGCAAGCCTTTTATGGATCTAAATCTATGGTGAAATCATATTGTTTTGTCTACTTATAGATTGATCCAATATTGTTCTCAGTTTGACTAAACCTTAAGTTTATCCTGGATGATAGGCCCCAGGCCCCATTGAAAATTACTTTAGAAAACTCACAAGAAAATCAGTTTTAAGTCCCCTTGAGATATAGCTCTCACAGCCTCTTGGAGGCTTTAGAATCCAAGAATGTCTTTGTAGTAAAGAGGATGAGACACCTTCATATGGCAGGGCACAATTTGATACCCAGATTAACATCTGATGTCTGACCACTTCAGTACTTCTTAATACAGAGCTAGGAGAAAACCGTGAGCACAGTCAGGTGTGACCCCCAAAGCCCACCCACCATAAAAATAAACACTGTTCTAGCCCTTTGAAATGTTGTCATTAAGATCACACCTATGTGGTTAGGGCTGGAGCGATAGCACAGCGGGTAGGGCGTTCGCCTTACAAGCGGCCAACATGGCCGACCCAAGTTCGATTCCTCCGCCCCTCTCGGAGAGCCCGGCAAGCTACCGAGAGTATTCGATATGCCAGACACAGTAACAACAAAGTCTCCAATGGAGACGTTACTGGGCCTTCTCGAGCAAATCGATGATCAACTGGAGGGCCTTTACCTTTACCTTTACCTATGTGGTTCATATCTGTATGAGCATAGAAATATAAATTCAGTAGTTTCAATTAGCAAGCACAGCAGGTCTAGTCATGTTGAGCAACTTTCCCTGTAGCACCCATTGTGTGTGTATGTGACTCTCAAAGGGGTTATTTGGCCATTCTCAGTGTTGCATGACTGGCGATGTAGGCCACATGTATTTTGCTCTTTAAGCTATTTCCCGTGGTGACAGTTACTTTTCTAATAGTTTATTGGTTTAAACCTCTTCTGGCTTTTATTCCAGAGGAATTGTCTTCCATCTGTTCTTTGTTACAGTTCTCTTGAAACCTATTGCAAGAGTGTTGACTAGTTTTCCTTAATTTATCAGTTTCATCAGGTACAACTTTTCTTTGACACTAAAACTCCTAGGTAAGCACTCACTTGTATTATTAAGTATAAATTATTACTCATTTATAAAAACATAGGCATAAAATACAGGGCCATAGATCTAAAACATCCAAGTAATAATTTTATAAAGAGAAAAAAGAATCTTTCAGGTGATCTTTGAAGTCAATAAGTCTTTTGATCTTTGAAAGTTAACCTCACATAAGGTGAAAAGAATGTGATCATTTATAATGCAAATAAGTACTATTTATATGGATTAAAAATATATTTTAAGGGAAAAATATGATTAAGGATAATACTACCAGGTGAAGTTACTGCTCCCTGCGGTCCCTCCCCCAATATGTATCAATACACATATTGATTTTTCTCCTAAAGAGATTTTAAATATAATGGAAATGTAGAGAAATAGAAAAGTAAAGCTATTAAAAGTGGTGTCTGGAGCAATAGTACAATGGGTAGGGTAGTGGGTAGGGGTATATATATATATATATATATATATATATATATATATTATATGAAATAAATGAAAATAAGAATAAAAATGTTCTACAAATCAGGTGGAATATAGACCCATGACACATGATATAAGGTCTACACTATTAATTAGGGGCTGAAGCAATAGCACAGTGGTAGGGCATTTGCCTTGCATGCAGCCAACATGGCCGACCTGAGTTTGATTCCTCCGCCCCTCTCGGAGAGCCTGGCAAGCTACTGAGAGTATCTTGCCCGCACAGCAGAGTCTGGCAAGCTACCCATGATGTATTCGATATGCCAAATACAGTAACAACAAAGTCTCCAATGGAGACGTTAGTGGGCCCGCACCAGCAAATCGATGAACAACGCGAGGACAGCGACAGTGACAGTGACTATTAATTAGAAGAAGACATTAATTTGAGCTGATAAGTGACTAACTAAAAAGGAAAAAGTTGTTAGTTCTATAATCCCTAGTCACTTGATCACTTGATTTCCCGTTAATCATTGATTTGCTCAAGCGGGCGCCAATAACGTCTCCATTTGTTCCTGTCGCGTGCTAGTGTAGCCCAATGGCGTCTGTTCATTCTAGGAACATGAAGAGCCTCAAACCAATCCTTCAGGATCTTGATGAAGAAGTCTGACTATCTGGCAGGTGGGCGGCCACACGGTCTTTTGACATCCCGTGGAATCCAGTCGGTAATGGCTCTAGTCCAGCGCTCGTCTCTAAATCTCATTATGTGACCAGCCCATCTGATTTTTGATGCCTTGTCAAAAGAGACAGTGTCCCTGATTGTTGATCGTTTACAGAGATCAGAACTCTGGATTCTTTCTCTCATTTGAGTGAAACGTGACACTCCAAGCATGGCTCTTTCAATTCCTCTTTTGGGAGACCCTAATAGCGTTCTCATCCTGTTTCCTTAGGGCCCAGGTCTCTAAGGCATAATATGTTAATGCAGGAAGAACAGTGGAATCAAAGAGGTGTGCCTGGAGCTGGAGGTTTTTGATACTCTTAGCTATTTCTTCGATGCTCTTGAAGGCATTCCAAGCCACCCTCTTTATCCTGCGCAACCCAGGTGCCTGGTCATTCATCATGTTGACTTCTCGACCTAGGTATACATAACTGCTGCATTCAGAGATGGTCATTCCGTTGAGAGCGTATGGACCGTCAGGAACGAGGCTGTTTCTCATAAACATTGTCTTTGTGAGATTCAGCTGGAGTTCGACCTTTCCACACTAACAGTCCAAGTCGGCCAGCATTTGTGCTGCTTGGCTAATGTTTAGTGTTATTAGAACAATGTCATCAGCAAAGCTAAGGTGGTGTAGTTGCTGACCATCTATTATGAAAAGCATTCGTAATGCCCGCCATTTGTAATGTCCTTCACCAACTACAAGAGCAAGATGACTGCCTCCGAAATCCTGATGGATCTATCACATCTTCCAGAAGGGCAATGGAGAAGATTGTCCATGACTTCTACTCAGATCTCTTCGATAACCATGTCCACCTGCCCACATACCAAATTCCACAGGATGGATATGTCGTTCCCAATGTTCTCCCCTCCAAAATCCGACACGCCGTTTTGTTGGTAAAGAATCGAACAGCACCCGGTCCAGACAAGGTCAGACCTGAACACCTGAAGAACCTGCCGTCAGTACTCATCAACATGCTGGCTCGGCTCTTCACATGCTACCTGTCTGAATGCAAGGTTCCGTCCCAATGGAAAACCAGCAGGACTGTACTACTGTACAAAAAGGGAGACATCTACAACATTGGCAACTATCGCCCAATCTTCCTGTTGTCTGTTGTCTACAAGCTGTTCACTCAAGTCATTCTGAATAGAATTAGAACAACACTAAATGAAGGACAACCACGAGGGCAAGCTGGGTTCCACAAAGGATTCAGCACCACCGACCATATCCACATGATAACCAAGCTCATTGAGGTTTCTCGGGAGTTCAAGATGCTGCTCTGTCTAACGTTCATTGATTTAAAGAAGCCCTTTGATTCTGTTGAGACTGAAGTGGTTATAGAAACCCTAGCAAACAGGGCATTTAAACTCAATATCAGGATCCCACATGAGCTGTATTACGGATTCACTACCAGGATCTCACCATTCTTCGAAGAAGTAATCATTGATATCAAGAGAGGAGTTCGGCAGGGTGATACCATTTCACCGAAACTCTTCAGTGCCACCCTCGAGAACATCATGCGATGACTGGAATGGAAAGGAATGGGAGTGAAGATAGATAATCCCTAGTATTTGAAAAAATGCAAATATAATATTTACCTTAAAAATCACTTATATTTGAAGATATTAAAGCATGGAAATATACAAGGTTATTAACAGAACAAAATGTATGATTCATTTTGCAAGATTATTTACTGTCACTTTCATGTGAAGTTCATGAAAAATCCAAAATTAACTTATAAAAAATAATTGTATATGAATAAAGATACTGGCATTTGGTTCTCTGAGAATCTATTCAATCTATAAGTGAGCACACCTAAAAATAAAATACAAATTATTAACAATGTGAACATTTTTATGGCAACAGGTTTCTGAGATTATATTCTTGGAAAGTTCCTGTGACTACTACATTTAAGACACATATATTAGGGCCACTTTAATTAATGAAGATTTTAAGAGAGCGACACAGAACATACTGACCCCGTACCAGGCTATCTTCATGGGGACAACTTGAAGGGAGGCAGTTTGAATTTCCTTCTCCGCCCCAGCAGAACCCTGGCAGGCGAAAAACTCCAGAAACCAACCGAACCAAAGAGCCATGCCTGAGGCCACTCTCCACAGGCTCAGACGAGCCTCACTTACAGGGGAAGTAAGTGAAAAACCAGGTATGCAGAAAAACCCAGGTATGCAGGACCTATACTGATATCTCCTACTTCGCTCAAAACAGGACTGGGCCTCCTCCTCCCAGCTCTCCAGTTTTCCAGCAGCTTGACAGTCACAACCACAAACTGCTTCCAGTGGCCATATATTCTCATCAATGGCCACGATCCAGAGGCTATGAAATAAAACTCCTGGAAGAAAGTGACACAGAACATCCTGGGTACATGGCCTCTTACACTCTAGCCCACTGATGTACCAAAAGTAGCACACATTTGTTTGGGTTTAACACATGTGTTTGTAGTCTCTTACACAAGGGCTTAAATGACTCCAGAATGAAATACACCAAACTTCACAAACTTTCCTCTTCTGGTGGTGGGAAGGTGGACGGTGCTGGGATTGGTGTTTGAATACTATCTGTAATGAACTATTGTGAACACTTTATAAAAATAAAATAAAATTTTAAAATGGTGAAGGAAATGGTGTTGGAACATTGTATGCTGGGAAAACCCAGTTGGGAACAACTTTGTAACTGTGTCTCATGGTGATACAACTTTTTATTTAAAAAAATGTATAATATACAGATGATGGCTACCTAAATTCTACATATATTTATCTATGAATGTTGTATAAAAAGTGAAAAAATTTAAAAAATAATTTACAGTTTCCTCTCTAAGGTGGAGATGAAAATATAGTATGAAAGTATATAGTTGGTGTATTTTGATATGTGCATTCCATGGAATAAATCCTTGCATTTACATAATAGAATATTATTTAGTGGTTAGAGTGCCAGGATTCAAATGCATTTGAATACATTTAATGTGCAGCTTTGAAAAATTTTCTCAGCTAGTAATCTACTATTATTTTTATTTTCCCCCTATAATATCTTGTTCTTAATTCTTGCCCAATGAATTAAATTTCTTTTAGTTTGTCTCTGTTTAAAATAATAAAGGTCTAATTTTTATTCTAATATTTCACTTTAAAATTTTTGTTATGCCATTGATTCTCATTTTTTTCTTCTTCAATATTTAAATATTTAAGTTTTATTTTTCCTGTGAAAGTAGACTTGCATACCTTCTTCCATGATTTTTCAAATGTATTTACCCAACTTATGACTGACACTCTTTCATATGAATGTTGGGAACTCATATTCAATATTATCAGTTGTTGTAGGGCTGTCACTTCATTTCTTATGGAAGGGTCTATCTTCTGACAATGGCTCCCAGTGAACAGCTTGGTTTCTCAGCATTTTCTACAGCCATTTCATAGAGTTATCTAATTAAGATTTAATGATTGGATAACATATATTGTTCTGTATTTCATAAAGAGAATTTACATCCAACTCTCCACTGGGTATATATGTGATGTTTTTCTGACTTTGAGAAGGTATTAGCCTCCAAACCTACAAGGGTTTTAGCTTCAATAAGCATTGGTACTTTTAGTTTTACTTTCATGTACCTCTGAAACTTTGAGTTATTTCTTAGGTTTTGATTTATGGAGATATTCCTTTCTTTTATATGACATTGTTTTATCCAACAGTTTTTATTTGTTTGTGAAAATGAGTAGGGTAAAAGGTGAGGTATGAATATGAAACATATGTAAATGAATGTAGCATTTCTTTTCTTTTTCTTTTTTGAATCACCATGAGATGCACAGTTACAAGGTTGTTCTTGATTGGGTTTTAGTCATGCAATGTTCCAATATCCATCTCTTCAGCAGTGTGCATTTCCCCCCACCAATATCCACAGTCCGCAGTCCTTCTCACCACTCTCCCCATCTGCACTTCCCAGCCTCCCTCTTTTAGTCACTTTTCTTGTCTCTCTCTCTCTCTGTCTCTCTCTCTTGCTCGCTCACTCACTTGCTTGCTCTTCCTCTCCCTCTTTCTCTTTCCGTCTGGGCATTATGGTTTGCAATATAGATATCATGTATATACCTTTATCTACTTTCAGCAGTCAGATCTTTTCCAGAGAGATCATTTCCAGTTATCATTGTCTTACTGTCCCTTCTCCCCCTGCCCTTCAACTTGTGACAAGCTTCCATCACTGGACAAGTCTTCCTGGCCCTTGTTTTCACTGTCCATAGATATTAGTCTTTTGCTATGCTTTTTATATCCCACAGATGAGTGCAATCTTTCTATGTCTGTCACTCTCCTTTTGACTAGTTTCATTCATCAAGATACTCTCCATGTCCATCCATTTATAAGCAAATTTTATTTTTTCCTGGTGGCTCCATTGTGTAGATGTGCTATAGTTTCTTTAACCAGTTATATTTTTTCTTGGGCCCAGAGGTTGTTTCCAGATTCTGGGTACTATGAATAGAGCTGCAATGAACATAGAAGTGCAGATAGCATTTCTGCTGTATGCTTTTGGGCCTCCAGGCTATATTTCTAGAAGTGGTATTGTTGGGTCATATGGAAGCTCAGTTACTAGAGTTTTGAAGAATGCCTATATTGTTTTGAAAAAGGCTGGAACAGTAGATATTCCCACAAACAATGGATGAGAGTCTGTTTCTCCCCACATCTGTGCCAGGTCTGACTGCTCTTGTAATTTTTTGATGTGTGATAATCTCTGTGGTGTGAGATGATATCTCATGTTTTGATTTGTACCTCTCTGATGATTAGTGAGGCCCAGGTCTCTGAGGCATATGTTACTGCAGGAAGAACAAGATGAGAACGCTGTCTCATTTGCCAAGGTGTCGAAAATCAGATGGGCTGGCCACGTAATGAGATTTAATGACGACCGCTGGACTAGAGCTGTTACCGACTGGATTCCACAGGATGTCAAAAGACCGCGTGGCCGCCCACTTACCAGATGGTCAGACTTCTTCGTCAAGATCATGAACGATCGGTTTGAGGCCCTTCATGTTCCCGGAGCGAACAGATGCCATTGGGCTACACTAGCATGCGACAGGGACAAATGGAGACCTTACTGGCGCCCGCTCGAGCAAATCGACGACTAACGGGAAGTTAAGTGATTAAGTGATGATTAGTTGCTGTAGAGAATTTTTTCCTTTGCCTTTTGGCTGTTTGTATTTCTTTTTTGAGGAAGTTTCTGTTCATTTCTTTGCCATATTTTTTGTTGGGTTTGGATGTCTTATATAGTCAAATACATCTACAACAATCCCACAGTAAGCATTATCCTGAAAGAGGAAATGCTAAAATATCTGGCACAAGGCAAGGTTGCCCTCTCTTGGCACTCTATTCAATATTGTCCTGGAAGTACCTGCCATAACATTTAGGGGAGAAAAAGTTTTCAAGAACATCCAGATATAAAAGGAAGAGGTCCTTTTTCACTATTTTTCATTAAGTCCAAATTCTCAATATTTGCAGATGACATAATACTCTACTTAGAAAATCCTAAAGACTCTACCAGTAACCTCCTAGAAACAATAGATTTGTATAGTAGAGTGACAGCTTACAAAATCAATTCCCAAAAGTCCATGGCTTTCCTATATGCGAATAATGAAAGAGAAGAAAGTGGTATTTAAAATAAAATCCCATTCACAATTGTGCCTCAGAAAACTAAGTACCTCAAAATAGGCTTAACTAAAGAAGTAAAGGGGCTGTATAAAGAACCCTACAAAATACTACTTCACATAATAAAATAGGGTACAAGGAAATGGAGTCACATGCTATGCTCATGGATTGAGTGAGTTAACATTGTCAAAATGGCAGTATTCCCCAAAGCAATACACAGATTCAATGCAATCTCTATAATGATACCCATGGCATTTTCCTCATATTCCAAAGAAATACATCAAACACTCCTGAAATTCATATGAAACACTATATTCCCTGAATAGCTAAAGCAAACCTTGGGAAAAGGAAGTAGGAGGCATCACCTTCCCAAATTTCAACCTGTACTACAAAGAGGTAGTAATTAAAACAATATGGTATTGGAATAAACATAGACCTGCAGACCTATGGAACAGATTTGAATATGCTGACATTGATCTTCAAATATATGATCACTTTTGATAAAGAATCAAGAAACATAAAATGGAGAAAGAAAAACCTCTTCAACAAATGGTGCTGGGAAAGCTGGTTAGGTACCTGCAAAAAAATGAACTCAGATCTCTTTCTAAGACCAGGCACAAAAGTCAGATAAAAATGGATTAAAGAGTATAACATCAGACCTGAGTCCATTAGGTACATGAAAGAAAACAGGCAGAACCCTCCATGACATTGGCATTAAAGGCATATTCAAAGATGAAACACCACAGACCAAGTAAGTGGAAGCGAATATAAACAAATGGTATTAAATTCAACTAAGAGTCTTCTGTACCTCAAAAAAAAGTGAGTAAATACAAAAACAGTTCATGGAATTATTGGTACATATAAAATTATTCACCCAATACCCATCTGATAAAGGGTTTAATATCAAAGATATGTAAGTCACTGGTAGAACTTTGCAAGAAAAATAAAAACATCCAACTTCATCAATTGCAGTACTTTGAGTGGAAACTGATTTAACCTACAACTCTATTTCCTTATTATCAGAAAGAAATTTATTCTTGAACATTCAGTGAGATAATATATGTAAAATTCTTAACACAATGTTTAATTATGGAAGGTACCTATTAGAAAATTAGTAAATCACTAACTAACCGTATTTGAAATTATGCATATTGGGACAGAGAAATTGTGTTAAGGCTGAGGCACCTGTATTATGTATGGGTTTAGTTCCCAACACTGCTATGGTCCCTGAGCATCACCAGGAGTGATCCCTGAGCATAGAGCCAAGCGTAAGGTCAGAACACAGCTGGCATTTTCCAACAGTTCCCCCAAATTATGCATATCACTGTTACTGTCCTTTCATTGTTCATCGATTTGCTCGAGCGAGCCAAGTAACATTGTGAGACTTGTTGATACTGTGTTTGGCATATTGAATACGTCACATGTAGCTTGCCAGGCTTTGCTGTGGGGGCCAGATACCATCGGTAGCTTGCCAGGCTCTCTGAGGGGGGTGGATGAATCAAACTTGGATCAGCCTGGTTGGCACCCTGTAAGGCAAATGCCCTACCCACTGCGCTATCACGCCAGCACAAATTATGCATATAAATATAATATATTTATATATTTTATATTTATATATATTTATATATTTTATTTTATATATAAATATTTATATATTTTATTTTATATACTCTTGAAGGCATTCCAAGCTGCTCTCTTCCTCCTGTGCAACTCAGTTGCCAGGTCATTCGTCATGCTGACTTCTCAACCTTGGTACACATAACTGTTGCATTCGGAGATGTGCATTCTGTTGAGAGTGAATGGAACGTCAGAAACAAGACTAAATATATCTTTAGTAAAGCAAAGCCATTTTTAAAATGTGGACAAAAAGTTAATATGTTCCATCGAAAAGACAGACTTATCCAGAGAGAGGAGAGAGAGACTTTATCACTTGATATCCCATTACTCATTGATTTGCTCGAGGGGGCGCCAGTAACGTCTCCATTCATCATTGTTGCATGCTAGTGTAGCCCGATGGCATCTGCTCGTACTAGGAACATGAAGAGCCTCAAACTGATCATTCAGGTCTTGATGAAGAAGTCTGACCATCTTGTAGGTGCGCGTCCATGCGATCTTTTGACGTCCCATGGAATACAGTCGGTAATGGCTCTAGTCCAGAGGTCATGTCTAAAACTCATTACGTATCAAGCCCATCTGATTTTTGATGTCTTGGCAAATGAGACAGTGTCCTTGATTCTTGAGCATTGACAGAGGTCAGAACTCCGGATTCTTTCCCTCATTTGAGTGAAGCATGATACTTCAAGCATAGCTCTTTCAATTACTCTTTGAGAGACATGAATAGCGTTCTTATCCTGTTTTCGTAGGGTCCAGGTTTCTGAGGTGTATGTTAATTCAGGAAGAACAGTGGAATCAAAGTGCTCGGAGCTGGAGGTTCTTCGTCCTCTTAGTTATTTCTTCGACACTCTTGAAGGCATTCCAAGCTGCTCTCTTCCTCCTGTGAAACTCAGTTGCCAGGTTATTCGTCATGCTGACTTCTCAACCTAGGTACACATAACTGTTGCATTCGGAGATGTTCATTCCATTGAGAGTGAATGGAATGTCAGAAACAAGACTATTTCTCATGAACATTGTCTTTGTGAGATTTAACTGTAATCCGACCTTTCCAAATTCACAGTCGAAGTTGGTCAGCATTTGTGCCGCTTGGATGATGTTTGGTGTTATTAGAACGATGTCATCAGCAAAGTGGAGGTGGTGTAGTTGCCGACCATATATCTTCACTCCCATTCCTTTCCACTCCAGTTGTCACATGACGTTCTCGAGGGTGGCACTGAAGAGTTTTGGTGAAATAGTATCACCTTGTCGAACCCCTTTCTTGACATGGATGATCACTTCTTTGTAGAATGGGGAGATCCTGGTAGTGAATCTGTAATACAGCTCATGGAGGACCCTGATGTATTGAGTTTGAATGCCCTGATTGGCTAGGGCTTCAATGACCACTTCCGTCTCAACAGAATCAAAGGCCTTCTTCAAATCAATGAACATCAGATAGAGTGGCAACTTGAACTCCCAGAAACCTCAATTAGCTTGGTTATCATATGATATGCTCAAGTATGACAAATCCTTTTCAGAAACCGGCTTGCTAGCATGGCTGTTCTTCATCTAGTGTTCTGCCAGGAGACTCGAGTGAACAGCTTGTAGACAACAAACAACAGGCAGATTGGGCTATAGTTGCCAATGTTGTGGATATCTCCCTTTTTGTACAGTAGTCTAGTCTTGCTGGTTTTCCATTGTGACGGAAACTTGCATTCAAACAGGTAGCGTGTGAAGAGCTGAGCCTGCTCCCAGCAGCCTGACAGACCTTCATTACCTCCACTACCTCCACTACCAGGCCGCCGACACACTCCAGGACACTATCTAGATACTCAGGCTGAGACTCACACTCAAGTGAAGCCCTACAGAACCAGGAAAGCAGAACTCTGTGACCTCGGACCCCAGGCTCAACAGACCCAGACACAGAGATTGTCTCCCTGCTCCCAGCAGCCTGGCAGACCTTCATTACCTCCACTACCTCCACTACCCAGCCGCCAACACACTCCCGGATGCTTTCCGGACATTCAGGCCGAGACAGACTCACGCACAAGTGAAGCCCCACAGAGTGATGAAAGCAGAACTCTGTGACTCCGGACTCCAGGCTCAATGGACCCGGACACAGAGATACTCTGCCTGCTTCCAGCAGCCCAGCAGACATCCATTACCTCCACTGCCTCTACTACTCAGCCGCCGACACACTCCAGGATGCTTTCTGCACTGCACAGTCGCAATGTGCAATGCGGCCTCACAGCACATCATAAAACGCTTACTATAGATTACCGTACCATATTTGACTGCATTGGAATATGTTTTGATCCATGGGAACACCTGCAAGGACAATTAGAGGTGGCCCAAAAAGCCTCTATCCCTTTAGGAGAACCTGGCAAGCTACCAAAAGTGTTCTGCCCACACGGCAGAGCCTGGCAAGCTATCTGTGGTGTATTCGATATGCCAAAACCAGTAAATACAATAGGTCTCATTCCCTTGACCCTGAAAGAGCCACCAATATGGCAGCTTTAGGAAGGATGAGGAAGAAGAGGCTGATAAAATATCAGGGCCGACCAAGGCTGCAACAACAAAGAAAGACAAAAAAGACTGTCTGTAATTTCAATGCACGTAGGCAGTCATTGGAATCATCCATAGAGGACCTGATGGTGCAAGCAAGAAGGATCAAGTACGACATCATTGGTCTAACTGAGACGAGAATGTATCAATCACATCAAGCCATTTTCGACACTGGGGAATAACTGTTCCTCAGAACATGCGACAAAAGAAGCATCGGTGGTGTTGGTGTCCTTGTCAACCGAACTTGGCCATAAACATTGATTCATCCAAATGCTTAACAACCCATTACACTTGAATAGATGTGACTCACTGCCAGCAGTTTGTATCTTTGTTGTCTATGCACCAACATCTAATTATGATGAAGGAGAAATTGAGAAGTTCTACATGGAGCTGGAGAATTTCTATAAAGACCACACCTTCTACAAAATCATTGTCAGTAATTTAGTGCCAAGATAGGACCGAGAAGATCAGCCGAAGAACTCCATATTGGGACTCATGGGCTAGAATGTAACAAACAGGGTGAGAGACTGTCCAAGTTCTTCATGTCGACCAAGATCATCCATGGTAATTCACAATTCCAGAAGGCCGAATCTAAACATTGGACATGGGAGTCTCCCAGTGGACTGTTCCACAACAAAATCGACCACATGATATTCAATAGATGGTCTTGCCTGACCGATGTCGCTCTTGTCCCAAAATTCAAAATAGGATCTGACCACTGTCTTTTTCGTGCAAAATTCTACTTCATAGAGCGGGGAGAAAGGGCTGAAAAGTTTAAAAAGAGAACTCCCAGAATGACCACCAACTGGGAGCTCTTTGGCACTATTGCGGCAACATTGGAAGATACCTTAGTTGACAACATTGACGAGGAATATGATCAACTGGTTCAGCACCTCTATGATTGTGCAAAGAATGCCGAGAGATAGCCACAAAAAGATGATTGTCTTAGAAAACTCTCGAGCTCATTTGCAAATGTGGCTTGGCGCAAGCCTCAGACAACTGCAAGTGAACATCTGAGCTTGCAAAGCAGTGCAGAAAAGTGATAAAGGAAGAACTCAAAGAGAGAAGAGCAGCAGTGCTGGCAGATGCGGCAGAAGCTAGGAAAAGCATTCACAACACCCGCCTGTCCTTCACCAACTATAAGACCAAGATGACTGCCCTCCGATGTCCTGATGGATCTTTCACACCTTCCAGAAGGGCACTGAAGAAGATTTTCCATGACTTCTACTCGGATCTCGTCAATAGCCATGTCCACCTGCCCACATACCACATTCCGCAGGATAGGTATGTCATTCCCAAAGTTCTCCCTCCTGAAATCCGACACGCCATTTCGTCAGTAAAGAAGTGAACAGCTCCTGGACCAGACAAGTTAAGACCCGAACACCTGAAGAACCTACTCAGTACTCATCAATGTAGTGCTAAATTCAGGAAAATTGGCTAGCTTGAAATTGCTATTATAGCAGTATCCTTTTTTTGTGATTTATCATCATCTGTGTAATAGTCTTAGAGGTCTTTGTTTTATGTGATGCAGGCATCTGTGCTTTTTGAATATGTGTATTTATATTTGGTAACTGTTAAAGAAAGCCTGACTTTAAATAGACAGTTGCTCTTTCTTTCATTCATGTATACTTGAGTGAAATATAAATTTTTCCAAGTAGGATGAATGTTTTATTAATTTTGGAGATTAATAATTAATACTACACCTCCTCCCTTCTCAGAGAGCCAGTAAGCTACCGAGAGTATCTCACCCACACACCAAGTCCTGGCAAGCTCCCTGTGGCTTATTCAATATGCCAAACACAGTAACAATAAGTCTCACAATGGAGACGTTACTGGGCCTGCTAGAGCAAATTGACGAACAATGGGAGGACAGTGCTACAGTGCAATAATAATTGACTTTCTCAAATTTCTTGAAGTAGGTTGCATCTTTTATTTTGGAGACTTTATATAGAAAGAGACTGCACTGCTCTCGTCCGGGATCTGGATTTTATAGTCTCTGAGTCTTGGCCGCTGATGGGATTACACGGCGCCAGGGGGCCAGGTGGTGGGTGTGACCCCCGCCTACTGGAATTTGGAGGATCTGGGTGGAAGATGCTCGACTCCAATTCGAGTAGGCTTGGAGGTCTCGGCCCCGGAACCCGCGTGGCTTTGTCCCTCTGCCAGTACCTTCAGGTGTGCGGAGAGTGGTCTCAGCATGGTGGTGGCTGGTCCTGGAGGTCTCCGGCTGCCGTAGCCCTGGCCGGGGCGGGGAGGAAAGCTCAACCCGCTCCCCTCCAAGGGACTCCGGGAAGGAACACCGAGGCGCGGGGGCAGAGACTGCACTGCTCTCGTCCGGGATCTGGATTTTATAGTTGAGCTTTCCTCCCCGCCCCGGCCAGGGCTACGGCAGCCGGAGACCTCCAGGACCAGCCACCACCATGCTGAGACCACTCTCCGCACACCTGAAGGTACTGGCAGAGGGACAAAGCCACGCGGGTTCCGGGGCCGAGACCTCCAAGCCTACTCGAATTGGAGTCGAGCATCTTCCACCCAGATCCTCCAAATTCCAGTAGGCGGGGGTCACACCCACCACCTGGCCCCCTGGCGCCGTGTAATCCCATCAGCGGCCAAGACTCAGAGACTATAAAATCCAGATCCCGGACGAGAGCAGTGCAGTCTCTGCCCCCGCGCCTCGGTGTTTCTTCCCGGAGTCCCTTGGAGGGGAGCGGGTTGAGCTTTCCTCCCCGCCCCGGCCAGGGCTACGGCAGCCGGAGACCTTCAGGACCAGCCACCACCATGCTGAGACCACTCTCCGCACACCTGAAGGTACTGGCAGAGGGACAAAGCCACGCGGGTTCCGGGGCCGAGACCTCCAAGCCTACTCGAATTGGAGTCGAGCATCTTCCACCCAGATCCTCCAAATTCCAGTAGGCGGGGGTCACACCCACCACCTGGCCCCCTGGCGCCGTGTAATCCCATCAGCGGCCAAGACTCAGAGACTATAAAATCCAGATCCCGGACGAGAGCAGTGCAGTCTCTGCCCCCGCGCCTCGGTGTTCCTTCCCGGAGTCCCTTGGAGGGGAGCGGGTTGAGCTTTCCTCCCCGCCCCGGCCAGGGCTACGGCAGCCGGAGACCTCCAGGACCAGCCACCACCATGCTGAGACCACTCTCCGCACACCTGAAGGTACTGGCAGAGGGACAAAGCCACGCGGGTTCCGGGGCCGAGACCTACAAGCCTACTGGAATTGGAGTCGAGCATCTTCCACCCAGATCCTCCAAATTCCAGTAGGCGGGGGTCACACCCACCACCTGGCCCCCTGGCGCCGTGTAATCCCATCAGCGGCCAAGACTCAGAGACTATAAAATCCAGATCCCGGAACCGCGCGGCCGCTTTCGCGGCCGTGCGACATCTTATTATCTCATTCCTACTTTGGACAAACTTGCAGGCTGTCGAATGTAGCCTGCCCACAGGGCAGAGTCTGGCAAACTCCCCGTGGCCTACCAAATATGCCAAATACCAGTAACAATGATGGGTCTCATTCTCCTAAAGAGCCCTGAATATAATCTCAGGGCTAGGATGAAAGAGACGTTACTGGGGCCTGCTCGAGGCAATCGACGATTAACAGGATGATGAAATGAAAAATGATGATGATATATAGAAAGATATTATATAATAACTGTCACGGTCATTGTCCTCATTGTTCATCGATTTGCTCGAGAGGGCCCAGTGACATTGTGAGACTTGTTACTGTGTTTGGTATATTGAATACATCACGCGTAGCTTGCCAGGTTTTGCCACGTGGGTGAAATACTCTCGGTAGCTTGTCGGGCTCTTCAAGAGGGGCAGAGGAATCGAACTTGGGTCTGCCAGATCGGCCATGTGCAAGACAAATGCCCTACCTGCTGTGCTATTGCTCCAGCCCATATTATATAATATCTTAAACAAAATATTTGAATGCCTATTATGTCAATTATTTGGATGTTTGAAATCAAATATTTATTTCAGGTTAGATGCTACCACCAAATAATCATTAGTTCAATAAAAATATTACAAGTACAATCTTCTTTTAGGCTCAAGTATATAATTTTTGATTTTTGAAAATAAATTGTATTTTTGTAATTTGAAATAGCTTTTACATAAGGTATTGATTTTATTTTTATATAGAAATGAAAATATCAACAGCTGTGTAAGTTCCCTTTAGACATAATAAATATGTTCCACCAATACTTCCTATCATTTGTCATAAAGAATCAAATAATAGGTACCAAAACCTTGAGACATAAGCATCAAAATACAGGTAAAACATGGACAACTATAGATCAGATAAAATTATAGTTCTTAAGTGGCCATAGGAGGAAAAAAGCCTTTTCAGAATCATGTTCAGAGTGTAGTAGTGGTGCTCCCTTAAACCTATATTTATCTCTTTAAATAACAAGAAATAGGAGGCACTTTTATGTTCAAATATTCTATGTTCCGAATCTATCTTTTAAGAAATAACAATATTTTCTGCCTTATCTATAAATTATTTGGAGCCAAGTCTGCAATAATAAGAAATACTTTTACCAATAAAGTTTTTAAAAAATTACCGAATGCCTTACTATTTTCAAAAGTCAGTTGGTTATGTTCTTATCAGCTTAACTCCAACTTGAAGACCCAAAACCATATATAAAGTACAGTTCAGAAAAGTACCTAGACATTTACCAAGAACCATGATATTATTACTGCAAGCCAAAAGGATGAGGCGAACTATCTTCAGGAAGATTTACAGAAGCAGCATTTCTGCACTGAGATATATAGACATTACTATTGAAATTACAGAAACCAATTATTAGGCACTGGAATGACCAATGGAAGAGGCCATTGATAGAAATATAAAATCTGTGACGTGTTGAAAATATACTACAAAGACATATATGTGAAATTGAAAGATATTAAAGAGATAATGCTGGAAAATTTGTCAATATTTAATGTTTTTCACATGTATTATATAAAAGAGATAAAACTTATGGTCCCTAGAATATGAAAAGTACCATCCATCTCTAAATTAGCTCAAATTAAATAATATATTCATCAACCCATAAAATATTCATTATAACCATTCTCATAATATCAATCATAATATATTATAATTATTAATTTGATTTTTATATATAATGATGTTAAGGGAAAGATAGCTTTGGTAGAAAATATGAGCATTTTAGTCCCTTTAATTTTAAATTAATTGAGTTTCTTGTCACCCCAAAGTTGGTTCTTTCAAATTTACAATCAAAAGATTTAATTTTCAGATTTGTAGAGTGAGTTATAGTGAGTTACAGTGAGTAACTGAGTAATAATTAGCATTTTCTTCTTTTTTGTTTTTAAGTATTTTTATTAGTGAAATACCATGAGGTACAGTTGTAGGCTTACAAACTTTAATGCTTGGGTTTCAGTTATACAATGATAAAGTATCCATTCCTCCACCAGTGCCCATTCTCCATCACCAATGAACCCAGTAGCCCTCCCATCCCCGCCCCCCCATTTCTCTTCTCTCTACCCCACCTCTGTGGCAGGGCTTTCCCTTTTGCTCTTCTTTTCTTTAGGGTGTTGTAGTTTACAATAGAGGTATTGAGTGGCAATCATATTTGGTCTATAGTCTACTTCCAGCATGCATCTCGCATCTCAAGCAAGTCCTCCAAACACCCTTTACTTGGTATTCCCTTCTCTATCTGAGCTACCTTTTCCCCCAGCATCTGATACCAGATTCCAAGCCATGGAGCAGACCTCCTGGTACTTATCTCAACTACTCTTGGGTGTTCGTCTCCCATTCTGTTACTTTATATTCCCAGATAAGTGCAGAAATTTGACGTCTGTCCCTCTCTTTCTGACTTATTTCATTAGCCTAATACTTCCATGTAGAACCACTTGTCTGCAAATTTCATGACTTCATCTTTTCTAACAGCTGCATAGTATTCCATTGTGTAGATATAGCAAAGTTTCTTTAACCAGTCATCTGTTCTCGGGCACTTGGGTTTTTTTTTTTTCAGATTTTGGCTATTGTGAACAGTGCAACAATGAACATAGAAGTGCAGATGTCATTTCAACTGTACTATTTTGCCTTTCTGGGATATATTCCCAGGAGTGGCATTGCTGGGTCAAATGGCAGCTCAATTTCTAACTTTTGAGAATTGTCCATACTGTTTTCCACAAGGGCTGAACCAGTTGGCATTCCCACCAGCATTGAAGAAGAGTCCCTTTCTCGCCATATCTGTGCAAACACCAGTTGCTTTTGTTCTTTTGGATGTTGGCCAGTTTCGGTAGTGTGAGATGATATCTCATTGTTGTTTTGATCTGCTTCTCCCTGATGGTTAGTGATGTTGAGCATTTTCTCATTTGCCTTTTAGCCATTCAGATTTCTTTTTTGAGAAGTTTCTGTTAATTTCATCACCCCATTTTTTGATGGGGTTGGATGTTTTCTTCTTGTGGAGTTCAACCAGTGCTTTGGATATCCTTGATATCAACCCCGTATCGGATGGGTATTGGGTGAATATCCTTTCCCATTCTGTAGGTTGTCTTTGTATTGTCTTTGTATTTTGGTCACTGTTTCTTTTGCAGTGCAGAAGCTTCTTAGTTTAATATAATTCCTTTTGTTTATCTCTGTTTCAACTTGGTTGGTCAGTGACATGTCATCTTTGAATATCCCATTAGCCTCAATATTGTGGAGGGTTTGCCGACCTTGTATTCAATGTATCTTATGGATTCTGGTCTGATGTTTAGGTCTTTAATTCATTTTGATCTGGCTTTTTTGCATGGTGTTAGGTCGAAGTCTAAGCCCATTTTTTTGCATGTGGTTATGGCAGGATCATTTGTTAAAGAAGCTTTTCTTGCTCACTTCACATTTCTCGCTCCCTTATCAAAGATTAGATGTTTATACATTTTGGATTGTGTGTAGGGATATTCCCCCCTATTCCATTGGTCTGCAACTCTGCCTTTGTTCCAGTACCATGCTGTTTTAATTATTAACACTTTGTAGTAGAGTTTGAGGTCGCAGAGGGCAATACATCCCATCGTCTTTTTCCCAAAATTTGCTTTAGCTATTCGTGGGCCTTTTTTGGTTCCAAATGAATTTTAAGTGTGCTTTATCCATTTCTTTGAAGAATTTCATGGGTATCCTTATAGTGATCGCATTAAATCTGTATAGTTCTTTGGGGAGTATTGCCATTTTGACAATGTTAATTCTTCCTATCCATTAGCAGGGGATATGTTTCCATTTCCTCGTGTCCTCTTTTAATTCTTGGAGTAGCATTTTGTAGTTTTCTTTGTAGAGGTCCTTTAACTCCTTAGTTAAGCTGATTCCAAGGTACTTAATTTTCTGGGGTAGGATTGTGAACGGGATTGCTTTTTTCATGTCTCTTTCCTTTGTCTCATTATTTGCCTATAGGAAGGCTATGGGCTTTTGGGTATTGATTTTAGAGCCTGCAAATTTACTATACAAGTCTATTGTTTCTAGGAGTTCCTTGGTAGAGGCTTTAGGATTCCCTAGATAAAGTATCATATCATCTGAGAATAGTGAGAACTTAATTTCTTCCTTTTCTATCTGGATGCCCTTAATATCTTTTTCTTGCCTAGCTGCTATTGCAAGTAGTTCCAGTACTATATTGAACAGAAGTGGTGAGAGTGGGCATCCTTGTCTTGTCCCTGATCTTAGAGGGAGGGCCCTTAGTTTTTCCCCAATTGAGGATAATGCTAGCCATAGGATTGTCGTAGATGGCTTTGACTATCTTGAGGAAAATTCCTTCTAAGCCCATTTTTTGTGAGATTTTTCATAATAAACAGGTGTTGTATCTTGTCAAATGCTTTCTCTGAATCTATTTATATGATCATATGGTTTTTATATTTACTTTTTTTGATATGATGGATTATGTTGATTGATTTTCAAATGTTAAACCATTCTTGCATCCCTGGGATGAATCCCACTTGGTCTTAGTGTATGATCTTTTTGATGAGTTGTTGAATTCTATTTGGCAACATTTTGTTGAGAATCTTCGTATCTGTGTTCACCAGAGGTATTGGCCTATAATTTTCTTTGTTAGTGGTGTTTTTGTTTGCTTTTGGTTTTAGGGAGATATGTGCCTTATAAAAACTGTTTGGGAGAGTTCCTGTTTTTTTTTTTCAATTTCCTGGAAATCCTTGAGGAGAAATAACTGGCATTTTCAACCTTGTTTTGCATTTATTTATGAGCTTCCGAAACTCGGAAGTATCACAGCTACCTGTTTATGTAATCACATTTATGAAAATTTCAAATCTTTACCCAAAATATGCATCTTTACCAAAACCTTTTTGAGCTTGCATATAAATGCACAAATAGAATTTTAATTTACTTGCCAAATTCTTTACCTTTACCATTGGTTTCAAATTATTTTCAATGTGTAAACCTATAGCACAATTTTTGCCACAAATATAAGCATAGTTTTTTATTCAAATACTAATCATCTAATGGAGCCAGAACAACAGTACCATGAATAAAGTACTTACCTCGCATGTGGCCCACCTGGTTCAATCCTTGGCACTCAATATGGTCTCCAGAGCATGCCAGGAGATATTTCTGAGTGGAGAGCCAGGAGAAACCTCCAAGCACTGCCAGGTGTCTCACAGAAACAACAACAACAACAACAACAAACCCAAAAGAACAAATTCTAATCAGCATCCAAGAGCATTCTTCTCAGAGTACTTTCTCTAAAATTTGAGGGATAATGGAATTTGTTAGACTTACTGTCTTCTAATTCTGAATATTCTTTTGTGGCAATGGGGACAAACTATGCTTATTTATTATCTATTAATACTTATTATGGTTATTACTGTCAACATATAAATCATAACCCATGAATCTGAGCTAGATATTTTCATTATCAGAATCTGAATATGAGAAGTCTGCTACTTAAAATTCTGTATTGAAAACTATTTAGCCTATATTGTTTCAGAAAACAGGTTTATCACTTTGTAAATCCTATGTTCCACTTAATCTATAGTATTCACATGTGTAACCTTTATTCTGTTCACCTACATGGAATCTAATTTAATTTACTGAATAGTGTATTATTCAACCAACCTTCACGTGAAGGGTTTCAGCTATAACCACAGTGAGCTAACTGTACTGTGTTGGATCTGAAGCTGATAATGATGTACAGTGACAGGTTTTACAAATTTTCGATTACCACATTCAATTACTTTTGGTGCATCCCACTTATGAGCGAGACATTTAATTCATTTAAGGTTTTTGACAAAGAATATAGGATGAGATGATTCATTAAGAAAACTCCCAGGACAGGTCTTGTACTCTAGATGTTTTTAAACAAGTCTCTCCATGTTTCTTTACAAATTAATTTTAGAATCAAGCTGTGTTATATAAAATATAGTTTTTACTTGATACATGTTTCTATCTGGAAAAAGAGTTACAACATGCTGAGATGCATTAAAGTATATGTTAGCAAATTACAATTTGTGGCTTATGAAATCATGAGAATAAATGTATTGTTTACAAAATATATGATAGCATAAGACAATTATTATTTTGACATCAGCCTATTTCTAAGTATTCATTTATCAGTGATATATTAAAAAGTAAAGACTTTAAAGGTGAAAATTACCTTTTCTGTCATCATTCTATAGTTCTCTAAAGAAAAGACTAATCCAAGAAAATTTACTTAGAAATACTTCACTTTGAACAAAGGAAACAAAAGAATACTGTTTAAAAGATGATTTCAAATTATTTTCTTAAATATAAGTGCATATTACATCTTTGAATGCAACAGTTATGTGTACGTAGGTCAAGAAGTCAAAAAGCTATGATGAAAAACTTGGCGCCTGAGTTGCACAGGAGCAAGAGAGCGGCATGGAATGCCTTCAAGAGCATAGAAAAAATAGCTATAGAATGAAGAACCTCTGGCTCCGGACACATCTCTTCGATTCCACTGTTCATCCTGCATTAACATACACCTCAGAGACCTGGGCCCTACAAAAACGGGGTGAGAATGCTATTCCAGTCTCCCAAAGAGGAATCAAAAGAGCTATACTTGGAGTATCACGTTTCACTCAAATGAGAGAAAGAATCCGGAGTTCCGACCTCTGCCAATGATCAAAAATCAGGGACGCTGTCTCGTTTGCCAAGGCGTCGAAAATCAGATGGGTTGGACACGTAATGAGATTTGGAGACGACCACTGGACAAGAGCCGAACAGATGCCATTGGGCTACACTAGCATGCAACAGGGAAAAATGGAGACATTACTGGTGCCCGCTCCAGCAAATCGATGAGTAATGAGAAGTCAAGTGATCAAGTGATAAGTGCATATTACTTCTACAAGTGTAAAATTGATGAAAATCTGAAAAAACATTTTTAAGAAAGAGAAACAAAGGTAAAATCCCAAACAGTATATAGTGAAAGTTTCTTTGAAACAATGAATCCATATATCAAATAGAGGCTCATTAGTTTTTAAGAAACAAGATAAAATCACATCTAAAATGAGTAGTATCTATTCTTTTCTTAAACTTTCTTATTAAATAGGATCTATCTGTGTAATTTTCATATTTATAATTATAATTGGGGAAGTATATTTAAATGTGAGTAATGAGATGAGATGTGGAAAGGACCATTTACCAGGTTTAATGTTTTCACTGGATATACATATACACTCAGCATAAAAATGATGAAAAGTGATTCATGTATATATGGGAACCACAAATATATGTATATGGTGAAAGTCAATGTACAAATCAGTGCCACATAGGCTTGAGTGTAATATTTAAAAGTTTAACATATTACAAGTAAAGTATTATCACTTAATCACTTAATCCCCGTTATTCATCGATTTATTCGAGCGGGTGCCAGTAACGTCTCCATTCATCCCGGTTGCGTGCTAGCGTAGCCCAATGGTATCTGTTCGTTTTAGGAACATGTAGAGCCTCAAACCGATCATTTAGGGTCTTGACGAAGAAGTCTGACCATCTTATAGGTGGGCGTCCACGTGATCTTTTGATGTCTCGTGGAATCCAATCAGTAATGGCTCTAGTCCAGCGGTTGTCTGTAAACCTCATTACATGTCCAGCCCATCTGATTTTTGATGTCTTGGCAAATGAGACAGCGTCTCTGATTCTTGAGCGTTGACGAAGATCAGAACTCCGGATTCTATCTCTCATTTGAGTGAATCGTGATATTCCAAGCATAGTTCTTTCGATTCCTCTTTGAGAGACCCGAATAGTGTTCTCATCCTGTTTTCGTAGGGTCCAGGTCTCTGAGGCATATGTTAATGCAGGAAGAATAGTGGAATCAAAGAGATGTGCTCGTAGTTGGAGGTTCTTTGTCCTTTTAGTTATTTCTTCAATGCTCTGGAAGGCATTCCAAGCCGCTCTCTTCCTCCTGCGTAACTCAGGTGCCAGGTCATTCATCATGTTGATTTCTCGACCTAAGTATATATAACTGTTGCATTCGGAGATGGTGGTTCCGTTGAGAGTGAATGGAGCGTCAGGAACAAGGCTGTTTTTCATAAACATTGTCTTCGTAAGATTCAGCTGTAGTCCAACCTTTCCACACTCACGGTCAAAGTCCGCAAGCATTTGTGCCGCTTGGCTGATGTTTGGTGTTATTAGAACGATGTCATCAGCAAAGCGGAGGTGGTGTAGTTGCCGACCATCTATCTTCACTCCCATGTTTTCCCATTCTAGTCGTCGCATGATGTTCTCGAGGGTGGCACTGAAAAGTTTTGGTGAAATGGTATCACCCTGCCGAACCCCTCTCTTGATATGGATGATTACTTCTTTGTAGAATGGTGAGATCTTGGTAGTGAATCCACAATAGAGCTCACGAAGGATCCTGATGTATTGAGTTTGTACGCCCTGATTGGCTAGGGCTTCCATGACCGCTTCCGTCTCAACAGAATCAAAGGCCTTCTTTAAATCAATGAATGTTAGACTAAGCGGCATCTTGAACTCCCGAGATACCTCAATGAGCTTGGTTATTGTGTGGATATGGTCGATGGTACTGAATCCTTTTCGGAATCCAGCTTGTTCACATGGTTGTCCTTCATCTAGTGTTCTGCTAATCCTATTCAGGATGACTCGAGTGAATAGTTTGTAGATGACAGACAATAGGCAGATTGGGCGATAGTTGCCAATGTCGTGGATGTCTCCTTTCTTGTATAGTAGTACAGTCTTGCTGGTTTTCCATTGGGATGGAACCTTGCATTCAGACAAGTAGCGTGTGAAGAGTCGAGCTAATGTATTGATGAGTACTGATGGTAAGTTCTTCAGGTGTTCAGGTCTGATCTTGTCTGGGCCAGGTGCTTTTTGTTTCTTTACCGACGAGATGGCATGTTGGATTTCGGAAGGGAGAACATTGGGAACGACATATCCATCATGTGGTATGTGGTATGTGGGCAAGTGGATGTGGCTATTAAAGAGATCTGAGTAGAATTCATGAATAATCTTCTCCATTGCCCTTCTGGAAGATGTGATAGATCCATCATGATGTCGGAGGGCAGTCATCTTGGTTTTGTAGTTGGTGAAGGACAGGCGGGCATTACGAATGTTTTTCCCAGCTTCTGCTGCATCTACCAGTACTGCTGCTCTCCTGTTTTTGAGGTCATCCTTGATGGCTTTTCTGCACTGTTTTGCCAGTCCGGACGTTTGCTTGTGGTTGCCTGAGGCACGTGCCACGCCACGTTGGCGAATAAGTTCAAGAGTGTTCGAAGAAAGACGGTTTTTTGTGGTTATCTCTCTCTTGGCATTCCTTGCACAATCATGGAGGTGCTGAATCATTCGATCATATTCCTCATCAATGTTGTCAATGACGGCATCTTCCCATGTTGCTGCAATAGAGCCAAAGAGTTCCCAGTTGGTGGTTGTTCTGGGAGTCTTCTTCTTAAACCTTGCATTCTTTTCTCCTCGTTCTGTGAGGTAGAATTTTGCACGAAGAAGACGGTGGTCTGATCCCGTTTGGAATTTTGGGACAACAGCAACATCGGTTAGGCAAAACCGCCGATTGAATATGATGTGGTCTATTTCATTGTGGAACCGTCCATCGGGAGACTCCCATGTCCAATGTTTAGATTCAGCCTTTTGGAATTGTGAGTTACCATGGAAGGTTTTGGTTGACATGATGAACTCAGACAGTCTGTCACCTTGTTCGTTCCATTCCAGGCCATGGGTTCCGATGCT
The DNA here is from genome assembly GCF_029834395.1 of Sorex fumeus. NCBI lineage: Eukaryota > Metazoa > Chordata > Mammalia > Eulipotyphla > Soricidae > Sorex > Sorex fumeus. The sequence goes on from NW_026606322.1 coordinate 18,269,147, forward strand.
CCCGGGAGCTTGTTGTGATAATCTTTGGATCCTGGCCTTTGTTGGGGTTACACGGCAGTTGGAGGGTGTAACTGTTTAGCTACTGACAGGTCCAGTCCCAAACTGTGCAGGCTTAGAGATCTCAGTCCCGGGTCCCACACACCTGGGTTCCTCTGCCAGTTCGGTTATGTCTGAGGCTTATCCAAGTGTGTGGAGAGTGGCTCCAGTAAGGCCTTGGTTGGGGCCTGGAAGTCTTCAGCTGTTGGGCCCTGGCGAGGATAGTCAGACACAGGGTAGGAGACTCTGCCTTGTGCTCTCCCGGGAGCTTGTTGTGATAATCTTTGGATCCTGGCCTTTGTTGGGGTTACACGGCAGTTGGAGGGTGTAACTGTTTAGCTACTGACAGGTCCAGTCCCAAACCGTGCAGGCTTAGAGATCTCAGTCCCGTTATTAATAATACATTAATGTAATTAATGATATTACATTAATATACATATTACATTTTTCTTTTAATTAGTGATGCATATTTTACTATGTTGTATACTAATTTGTTCTAAAATGTACCTATTAACCCATACCCAGATATTGAGTTACTTATTTGTTATGTTGTAGCATTTATTTTTTTTTTAGGAAAAGTGGTACTTGGAGTAATGTTTTATTTTATGATTTTAAATATAATTTTGTAAATTAATATGTAGTTTTGTTCCAAACTTCTGGTATAATACCTTGTGACAGAAGCTTGTATAAATATTGCCATTCTCTCATCTGAAGGCACTTACCTCTAGTGGCTCTTAGTCTTGACTTTTAATAATAGCTAATGTGTGCTCTCCCTTTGAGTAACTAAACCAAGGATGCATCAATAACTTTGCTTCTCCAGGTGAAAAACATTTTGTTGCATAGTTCTTGCTTAAGCCATGAGGTTGAAACTTGTCTCTTGGACAGACCACATCAGTGTTTAGCTTCCTTCCCCTGACTTAATCTTTGCCTTCTTTCTCTTCCCCTGAAATCATTCCTCCAATAAGTCATTTTCCTAGAATCCCCAATTTATACTGTGCTTTTCAAGAAACAAGTTTGGAATACTTTACATCTGACATATAGTTTAAGGTTGGTCAATCAGACAGACTTATGATGGTACATAAGCATAAAGGTGATTTAAGTATTTGATGATAGCAATGCATATAATATTTTTGAAATCCTTACCACAATTCTGTGCCTGGAATCCAATTCTCTGAACACTCATTAACCTTTTTTTGATAAGAAGATGAATACATGTGTAAAATGTTACATAAATTCTTTCATTCAAAGTAGTATTCAAGGAGCATTTTTTATCTAATTAAGCCATCTTTTGATCAACAGAAGTCATGGAAGCTAATTTTTTTAGTTATAGGCCAAAGGTTTTCAATGTAGTTCTCATCCTCTGGATATTTTTATGTGAATTTTATACATGCAATTTTTCTGTGTTTTATTGAAAAGTGACAATGACAATGGATAAAATTTACTCAGGAGACACCATATGTTGGTCATTTAAATATTTATTCATTTGATTATTTTAAAAATTCTTTAGACATAATAATCTTTCTCACAGAGATGATTAAAGTGAGAAATTGTTTTACTATGTTTTCTAAATTTTTTTTTAGTGTTACCAATATAAATCAGGAGTTCTAACCCAGGTTTATTTTAGTGTAGGCCTTTTCACCATTCTAACACTCCCCCTTTAATATCAATGGATGTGCTGAAATAGGTATTGGTTGAAATAGGACACGCTAGGACAATGATTGCTTCGCCATAATAATTACTTATTTTCCATACTATCCTTACCATACCTTTGATGAAAGAACTATTTTAACTATAACAGAGTGCTATTCTTATTTTTAATAATTTTTAGTTTTTCTTATTTTTTTCCACAAAAATTGCCACAAAGTTTGAACTTTCAACAGAAATTTATTGGTTGGAGTTTTAGAGGTTAGAAGATCCCATTGGACTGTAATCTTGTTTGAGGGGCTGTTTTTTCCAGGAGTTCCAAGGTGAGAATTAGTCTCAGATTTTTTAGGCTTCAAGCAGAAAATCAATTTTATACATTTTTTTAGCCTCTAGAGGCAACATCTATTCTTGTAATTTCATCCTTAGGTTCTAAATCAGCAAAGTTACAGCCCTCTATCATTTATTTCTGACTAAAAAATTCTTATTTTCAAGAACCCAAGTGTTTAGATTAACTATTACTCAAATAAGCAGATATCTTTATGGCATATATTGGGAAGAACAATTATGACAGTCCTGGGGCTATTTAATATGGTAAAAACAAGGGAATCCTCTTTTCATTTTTAGGACAAAATGCATTAAGAAACAAAAATACAAGGAAAAATGATACAATGATATTGATCATAACTAAATCAAATGTAAGTAACTTTCAGCATATTGAACTTCTGAATTCCAGATACCTATATGCTTAATTGAACTTAAACATATATATGTGTACATATATAATACATCTGATCTTATAGTTATTATTTCATTCTTTATCTTCTACAAAATCCAACTTAAGTCTTCAGAGTTTTCCTCTAAGATGAGAATGGTTTGTCCAGGTTCTACCACTGTTAATTTGCCTAAGATTTTCCTCCATCATAAATCATTTCCTCGAGATGAAGACTTGTTATCAAATGCACTTGTAGAGGTGAGTACTTACTTTAGTCTCACTGAGACTTGAATTCTATTTGCTGAGATCCCAAATTACTTTGTAGAAGCAATATTATAAATTATTTTTCAACTACATCATCTCTATTATGTTTCCTTTCTACAAGATTATTCTTTATCTCATTATCCTTTCCTAAATTTGCTACTTTAATTCATTTAAATTTTATCATTTGTTTCTTTTGCACATTAATTTTATCAGTGTTTGCCAATTAATTTTTTGTATTTGACTCCTTCTGCAGTAAAAAATTTATAAAATTTATTTTGTATTTGATTTTTTCATAAAAGCACAAATTCACATATGTATCTAAAGAATAAAGGGCTCTATTGTCAAATAATTTTGAGAATTTTTTGTAAATAATATTATCAAATTATTGCCATTTATTACCCAACTGTCCATAAGCTTGTGTAGACAATTATTTAATTAAAATGATCTAATTTTGATTAAAGTAACCCTATAAGTATTATAAATGTTATTAATTTCAAAACGAAAGTCATTTTTACATTGTTTTGTCAGTTTTATTTTTATAATTTTTAGATTTAAAATCAGATTTTCAGAATTTTAATTAATTAATTTAAATTTTATTGAATCACCATGAGATAGTTACAAGATTTCATGTTTGGGTTACAATCAGACAAAGATTGAACATCCATCCCTCCAGTGCACATTCCGCACCACCAATATCCCCGGTATATCCCTCTTTTCCCACCCTCCCCCTGCCTCACTGGCAGACAGTATGCCCTATACTCTCTCTCTACTTTTGAGAATTATGGTTTGCAATGCAGATAATGAGAGGTTATCATGTTTGGTCCATTATCTATCTACTTTCAGCACACATCTCCTATCCCGACCGGTTCCTCCAGGCATCATTTTCTTAGTGATCCCTTCCCTATTCCAGCTGCCTTTTCTCTTTTACTCATGAGGCAGGCTTCCAGCTATGGAGGAATCTTACTGTCCCATGTATCCACTATCCTTAGGTGTCAGCCTCATGTTATGTTCCTTTATACTCCACAAGTGAGTGCAGTCCTTCTATGTCTGTCCCTCTCTTTCTGACTCATTTCACTTATATAAAATGCCCATATTGTTTCCCAAAAAGATTGGACCAGTCATTATTTCCACCAATGAAAGAGAGTCCCTTTCTCCCCACATCTCCACCAGCATTGGCTGTTCTTGTTCTTTTTGATGTGTGACAGTCCCTGTGGTGCAAGATGGTGTCTTATTGTTGCTTTGATTTGCATCTCCCTAATGATTAGCAATGTAGAACATTTTTTTCATGCGCCTTTTGGCCATATATATATATATTTTTTTTTTGAGGATCTGGGTGGAGGAGGTAAAATACCAGTAATAGGTAAAATTCTAAATTTGTTCCTGTAGTTTATATCTTTTGGTAGAAACCATCTCCCCTGAAATTCAGGAGAGGAATATTTTAAGGAACGAAGACAAGTTACCATACATGGCCTAATAAAAAATATATAGGTGTGGGGCTGGAGCGATAGCATAGTGGTTAGGGCATTTACCTTGCATGTGGCCAACCTGGGTTTGATTCCCAGCATCCAATATGGTCCCTTGAGCACTGTCAGGATTAATTCCTGAGTGTGTGAGCCAGGAGTAACCTCTGTGCATCTCTGGGTGTAGCCCAACTCCTCAAAAATAAAATGAAATAAAATAAAAATAAAAATATATAGGTTTGATTAAGGTACCTAATTCTCAGACTTTATGTTAAATTAGAAGAGGGTTCTTATGGGATTCTGTAACCAAATGTTCTAGATTTTTGGTATAGAATAGCCACAAACAGTGCAAGACAATATTCTGATTACCACTTTTTCATAATGGGATAAGAAACTGAACATGAAAATTATCAAGAAGTAAATACTATTAATGGATGCATTCATGTTGACTTGAAACAGAAATCACTGTGTCTCAGAAGTACCATGTGGCAGGGAATGGGGAAAAGCTCTGGCTACTAGCCACAAGAAAATGACTTCTGTCAGTAGAACATATGATAGGACGATTCAGAGCCCCAGAAGAGAAGCCCCATCTAATAGTTTGCTTCCTGTGTGGACGCTTTAAGGAGACTTACTTGTGTCCAGACCACTGACATAGAAAACCTATGATATAATAAATGTGTGCTGTTTTGAGCCAGTGTATATGCGGCTATTTATGAAGTAGCTTTGAAAAATGAATACAGTAGTTAGCATGTATTTACCATTTTTCTGGGGTACAACAACCTTACTGAAGTTTTGAGTCATAGACTTGTTGATGAAGGAACTGGTATTTGAAATTTAGTACTAATCACTTCGTTAGACTACGATTTTTAATATAGAACATTTCACACATAGTGCAAATCAGTATCCTGATTGCCACTTCTTCAAAGAATGGCTTTATCTTGTGCATATACAACAGAATGTGACAAACACTATAGAATAAACAGCTTTCAATAAAACAGTTTGTCTATATTAATTACCAAAAAGAATTATGTGTGAACAGATCAAAATTATAGAGGAGTTTCATCTGAAAATAAATTTCTTTTTTAAAAGTTTTCTAATTGCTATTTTACCTAGAAGAAGAACAATCTACTTTCATCTATCAGGTAGTAATGAGAAGTCATTATCTTGGAGTCTTCTTTAATTAACATCAATCCTGATTAGTCAGAATAAATTAGGCTCTTTGTCTTTTCCCAGAGTTGTGATTCCTCTGGTATAGGAGCCATTCAATTATGTATTATCACTTTACAGGAGGCATCAGTATAATTTTATTATTGTATCTCAGATTTTAGTATTAAGTGTATTTTACTGTTAAATATAACTTATGTTTCCTGTTTTTTTAAACTGCAAAATAGCAAGTATATATTTTTAATATTTATGACGAAATGTTTAATAACACGTGATGTTAATGGCTATTAATAACAATGTTTAATAGCACGTGATTTTAATGGCTATTCATCATCATAATGTGCATTAAACACCATAGTAAAAATATCAGAAGGATAATGGCTATTTTAAATGAGCAAAGTGTGCGAAAGACCCCAATTTTTTTCTAACTCAAATAAAAATTAATTTTTGAATATTCACATAAATTTTTGGCATCTCTATGGAAACTTGGACTTAAAAAGTATTTTCACTTAGGGGTGAGATTATGTACACATTTAATGGCCACTATTTTGTTTACTTTGCGAAAAAAATGAGCCCTCACTCTGATTGTGATTACTGAGACTAAAACAAAAAGAAAAAATGTAGCTTTGCTTTTCATATACTGAAAATGAGCATATAGGACCTGTATTACCAGAGTAATTAGTTCTAAAATAAAAATAAAAATAAAAGTTGAATGGCACTTAGATAAACCTGTATGAGCAAATAAACTCCAAACACTGTCACCTCCTCTATGGAAGTATTTTTTCCTATTTAGGACTGATCCAGCTAAATCATTTCCTGTGAACGAAAATCTGAAATAACACTATAACCTTGTTTTGAAAGAAAACAATTTATTCCGGGTTATATCTTGAAAACCCTTTCAAGATGAGAACTCCTGGACCAGGGATGATTTTTTGTGGCTAAAACAAAGGGTGATTTGCTGCCCTGTCCGGCATTTCTAAATTACTCTTCCTAGTGTGGTTATACCTTTTGGCCTGATATCCTTGCTTTCACACTTTCATTGTCATCTGTTCAGCACCTCTATGGTAACATCAACCAAAGTCTACCACAATTGCTCTTATTTATTTATTTATTTTTGTAAACTGAAGAAATAGACCTGAAATTATTTTTCTCTCAGATTGTGGGCTATGCTCTTTTCGGTGGCATTTATTTGGTATTTTTAAGGTTAACTGATCATGTTTGAAATATAAATGAAAACAGCAAAGCAGTCATCATCTTTCTTTAGCTAGCAATGTTACAGATCATAGACTTTGCCCAGGAAAAACCAAGTTCTTTATTTGCAACTAAAATGATTTTTATTGAAATTGTTTGCTTTGTTTCCATTATTTGATACAGCCATCACCACATACACACACACACACACACACACACACACACACACACACACACATTACCTGAGCATAGCAGCATCATTAAAGATAAAGCAATCTTAAATGGTGTTTCTTCTGATCTAATTTAATAGACATGATCTAGAATTAAATGAGAAGAAAGAAAGAATGTCTATGCATCTCATGATTTTGGACCATTAAAATATATTCTTAATTCTATGTTAACATGGAAGAGAAGACACTATTAGAGCTGCTGTGGAAATTTCAGTATCAGAAATAAAACAAATCAGACATCTAAAAGAGCCACAAGACAGTATGATACTTGAGTCACTAATTTATTATATCCAATAGCAATTCTGTATAAGAACAACTTGGGAATTAGAATTTATTTAAATTCCTTTAAATAAAAACAGTAGTTGCTAAATGCATGCTTTGTAATTTTGCAGTTAAGTGGACAAAAGAAATTGCATATGCTCCTATACTTATTTTTTTAGTATTATTATGTATAGGAGCAATTAAAGAAAACCAAGGAATTTATTCATTGCTTCCAAGTAACTGAGACCAGTTCTTGCAAGACTGTAGAATACACCTTTATTGACTGCAGTTCCTCACATAGCATTTATGACCTATTTGTTCAGTTAAAATGGGCTTATTCCAACATCTGGTTCTATTCTTCTTAATCTTTGTAACTCAAGTACCTAATCTAACACCTGAGACATAAATTAATAATAAATACTGAGTAAATATTTGTTTCCAAATAAATAAACTGGGTTGTGTCTTCTGAAATTATTAAATTTTCAGCAGGATGTGTTTTTCAATCTTATTTTAAATCTTCCTAGAATTACAAGGTGTGTTTTGAAAAGTCCAGGTGGCAGGAATTAGAAAACATGTGTTAATCTTGAAGGAGAGACTGCTAATGAAGAAATCTTTTGGAGCTCATAAATCAGTGCTTTGTAAAAGCATTGTCTCAACACCATCTGCATTCTAATCACTTGGAATTTTGGCCCAGCCTGGGGCTGTAGCATCAGATTATCCAGGATCACTGAAGAACAAAAAGGATTTTTAAGATCCCCAGGTGAAAATTTTGTATGCTGAGGCTTTGCTACTCACAGTGTGTTTTGCAGATAAGCAGCAGTTAACAACACTTGGGAAGTTGTTATGACTGTACAATAGGTCTTACCCCAGAGCTGCTGCTTCAGAGTCTGCATTTTGACAAAGAACCCTAGGGAGTAAATGCACTTTGGGAATTGCTACCTGAAGTGCTGTTACAGTTATCACTCTCACCTTCAATTGTAAAGTGAAGAACAAGTTTAGGGATTCATTTATCAGTTTCTTCTGTCAACAAACACTGTCTTTCTATTTCCCACTGAAAAGGGGGAGGGGACTCTACTTTCAAGCCCTATTCTCATTGTCTTCTTCAGTATATTGTGGGCTTCAAGTCAATAACAATATCTAATGCATATGCAGAATAAGTATTAAATAACTATCAGGGAATAAGAACAAACTTCAGATTGGGGGGAGGCAACTTTTAATTAATGTTTTCATTACTTTGTCTTTGGGGAGTCACACATTTTTAAATCATTGAAAATTCTGAGACAGGAGCAATAGTACATCAGTAGGGCTTTGCATGAGGTCAACTCAGGTTCCATATCTGGCATACCATATGGTCTTATGAGCACAGCCTGGAATAATTCCTGAATGCTGAGTCTGGAGACCTCTGAGCATCGCCAAGTGTGTCCTTCCCTCCCGTCTCTCTTGCGAAAGACTGAAAATTCAGACTACTTTTAATAAGCACTACAGTTTGAAGAAGGGGAATACCTGTGTTTAGGGCATACTCCTAGCAGTATATGGGGGACTATATGCACTGCCAGGGATTAAACTGGGATCTACCATGAGCAAAGCATGGGTTAACCTATCTTTTTTGTTCTGTCCAGTTCAGCTATTGTAATTTCAATTTTCTCTTGCTCTGTGTTATGGTATAAGTTTATCATTATGTGAAACAACATTCATTTTTTGACTTTATAAAAATAGTGTTGGTGCATCACTAACCATCAACATTTCAGGCTCAGACATAACAAATTGCCCCTTGTTATCCAAGATAGTCTTGGAGAGCTAACTCACCATTGCCCTTACCCGTATTACTTTTCTCTGCCTCTTATGTATTGTTGCCAAATTGTTATTTCAGCATAACCATAATTCTACTGTCCTAATACGCCTCAGAGACCTGGGCCCTATGAAAACAGGATGAGAATGCTATTCGGATCTCCCAAAGAGGGATTGAAAGAGCTATGCTTGGAGTATCACGTTTCACTCAAATGAGGGAAAGTATCTTGAGTTCCGACCTCCGTTGAGGATCAAGAACCAGGGACGCTGTCTTGTTTGCAAAGGCATCATAAATCAGATGGGCTGGACACATAATGCGATTTGGAGACGACCGCTGGACTAGAGCTGTTACTGACTGGATTCCACAGGACGTCAAAATACTGCGTGGCTGCCCACCTACCAGATGGTCATACCTCTTCATCAAGACCCTGAACGATCAGTTTGAGGCTCTTCGTGTTCCTAGAACGAACAGATGCCATTGGGCTACACTAGTACGTGACAGGGGTAAATGGAGACGTTACTGGAGCCCGCTCAAGCAAATCAATGATTAATGGGAAGTCATGTGATCAAGTGATCAATAACCACAAGTACCTAGGCAGCATAGTCCAAGTCTTACATGTTTTCTCTAACTCAGAAAGTATGAAGGTAGAGAGCTCTGCTACTCAGAAATCTATTTATATTTTTAGCCTCAAGATTACAATGCAGGTACTTGGATAATTGATTCCATTGTTGTTATTTTGCATTTTTTTCAGCCTGTTTTTATCATTGTTGTCTTATATATAGATGGCCATCAACAGTACTCTACTGAAGATCAACTGAGCCTATTCACAACAGGCTTTCTAAAGATTCCACAATTAGAATGTACTGAATTGCTCTAAGGAAAATGTAGGAACACGTTTCTGGAAAGCTTTATGTATAATATTTTCATCAAGCAAGCAGTAAAACCTTGTTTTATATTTCATTCTGTTTAAAGAAAACTTATTTAATTTATACAGTTGATTTATTCACTATAACTTACACCTGAATTAAGCTTATCCAATACAGGTAATTTTCTCTAACAGATCAAAGCTTTCTTGCATTTAGAAAACTAAACAGCAGTAAGCACTGCACTAGAGAATGTTATATGCAGAAAACCACTAAAAATCCCACAAAAATGTGGACATATTTAACACCAAATTGACCTCCAAAAGGACACTGAAATAATAAGGCAAAGGTTTCCTTCAGAAAAGAAAAGTGCATGTTGTGGCTTATTATATTTATACATACATAAATTTTATTTTATTTGATTGAGCATATTGTGGCTCACATTTTTGCTCATATCCAAGAATAATCACATAAGTGGTGTTTCAATTTTGGTGCTAAAACTACATTTTGTCAGGTAGGCCAAATAAAAATCACTGAAATCTCTATATATGTTCCTCTCCTTCTAACACATTTCACTCAGCATGATACTCTCCATGTTCATCTGTTTAAAAGCAAATTTCATCACTGATTGTACTCATTTGTGGGATGTAAAAAAATAATATGAGACTAATACCCAAGGACAGTAAAAACAAGGACCAGGAGGATTGGCCCATGGTTGGAAGCCTGCTTCAAGTGCAGGGGGAGAAGGCAGTTGGGATAGAGAAGGGACCACTATGAAAAAATAGTTGAAAATAATCACTGCATACGAGTTGCGTGCTGAAGGTAGGTAAAGAAACAAACATGGCAGCCTTTCAGTTTCTGTATTGCAAACTATAATGCTCAAAAGGAGGGAAAGAGAGATACAGAGAGAGGAAGGAGAGAGAAAGAGATAGAGAGAGACAGAGAGAGACAGAAAAAGACAGAGACAGAGAGGCAGAGACAGAAATATACAGAGGCAGAGACAGAGAGAGGCAGAGAGATAGAGAGAGAGACAGAGACAGGCTGGTCAGGATGAGATGCTGGAGGGAAACTGGAGGCATTGCTGGTGGGAGATGTAAGTGGTGGAGCAATGCATGCTGGAACATTGTATGAGCAGCCTTTATTCTGTGAATCTCATGGTGATTCAATTTTTTAAAAAATCATGAAATTTAAAATTGGTATGGAACCACTACACTTCGGTTTTAGGTATTTAGGGACATTTTCTAGTGTTTAATAAAATTTCTGTTCAGAAAAACTGTCTGAGTTAACGAAGTAAGACTGTTCTTTACATGGCTGGAAAAGTCCTCAAAACAGACCTGTATTGATAAATCATAATTTACTGATACAGGCATTCATGTATATCTAGATGGATAAATATAGATAGGAGTAAATGTATAGACATATCTATATATAATATGTATCACTGTATCACTGTCATCCGATGTTCATTGGTTTACTAGAGCGGGTGCCATTAATGTCTGCATTCATCTCAGCGCTGAGATTTTCGCAGCCTCTCCTTACTCATCTTTCCCAATGCTTCCATATTGGTGGCTCTTTCAGAGTCAGGGAAATGAGACCTGTTATTGTTAGAGTTTTTGTCAGATTGAATACGCCAAGGGTAACTTGTCAGGCTCTGCCATGTGGGCGGGATACTCTTGGTAGCTTGCTGGGCTCTCCAAGAAGCATTATGGAAAATGGGTAGGGAGTGTCTTATAATGTGTCGCAGCTGTGTAGTCCAGGAATATGTTCACTCTATGTGAGGCTCAGCCCAAGCATGTGGAAAGCAGCTTGAAGTGTGGCAGTGTTTGGGTATTGGGGCTGGGTCCCTTGGAACAGAAAGGGGTCTCACCACCCCCTCTGGGGCATCCCGAATGAAAACAGCCTGGTGTGGAGTCCCTGCTAGTATAATATATACAGATACTTGTAAATACTTTTTAAATACTACAATTTACATATGGAAGGATGTTATATATTATTTATATGTATATTTATATATATATATAACATGTAAACTCACACTAAAATCAGGTCACATTCCAAGTAAATATAACAAAATATGTTGGAGAGTTTCAAAATTTGTGCTAGATATTCTGGTATATGTTTTGTTGGGAGGCTCAAGGTGGTAAAATTATATGTTCAAATTAGTACTTCTAGTTGGCATCATCAATTTTCTTGTCCAGAACAGATTGATAATATTTATTAAAATAATTCTTATATTTGATTATGATGATACAGTGATGATAACAGTGAATGAAATATAGCTATACATGCAATGAGTATACATACAAATTTACATATGAATTAAATATGTAAAGATAATTCAGTTTACAAAGTTACGTAATTCAATTATTGGTTTTTGTATTTTTCTAAATTTTCAGGTATCATAAAATTTATGTCTCTATATTTATGAAATAAAATTATTGATTTATGTTGATATTTTTACAAATATATTCAGACTTTAATTTTTCAATTTTATTTCTATCATATAAGACATTGGATGCTTGAACGTTAGCTTCACTATTGAAGATAACAATAAGTTTTATAATAGCAACCATTGTTTTTCCCTTTGGACCAAATGTAGTTGCTTGGGAATACTCATTCTCCTCACACCTCAAGTACTAAAGGACTATATATGGTGCCAGGGATTGAACTGAGTTTAGCTGCATCCAAGGAAAATACCTTATCCAATTTATAATCTCTCAGGCTCCAGTTTCTTCATTTGTTAATTCTCCCTTTCCTCAGCTGCATCCTCTACTTCATTCTCTTGCTCTTTTCTTTCAATAAACAACATGCACATGTAAACACATACACACTCATGCACACATGCGCTTTATGTTTGACATTTCAATTTATTTTTAATTATGAATCCTATTTACAGGGTGGAGTGATAGCACAGTGGTAGGGCGTTTGCCTTACAAGCGGCCAACATGGTCGACCAGAGTTCGATACCTCCGCCCCCTCGGAGAGCCCGGCAAGCTACCGAGAGTATCTCACCCACACGGCAGAGCCTGGCAAGCTACCCGTGATGTATTCGATATATCAAACACAGTAACAACAAGTCTCATGATGGAGACGTTACTGGGCCCACTCGAGGAAATCGATGAACAATGGGAGGACCGTGACCGTGATTTACAATAATACTGAAATACCATGTTTAATTGTATGTCTCACAAACTATAACAAAATATGTCTGGGTTTAGGATTTTGTGTAGCATTGATTTTGTAAAGCCAAGACTCAGCCTTCATAAAAGTATGAGGTCATGATAAACATGTAGATTGAATATGGACAAAGAATAAGATTAGTAACTGATTTTAACATCAGTGATTTGTCCTGTATTTATGTTGTATATGAATTCCAATTTTATGCCTACTTTCTCTGGCATCTGTCACTGTGATTCACCATATCATGGTAATTCATCATGATATTAAAATTATAAGATTTTAGAAGTTTTTATAAGTCTTGGAAGCACTATTCATCACTTTTTCATGACGCAGAATATATTTGCTTTATTTATAATATGCATGCAAATAGATTTTTGGCTGGAGTGATAGCACAGCGGGTAGGGCATCTGCCTTGCACGCAGTCAACATGGCCGACCCGAGTTTGATTCCTCCGCCCCTCTCGGAGAGCCCGGCAAGCTACCGAGAGTATCTTGCCCGCACAGCAGAGCCTGGCAAGCTCCCCGTGACGTATTCGATATGCCAGACACAGTAACAACAAAGTCTCCAATGGAGACGTTTACTGGGCCCGCTCGAGCAAATTGATGATCAATGGGAGGGCCTTTACTTACTTTACTATTGCATAAAAAAGGATATGATATGCACATCTTGTGTGGTACTAAATTTATCTTTAGGAAACAAAGGCAAGTGAAATAGCAATTGCCCCTAATCTCAAATCCCCAACTTTTTTTTGTTGTTGTTGTTGTTTTTATTTTTTCTTTTATTAATGAAACACCATGAGGTACAGTAGTAGATTTACAAATTTTGTGCTTGGGTTTCGGTTATACCATGATCAAATACCCATCCCTCCACCAGTGCCCATTTTCCACCACCATGGATAATGTCCCCCCCCTCATTCCCCCCATCCCACCCTTCCTCTGTGGCAGGGCATTCCCTTTTGTTCTCTCTCTCCTTTTGGGTGTTGTGGTTTGCAAAAGAGGCATTGAGTGGCAATCATGTTCAGTCCATAGTCTACTTTCAACATGCATCTCCCCTCCTGGGAGGATCCTCCAAACACCCTTTATTTGGTGCTCCCTTCTCTATCTGAGCTGCCCTTTCCCCTAGAATACCCGGCTGGCCTCTAAGCTATGGAGTAATCCTCCTGGTGTTGATCTCAGCTATTCTTGGGTATTAATCTCATATTTTGTTATTTTATATCCCCCAAATGAATGTAATATTTCTATGTCTAACCCTGTCTTTCTGACTTATTTCGCTTAGCATGATACTTTCCATATTGTACCACTTGTATGTAAATTTCATGACTTCATCTTTTCTAAGAGCTACATAGTACTCCATTGTGTAGATGTACCAAAGTTTCTTTAACCAGTCATCTGTTCTTGGGCACTCAGGTTTCTTCCAGTTTCTGGCTATTGTAAAGAGTGCTGCAATGAACAAACAAGTGCAGATGTCACTTCAACTACACATTTTTGCCTCTCTGGGATATATTCCCAGGACTGGTATTGCTGGGTCAAATGGGAGCTCAATTTCTAATTTTTTGAGAAAGGTCCATACTGTTTTCCAAAAGGGCTGAACTAGTCGGCATTCCCACCAACAGTGAAGGAGTGTCCCTTTCTCACCACATCCGCGCCAGCAACGGTTGCTTTTGTTCTTTTGAATGTGGGCCAGTCTCTGAGGTGTGAGATGGTATCTCATTGTGGTTTTGATCTGCATCTCCCTGATGATTAATGATGTAGAGCATTTTTTCATGTGCTTTTTTGCCATTTGGATTTCTTCTTTGAGAAAGTTTCTGTTCATTTCATTGCCCCATTTTTGGATGGGGTTGGATGTTTTCTTCTTGTGAGGTTCAACCAGTACTTTGTATATCCTTGATATCAACCCCTTGTCAGATGTGTATTCGGCGAATATCCTTTCCCATTCTGTAGACTGTCTTTGTATTTTGGTCACTGTTTCTTTGGAGGTGCAGAAGCTTCTTAGTTTAAGATAGTCCCATTTATCTATCTCTGTTTTCACTTGCTCGGCCAGTGGCGTGGCATCTTTGAAAATACCATTAGCCTCAATGTCATGGAGGGTTTTGCCAACATTGTCTTCAATGTACCTTATGGTTTCTGGTCTGATGTTGAGGTCTTTAATCCATTTTGATCTTACTTTTGTACATGGTGTTAGGCACAGTTCTGAGCCCATTTTTTTGCATGTAACCATCCGGTGATGCCAGCACAATTTGTTAAAGAGGCTTTCCTTACTCCACTTCACATTTCTTGCACCTTTATCAAAGATTAGATGATCACATGATTGAGGGGAGATGTCAGTGTATTCAACTCTGTTCCATTGGTCTGCAGTTCTGCCTTTGTTCCAGTACCATACTGTTTTGATTATTACTGCTTTGTAGTAAAGTTTGAAGTTAGGGAGGTTGATTCTTCCCATTTTCTTTTTCCCAAGAATTGCTTTAGCTATTCATGGGGGCTTATTGTTCCATATACATTTCAGGGGTCTTTGCTCCATTTCTTTGAAGAATGTCATGGGTATCCTTATAGGGATTGCATTGAATTTATACAATGTTTTCGGTAGTATTGCCATTTTGACAATGTTAAGTCTCCCGACCCATGAGCATTGGATATCTTTCCATTTCCTCATGTCCTCTTTTATTTCTTGAAGTAGCGTTTTGTAGTTTTCTTTGTACAGGTCCTTTACTTCCTTAGTTAAGCTGATTCCTAGGTACTTGATTTTCTGGGGCACAATTGTGAACGGGATTGTTTTTTTTTTCATGTAGCTTTCCTCTCTCTCACTGTTTGCGTATAGGAAAGCCATGGACTTTTGGGTATTGATTTTATAGCCTGCAACCTTACTATACAAGTCTATTGTTTCTAAGAGTTTTTTGGTGGAGGTTATTGGGTTCTCTAAGTATAGTATCATATCATCTGCGAATAGTGAGAGCTTGATTTCTTCCTTTCCTACCTGAATGCCCTTAATATCTTTTTCTTGCCTAATCGCTATTGCAAGTACTTCCGGTAATATATTGAACAGCAGTGGAGAGAGTGGGCATCCTTGTCTCATCCCTGATCTTAGAGGGGAGTCTCTCATTTTTTCCCTATTCAGGATGATGCTTGCTGTAGGCTTGTGGTTGATGACTTTAACTATGTTGAGGAAGGTCCCCTCTATACCCATTTTGGCTAGGGTTTTCATCATAAAGGGGTGCTGGATCTTGTCAAATGCTTCTCTGCATCTATTGATATGATCATATGCTTTTTTTCTTTTCTTTTATTGATATGATGGTTTATGTTGATTGATTTCTGAACGTTAAACCATTCTTGCATCCCTGGGATGAATCCTACTTGGTCATGGTGTATGATTTTTTGATGAGTAGTTAGATTTTATTTGCTAGTAGTTTGTTGAGGATCTTTGCATCTGTGTTAATCAGGGATATTGGTCTGTAATTCTCTTTCTTTGTGGTATCTCTGTCTGCTTTTGGTATCAATGTGATATTTGCTTCGTAGAAACTGTTCGGAAGTGTTTTTGATATTTCAATTTTGTGGAAAAGCTTAAAGAGGAATGGGAGTAAGTCCTCTTTAAAGATTTGGAAGAGCTCACTAGTGAATCCATCCGGGCCAGGACTTTTGTGCTTGGGGAGACTTTTTATTACCATTTCAATTTCCTCGGTGGTGATAGGTCTGTTCAGGTATTCCAGGTCTTCTTGGTTCAGCTTTGGGAGTCTGTAGGAGTCTAGGAATTTATCCATTTCCTCAAGGTTTTGATGTTCCGTGGCATAAAGCTTCTCTAAATACTCCCTGAGGATCCTTTGACTTTCTGTAGTTTCTGTTGTAATGACCCCCTTTTCATTTCTGATTCGGTTTATTAGGAAATCCCCAACTTTTAAAATGATCTGTCATCATACACTTTTGTGAAATGCACACCTAGTAGAGGGATATGCTGATAGAATATTCTACATATGGAACCGTGTCATTAACAGAATTCCAAATCACAGCTCCTCACATTTTGATTATCTTTTTAAAAATTGTATTTAGATAACAGTGTCACCTATGATAACTTTTATAATTTTTTTGTACAAGACTAAAATCCCTCTACTACTGTCCTTATGCCATTATAGAATATGTTATTCTTCTGATGCTAGTTAAAAAATTCAAAAAATGTAGAGTCCATATCATAGTATATTTTTAAAAGTTTCATTTCATTCATATTGTTTAGGGACAAAAATGTGCTGCTCTATAAATGAGTAATTTATTCATTAAAGAAACTCTTTTTTTAAACTTGAGTCCCACCCCAGACCCAGGGAGAGTTGTCTTGACATGATCATCACATCTAGCTGTCTGAGTCCAAATATCTTGTCTAAAGTAATAGTAAGACCAAATAACAGTGGAGTGTGCCTATCAGAGACTGAGTTTAAAAGGCATATGATCTACCTAACTTTTATTCCAATAAATCTTTCAGGTAAATACTTACCAGCTTTTACCAAACTTTCATCAACACATTTCACATTTAAGAATGTGAAAAGATAAACTTTCCCCATCTTCCCAAAGACCTGCTTATCCTGTTTAGAATTGGTAATGCTATCAGATATGCAATGTCTATTTTTAATTACAAAGCACTGCATAATAGCTAAACATTTAAAAGTACCAGATTCTGTTGAGAATGTGATTATTACAAAATAAAACACCTATAAGTGAGAGAGAATAAGAGATAGAAAATAAATGTATTTATAAAGGTATAACTGAGCATAAGTTTGTTTTTGAAATATCAAGAATTAGAAAATATTAACTTTAAAGGTTTAAGTTACTGTATTATACGTAGTGTAAAATAAATTTTAACCTTCATATACTAAATGCATATCTGATTTATGAATGCTTCTTGGTATTCTATGTATAAATGCGAACAATACTCAAAGGGACATTTTTCAGGTGCAGACCAAGATAGTGACTAAAACAGATGACACTCAGGATTAGGATTTTTAATTGTTAAGTTCCAAGAATATTAAGAATTTCTCCTCGTGGCTTTGAAATTTCCAAATTTGTTTATTCTCTGTTGTTTATTCTCCTTCTGCCTTCGTGTGGTAAAATTTATGATTAAATATATAAAGCTATTATTTTCATATGAGAAAGTTGCAGAAAGGTTCAGTGTAGAAAGTAAATTCTAGTAAATCCATATATGAGCCAGAGAAGCCCAGAAACTAAAATAGTATTTTAAGACACTACAAAGAGGACAATTATTTATAGAGATTCAGAAATAGGTAGCAGGAACCATTTTTTTTGGTCCAAGACTACCAAACAAACAAACACAAACACCGTCCTCCCATTGTTATTGATTTGCTCAAGCGGGCCCAGTGACGTCTCCATTTTGAGATTTGTTACTGTGTTTGGCATACTGGATACGTCACAGGGAACTTGCCAGGCTTTGCTGTGCGGGCGAGATACTCTCGGTAGCTTGCCGGGCTCTCCGAGAGGGGTGGAAGAATCGAACCCGGCTCAGGATTACAAATATTAGAAATCATTGGGTGAGGTCTCATGAATTCCCTTCCATTAGGTAATGAAACTGATTCGTTTTCTGGCTTGCTGAATAAAATAGTATTCATAATAGAATAGAAAACTTTTCTGAAGGTCAGTCATGCTATATTTATTGCTTCCTCCTTGTCTATAAGCCAGAATATTCTGTCATTGTTGTAATACAAGCCAACAAGAATCAAATAAATCTTTGATTCTTTTGGCTCACCCTGCACTTAAACACAAGCTATTGTACAGGCATGAAAATTATATGAGAAAGATGCAAAAAAGTTGGTTAGGCCACATGGACTGAAGTGATTAAGGAGTGAAAATTATGACCTATCTCTGAAAACTGTAAGGAAAACTCTAAGTGTTACTTAGTTGAAAGAAGAGAAGACTTAGTGGTAACTTAATCACTATTTTCAACTTTCAAGGGTATTATTTCCTCTATTTTATCCATCTTTAAAGAGATTGAAGTATCAAGGAATTTTTTGTCTGGAAGATTCTTGTGGTTGGCACATTTGACTAATTTTATAATATTTTCATACTACGCATTTACAAATATAAACTTTTATTTGGCATTCTTCCATTTTGAGTAGTGGGAAGAGATAAGTAAAGAATATTATTCTCTTCTTCTTCTTGCAATTTAAGAAGAGTATTTTCCCCTTCTATATTATAAACAAGTTTTGACAAGGTTTTGCCATTTATCAAGCTAATATACCTCTGGATTAAATTCTTCTGTTACTTGGCTCCAGCTAAGCTGTGAGTTTTTATTGCCAAGTCTTAATAACAATGACAAAAGGAAGGAAATAAAAAACGCTTGGAGTTAAATTGCGCTCCTTGACACTTATAAAGTGAAATGACAAGACTTGGAATCATCACCCACTGTATTTATGGGTAAAGATAATTTAGAAGGGGGAAGGGAGAGGAGGAGGGAGGGGGGAGAGAGGGGAGGGGAGGGGAAAGGGGAAAGCGGAAAGAGAAGAAAGGAGAAGAAAAGGAAGAGGAGAAAGAAGAAGACAAGGATAAGGAGAAAGGAGAACAGAGGAGAGAAGAAAGGAGAGGAGAAAGGAAAGGAGAAAGGAGAGGAAAGGAGAGAGTCAAGTCCCAACTGGTCAAGAATTAGGAATTATCTTACTCATACTCAGGGTCCAGTTTGCAGCTAGCTCATCTTCTAGGTCCTAGTAGAATTTTCCCTTGGGTGACACTCATCTGCCCTGCCCTGTTTATGTTTGCTGAGCTCTAGCATTCAACATTGTGGGTTCTGAACTTTCCCTCCCTTTAATGGCAGATATACTACAGTTCCAGAAAGTCAATCCTGGACAGTGCTCTCTAAAACACCTGGGATACTGCTCTTTCCCTGCAAAATATCTGTGAAGATTCCAAGTGTCTCACAGTTCTTTGAAGTTAATTTTTAGTCATCATTCATTTTCAATATCTAAGATGAGTTCACAAGGAATTCAGATAGGAATACTGACAATGAATCTCACTCATTGCTTGTGATCATTTTTAGATTCAGTTACCAAGAAAAGTTACCATTTGCTGTTGAAATGTAGACTTGATCATGCTACACAAGGAAAAGTTGACTTCTTCCAATCTTCTTTCAATATCCTGTTAAACCATATCATGAAATATTCATTACCTCCTAATATGTAGATCATATAGTTCCTTCTTATTTTCCTTGATTTCGACTATTAATTCATGGCTTTACTTTTAGTAAGATGGTTTTCATTGATTAAAATTTCTTAAGAGTATATAAAATAATTTCTCAAATTCACTACTTAAAATAAAAATTGGTTACTCATATTTATACATCTAGCAATGATCTCATGTAACAATGCAATGCCATATTGACTTTTTGGGCAAAGAAAAAAGAGTAACTTGAAGAAAATATTTTAGACTCACTTTCAGGTCCAAATTTCAAATCATGGCTTACAATAATGACTCGGTAGGAATTTATTAGATTGCTATGGAGGATTTGATTGAAAACTCAAAAAGAATTTTTGTATTCCTTCCACAGAGACAGTTCTGTAGAATTTAAAATAATACCCTGGAGAAGCATTAAGTCACTAGTCATGATTTCTCACTTTTCTGTCTCATTTATTTGAGAAAAAAGTTTTTCTTTCATGAAAGTGGGTAAAAATGAGGCGATTAAGTGTTGGTTCTCACTTTTTTCTAAGGTTGTGCTAAACTTAAATTGAGTATTTTCTCAATTTAAGATTTCAGTTTTATTTGTGTATTCTAAAAAGAATGCCCTTTGTAAGATTACTATTGAGGATTGTCATATTTATGAATAGAATTATAACTTGGTATATGTCCAAGTTTTGGGGCTTGACTAGGCCCCAACGAACGAACCTGTGTAGACTGCCCTGTAAATGCGCAGGAACACGGAACCCATGAAAATGGGCAAGATTACTCCTGTGTCCTGACTGGTTTGGATGAGGCTGAGAACATCTCTTTCTTGAAGACTTCAGTAAGTAACATGAATTTCAGCATACCAAAAGAGTCAGTCAGTCTTCCTCTTCTCACAGATCCCAAGTGCTTGCCCAGCCTGTCTTTGACATGCAGATCCTAGGTGCTTGTCCAGCTTCTATGCTTGTAACCCCCCCAAAGCTTTCTGCTTTCTATTTCTTTCCTGAGGTAGAAACTCACTGGCTTGTAGACATAAGGAAACAATGTATGCCTTACTGCCTCAATGTTCTTCCTGTATTGAGCCCTTCAGAGGTATGGAATGTAGGATGCTAATAAAAGGAGATCCTCTACCTTTTGTCACAGTATCTGAGTTAATCCAGGCCCTCCATGAAAAACAATTTCTCTAGCATTCCTTTTCTCAGCATTGGACATCTGACCTGGTGGGTCAAGGTCATTGAGCACCATTTCAGAGATCCTCCACTCCAAATAGTATCATGAAGACAAAACAAAGCAAATTAATGATATAAATATAGGAAAATAACATTCAATAAATCTAAACAACAAAGAGGAATAGATTAGGCAGTACCCTAAACACAACAGGTAGAGATTCAACATTGATTTTAGCGGAGGCCTAAAAGAAAGAAGAGAGGTGTTGAAAGAGTACTTAAATAATTAGTTACTGGAAACTTTAAAGTTTTATAAAAGACACAAACTTTCAGACGCAATAAAGTGAGAGAAAACTAAACAGACACGCCGAAGGAAGTATATGCCAAGACATACTGTATTTAACATTTTATAACTTAAGTAAAATAAAATCCTTACAAGATAAACTAACAAAAGTAAGCTCACCTAAAGAGACACCTAAAGTCAATGGTATCAGATTACTTATCTGAAACCGAAAAGACTGGTAGGATGGCACAATGAGCAAAAATTTTTAAATAAAGTTCAATAACAATTTTTTTGGAAGTAAAAACAATTTATTTGGAGGTTTTTAGGAAGGGGAAAGAGGGAGAGAAAACTGAGAGAAAGTAGGATGCTCAAGAGAAAACACGGGCTTCTCCAAAGGAGTAGAGAGCCCCTACACACACCACAGAATTAGATATGAAAGCATGAAAGTACACATCTCAAGAAGGGAGGTGTGGACGAGCATGTGCTCAGGTGCCAGATATGGTCAGCCATGTGAGCACAATGGGAACGGGAGCTAATGCGTGCCAAGAATAACAAATGTTTTTATCTAGGAAATTTGTATTTTACATGGTGGAAATAAAACATTCCCAGATTAAAGAAAATGGAGCCTCTGCTACTAACAGATCTTCCCTTTAGTAGTGTTTAAAATAATTTGTTTACTAATTCCTTTACTTAAAGTAAATGATTAAATGAATAGATATTATACTATCAAGATGGAAGTAACAATAGAAAGATCAGAAATATGGGTATATGCATAACATTTTTTTCTGTTTAAAATTATATTTAATAACAGAAAGTTGTGTAATCAATTTGTATTAAAGAAAATACTTAAATTGGAGTAGAAAGGAGATGTAAATGGAAGTTTGGCTTCCATACTACATTTAAAATACATGATCTTTTTTTTTTCTGCTTTTTCGGTAAACCCAGCTATGCTCAGATGTTACTCCTGGCTCTGCACTCAGCAATTACTCCTGATGGTGCTTGGGGCTCAAGAGTTTTCGAAGATAGGCGACTTTTTGTGGCTATCTCTCTCTTGGCGTTCCTCGCACATTCATGGAGGTGCTGAACCAGTCGATCGTATTCCTCGTCAATGTTGTCAACAATGGCATCTTCCCATGTTGCCGCAATAGTACCAAAGAGTTCCCAGTTGGTAGTCGTTCTGGGAGTTCTCTTTTTGAACTTTGCAGCCCTTTCTCCCCGCTCTGTGAAGTAGAATTTTGCACGAAGGAGACGGTGGTCCGATCCCGTTCGAAATTTTGGGACAACAGCGACATCAGTCAGGCAAAACCGTCGATTGAATATGATGTGGTCTATTTCATTGTGGAATCGTCCACCGGGAGACTCCCATGTCCATCGTTTAGATTCTGCCTTCTGGAACTGTGAGTTACCATGAATGGTCTTGGTCGACATGATGAACTCAGACAGTCTCTCACCCTGTTCGTTCCATTCTAGGCCATGGGTTCCGATGTGAAGTTCTTCAGCTGATCTTCTCGGTCCTATCTTGGCATTAAAATCACCCACAATGATCTTGTAGAAGGTGTGGTCTTCTTTATAGAACTTCTCTAGCTCCATGTAGAACTTCTCGATTTCTCTTTCATCATAATGAGATGTTGAGCTAATTCGCCAGCGTGGTTTGGCGCATGCCTCAGGCAACCGCAAGCTAACGTCCGAGCTCGCAAAGCAGTGCAGAGATGCGATCAAGGAAGACCTCAAAGAGAGAAGAGCAGAAGTACTGGTAGATGCGGCAGAAGCCGGGAAAAGTATTTGTAACGCCCGCCTGTCCTTCGCCAACTATAAGACCAAGATGACTGCCCTCCGACGTCCTGATGGATCCATCACATCCTCCAGAACGGCAATGGAGAAGATTATCCATGACTTCTACTCAAATCTCTTCGATAGCCATGTCCACTTGCCGACATACCAAATTCCACAGGATGGGTATGTCGTTCCCAACGTTCTCCCTTCCAAAATCCGACACGCCATTTCGTCAGTAAAGAAGCAAACAGCACCCGGCCCAGACAAGGTCAGACCTGAACACCTGAAGAACCTGCCGTCAGTACTCATCAATACACTGGCTCGGCTCTTCACTCGCTACCTGTCTGAATGCAAGGTTCCATCTCAATGGAAAACCAGCAGGACCGTACTACTGTTCAAGAAGGGAGACATCCATGACATTGGCAACTATCGCCCGATCTGCCTATTGTCTGTCATCTACAAGTTGTTCACTCGAGTCATCCTGAATAGGATTGGCAGAACACTAGATGAAGGACAACCATGTGAGCAAGCAGGGTTCCGCAAAGGATTCAGCACCATCGACCATATCCACACGATAACCAAGCTCATTGAGGTTTCTCGGGAGTTCAAGATGCCGCTCTGCTTAACGTTCATTGATTTAAAGAAGGCCTTTGATTCTGTTGAGACGGAAGCGGTCATTGAAGCCCTAGCCAATCAGGGCATTCAAGCCCAATACATCAGGATCCTCCGTGAGCTGTATTGCGGATTCACTACCAGGATCTCACCATTCTACAAAGAAGTGATCGTTGATGTCAAGAGAGGGGTGCGGCAGGGTGATACCATTTCACCGAAACTCTTCAGTGCCACCCTCGAGAACATCATGCGACGACTGGAATGGGAAGGAATGGGAGTGAAGATAGATGGTCGGCAACTACACCACCTCCGCTTTGCTGATGACATTGTTTTAATAACACCAAACATCAGCCAAGCGGCACAAATGCTGGCCGACTTTGACCGTGAGTGTGGAAAGGTAGGACTACAGCTGAATCTTACGAAGACAATGTTTATGAGAAACAGCCTTGTTCCTGACGCCCCATTCGCTCTCAATGGAACGACCATCTCCGAATGCAACAGCTATGTGTACCTAGGTCGAGAGGTCAACATGAGAAATGACGTGGCACCCGAGCTGCGCAGGAGGAAGAGAGCGGCTTGGAACGCCTTCAAGAACGTCGAAGAAATAGCTAAGAGGACGAAGAACCTCCGGCTCCAGGCACATCTCTTTGATTCCACTGTTCTTCCTGCATTAACATATGCCTCAGAGACCTGGGCCCTACGCAAACAAGATGAGAACGCCATTCAGGTCTCCCAAAGAAGAATAGAAAGAGCTATGCTTGGAATATCACGTTTCACTCAAATGAGAGAACGAATCCGGAGTTCTGACATCCGTCGACGCTCAAGGATCAGGGACGCTGTCTCATTTGCCAAGGTGTCGAAAATCAGATGGGCTGGTCACGTAATGAGATTTAAAGACGACCGTTGGACTAGAGCTGTTACTGATTGGATTCCACGGGATGTCAAGAGACCGCGTGGCCGCCCACCTACCAGATGGTCAGACTTCTTTGTCAAGATCATGAACGATCGGTTTGAGGCCCTCCATGTTCCCGGAGCGAAGAGATGCCATTGGGCTACACTAGCACGCGACAGGGACAAATGGAGACATTACTGGCGCCCGCTCGAGCAAATCGACGACTAACGGGAAGTTAAGTGATTAAGTGATTAAGTGGTGCTTGGGGCACACATATGGGATGCTGGGAATTGGACCGGGGTTTGCTGCACGTGAGGGAAACACCCTACCTGCTATACCTGCTCCTTCCCAAAGGTTGATCTTAATAGTTTATAAATTACCAATCTCTCTGTCTTTCTATCTCTGTTATCTCTATTTCTGTCTAGCTTCATATCTTTCTAAGTTTAAAACATAAAAATATTGGAAGCAAATAATAGTTAAGTAGATGTCAGGTTCTGGCAAATATTACTCACTTAAAATAACTGAATTCTGCCTTTTACTTCAAGCCACTGTCTTCATATTTACAAATATATTACATAACCAAAAATTTTGTCTATTCCAAATGTTATTGGATTTCAGTCCACCCCCTCTCTCATTAGCTGAGAGCCTGGCAGAAGATCAGACTGAAGAATCTGATATATAGGCTGCGTATACTCATGGAATGAATTAAAAAGGTTTCTGAACTGAGTATAAATTTTATCTTGCACTTTCCATCATTTGATTCCACTAAATAAATTAATATTTTTATCTGGGAAAATCATATGTTTGCATTTAAACTTGTCAACATCATTATTTTATTCTTAATACAGTTAATTTATAATATCAATTTGTGAAATATTTTTATGACTTTTGTATATTTGTAAGTCATCTATTGTTTAGGAAATGTGTTTCTTAGATTTGATAAATTCTTTTGTTAATATCTTCTCTTGTGTATTTTAGGAAATATAACACATTATATTAGCTATTCTCCAATTTTCTAGTTTTAACTGTATTCTATATTACTTAGTATTTTAAATATTCCATAAAAATCATCATTCTTCATTTGGTTTATTGGAGGAGAAATCCATTTAACTGATTAAAAAGTCAAAAAATTTTTCTGTTTTTTTCTGCTTGTCCATTTTTGTTGCAATCAAAGTAGGTTAACATAAGTGTTTCCTTTAAAACTAACAGTAAAATAAAAGAAGAATCCAAAAAGAAAAATAATATGAGCTTTATTAAATGTCCCTTGATACATAAAAATGAAACTATAAAAAAGGATTATTTAGTCATGCTCAAAAAATCATGATTTAAGTGATGTTCAGTAGAACTAAGTGTTACCTCAAATTTTAATATAAAAATTTGTTCTTTTATCTTATATTTTACTATTTAGAAAGATACTAAATGTGCTATTTATATTATTCAAAAAACAATTGAATCACAGGGAAAAATATTTTAAAGAAATTATGCTGCAAATACCAGTGATATTCTGCACAGAACTTTTCACTATAGCTAACAAAAGTTAAATTATATACAAGGTAATATATTTTAAAAGATTGCTTTGATTTCTATATCCTAGTATAATGATTAATATTAATCATTAATGAATATATTATTCACTCAAGTGAGAGAAAGAATCCGGAGTTCCGCCTCATTCAACTAGTAAGAGGTGCCAGGGCATCTTCCCGGGCCTGTGCAGCTAACTAGATGCCCTGAGAACAGCTGATTTTCACCGTTGGTCTGCGGGGGACAGGAATTGAGGCACACCATGTGAAAACAAAGCTGTACCGCTCCGGGACTCCGGGCACTCTCTCCTCATTCACCATGTACCCACCCGGCCACATGAGAAAATGCTCTGCATCATTAATCATCTGGGAGATGCAGATCAAAGCCACAATGAGATATAATCTCACACCACAGAGACTGGCCCACATCCAAAAGAGCAAAAGCAACCAGTGCTGGCGCAGATGCAGTGAGAAAGGGATCCTCCATCACTGCTGGTGGAAATGCCGACTGGTTCAGCCCTTTTGGAAAACAGTATGGACAAGTCTCAAAAAATTAGAAATTGAGCTCTCATGTGACCCAGCAATACCACTCCTGGGAATATATCCCAGAGAGTCAAAAAAGTATAGTCAAAATGACATCTGCATTTGTTTGTTCATTGCAGCACTGTCTACAATAGCCAGAATCTGAAAAAAAACTGAGTGCCCAACAGTTCACCGGTTAAAGAAACTTTGATGTCTACACAATGGAGTACTATGTAGCTGTTAGAAAAGATGAAGTCATGAAATTTACATATAAGTGGTACTACATGGAAAGTATAATGCTAAGTGAAATGAGTCAGAAAGAGAAGGACAGACATAGAAATATTGCATTCATCTGGGGAACATAAAGTAACAAAATAGGAGACTAACAATCAAGAATAGCTGAGATAAGTACCAGGAGGTTTACTTCGTGGCTTGGAGGCCAGCCATGGCTAGGACTTCGATGACTGCTTCAGTCTCAGTAGAATTAAAGGCCTTCTTTAAATCAAGGAACGTTAGACAGAGCGGCATCTTGAACTCCCAAGAAACCTCAATGAGCTTGGTTATCATGTGGATATGGTCGATTATGCTGAATCCTTTGCGGAACCAGGCTTGCTCACATGGTTGTCCTTCATCTAGTGTTCTGCCAATCCTATACATGATGACTTGAGTGAACAGCTAATAGACAACAGACAACTGGCATATCAGGCGATAGTTGTCATTGTCGTGGATGTCTCCCTTCTTGTACAGTAGTACAGTCTTTGTGGTTTTCCATTGGAATGGAAACTTGAATTCAGCCAGGTAGCGTGTGAAGAGCCGAGCCAGTGTATTGATGAGTACTGATAGCAGATTCTTCAGCTGTTCAGTATGACCTTGTCTGGACTGTTCACTTCTTTACCGATGAAATGGCGTGTCGGATTACTGAAGGGAGAACGTTGGGAACGACATATCCATCCTACAAAATTTGGTATGTTGGCAGGTGGATGTGGCTATCGAAGAGATCTGAGTTGAAATCATGGACAATCTTCTCCATTGCCCTTCTGGAAGATGTGATAGATCCATAGGGCGTCGGAGGGCAGTCATCTTGGCCTTGTAGTTGGCGAAGGACAGCCGGGCATTGCTAATGCTTTTCTCAGCTTCTGTCTCATCTGTCAGCACTGCCGCTCTTCTCTGTTTGAGGTTTGCCTTTATCACTTCTCTGCACTGCTTTGTTAGCTTGTACGTTCGCTTGTGGTTGCCTGAGTCTTGTGCCAAGCCAAGTTGATGAATGAGCTCAAGAGTTTTCAAAGACAGCTGTGCTTTTGTGGTATCTCTCTCTCTCAGCATTACTCGCACAATCATGGAGGTGGTGAACCAGTCGATCGTATTCTCCGTCAATATTGTCAATGACCGCTTCTTCCCATGTTGTCGCAATAGTGCCAAAGAGCTCCCAGTTAGTGGTCGTTCTGGGAGTTTTCTTCTTAAACTTTGCAGCCCTTTCACCCTGCTCCATGAAGTAGAATTTTGCATGAAGGAGACAGTGGTTTGATCCCATTTGGAATTTTGGGACAATAGCGACATCGGTCAGGCAAAACCATCGATTGAATTTTTGAGTATGATGTGGCAAATTTCGTTGTGGAAATTACTGGGAAAACCCAGTAAGTAAATGGATCTCATTTAAATAATTTGCTTTAAAATTTAAAGCAAAGGAAAATGATCATGTCATAGCTATACAATTATTTTTTGTAATATATATTCAAAATGATTTCTTGTTACATGGTAATATATAGAACCATAGCTTCTACACACATGAACATCATATATAATACATATATTTCTGATGGATGATGCCCTGATATGTACCCATGAAGAATGTGCAGGAGAGCCACAGAATTTCAGTGTATAATCTATTTCATCTCCAACAAAAAAAATCTTTGCACAATAGATTTAGTTTGCTTGTATATTTTATACTTTGCTTGTATATTTACTTTGCTTCCATATTTTATATTTTTGTTATTTTTTTATTGGGTTTTGTTTTTTTGTTTTTTTTTTTTTTTTTTGTTTCGTTTTTGAGTCATAGCTGGAGGTGCTCAGGGCTTACTCCTGTCTCTGTGTCTAATGATCATACCTAGCAAGTTGGGAGGACATTATGGGGTCCCAGAGATTGAACTCAGGTCAGCCACATGCAAGGAAAGTGCCCACTTTTCTATGACTCAGGCCTCTGTTATTTTTGATTTAAATTTTTTGTTAAAGGACTTTTATTTATAATGTTATATATAGTTAAGTTTTAGACATGCAATACTGTACAGCAATCTCATCACCAGTGTCAACTCCCCTCCACCAATATTCCCAGGCCTCCCCATTCTCCACAGACTGACCTGTTGACAGGTACCTTTCTTCATTCCATTGTTAAAAGTTTGGGTCTCTTGATTTCAATGTTGTTTACTCTGTTGTTTTGATATTTAACTGTCATTCCATAACAAAAACTTTATTACTTAATCCCCAGACCTGAACTCTTGGCCCTTCTCATTCATCTCTTCTTCTGCTTCCTGTCATTCTTTCTTCCCTTCTCCCTATAGTCTGGGACCACAGGTAATCTTGAAATTCTCTCTGTAAATCATTGCTTTCCTTCATCCAGTTATTCTAAATACCACATCCTATATTTATCCTTCTTCTTCTGGCTTCCTTTATGTAATATCTTCCAGTTCCATCCATGTTGCAGCAAACTGCATGATTTATTTCATCATTCCTTACAGCTGTGTAATATTCCATTGTGTGTATATACCACATCTTCATAACAGACTTATCTGTTGTTGGACATTCAAGTTGATTAAAAATTTTAGCTCTTTGTATAGAGTTCTGCAATGAATAATGGTGTGCATAGATTCTTTTGAATAAATATTTTACTATCCTGGGGATAGATAATCAAAAATGGAATTGCTGAATCATATAGTAGTTCAACTCTGAGTTTACTGAATATAAAACTACTATTATGCATAGGGGTTGGACCAGACAACATTCCCAACAAGAGTGAATGAGGGTTCTTTTCTCAGCACATCCCTGCCAATAGAAATTGTTCCCAGTATTTTTGATATGTGCTATTCTCATTGGTGTAAGATGATATTGTTTGACAGCTTGATTTGGATTTCCCTAATAAGTGATAATGGGAATTTTTTATGTGCCTGTTGGTCATCCATTGGTCTTTCTCAGAGAAGTATCTGTTCATTTGTTCTCCCCATTTTTGATGGGGCTTTTAGATTTTTGTTGTAGCACTCTAGCACTGTCCTCCCATTGTTCATCGATTTTCTCCAGCGGGCCCAATAATGTCTCTGTTGTGAGACTGTGTGTGGCATATCGATTACATCATGGGTAGCTTGCCAGGCTTTGCCATGGGGGCGAGATACTCTCAGTAGCTTTCCAGGCTCTCCGAGAGGGGCGGAGTAATTGAACTCGGGTCGGCTGTGTAGGCCATGTGCAAGGCAAATGCCCTACCACTGTGCTACTGCTCCAGCCCTGATCATAACAATAAACAGATATGAAGCCCTTCCTTCAGGGGAAGTTCTTCTAAGAAATTGACTCAAGGACAAAATCTCATCTGGGAGTTCAGCACTTTAAATTACTAGGAAATCCAATCAAGGGTGGGATTCCATTTATTGCTTGGGCATATTTCTTTCTCTGTTCCTTAGCTAGTAATCGACTTATAGCTAGTGATTTTGTATGGACACAGTAAGTAATTTTAAGCTTAAGGTGTGTCAGTTAACATGGGAGCATCTTGCTATGTATATATCCCAGATTACAATCCTCAGCCAGGTTAGTCTTCCCAAGCCCCAGCAGGGTCCTTATTTAGTTACTTCTTATGGGGCCATGACAGAGTTTGTTTCATAACCTAGCTCTTATTATCTTCTATGGCACTTAGCCTGTCCCTTTTCAATGCCAAGATAGCTTATGGCTTGTCCTGGGTCCATTCAAGTCCCTTGTCAGGACCCTTCTTCAGAGGTGTTAGGAAGTAAGGGCAGCTGTGACTTAAGTCAGGTAAATATGATAAATATGTAAATATGATGGATGCCCAGCATAGATTCCAAATATTATTTGGAATCAATTAACTCCCATCTTACAAAAGCATAGAATCAATTGTCTTCCCAAAAAGGACATTGCTAAACCATACTGTCACTGTCACTGTCCTACCGTTGTTCATCGGTTTGCTCGAGCGAGCCCGGTAACTTTTTGAGACTTGCTGTTACTGTGTTTGGCATATTGAATACGTCACAGATAGCTTGCCAGGCTTTAGGGGCAGAGGAATCGAACCCGGCTCGGCTGGGCTGACTGAGCGCAAGGGAAACACACTACTGCTGTGCTATCACTCCAGCCCACTAAATCATACAAAAAACATAAAAGAAAGAGAAATGCACTTACATAGACAAAATCCAAAGCCCTCAGACAAACTTGGCGTTACAAGTTACAGGTATGATTTGGGGATATAAGTGATTAACAGATTAGGGGGAAAAGAGCACAAAGGAGATGTTAAAATGAACAGAATATTACGAGTGCTGATGGAACTGGGTGTGCCTAGGGAGCACTGTGATGGGTTAACTCAATAAATCTAAGCTCCCTGTGGGAGAAGCAAGACAAACCGCTATTTTCCAGCAGATGCGTTAGTTAACAGTAGCCAGGAAAACTAACAAAATACTCATACTCTGTTTATAGATATCTCTCAAGAAAACCTAATGAATATTTATGAATATCTATATGTTAATATGAAAGTTTAATATTGCAGATAGCATAAAACAGTCTTACAGAGTTGTGAAAGTAATAAACATGCATCTAACATTCCTTAATCCAGTATAAATAAAAATTAATTTTTATATTGGTCAGTATATAGTTTCAAGAAGACTTTATTATGCCTTATTAAAAAACAGTTAAATGATCTCTTTAGTCTAGCAAAGCTTACAACTTTAGTATTTAGCTTATTCCCTTTTCAGTGCATATATGAATGTACTTTGAAAATAATATAGAGAAATTCCACTATTTGTGTAAGTTTATTGAAATAAAGAAGTGCATCTTCAAATCTCCAGTGGATTTTTGAAATATATTCTCTATAGCACCATGCAGGACATACAGTTATGGTAATCTTAAAAATGATTGCACTTTACACAATCTGGTAGTTTCAGATTGATGACGGATATTTACCCCTTTTAGAAATATGTTGAGTAGCAGTTGATGAGAACTGGAAAACAGAGGGATGTAGGATGTAGTACATTTGTACTACTTATAACAAATGTCATACGTGGTTTCCAAATGGATTCTTCATAGAGCATGAAATTATGTGAAAGCTGCTTCCAAATTGTTTGAAATTATTTTTTGAGTTCAGATGCCAACTCAACAGATTATACTCTGCAAAAGTAATTATTTGTATCTTAATTTTTCTCTTTTGGAACTGAGAATTGAAAGTCAGCACTTCAACAGAAAGCACTCAATTTACATGAAAATGAAAAATTGAAATTATTAAAGTGTATTTATAAAAAGTGAATATGTTATAGTATACACAAAAATTGATTTATGAAATTGAATAGACTGACATGATGCAGTTATGTCAATTTAAAAAAATGCTCAAAATAAATATTTTTATAACATACGTTTCTTTAGTGCCTAATTGTAATTGTGACTTCTGAGATTTTTTTTGCAATGATTCAAGTCTTATGAATTGTCATGTCTTGTATAAGATTAGGAGCAAATAATATATACATATATATCTAATGCTTTTATTTATGAAGTCATCAAAATGTTACTTGTTTTGGAAATCTCAGAAATAAAAGAGATCTAGATACAGAACTTTCTTTGTTTTATTATTGTTATTGTTTAATCATTATTATTGTGCTTGTATATAAAATTATATGGTGCTAAATTTTATGGTTTTGATGTCTGTAGTATTGCATTTTGTGTGTGTGTGCTTTTGGGGTCATACCTGGCGATGCACAAAGATTACTCTTGGCGCTGCACACGGGAATTACCCCTGGCGGTGCTCAGGGGACCATATGTGATGCTGGGAATCGAAATTGGGTTGGCTGTGTGCAAGGCAAACGCCCTACCCACTGTGCTATTGTTCCAGCCCCAGTATTGCATTTTGATGTATATAGTATCGCATATCACAAGTTTGACTGAACTTAAGCCCCCTATAGTTTCCCTCTTCTCTCCCTCTACTCCCTCCTCTATTGTTGATAAACTCACTTCTGAAATCAAAGGCCAAGAGTATATCTCATTAAACATTGTCTGTGCTCTTGTTTTGTTTCTCATACTGCAGATGAATGAGACCATCTGGCATTTGTTCTTCTGCCTCTTACTTATTTCACTTAACATGATGACTTCCATTTCCATCTAAATTGTGAAAACCCTTTATTTTTAATATTTTCTTATATATGCCATAGTACTGGTTCCTTCATTCCAGATTTTAACTTGATATTATACACATATTCTATTAAACTGTATTTACTTAAAAATATACTAGAAAAAAAGGCAACATAACCATCTATTTTTTTAACCTTTCCCTATAGTTCGGAAGGATGGGGAAATCAAGGGATTTTGTTAGGTGATGGTTTATTTGTATTTAAATATCTTTATAGAATTTGTAGTATTAGCTAACCGTGTAACTATTTTCACTTAGAAATCCATGGTTTTTGCTTTCAAAATGGCATTGAATGTTAAGCACCACTGAATAACAATTTTATCATTAAGTAACATTTCGAGAAAGCTGAGAAAGCATTATTTGTCCTTTCTATCTCTGCTTTTCTGTTAAGAACTCCACTGTGAAAAAAAGAAAGGGAAAATGTTGAAAACCTTATCTCTCCATTTTTTAAAAAATAGAAACTCCAAACTTGGAACACTTAAACAAATACCACTCACTAGATAGTTTCAGAACCTGTCTCTTCCTGTTAGCAAGGATTAGTTCCAATCATCTGCTTATGAATTGTCCAGCTCTGAAACACAACAGCTTACAGAATCTCTTCTAGATTTCTTTAGTAGCAATGAAAGGTTTGACTAAAGATACAGGACTTGGGAAATGGGAAAACTAGTTAGGATTCATGTGATTGACTTTTCATTATAGTTTCATAGTTTCCTCAGGTTAAAAAGAAAGGAGAGATACAATTTATTGTTGTTTTGAAGGGCACACACCTGGTGGCCAGGTCTTCATGTACCCTACCACAAGTCAGTATGAATGCCGTTATTAAAATGAACTCTACTTGGGGCTGGAGCAATAGCACAGCAAGTAGGGCATTTGCCTTGCACACAGCTGGCCTGGGTTTGATTCCCAGAATCCCATTTGTTCCCTCGAGCACTTCCAGGAGTAATTCCTGAGTGCAGAGCCAGGAGTAACCCCTGTGCAACACTGGTTGTGACACCCGCCCCACCCCCCGCACAAATGCACTCTACTTAAATTGTCATTTAAAGTGTTCTGTGTTTATTTAGAACCATTTGGGAATTTAAATTTTCAGTATTTGGTTGGCAGTCATTTGTCACTTGTCATCCTGTTGATCATCGATTTGCTCGAGTGGGTGCCAGTAACGTCACCATTTGTCCTTGTCACATGCTAGCGTGACCCAATGGCGTACTGGGCATTCTTTCAGGGTCAGGGGAATGAGGCCTGTTATGATTACTGTTTTGGGCATGTCAAATACACCACGGGTAGCTTGCCAGATTCTGCTGTGCGGGCAGGATACTCTTCGTAGCTTGCTGGGCTTTCCGAGAGGGACAGAGGCTTTTGGGGCAGCCTTTAATTGCTTTTTCAAGTATTTCTCTATTCTGAGAGCTTTCTTTTATAGTCTCTGGATCTTGACCATTGATGAGATTACATGGCAACAAGGTAGTTTGTGGATGTGACTGCCAAGCTACTGGAAAACTGGGGGTATGGGTGAAGGAGGCCCAGTCCCAATCCGAACAGGCCTGGAGATCTCAGTCACGGGTCCTGCATACCTGGGTTCCTCTGCTGGTTCCTACTTGCATGAGGTTTGTTGGAGTATGTGAAGAGTGGCCTTGAGCATGGCTTTGGTTGGGTTCTGGAGGTTCTCAGCTGCCAGGGTTCTGCTTGGGGTGGAGAGGGAGATTCAACCATCTCCCCCCTCCCCGCATCTGAAGGGCCCTGGTGAAGACAGCCTAATGCAGGGGCAGAGGATTCTGGTTGACAGTAAAAGCAGTTTTACTAATAAATCAGTAATTCTTCTGTTTAGTATATTCAGTATAAAAATTTTCCGGAAATTGAGTAGGGGTGCTTGCTGAAGGAGGGGTGCTTGTGTTTCAATTCACAAGGCTGAATTGAACTCCACCTAGCAGTATGGAGGTCCCAAGACATGACAGGAATGATTCTGAGCATAAAGATAGAGTAATCTCTGAGCACTGCCAGGTGTGACTCAAATGCATATATATTGTTTAATATCTTTACATTCAAATATATTTTCTTTGCCCTATGAATGAAATATTTATCTTGTCCCTTTCTATATTTCAATAAATTTTTGTCTCACATAGACACAATTTTAAATTACTTTTTTAGTTATGTATTTTGATTTGCTGATCCATTCACATTAGTTTGCAAGGATAAGATGTATTCACAGATTTTCCATATGTAGTATTCTGCATAGTGTGATTTAAAAAATCTTATAGTCCCCAACTGTGATCTTGCCTGCAACTCCCAGAGAGATGTGTGTATTGTTCAAATTTGAAATGTCTATCTGAAGTAATTTATCTTTGGGAGGCATAACATCTTAAGATGATAAATATTAATATTTTTAGAAGAGATTTCATGATAATCTTCTCTGGAAAGGTCCACGGTAGATAGATACCAAAAGAGAACTCAACTGCTATGGAAGAAAGAATTTAAAAGATGAAATGTGAAAACATCAGTGTTATATTGCCCATGTCTAGTTACACCATGCATATATTCTCTTCTCATCCTGTTTAAATGAAATTAAATATTCATTTCAAACACTACGGGAATCAGAATATTTGTGAGCGTGCAAATGTTTATCTCACTATGTTGTATATCTTTTCTACACATGAACTTGCAATATATACTTAGGTATTTTTAAAGATCCATTCATTCTTATATTAATATTTAAAATATTTATCATATTATATAATAAATTATAATATTTATATAATATATACATTTATATCATATATTGTACATAAAATATTATTTAAAAGACTAATAGAAAGATATTATCATGTAAAATTATGATATAATGTGAAATAGGGATTTACCTTTTTTGCATGTGGCAATTCAATTTTCGCATCACAATACAACAAAGAAGCTCTTCTTGCTCCACTTCAATCTTCAATCTTCTAGCTCCTTTGCCATTAATTTTAATTTCTGTGATTTCAATTATATTCCATTATCAATAAGTCTGGAAACAATATATGATAATTACATAACCAAAAAGGAACTCATTCAGTGCTGATGGGTCCATTAGTTTAATGCCAGGAGTAATCCCTAAACACTGCCAGGTGTGGTTCCCTTGAGTAAAAACATAACCAGAGAAATTAGAAAAAAATGTAAAATATACATATGCACACACTGGAATGCTGCTTATCTAGATAAAATATGAAATCTTACAGTTTGATGCAGCATGGATGGGATGGGAGGAAATCATTCATCTAAATGAAATGAGATCAGAAAGAAAAAGATAAATATCATATGATATCACTTATTTACAGAATATAAGAAAATTAAGGTAATAGATTGGACAAATGTCAAAGAAAACAGTCTAGAGATGTGGTCAACATACGTGTGATTCAAGGACACTGCGCAGGGGATCATGTGATAGAGGTGAAGGAATTGAAGGCTCTGGTAGTGGGAACAATGTAAGAACACTACTTGCATAAGATATTCACAAAAGTATTGGTGTTATTGCTTAGTTATTTTGTTTTAGAATCATATTCACAGCTTCCTCCTAGGTCTGTGTTCAGAAATCACTCTTGGTGGTACTATGGGGACTATATTTGGTGTCAGGGATTGAACTGGAGTCAGTTATTTGCAAGAAAAGTCTTAACCCCTGTACCATCTCTAATCTCCTGGACCTAGTATTAAACATGATTGTATCAGTAAAAAAACAGATTACAGAATGCTAATTTGCCAAAAATTAGTTAGCTGGTAGTCTGATGTTATTTTTTGAATTTCAGATATGTTTTACTTTTAACTGAGAAAAAAGAAGTGAGAAACTCTTTACTTTTTAAAAAATAATGTCTTATTATATTTTTGCCATATAAAATAATCATTTAATGATAATGATTAATTATGTAAGTAGAATCAGGAAAATCAGATGAAAACCAAAAAATATCCCAGAGTACAATTAGTAAGAAATTTTATAAATGAGTTATAAACAAATGGAGAATGCAGGAAAATATATAAAAAGTAGAGAGGATATAGATTATGATAGATTATAATTGATATTAAGATACCATTATTAGAAGAAATTTTCTTTTATATGCCACTGATAGAATGAACTAAGTTCATATTTATTATTCCTGATGAACAATTTATAAAACATGCAGATTATAGGTATAAAAACTAAAAATACAGGGCCAGAGACTTAAAACTGTGTTTAAAACACTTGCATTGTGTGCAGCCAACCTGGATTTAACCCCCACAAATATTTATGGTAACAAGTACTAGTGGGAGTGATACCTGAGAACAGAACTAGGGGTGACCCATTAGTATCTCCAAAGATCCCCAATCTCATTCGCCACAAAAGGACACATACATACACACACACACACACACACACACACACACATACACACACATAACAACAACAACAAAAAACCCTCTAATTGGAAGATATTGGATTGTAAAAAAAAGATTCAGGAAAACTGTCGAGTTAGAAGGCAAATGATAAAACATGATCTTTATATTATAAATATTCTGGATAAAGTGTAGAGTATGATTAACACACAGGTGGATAAAGCTAAAATTGGAAATTTTATATATTCTTGTTCTTCAAAAGTTATATAAGACTGTATGAGAGCAAGTGAAAACTTAAGCAAGAACTTTAGTAATCTAAAAATAAGGAACTAAGAATAATGGGAAAGTTATAATAAATTTTATATGTAAACTACATTAAAATAGTTTAATTAATTATAAATTACACATTCATAGGCCCTCCCGTTGATCGTCGATTTGCTCGAGCGGGCCCAGTAACGTCTCCATTGGAGACTTTGTTGTTACTGTGTCTGGCATATCGAATACTCTCGGTAGCTTGCCGGGCTCTCCGAGAGGGGCGGAGGAATCGAACTCGGGTCGGCCATGTTGGCCGCTTGTAAGGCGAACGCCCTACCCACTGTGCTATCGCTCACAGCGGGTAGGGCGTTCGCCTTACACGTAGCCAACATGGCCGACCCGAGTTCGATTCCTCCACCCCTCTCGGAGAGCCCGGCAAGCTACCGAGAGTATTCGATATGCCAGACACAGTAACAACAAAGTCTCCAATGGAGACGTTACTGGGCCCGCTCGAGCAAATCGACGATCAACGGGAGGGCCTTTACCTTTACCTTTACACATTCATAGATCAGAGGAAAACATCCTAATGAAGAATAAAAAAAAAACTGAACAAAAATTCAAGCTCTACTCAAGGGACAAACTTTGTAGCATGACGTTTATTGAGAAAAAAAAATCTAAGTAAAAATAATAAAAAAAGGGTTTTTCAGAGGAATTAATAGAATACAGAACAGATTATGAAAGCTGCTTATGGTACAATACAAATTATTAAAAAAATAATGGGAACAATGTAACCAATCAATATATAGACTGATTCTGATTTGAGTAAAATATTGATTTAACCAAAATTACTTCCAACATATCTACCATATAAAATATCAATAGAGAAATGATATAAATATTAAAAATAATATAATATAATGTAACTGTTAGATAAAAAATGCATTATTTGGAACTTCAGATTCTCCAAACTAAACAAAATCAACAAAAAATGGATCCATGAACTTCATAACAAGGTGTCCTTATTATTATATTTCACATTTTTGTGAGTTTTTTGGCATCCAACTACTTTCAGTTAGTATTTCTTTTCCTTTTATAGAAGTCCCCTATGTATTTTTTGGATGGAGAATTTAGTAACTGAACTTTTTAGCTGTTTTTGATGTGGAAAAGTCTTTATACTATCTTCAAATATGAGTGATAACCAAAATAGAATATTCTTTTTGGATAAATGTTTTATTCAGCATTTTGTGTATATCATGCTATTCCCTTCTATTGTGTCTAATTTATATGATGAAAACTGCTAATAACCTTAATGGAGTTCCTTTTCATGTGTCTCTGTGCTTTATCCTATAGATTTCTAAGATTCTCATTTTATTTTTGATTTTTAGGGGATCTCCTAAGCCATATTCATTGGGGAGCACTTCTGGTGGTATTTCATCAATGTATCTGGACAAATGAATGATTGTGTCTGAGAACACTTGAACCTAGCATAGTCAGGAACCACCAAGATCACACCCAGTTTTGCCTGGGGGGGCCCATCTGATACCAGGTATAGAAATAAGCTTCCATACTTACAAAGCATGAATACTATACAATCTTTCTAGCTCCTGACTTTGATCTTGCAAATTTTAATGATAATGTGTCTTGGTGTTTGTCTCTCAGAGTTTATTCTGTTTAGAACTCTTTGTGGTTCCTGGATCTAGCTAAGTTATTTTTTAAACTGGGGGAAATTTTCAGTGATTATTTCTTCAAATAAGAATTGTGCCTTTTTCCTTGTGAAACCCCTATGATATGAATGTCACTCTTTGATGGTATACAATTGAATATTTGAGCTATTTTCATTGTTAGGAACATTTTAATTAATATTTTAACTTTATTTTTATAATATAATTTTTGTTCTTCTGGTCTTTGCAGGGGGAGTAATTCCTTTTACTTTCTTTTAACTTACTGATTCTCTCTTTGGTTTAACTCTGAAGTTAAGCTTTTTTTTTTTTTGATTCAGCTATTTTATTCTTTAGCTTATTATTCCTGTTTAAACTTCTCTCAAAATATTCTTTCATACTTTGTGTGTCATTGTTAAGTTTCACTTTTAGAGGTCACCAGGACTGTTGCTTTGAAGTCTTTTTCAGAGAGCTTGTGTAACTGCTGAGTAAGTTGTTTTATAGGCTTTTTCTTGATCCATCTGTGTGGGCAAGTTTCTCAGTCCACCTATTATGTCTGTTGCTTTATGAACCTCTGTGAAACCAAAGGTTTTTGTTTTGTTTTGTTTTGTTTTGTTTGGGCTACACAGCAGTGCTCGGGGCTGACTCCCAGCATTGTTTTCAGGGATCATTCCTGGCAGTGCCCTGGGACCATGTAGTTTGCTGGGGAACCAAACTGCCTTCAGCCACATGCCAGGCAAGCACTCCACCTGCTGTACTATCTCTCCTGCCTGTGTAGAAGCAAAGGTCTTATGTTTGTTTGAGTGACCTGTGTTAAAACCAGAGATATTTGGTCAACAGTTACGCACAGTTAGCTGCCGGTCTGAATCATGCAAGCTGACAGTGGTTGGGAAACCTAAGTTGGGAGGGGCTTAAGAACAGGTGGGGCCCAAAAGTCTGGACCAGTCGCCATTCCCAACAACAATGAAATACATATGGGTATTCCTTCAAAAGCTAGAAATTGAGCTTCCATATGACCCTGCAATACCACTTCTGGGAATGTATCCTGAGGGTGCAAAAAAGCACAGTAGACATGACATCTGCATATATATGTTCATTGCAGCACTGTTCACAATAGCCACAATCTGGAAACAACCTGAGTGCCTGAGAATCGACGACTGGTTAAAGAAACTTTGGTACAAATATACAGTGGAATACTATGCAACTGTTAGGAAACATGAAGTCATGAAATTTGCTTATAAGTGAATGGCCATGAAGAATATCATGCTAAGTGAAATGAGTCAGAAAGAGAGGGACAGACATAGAATGACTTCACTCATTTGTGGAATATAAAATAACATAATACGAAACTGAGATCCAAAGACAGTAGACACAAAGGCCAGGAATACTGTCCCGTTGGAAGCTTGCCTCATGAGCTGGGGGACAAGGCAGCTGGAATAAAGAAGGGATCACTAAGACAATGATGGTTAGAGGAATCATTTGGGATGGGAGACGTGTGCTGAAAGTAGATAGAGAACCAAACGTGATAACTCTCAGTATTTGTATTGCCAACCATAATGTCCCAAAGTAGAGAGAGAGTATGGGGGAAGTTATCTGCCTTGGAGGCAGGGGGAGGGTTGGAAATGGGGACTATACTGGGGATGTGGTGATGTAGAATATTCTCTGGTGGAGGGATGGGTGTTTGACCATTGTACGATTGAAACAACATGAAAGCTTTGTAAATGTATCTCATGGTGATTCAATAAAAAAAGTAAAGGAAAAAAACAGTAGGTGGGGCCTCAGTCTCAGTTGATGACAGATCATGTTCACTGAGTCTGGCAGGGATGAGTGTAAGGTTCGTAATGAAGAGCAAAGCTGTACAATAGGCAGTGGGGAACCCTATGCTTTAAGAAGTCTGCATGGTACTTTCTGCCATTAGGAAGGAGCTAGTTTTCTGGCAATCAAATGTGGAATTCCAGGGACTGAATCTGCTTTTCTGTTAAGACAAATGTCAAGAATTGTCCTTCACAATCTCTGCCCATGCCTGCCACTCTGCAAGTCAGTTAACTGAGCTATTTGCTTGAGATGTGTAGATCCCTTCTTAGGAATATATTTCTGACTATGTGAAAGATTATGTGAAGTAACTAAGATAGCAGCTGCCAGCAACTCCACCTACTGTTACAGTCTATAGTTTCTTTGCTCTCATTTTATTGTTTTAAGGATGAAGTCCTACCACAGAATGCTGGGTTGTCAGTGCAATCCCTTAGACCTATTTCCCAGGATAAAGTTCCAATCTTAGAAATCTCTTTAGGAGCTGAAGAGGTTGTAGAGCAGGTAGGGTGTTGCTTTGCATGTGCTAACACAGTTTGCATACCCAGTACAATATATGGATCCCCAAGTCACACCAGGAGTCATCTCTGAGCACAGAGTCAGAAGTAAGCCCAGAATATACCTGGAATGGCCCAAGAAGAAATTAAGAAAAAATCCTTTCCATATCACATTGTTTCCTTTGGTGGAATTTTATTCTTAGTGAGGGTATATATCTGTCTACAACTATTTTGAGGAGCTACTTTAGTCCATGTTGTGAAAGTTGTGATATTAGTGTGTCAGATTATACTATTTATTAGTTTCTGTGTTGAAATCTGCAACACATTTTGGAGTAAATGTTCTGTGATCATGAACGACCATATACAAAACTTCTTCCTATATAGAAAAATGTTCCTGGCAAAATATCTGCTTTATTGAAGATTCTTTAAAGAACATAATTCTAATGTCTGCTTAATATGCTAATCCATTCACCCACTCATAATTGTTCAAATTTTCCTTTTTAATTTTATAATTTATATATGCGTATTTACATGGATAATTTTAATATAGATTTTATTTGTTTTTAATATAGATTTTAGACAAAGGTTAAAAACATGCCTATGGATCTTACCAAATTGCTTTCCAAATAGGCTGACATGATATTAATTTCTACCAATAATACATAAAATACTATTGTCACTAAAGTAAAAGTACTTCAAATACCTAATAAAAATTACTAGAAAGTGTTTTAATGCCACTTGAATTTCCAATATCTTATTACTAATAACATTAAAATAATTTATGATTATGTATTATGTGTATTTTCTATGAATATTATAATTCTCAAATTTCCCATTTTTATAATACTTCACAAATTAAGCATTACTTTAAGATAATTATAGGTTCATATGGAGTTGAAGCAACAGAGATACTTACTTTTTAATCAGATCCCTCAGTGAAAATATGTAAATCTATGTACAGAGTATCATATGTACAGAGTATCAGAGCCAAGTACATTAATATTGTCAAAATAAAAGACATTTTACACTACACAGATCCTTCCTACTGTCCTCTTAAAGCTTTATCTACTTTCCTTTGCTTCTATCACTTCCAACTCTCATAGCCCTGTACTTTTATTTAATTTGCCATTTTAGATGCTATGTCCATGAAATTATAACAGCATAAAAAACTTAGGAAGTTGACTTTTTTCACTCAACACCAAATCTCTCAAGATTAGTTTGAGTTGATTCATAATCATTATTTATAATGCTATGATATGACTATTGAAGAGTTGTATAATCATTTGACAGTTGATGGTCATCAGAGTTGCTTACAGATTTCA
Source organism: Sorex fumeus (assembly GCF_029834395.1). NCBI lineage: Eukaryota > Metazoa > Chordata > Mammalia > Eulipotyphla > Soricidae > Sorex > Sorex fumeus. The sequence continues at coordinate 18,312,094 of NW_026606322.1, forward strand.
TAGATGCAAATAATACTGTCATAAACATTCATAACCATATTTGTGAAAAAGTAAATTATCTTGTTTCCAAAATATATGGAAAAAATAATCATTGGTTATGTATTAGTCATTTGTTTTGTTTATATGAAACTGGAAAGCTACTCCCAAGCTATATACTTTTCTAGAAATAATTTATGAGGGATGCAAACATTTTTGCTAGTATCTGGTGTTGCCGCAGTATTTTATTTTACTCTGATAACTGTATTTTGGTAGTTCATAATTTTAATATTATTTTTCTAATTTTAAAACAAGTTGATATTGTTTTGTGTGTTTATTTTCCATTTGCATATTATTGTTGGGAAAATGTCTTTATATATCTTTAACCCATTTATATTTGACTGTCTATAATATTAATTGGTTTTGATAAAAATTCATTTATATATATCTAATTTATAATTAATAATATTTTATTATGATACTTGCAATTTTGCTCTTGAGTAATATTCATTGATCATCTTCTTAGGTTATGTTATTTGGTATGATAATGATATAATGTCATAAATCAACTGAGAAGGCTCCTTTTTATAATTTTTGGAAGCAAGGCCTCTTCTCGTCCTATTGAAATAAATAAAAGAATTTGTGTGTCTGAATGTTTTTCTCTGCGTGAATCAGGGTATGTGTATTTGTGACATGATCATGCATGTGAATAGTGAGCTTGTTTCTGAAGGAGGCAATTTAGGAGCAGTCCATGTATATTATAGGGTACAGAATATGTTTGAAATTGATTGAATAATTTTAAAATTAACTCTTGAGAATGGTAAAATTATTCCATGATTCTTACAGAATTGCCTTGGGAAATGTACAGATTTTTATTATTAATCTTTAGTGGTAAAGAACTGCTCCACCAGGTTTTCAATGTAACTTCTTTTAACCAGAACACTCAGGGATACCTGGATAGTTTGAAGTTGTCTACATGGATACAAATAGGTCAGGATAAGAAGTAACCTAAAAAAGATCATGCTGCCTGTTTTTTTCTATAGATATAAAACTGATACTTTGAAGGCCATAATCAAGTCAGATCACTTAAATAAAATGTTAACATCTGTATGGGTTTTGTAACTTAAAAGCACATAAATATAAAATGGTTAGTTGATATTTAAGTAAAACAACACACTGGGATATCAATAATAAACATTAATATTCTCAATATAATTTTTAAAAGCTATAAGAGATAGTGACTACAAGTATATGTGTTTATGTATATTTAGATGTCCAACTTCTTTCTAGACAAGATTTTTATGAAAACATTTTTATTAACCTTTATTCTACACTAGATTTCTATTCCCTGCGTTCTCATTTCTGCTCATAATTTTGTAACAGTGCATAAGGTTACATTATTTTAGATATTGGAGTGATAGCACAGCAGTAGGGCGTTTGCCTTGCAAGCCACTGGTCTGGCCAAGACGGGTTCGATTCCTCTGCCCCTCTCAGAGAGCCCGGCAAGCTACCAAGTGTATTTCGCCCGCATGGCAAAGCCTGACAAGCTACCCGTGATGTATTCGATATGCCAAACGCAGTAACAACAACTTTTGTTATGAAGATGTTACTGTACCCGCTCAAGCAAATCGATGAACAATGGGAGGACTGTGCTACAATGCAATTTGAATTAAATTTTTTTTTAATTTACACAATTTTTTTCATGCATTCTCATATTAATGTGATGTACTATGCACTAAAATTTTATCATATGTAGTATGGTAAAGATGATGTATATTCATCTAACACTTTCTGAACGAACTAACCTAGAGTATATTCGAGAAAATAATAGTTTTATGAAATTTTCTATACCCATTACAAGAAAAAAATGTAATCAAGTAATAAATTAAGCACTGAGATAGGAAATGGGGATATAAGATAAAAGGGAAAAATTCCTTTAATCAAATAGAAATTTTGAGGTTTGTTCTATTTCCTAAATTATAAATAATTAAAATACAAAAGACAAATTTTAAGTATACATCTTTTCTTAAATCCATTTGGAGGCTAGACAACATAATACAATATTTAGAGAATAATATTTGAAATAGTGAAATTATAATTAAAATGAGAAAAAAGTTAAAATGTATTTTTGCCTAATATGGTCAGTTATCAGGGGTTCTGTCTCAAAGAACTTAAAGCCAAATAGGAAATTTAATGTAAACGATCTAAAAACAAGCCTGCTAGCATCAGATAAGTACTATTTGTACAAAATAACAAGTTTCTATGATAATTTCCTTCTAAATTAATTGACTGAAGACAGGTTACTTTTCAATATAATTGATATAGCTATTATTAAAATTATACTTCAAGAAATTGAGTCTTTGTGGCTGGAGAGACTGTACAGGTTTAAGGTATTTCCCTTGCATGTAGATGATTACAAGTTTCATCCCCATAACCATATATGGTACCCTGAGCATCACCAAGAGTGAATAATTGATAAGTTATAAATAATAATAATAATAATAATAAGCATCACGCAAGCACAGAGCCAGGAACAAGCCCAGAGCATCATCTATTAACCCAAATACTGTGTCAAGAAAAAGAGAAATTGATTTTCCAAGCCTAGTGATTCCAACTAACTTTATACACATGTATGCACATCTACACACCTATGTACATATACATATATGGATATATTGAGAGAAAGTGCTATGTTAGAAAAACAAAGCTGGCTTTGTGTTTTGTTCACTTTCATTTGTGAAGTGTTTTAAATAAGTTTGTTACTTGCCACAAATAACAAATATAAGGTCAGATATAAAGAATAGAAATTTTCTACTGTTACGAATTAGCATAGATCTAAAGAATGGAGATGAGTTACTTGGGATAAAGGGTCATAAAGGAGATTTATCCATTTAATAAATTTTCTACAAAGTTGCATGAATCATTCATAAAGCTAAAAGGCAAATAAAAATGCATATAATCCATATATATAGAAGAACTGAATAGAGAAGCTTAAAGAAGTTAAAAAGATAAGCAACATGCTCATGAAAAAATACCTGTCATTATAAATTCCCAGAGAAATTAAAATAAAATAAAAATGATATATCATAATAAATTATTGAGAAGGACCTATATCAAAAAGAATTAAAGAAACAAATTTGGTTAAGATGAGGAGAAAAAGCAACAAGCAATTTCTGTTGATAAGAATGTTACGTGACGGGAGCCCGGCTAGTTCAGTTGGTAGATCATGAGGAATGTTTCCTGACCTAGTCATTATGAAAAACTGTGGCAACTTCTCAGAAAGGGAAGAATAGAATTTCCAAATTATCTAGCAATTTCTCTCTTTGATATCTTCTTTAAGAACACTAAAACAGGTTTCTGCGTGATAGTACAACAGTTTCCTGAGTGAGAGCACAGCAGGTAAAGTGTTTTTACTTGCAGTTTGTGGACCCAGTTTTGATCTCCAGCATCCCAAATGGTCCCCCAAGCACAGCCAGGAGTAATTCCTGACTACAGAACAAGGTGTAACCACTGAGCATCACTGAGTGTGGTCCCCCAAACAAAACTAAATGAAGAACAACAAAAAAACCCACACTAAAAAGATTAATTCTCCAGGACGTATAAACACCAATGTTCATTACAGTATTACTAACCAGAGTCAATATCTGCAAACAACCTAAGTGCACAAGAAATAACACATGAGTGTATAGTAAAATTGTTGACTGGTACACTATTTAGCTTCGAGACAATATTAAATTATGTGGTTTTCTTTAACTTACAAGGTATTTACAGGTAACATGATAAGTGAAGTCAATCACAAAGAAAAAGACAAATACTGTATTAATATTCTAATGTGTGGAATAAATAAATCAAGAAACTGCATAGTCCCAAATGGAAATAAACCCTAAGATATTGAAAATGAACTTCTATCTCTGGCTGCAAATATAGGTGGGAGAAGACACGAAGAAACAGTGGCAGTGTGTTATTGACACTGATGAAGCAAAATAAAAATTGGGGTAATATTTAGGGCTTGAATGCCAACTTGATTCCCCCCCCATAAACCTACTCCTTATTATCTGTTATAGTAGTTATGCAAATGATTGAGGTACTTGTCTTGTAGATTTCTTTATTCTTTTCAAAACCATTTAATTTCTAAGGAGAAAAAAATTATCTTTTAAATTTTCTCTGTCAATCTGGGCATTGGCTGATGAACCCAGTAGTGCATAACTTTAATTAACGTTATCATTTTCTTAATTGATTCAATCAAATAGTGTGTTAATACCACTTATGTAATGTATTTTAATTTAATTCTCTGCAATTAGCTGGAACATATACCAATTTTCCAATAAGTTACTTTTTTATGTAGGACCAAAATACTGATTGTGTTTACCTACTAAATAATGTGGTTCATTTTGACTCAAGCACAGAATAATTAAGAGTATATATTATTAAAATTTAAATGTTTCTGAGTCTTTATTACATTTTTGATCTCAGAGTTATTGAGTCTCACACCTGCATGTTGATTTATGTATTACAAAACTATTAAAAATGTTTTCTCCTTTTCTTCTATTTTCAGAGAAAACAAGTTCATTTACATTTTCTTTAATTAAAATATATAACTTGAAATATAAATAAAACATTTTATTTGGAAAGATAGAAGCCATAAGACATTTTGTCTCAAATTTCATAAAATTAAAGATTTTAATAATATTATGTTTTTCATAAAGACCTTAAAATTAGAAACTTCTAATTTTCTCATTACGTTGAAATACCCAATCGTAAGTTAAAGGATGTTTCAATTAGTCTGGGTCTAATACACTAGGCTATATTTATCCTAGTATGATAAATATAAGGAAAATGAAAGTCTATTGATAAGAATCAATGATACATAGTTTGATTTAAAAAGAAGTCTTCAAGACTGACAATTGGGTAACTGAGGATAAAGAGAGTCTTATATTTCTGAGGTGTTGTGCAGCTTGTTCCAAAGAAAGTCCAGGGGAAAGAGAAAGAATAGGTTCATTTTATGAAAGAGGAATTTTATAATGCATTTTTCTAATATCTGTCATATTGTTGTCAGTTAGTCAATTGCGTTCAGTCCAGATGAAAGGATAAATTAATTGGATGAAGTATTGATTACATATCATGGGTGAAGAATTGTTTCAAAGTGTATTAATTGGTTTATTCCTCATGAGAATCTTGTTATGTAGATATAATAATATATTCTTCAGTTATAGATTGTAGGATAACATTGGCTTGTTCTTTCTGCCTTGCCACAGGGAGCTTAGGTTTATTGGGTTACTCCCATCACAGTGCTCCCATTCCTCTGTGTTTATTTGTAACCTCATTCTTTGTGCTCTGCTTCCCCCACCGGTCAATCACCTCTTTGCATAGTTAATTCAGAACAATGTCCTTTTTTTTTTGTATAGACATGGGAAGATAGATTATGCTATGCTTTTGTAACTTGGGAGTTAGTTGACTCCAAATGATATTCATTCCTGGACATCTGTTCTCTCGACTTAAGCCTCAGTTGCTATTTATTCTGATCTCCCCATGTGCCTATTCTAATCTTATTAAACCCCTCCCCTCATCCCTGTCATTTCCTGTCTCCCTCACTCATCTCTCCGAGCTACCACTTGCCGCCTTGGTCTTTCTCTAGACTCTCTTCAACTCCCAGCATTTGAGGTAGCAACCACACACCCAGGTCCAGTAGCACAATCAACATATTGAAACTGTTTCTGATCACCAATCAGGCTTAAGGGCAAAATACCAGTCAGGGTTTTTTTTTCCTTTTCCTAGTCTAATAACTTAATTAACATCATAATTAATATCTTAACTCTACTTCTTAATATTAGTTATTTTGTATGGACACAATAAGAAATACATTAAGCTTGTAGGGTGGCTCTCCTAGGTACATCTCACTATAGATCTCATACTGTAGTGCTCAGGCCAGATTAATTTTTCCTAACCTTAGCAGGGTCCTAAACTAGTTGTTACTTTTTGGATCATGACAGAATTTGTTCATGACCATGTTCTTAACTTATAGTTAAGTATTATGGTGCTTTGGCCTTACCCATTCTGATGCCAGGGTAGCTCACAGTTTGCCATGGGTCTCTCCAGTCCCTTGTTGGGACCCTGCTTTTGGGGTGCTAGGAAGTAAGGGCAACTGAGGCATATATTGAGAGACCAGAAGAGAAAAGCAATATTTACAGGTTGACAGAGTCTGATTAGGAGATAAAAGTGATTGGCAAGTGGGGAAGCAGAGTAGAAAGAAAGAAGTTACAAATAAACACAGAAGAATGTGATAGGAGTAACCAATAAACCTAAGCTCCCTGTGGCAAGGCAGACAGGGCAAACCGATATTATTCCACAATAGATGACTGAACACACTGTTAAGCAACTGGCTCAGTATTACTTGACTATTGAGGGGCAGTGTCAGGATTCAAGTGCAGATAGTCTGATTAAGGAGCCATTTCCATTGAATCATCATACTGTGACTGGAGCGATAGCACAGTGGTAGGGCGTTTGCCTTGCACGCAGCCAACATGGCCGACCCGAGTTCGATTCCTCCACCCCTCTCGGAGAGCCCGGCAAGCTACCGAGAGTATCTCGCCCGCACGGCAGAGCCTGGCAAGCTCCCCGTGACATATTCGATATGCCAGACACAGTAACAACAGTAATCATACTGTATTCTTCTGATGTCTTGATTCACAGCAAGAAGCATCCTGATATTTAAAACATCATTATAGTATATAATATTCTTCCCTTATTTCTATCTCCCTCGCTTTCTCTCTTTCCCTTTCTCCTTTTGGGCATTATAGTTTGCAATGCAGAGACTGAGAGATCATCATATTTGGTTCTTCAGCCACTTTGAGTTCGCATCTCCTATCCGGAGCAATCTCTTCCAACTATTATTGATTATTGTCAAAGTGGTCCCTTCTCTATAACAACTGCCCTCTTCCCCAGCACTTGGAGGCAGGCTTCCAACCATGAACCAGTACTTCCGGTGCTTGTTTTTACTGTCCTTGGGTATTAGAAAAAATAGCACCAATAACATAGCATGAGTTATGTTATTTTTATATCCCCAAATGAGTGCAATAATTCTATGTCTGTCCCTCTCCTGACTCATTTAAGTCATGACATGATACTCTCCATGAACATCCATTCAGAAGAGAATTTCATGATTTCATATTGTCTAAGAGCTGTATATTTTTCCACTGTGTAGATGTACCCTAATTTCTTTTTAACGCGTCGACTGTTATTGAGCACTCGGGTTGTTTCCAGATTCTGACCTTTGTGAACATTGCTGCAATGAACATAGATATCCAGATGGCAGTTCTTCTTGTGCTTTTGTGGTCTTGGAGTATATTCCTAGAAATGGTATTACGGGGTCAATTTCTAGAGTTTTGAGGAATGTTTATAATGTTTTCCAAAGTGGCTGGTTCAGTCGGCATTCCCATCAACAATAAATGAGAGTCCCTTTCTCCCCACTTCTGCACAGCACTGGTCGTTACTGTTCATTTGTATGTGTGCCAGTCTTTGTGGTGTGAGATGATATCTCATTGTTGTTTTGATTTGAATTTTTCTGAAAATGAATGAACATGAAAATGAAGGAATTACCATATGTCTTCTGTACACCTGTATGTTTTCTTGGACAATATTTTGTTTATATTTCCTTGAAGAACTAACAAATTGATCCCAAAATCTATATGAATGTGCAAACAATCAAAAATAGTGTAACCATGAGGAAAAGCAAGGTTATAGTAACTTTATGTTTAAATCAAATTTATTTGTCTAATTTTAAAGAAAGAATTTAAAAGTTAGTTACAATAGTTAACTTTTATTTATTTATTTATTTACTTATTTTGTTTTATTTATTTGTTTACTTCTCAGTGCTCAGGGCTTATTCTGTGATCAGCGATTACTCCTGAAGGTGCTTGGGTGCCACCTATTGAACTCAGGTTGGTGGCTTCAAGGAAAATGTTTTACCTGCTGTGCTATATCGCCATCCCTTCTTTTGTAATTGATGAGTAATTGGTACAAATAATCCTCTCATATCTGACATATAATAATATATTCTTTATCAGCTACCTAAATTCATACTTTAACTACTTTCTGTATTACTAGTCTGATAGCATTTGTCATGTTGACCTGCGCAGGAGGAAGAGAGCGGCTTGGAACGCCTTCAAGAACGTCGAAGAAATAGCTAAGAGGACGAAGAACTTCCGGCTCCAGGCACATCTCTTGGATTCCACTGTTCTTCCTGCATTAACATATGCCTCAGAGACCTGGGCCCTACGCAAACAAGATGAGAATGCTATTCAGGTCTCCCAAAGAAGAATAGAAAGAGCTATGCTTGGAATATCACGTTTCACTCAAATGAGAGAAAGAATCCTGAGTTCTGACATCCATCGACGATCAAGAATCAGGGACGCTGTCTCATTTGCCAAGGTGTCGAAAATCAGATGGGCTGGACACATAATGAGATTTGGAGACGACCGCTGGACTAGAGCTGTTACCGACTGGATTCCACGAGATGTCAAAAGACCGCATGGCCGCCCACCTACCAGATGGTCAGACTTCTTCTTCAGACTTCTTCAAGATCATGAACGATCGGTTTGAGGCTCTTCATGTTCCCGGAGCGAACAGATGCCATTGGGCTACACTAGCACGCGACAGGGACAAATGGAGACGTTACTGGCGCCCGCTCGAGCAAATCGACGACTAACGGGAAGTTAAGTGATTAAGTGATTAAGTGACACAGATCTTAGGTTTATCAGGTTGCACCTATCACAGTGCTCCCGAGTCACTCCCATTATTTTGTCTGTCTGTAACCACTTCTATGCTCTCTTGCCCAACCAATTGGTAAGGTCTCATCCTTCTAGGACACTGAACTTGTACTGTAAGTTAATACTGCCTTTCTCCTCTCCTCATGTCTTTTGAATAGTTTACTTTAATGCAATGTCCTTTTTGTATAGATACAGGAAGACAATTAATTAATATGCTTTGTAACTTAGGAATTGATTGGCTTTGAATATTATTCACTCCTGGGCATCTGCCTTCTCAACTTAAGCCTCAGTTGCCCTCACTTCCTAGCACTCCAAGGTCAGGGTCCCGACGTGGGACTGGATGGAACCAGGGCAAGCCGGTAAGTTATGTGCTACCCTGGCATCTTGATGGGCCAGGCCATGGTGCCACGATTCTTAACTATAAGTTAAGAGGTTGATCATAGTCAAATGATGTCATGATCCAAAAGTAACGACGAGACTAGGGCCCTGCTGCTAGGAATAGGAAAGATATCTGGCCTGAGCACTGCAGTCTGAGATTGAGATGGCCCTGGGAGAGCAATTCTATAAACTCAAAGTATTTCTTGCTGTATCCATACAAAATGATTAATATTATGTATGCTTATATGTTGGTTGGACAAGGAGAGGAAAAACACATCCAGGGAAATCTGTTCTAGTGTGAGTTGATCTGCTAAATGAGAATCTGCCCTAGAAGCAGTTTTCCTTTGTGTCCTGACTAGCTTGGATGAGACTGAACTTTCTCCCCTTCAAACTGCCTTCAGTAAATGATTTCAGTATATTGAGGCAGTTTCTCTTATCTCACAGGAACCTAGCTGGCCTTAGGTATGCAGGTCCCAGGTACTAAGCCAGGCCTGATCTTTGGGATGTAGATGCCTGGCCCCAAACTGCTGATTTTGGAGATGTAGATTCCAAGCTCTAGCAGACTGGTCTTTGTTGTGCTAATCCAAGTGCTTGTAGCTTGTAAAAGGATTAGTGGCCTATGGATGTAAAGAAACAATGTATGTTTTGCCTCAATGTTCTTTCTGTAACTCCTTTTGATGACATCACTATATTGCACCCTTTAGAGGTACTATATATAAGGGAGATTTCAGGGCTCTCTGGGGGGACGCGTGCATCATAGAACCTGGGAAGATGGGGCTGAGGACAGAAGCTGAGAGAACAAGGCGCACGTGCTTGAGAGATCCTGGGGCCTCCATGACATACATCTCTTCGATGTAATAAACTGCTGCTAAGACCAACCAGCTTGGCCTCATTTCCTTCCTTCGCCTGACCATCTCCATCAACCTCCCTGGAGTGGGGAAACGGCCTGACCGCCGGCCTTTTTATTTTCTGTGTGTTTACACAGATTAATATATAGATATATTTATTAATATATATTAATTAATCTATTATATATAGATTAATCTATATTTATATATAATTTACATAGATTAATATATAGTATATAGTATATATTAATATATAGAAATACTAAGAAAATTATAGATTTATGGGTGCAAAAATGCAGACCTGGATTACATATTTCTAATGACAGAAATGTCTTACCTATATCTCATATTTAGAGAACACCTATCACATGGAATTATTTTGTCTTTTTTGTTTTGTTATGTTTTGTGACCTGTACCTGGTGTTGTTCAGGACTTACTCTTGGCTCTGTGTACAGAGATCACTCCTCGCAGTGTTTGAGGACTACATGGGATGCTGGGCATGGTACGTGAGTAAGAATTGTGCAAGGCAAACACCCTACCCACTGTACTATTGCTACCTCCCCATTATCTCTTTTAAAGAGATATGCTAAGTATAACAAAGTGTAACATGCTTATTGTTTTCAGGGAATTTAGAATTAAGAAAAAAAGTCATGTTTATTTTAAAATAGTACAGCTGATTCTAGAACTATAGGCAGAATCCAAAATAGTTTTGGGTCTGCCATTTGATACTAATATGGCCCCTATAACAAATTTTAAAATAATTTATTAATTTGGAAGTTGGTGTGTTATTATATAATTGTTTTGGGATATAATGAAATGTCCACATCAGTCTATGAAAGACAATTTATACCGGGTATCTGTTTTCTTGTCAGTCCCTAAAAGGAGCTATTCCTAAAGGAATAGATTCAAAATACTAAGAGGATTAATCTTATTATTGAAGAGGGTCATATGGGAAAAAATACAGGCATTGTGTTGGAATGTAAAGAATAAACTGTTGGCATAGGAGGAAATGGGAAAGGCTGCTTTGTCTTCCAACTACAAGAATGTAAAGGTTGCTAACAAGAAGTATGGGTTAGAAACAGACCTCTCCTAATACAGAACCTCCAAAAGTAGCTGATTTTATGAATTCAGTATGTGATTCCTTGAGTTGAGAACCCAGTGGCACCATGTTGGATAAATGGTCTGCAGAATTTTGATAAAAGGAAACACGTACAAGGCTGGTGGGTGTAGAAATTTGTACAGTTTATATATATAATATATATATGTATATATATACTTGTATGTTATATACAGTTTGTCTATAACAATAGAATAATTAATTTCATCTTCAAAATACTGAAATTACAACTATCATGCATTTGAGAACCTGCTTTTGTATATAAATTCAAAGGACTTGAAGTCAATAGGAAAAGTGACTCCGAAAAATTCTGTATGTCTAACTCACAAAAAAATCTGCAAGTTTGTTATTGACAGTTGTGGTGTTAGGCAGTAGGTGGGAATAGTTTTGTGAGTAAATTGGGTGAAGGAGATTAAAGAGTAAAACTTTGTAGATAAGTAAGTTCTAGGAATACAGTGTATAACAGATTGCCTATAGTTTAAAATACTGCATCAGATAAATTGAAAATAGCAAAACATATATTTTTTTAAAAGTTCTCAGCACACAGAGTCAGAGAGATAGTACCGTTGGTACTATTTGCCTTGAACGTAAGGAATGAGCACTGAACCAGAAGTAAACACTGAACATTGTCATGTGTGGTTAAAAACAAAAATACCTCCCTTCAGTAATAAAAAATTAAAAAAAAGAAATATTATAAAACAAGAAATTAAAAAATAATTAAAAAATAAAAACAAAAATACCAACAAAACAGGTTCGCATTTTGTTAATATGTTAACAAAATGTGGCATCTCTCCAATCCCTCATAAAAACACATTTTGGGATCTTGATATGCATTTTTGGAGGATAATTAATATTTCAATGATAGTTAACTTTGCATCAAAGCATTTTTATTTCTTCACTTATAACAGCTCTTATTTGCTGTCCATGAAGCTTTGCAATTTCTTCCAGAAAGCTATGCTTTTGTCATTTGTCAGTACTTTATAATATTTGAGAAGTGGGTGAGAAGAATACCCACTAGTGCTCAGGGCAAATCCCTGAAGTTTGGGGTCCAACGTAGGGCTTGTGCTTGTAAAGAATGTACTCTAGACCTTTGAAGCCATCTCATCTCCTTGGTCCAGTTACTTAACCACTTGTAGATAGCTTCCCTATAACTTCCCTTAGATTGTCTTGACATAAAAGACAACATAAGCAAATATAGTTTTGTTTGTTTTCCTCCTTTCGGACCTTTTTATTTTTTGTTTTGGGTACATACCTAGTGTTAGGACTAATCTTAGGTGTTTGGGCTGTTTCCTGACAGTTTTTGAGGGACCATTTGGTGCTGGGCCTTTTACATACAATGCATGTGCTTCTTCCCTTTTAAGAACTTTCCTCAGCCCCCTTTAAATTTTCTGGACTTAATTATGCTGCTAAGATCTTCCAGCAAAATATTGGGGACAATAATATATTTTTAAATTTTATTTATTATTCATTTATTTATTTTTTGTCACACCTAGTGATAGTCAGGGGTTACTCCTGGCTCTGCACTTATTAATTATTCCTGGCAGTGCTTGGGGGACCATATGGGATACCGGGGATTGAACTCAGGTAGGCCATATTCAAAGCAAATGCCCTAACACCTGTATTAGTGCTCTGGCCCCTCGGCAGAAGAATAAATAGAAAATGTATGTATCTTTTTTCTTTCTTCTCTTTTTCTTTCTCACTTTTTTGGAGGTGTTGTGCTGGAGTGATAGCACAGCAGGTAGGGTGGTTGCCTTGCATGCAACCGACCCAGGTTTGATTCCTCCATCTCTCTTGGAGAGCCCAGCAAGCTACCGAGAGTATTCCTCCCAGATGGCAGATCCTGGCAAACTCGCCATGGCATATTTGATATGCCAAAAACAGTAACAGTAGGTCTCACAATGGAGATGTTACTGGTGCCTGTTCGAACAAATCAATGAACAATGGGAGGAGAGTGCTGTAGTTAACAATAATCGCATTGTGTTAATTTTTTAAAAATATGTATACATGAAATTATGGCATTGTATACCTTAAATTTCACAATGTATGTAGTATGCCAGCAATATCTCTTAAAAACATTAAAAATCTATAAAATTACTACTTAACAGTGAGCAATTATTAGGTATGACTCAGATGTCAATTGAACTATTAAGAGAGGATTTGAGAGTAAGGGAGATCTAATGGAAGTCAAATAATAAAAAAATCTGATTTCTAAGAAATGAAAAGTGAGCTCTATCATAACCCCAAGCTCAAATATATACATATAAAACTATAAACAATAAAGAATATCTATAACCATTTAAATATTATACACATCTTAGGTGACCACCAGATTAAAAAACACAACTACTAATAAAATAAATAACTTGAGAAGTTCATATTATACAAAAAAAAGTATGCATAAAGTAATTCTTTAACTGACATCATCTATGGTATTTGTATAGAAAAAGAGTAAACTGTATTTATAAAACTCTAAGTATAAAATAAAAGTTGTCATTGAATTATAGTTACATTTTTATTTCTTATGCTTCAAACACAACAAAACACACGCATACACATATATACGTATATGTACATATATATTAATTTCCCATAAGTGAATGTTATAAAGATCTTACTTCAATGTCTTAAGTGACTTCATTCCTTGGCTTAATTTTTTAGGATTTAAATGTAAAACTACTTAAAAGTGTTATTGGCTCTAAAAAAGGATATGTCAAAAAGAAATCAGAAATATCTTAAAACATCTTGTTTCTGAGATTCATACCAGATATATAATTGAGTTTCAAACCCTTTAGCCATACTATCATTCCAGGGAATTCAGTTTGTATTTTTGAGTATAGAAGAATCTATTACAGATATACTTTCACAACCTCAAAACAAATATATGTAAATATTTTCTGTTCTCTGGAACATTTTTTCTTAGTGGCAGTAATAACTGGATGTCTGATAAAAAAAAAAGACAAACAAAAATAAAATGCTTGTTTTCTTATTTCAATGTTGGCTGCGTGCAAGGCAAATGCCCTACCGCTGTGCTATTTCAACAAGGGCTGGAGTGATAGCACAGCGGTAGGGCGTTTGCCTTGCACGCAGCCAACATGGCCGACCCGAGTTCGATTCCTCCACCCCTCTCGGAGAGCCCGGCAAGCTACCAAGAGTATCTCGCCTGCACAGCAGAGCCTGGCAAGCTCCCCATGACGTATTCGATATGCCAAACACAGTAACAACAAAGTCTCCAATGGAGACGTTACTGGGCCCGCTCGAGCAAATCGATGATCAATGGGAGGGCATTATTTCAATAATCCAAATATAGAAAAAAATACAACTTTCATATTTCAAGTGATGTATGAAACTTCTATTTTGAGAAAAATATCAGCTATAATACTTATTAGCTATAACAATAAAGATAACTGTATTTCTTGTTATATAAATGTTTCCTTGAAATAGGTGTGTTTATGTAATTAGGACTAGAGAGATAGTAAAGCAGGTAAAATGCTTGCTGACCAAAGTTCAATTTCCAACACTGTATATGATCATCTGAGCACCGTCAATAGTTATCTCTGAGGGGGAGTAAATTTTGAGCACAGTGACTATATCCCCCAAATTAAAAGAAGTATAATTAAAATATATCTTTCTCATTCTATATAACTTTTAAATATGTCTGCTTTTATAAGTTATTGTTTATGAGAATTTTGTCTTGTATTTCATTGCTTATGTTTAGAAATTCAGCAGATAATTGTATATTGATTTTATGGTCTTCTTTAATGTATTGGCTTATTAATTATTAGTTTTGTAATGAAATTGATAGCTTTTATAATAGTGATAGTTTTACTTTGAGATCAGCTTTTCTCTTTTATTCTAATTAAAACTGTTACAAAATTGAAAATACATCTCACCGAATAGAAGCAAGTATTATGCAAGTATCTGATAGAGAGCTAATAACCAGTTCTGTAAGTCACTTCTAGAACTCAACAACAAAAAAAAGACGGTATCCAAAAAAGAGAGGAAGAGTGAACAGACATTTAACTAAAGAAGAAACACAGATGGTTCATATACATATTATAAAATTCTCATTATCATTTATCAGAGAAATGCAAATCAAAGTTGCAGTGAGGAAACCCTTCACATTTATGAGAATGGCCTGCATTAAAATAACCAAAATAACACATGTTCATGGTGGTATGAAAATTGGAAACTTTTATACTATTAATAGAATTGTGAGTTGGTTTAGGCTCTAAGAAAAACAGAATAGAGAACTTTAAAAACATTAAAAATGGATCTACAACACAATTAAGCCGTTCCAATCCTAGGTATCTAACTAAATAATATGAAAAAAGGGATAATATGACTACCCATGTCTATTGTAGTGCTATTTTCAATATCGAATGATATCAGTCATATGTGGCTCGTAGCGAAGTAAAGCATAGAACAGATAAAAGCAAGATGTAGAGAGTTACAGACCCAGAGCTTAGATTTCTCATTAGTCATTAGTGGTGAAAAGAGACTGAAAAACTGGTGGTTGAACATCAGTACTTCAGGGGTGTTTGTGGTGTGTGTCATAAAATAAAGAAACAGTGAAAAGAAACTCCTATTTTATATGCAGTGATGTAAATTCATATTCTCACACTGAATACATTAATATGTCTTGAAATAATACATAGCATGCATATGTATGTAGAGATATATGTCAATATATAAATACACACATTCATATGTATGTTCACACATATGAGAGAAAGATTGATAGTAGCAAGGGTACTGATGTGCACTTGAAAACTCAACAATTTTGACACTGATTTAGCTTTTTAGTGTATTATCAAGCCTGAATTTTACATAACATTCCACAACTTGTATCCTTTTCCACTTGTTGACCATAAATTGAGTCACCATCTGTATTTACAAAGTGGCATTAACCAAGCATGTTATTTACAAGCACACGCTACTCATAAGCAAGCATTCAGTTCCTCTTCTCAGTTGTGAAAAAGTACTTATCTAAAGATGAATTTTCATTTGGCTTGGATGCTTTGCTATTTCTCACTTCCCTCATTAGCGGGCAGTGATTGACAAGTTACCCTCCAGACAAGGCACCATCTTCTACATATCAATTTAGAAGTTAGTGCTCAATAAGGCATAGTCAAAAAGAAATATATAAATCTGTTTTGAAATTCAATAAATTCATAAACCATGCTACTCACCAAGGCCTGTGGGGGCATATACATCATGAAACACCACTATAAAACTATAAATATTTCATGCAGTTAGTCATGGCTGAGAGCACACAGCTGAAAGTCTGGTTAAAGATGGGCAATGCACAATGTCCTAGTTAGAGGAAGTGCAAGACTTTTGGAGAAGTTTGATTTTCTAGGCAAGTGGAAAATCACAATCCCAGCTGGCACACAGGACTCCTTTATTTTTTATTTGCAGCGACGTTGGAAAACATTTCAAGTTCTACTTGGAGTTCTATTTGTTCTCTAGCGTAACCCCCTTTCTGACACTCATTGTGTGGGAATATGTTTTCCACTAGCTGAACACCAGAGAGAAATGACATGTGTGGGAGATGAGGCTAACAGAATAGGATTCTGGTAAGTAAATTATGGTTGGTACAAGATAGACTTTACACCTTAGGATATTATGCCTCTGCCTCAATTTTTAATCTAAAGCAAAAACCTTCAACTAACCATACTATTGAATACCAATTGTGTTTTGTTTTACTAATATATGCTCTTATTTTTTTCCTCCATGCGGCTGAATTTTAATATAGTATTTTATTCAACTCTTTCAGATGAATTTTTGTCTTTATGTTAATTCTTCTTCTTCTTCTTCTTCTTCTTCTTCTTCTTCTTCTTCTTCTTCTTCTTCTTCTTCTTCTTTTTCTTCTTCTTCTTCCTTCTTCTTCTTCTTCTTCTTCTTCTTCTTCTTCTTCTTCTTCTTCTTCTTCTTCTTCTTCTTCTTCTTCATTTTGAATATTACATCTTGATTCAGACAGATACAGTTTTTTTTCATTTTTCTCATTTTTCCCATTTTCTTCCTCTTATTTTTCTTTTCTTTTTTTTTCCACGTCTGGGGGTAACACACTTTATTTTGGTGCCAGCCTGCAAATTTGTGGTGTATTCTTTATCACTTGTCATCCCGTTGTTCATCCATTTACTTGAGTGGGCGCCAGTAATGTTTTCATTAGTTTCTGTCACATGCTAGTGTAGCCTAATGGCATCTGCTCACTCAAGGAACATGAAGAGCATCAAACCGTTCATTCAGGGCTTTTTTTAAAGTTTGAGATCAAAATGAATAAAATTAAACTTTTGTTTGTTCTTGAGCCACACCTGGCTGTGCTCAGGGTATCCACTTCTGGCCCATTGCTTAGGAGACCATGAAGTGCTGGAAATCTTAAGACTTGTTTGCTAAGAATGTACTCGAACCCATTGAGCCATCTTTCATCCCTGAATGAATTTTAATTTGGAAGGATTGTGACAAAAACTCTTGTTTAATGCTAAGAGGTTTGTTCTGATTATTATAATTTTCTGAATGTCCTCCTACAGATCCCCTTAGGATCTGTGAGCATCAAAACTATGACCCCAGTTTAGACTACTTTTGGGGCTGGAGCAATTGCATAGCGGGTAGGGCATTTGCCTTGCACGCAGCCAATCCAGGTTCAATTCCCAGTATTCCATATGGTCCCCTGAGCACTGCCAGGAGTGATTCCTGAGTGCAGAGCCAGTAGTAACCCCTGTGCAATGCCAGGTGTGATCCAAAAAGTAAATAAAGTAAAGTATGTAAAGGCCCTCCCGTTGATCATCGATTTGCTCGAGCGGGCCCAGTAACGTCTCCATTGGAGACTTTGTTGTTACTGTGTCTGGCATATCGAATACGTCACGGGGAGCTTGCCAGGCTCTGCCGTGCGGGCGAGATACTCTCGGTAGCTTGCCGGGCTCTCCGAGAGGGGCAGAGGAATCGAACTCGGGTCGGCCATGTTGGCTGCATGTAAGGCAAATGCCCTACCACTGTGCTATCGCTCCTAGACTACTTTTGATACTCATCACCAAGATCTCCAGGGAGAAAGTAACCAGGGGCAGTTTTATTCCTGATCTGTACTTCACAAGTAGTACCCCACCCTGGGTTTTTACATGCCATGTTGGAAAATGAAGTACTCAGAAGTACTGAATTAGCTATCAGACTAAGCATCTGAATTCCATGATGCTCTTTAGGCATTTCCTCTGGATACTTTTTTTAAAATAACAAAATGTTCCAAAGCTGAAAGATGCAGCCTGTTAATAACTGCTTTCCAGGTAAGCAGTGTGCAGCAGACCACCATTGGGAGTGACATCATTCAGGTCATGATCTTCCAGGTGTTGCCTTTTTATTGCAAATGCCTATGCCTCCATCCCCCAAGCATACCAGATAGTAAAACTGTCTTTCGTTCTCAGGTGTGTATACGAAAGTGGTACTTAGGAAAAAAATTATGGTCATTTTAGGTCTAGTTTGCTTCAGCATCTTAAATTTTTGGCTATAATGTCAGGAATAATACCCAGATTTGAACATTTAGCACAAGGTACAGAGATAACTAACACTTCATAGTAATATTTCTAGGCATAGGAGAGCATTCTCAGAGGCTCTCAAGTAGTAATGCTCAATAGATAAAACAGTCATGCATTTCCGAGTCCAAGAGTTTCAGACTCTTCCAAAGCAGCCACCTAAGGATCTGAGTGGAAAGCTGCTGGATCAAGGAGCTGCTCAATGTTTGGGAGGGTTCCTGGGAGTAGTAATTCTAGGACATATCTTTCTTTCCAAGGGATATTAAGGTGGGTTCTGAGAAGTAACTTGGTGTCCTGTGGGCAGATTACCCTCCACTAGGCTTTCTCTTCTTAGGAGAAAATTTATATTTCAAATTATAAAATAAGTTAAACAATTTTATAAAATAAAGTCCAAGACTGGCTTGCAGTGCATTGGGAATAATCTGTGTGACAAGAAATATATACAGTATTGTTTAATCAAAAAGCAGTTTCTTTTTCTTAGAAAATGTTAGGGAGAAAAATGATTGGTATCTTTCCTAGAATATCAAAGTTTGCTTATATTACAGGAGATAAATGGGCCCAGGAGTTTATTTTTTACTTCCTAGCTTTCTGAAGCTATTCTTGTTTTAATATGCTTAGTACTTTTTACATTAACTTTTTTCCTTGATTTATAAAAGTTTGATTCCAAACTTTGATTATTTTCTTTTGTAGTTATAAAACAGCACAAATGTTTTTAAATGTGAAATTTTGCTTTCATACTGATTTGTATGTTAAGACCAGATGGGGAGTCTTGGGTAGAAAATTTTTGTTACCTGAGGGTATATTTTATATATTTTGTCCATTTTAAAAAATGAATTCAGAAGTTATATAAAATTATAAAAAATTTAAGAATGACTACCAAATTTTATGTGCATTTAGAAAAATTTAAAAAAATAACTATTTTAAATAAAAGTAAACAAAAAAGAAAACAATGAACAAAAAAAAGCCAAAACGTAAATAAGGAAAAATAAAAATAGAAATAACTACTTTACACTCTTCTAAACTAAAGCAAGAATCTGAGATTGTTTTGACCTAATTTAACTTCCCCCAATTTACACCATAACATTAGCCAAAAATATTTTTGGTTCCAGATATTTTACATTATTATTTTATGTTGTAAAACCTTGTATATATTTAGGACTGGAGAGATATTATGGGGCGTAAGTCACTTGCCTTGCTTGAGTCCAATCCCGGTGCAACCCCCTGAAGCATGTATGTTCCCCCAAATACTGCCAAGAATGAGCCTCGAGAACAACCATGTATGTCCCAAAAACCAATACAACGCTTGGGTGTAACAAATTTGTTATTTTAATTTTTACTTATTAATATTCATTGGGCTGGAGCAATAGCACAGCAGGTAGGGTGTTTGCCTTGCACACAACCAACATGGCTGACCCGGGTTCGATTCCTCCGCCCCTCTCGGAGAGCCCGGCAAGCTACCGAGAGTATCTCGCCCGCATGGCAGAGCCTGGCAAGCTCCCCGTGAGGTATTCGATATGCCAAACACAGTAACAACAAAGTCTCCAATGGAGACGTTCCTGGGCCTGCTTGAGAAAATCGATGAACAACGGGAGAACAGTGACAATATTCATTATTAAATATTACACCTTCCTTTGTCTTTTTAAGAAGTGTATCTAGGGTTTTTTTCCCTGTAATTTAAAAGGTCTTAATATTCTTTTTTAAAAAATAAATTTATCTCTTCTAATACTTCAAAAATATTTTTATTTAGTTTTTTTTGGGAGCCACAGCCATTGGAGTTCAGGGCTTGCTCAAAACTGAACTCACACATCACTCTTGGCTCAGGGGACCATATGGGTCCCAAGACTCCGACCTGATTTGACCGCTTGCAGGCAAGCCCCTTCCCTTGCTCTACTATTATTCCAACCCCTCCATTGATACTTTTTGTCATTTTTGCTGCTCTTGTAGATACATTACTTGATTACCAATTTTTTTCTGGTTATTCCTGAATCTTTACCTTTATTTTTTCATCAGCATTCTTGAGTTAGAGTGATAGCACAGCAGGTAGGGTGTTTGCGTTGCGTGATCCTCTGTCCCTCTCGGAGAGCCCGGCAAGCTAACGAGAGTATCCTGACCTAATGGCAGAGCCTGGCAAGCTCCCCGTGGTGTGTTCGATATGCCAAAAACAGTAAGAACAAGTTTCACAATGGAGACATTATTGGTGCCCACTCGAACAAATTGATGAACAACAGGAGGACAGTGCTAACAGTGTTACATCAGCTTTTTTTTTTTTTTGCTTTTTGGGTCACACCCAGCAGATGCCCAGGGGTTACTCCTGGCTCATACATTCAGGAATTACTCCTGGAGGTGCTCGAGGGACCACATGGGATGCTGGGAATTTAACCCAGGTCAATCAAGTGCAAGGCAAATGCCCTACCCGCCATGCTATCGCTCCAGCTCCTACATCAGCATTCTTATCTGTCATTTACAGTCTTTAATTTTTTTATGCAAGATACAGATATCTTAGATCTGATCAGCGTTTTTAGTGAGTTTGGAAAATCAGTTACTATGTTTGCTAATATGGCTTTTCATTAGATCTGAGTTGATCTACATGCCTTTTCCTCACTTTTACATATTTCCTTTTTAAAAAAAAATCAGTCTGTTCCTAAAATCTCTAAATATTATTTTTCATTGTTATCTTCACTTATGTTTTAATATACTAAGAGACATATTTAGAAATATGTTAGTATTTATTTTTGGAAAATTGGTGGGAGTAGAATTGTAAGGAAGTGATAAGTTAAATGCTTAGTTATCTAAGAGACTGCCTAATTGTTTTTTTAAGAGTTTTTATTCTTCTATCAAAAGCATTCCCTGAGAATTATAGTAGCACTGCTATCCATATCACAGTACATAACATTCCCATTTTTAATTTAAGCTGTTATAGTAATATGATATTGTATTTCAATGTGGTTTTACTGGTGACTGTCTGATCTCTGAAAACATTATCTACATTTTCTAGTGATAATTTAATATTGTTCTTCTTTATTTTAAGTGTTAAAATTATTTGTCAAATTTTATTGTTATTTATCTTTTCATCATGGTATTTTAGTGTTCATATTTACTGATATTTCCCTACTCTCATGTATGTGATTTTACATCTTTTTCAAAATTTGACTTGTCTTTTCATTTCTTTAACATTGTTTCTAGAAAAGCAGAATGTTTACTTAAATATGTCAAGTCAATCTGTTGCTTTAAAAATTTTTATCTGTGCCTTTAGATGTCTTTCAATTATATTCTTCTTTTATAATTATGTTGTTACTGTTCCAGGTCTTTTGTATTTCTCATATATTTTTTGATCACTTTGTATTTTCTATCCCAAAATACTTAAAGAAAATCTTGTCTGATATTTTACATGCGTGTGTGTGTTTGTGTGTGTGTGTGTAAAGTAATAAAGATTTAATTTAATAAAATTTACTTAGACTTGAGGGGAAAGAAAGAGAGAGAAAATAAAGGCTTCTCCAAAGTGGAAGAGGCAAGCAAGCAAGTCTTCTCAATTCCAAGTTCTATTGATCATGCTCTAATATTTGTTTAAATTGGTGATAATCTAAACTCTTTATTTCTTTAAGCTTCACTTGAACAAGATCATATAATTGTCTTTTTTCCTTCTAACTTACTTTATTTAGCACGATTTCATCCAATTTTATTCTGGTTGTAGAGAATAATATGACATCTTTTATCATAGCTGAATAATATTTCATTCACTAATTTTATGATCTTTTGTTGTTGGGCATTGGTTTTCCCTAGATATTATCTATTATAAGTAACTTTGTGATGAACATAAGTGTGTATATCTCCTTTTAAATTTATAGTCTTGTTCTGAGCTACACCTGGCTGTGTTCAGGTTATTCTTGCTCTGTGCTCAGTGGTCATTCCTGGTGGTACTCAGGAGGCCATATAACAGTGTTTTCTAATGAAGTGGGGTCATCTGCACATAAAACATGTGATTTGCACTCTATAAAATCTTTCTGTTATGGAAATGTTTTTATGTTCATGGAGTAGATGTCCAAGAGAAGAATTAGAAGAATTGCTATGTCATATAGAAATTCTGTTTGCAATATTAAGAAGTTGTCAAACCATTTTCCGAAAAGGCTGAACCAGGAGACAGTTTACCCAAGAGTGAATAAGAATACCTTTTCACCATATTTTCATCAGCATTTACAATTATACACTTTTTTGTATAGATAATCAAATGTTTATGTCTATTTTAAATTCAAAGCAAATAAGTCTTAAACTCTTTCTGACAGTTCAAGTTTTCCCTCATTCTCCCAAACTCAGTCTTCTGTTTGGAGTGCTTTAGTACTTCTGAGTTTTATTTTCATGCCATACACATCTGTTTTGTATTTTCTACAAGGCTGGTTCAGTGAAGAGGAAGTTTTTTTGAAATTCTTTTTTGTCTATAAAACTACAGGTATTTCAATTCTGAGTAACAGCCTGGATTGGTAAAGGTTTGTTGTTGTGGTGGTCTATCCCTTAGCATTTTGAATAAACTATGTCATTCCTTTCTGACATGTAAGATTCCTGCTGAGAAATCTCCAGAAAACTTATGGAAATTTTCTTATATGTGAGTAGTGGAGTTTTTGGTTATTGGTATTTTGGTGTTGTTTTGATTTTTTTTTGAGCCACGGCAGAGGGTGAACAGAGTTTACTACCGGCTTTATAATCAGTGATATTGTATGGAAGTACCAAGGCAACCTATGAGGTGCTGGACACAAACTCTGTCTCTCTGATTCATTTCTTTACCTGCTTTTAAGTTATTCTCATTATCTTTAATTTTTACCATCTTATTTTGTGTCTTATTGCATAATTTTGTGTTAATTTTATTTGGACCTTTTTTTTTTTGATCCTTCTGGATATGAGTTTCTGTTCTGTCTACCTTTTGCCATTGGGGATATCCTTGTTTATTTTTCTTCAATTAAAATTTGTCTCTTTAAAAGAGAGAAGAGAACCCCCAAATCTGCCCAACAGTGCCATCTTTACAGCACACAGCCACAGAGAAGAAAGGCCGCTGGGAGGCTCCACAGCTCCCGGAGAATGCTCCAGGTCCCAAACAGAGCCGAGATCACCGGGAAGTCCCAGATGGGGTAGGTGCCACATCCCGCCTCCTCCAGATGGAATCTTGGTGACCATGAGCCTCTACAAGCATAGTTCAGGCATGCGGGAACCAGGACATTTACTGCAAATCGTGCAGCCGCGTATGCGGTCGCACAACATCTCCTTATATACAAAGTGATCAATGGAAAGTAAATAATTCAACGTTTCTCCCTGAAAATCAGGTTTAACTCTTTTACAAACCACAACACCCAATAAAAGAGAGAGAATAAAAGGGAATGCCCTGCCACAGAGGCAGGGTGGGATGGGGGGGATGGAGAGTGGGAGGGATACTGGGATCTGTGGTGGTGGGAAATGGTCACTGGTGGAGGGATGGGTAAAGGTAAAAGGTAAAGGTAAAGGCCCTCCCATTGATTGTCGATTTGCTCGAGCAGGCCCAGTAACGTCTCCATTGGAGACTTTGTTGTTTCTGTGTTTGGCATATCAAATACTCTTGGTAGCTTGCCGGGATCTCCAAGAGGGGTGGAGGAATCGAACTCGGGTCGGCCATGTTGGCCGCTTGTAAGGTGAACGCCCTACAGCTGTGCTATCACTCCAGGAGGGATGGGTATTCAAAATAAATTAATTAACAAAAAAAAAACAAGAAAAAAGAGAGAGGAGAGAAAGAGAGAGGGAAAAGAGAGAGAAAGAGAGAGAGAGAGAGAGAGAGAGAGAGAAGAAAAGTGGCTACTACAAAGGCAGGTGGCGTGCGGGTGGAAGAGAAACTGGGGACATTGGTGGTGGGAAATGTACACTAGTGAAAGGATGAGTGTTGGAACATTGTATGACTGAAACCTAATCATGAAAAACTTTTTTTGTCTTACATATTTATTTTAGTTTTTAAATTAATTTTTATTTTAAACATCATCATTTACAACGTTCTTCATTATACAGTTGTTTCAAGCATTTAGTGTTTCAACACCACCAATATGATATTTTCTCCACCAGTATCCCAAATTCCCTCCCAGTCACAATCTGCCCTCTTAGACACCTAACAAATTTACGTTATATTGCTTATTCCAACAAATTTAAGAAATGGAAATGAGGATGATCAAAAAATCAATCATTAAGAGCCAATTTGTGATTACTCTGATTTTGACCTATTTAAATAAGAAAATTAAAACCATTTAATACAATATAATAACATGTCTATTCTCATTTACATGGTAGGTTTTTAACTCTAAAGTATATTACATTAAACTTGTATTTGGATTTGTATTTGTATTTGGATATTTGGATATTTGGAATTGGACATTTGGATACATTAAACTTATATTTGGATCTTATATTTAGATTCCATAATGGTAACAATCATGTCTCACTTGTCATTAATAAAACATTTAAAGCAATTCTATATTATGTATTGTGGAATTTACATGGAATTGGTAAAGACCACATATGTAAAATTTCCCCCTACACTTTATATAGCCAACATGGCCTACCCGAGTTTGATTCCTCCGCCCCTCTCGGAGAGCCCGGCAAGCTACCGAGAGTATCTCGCCCACACGGCAGAGCCTGGCAAGCCACCCGTGATGTATTCGATATGCCAAACACAGTAACAACAAAATCTCCAATGGAGACGTTACTGGGCCCGCTCGAGCAAATCAATGAACAATGGGAGGACCTTTACCTTTACTTTATATAAACACTGTGATTTAAAAAGTTGTTCATGATGATTTGTTATAGGCATTACGTATTTCAACACCAATCCCACCGCCATTACACCATCTCTCCATCATTGTCTACAATTTCCCAACTGCCCCTTGAGCCTGCCCCCATAGCAGGCCCTCAGTAAAAATTGATTCTATATTGCTTGCTATGGATAATTTTACACTCATTTGTATTATATAAAGAAATAAAGCAAGGATATCAAAAGTATCAAATTTAAACAAAAACTTGGCCTTGAATTACAAAAGAGAGAATAATAAACAAGGGCATAAAGGTAGACTGGGAGTAATGTAAAAACATTTGGGGGGTTCTTACATGGTGGTGAGGAAGGTTATGATAATAACTGTACATCAAAATCACAAATGTTAACACTATTATAAGTATGTGATACAAACTATTATAATATTAGTAATAAAGGGCTTTGCTTTGAAGTCTTGTGAAAGCTTACTTAGTTTCATTGCATGAGGTTTATTTTTTACTTTTATTTAGTCACTATGAGATATATGGTTGTTCAAAATAGTTTTGGGGGCAATGCTCCCACCTCCAATCCCATTATCTGTGTTCCCTTCTCTCCACCACTTACCCCAAATTCCCTCCTGCCCCCAACCTGGCTCCTTCTCGTTACATTTTTAAGTTTATTATAGTTTGGGCCCCTTCTTATGCTATGTTGATATATATATATATGTATATATATATATATATATATACTATTTTGTCTCTACACTTTGAGGAATCCAAGGCTCCTGAACCTTGTCCATGTGTGCTTAGGTCTTGAAAATTTCTGTCTCCTTATTTGGGGAGGGCTTTCCCCCTGCAATATGTCTGGCTAGACACATTTTCCCCCTATTTCTAATGTAATAACCATGATTTAAAATGAGTTTTCAAAATTTGGAAAAATAACAAAAATTGCTCCTAGATTCAGTGAAAACTAGTGATTATAATAGGGAAGGAGGAGATAATTGACGAAATGAGCAAAATGGTATTTTGTAGTTGTAAGAGAACACTGGAACTTTGGTGATGAATGTCATGACTGCTTAAAGAAGTGTGAAGTTAAGTCCCCTCCCTCATTCTATAATATTATCAACCAAAATAAAAATAAAAATGAGGGGCTGGAGTGATAGTACAGTGGGTAGGATGTTTGCCTTGCATGCGACCAACCAAGATTCAATCTCCTACATTCCATATGGTCCCCCAACCACTGCCAGGAGTAATTCCTGAGTGCAGAGCCAGGAGTAACCCCTGAGTATCGGTGGGTGTGGGCCTAAAAGCAAAAATAAAGGAAAAAAGAATAAAAATATATGAAATACATCAAAATTAAAGAGAATAAGGATATAAATTAGGATATAAGCCTATACCAATGTATTGGCTTGATATGGTGATTCTTCCTCTGTTATATAAAGTTAAGACTCATCACCACTTAGTGTGATTAGAGCTCCACAGCCCAGTGAGTGGTGACCTAAGGAAGCTAAAAGTCAGTGTTAGGTCTGGGGAAATGGGACTGAGAAGAATGGTACTGTAGAGTCCTAAGGCTCCCGTACACCCTTCCTGTGGGTTGTAGCTGTTGGATTTGATATCACTGCCAGTGTAAGGCAGATTATCTGGGTAGAGCTTTTTCCAGTAATCTTAGGCTTTTTCTGATTCTTCAGCTATCATGTAGCTGTCATTTTGATGAGTTCTACAAACAGAATATCTCCCGAGAGGCTCAGGGCAAAGTGGAACAGGAACATAAGGGGTGAACTGTGGAGTTGGGTTAGAGACAAACACTGGGTAATTTCAGGCAAACAGTCTGCTTAGAAGCTCATGAAGTTCAGACAGCAAATGGGTACGTATACCAGGGGCTCCCTACGGAATGTCCCAGTAGGAAGTTACAGTTACTCACATTCAACAAGTTCCATAATTAAAGATTCTCCCTGGATGAAAAGTGTCCCAGCAGTTACTGTGGGGAATTGAGGCCCTGAAGTGATGAGAACTGACTAGAATCTTCAACAGATCCCTAGCATGGAAGGAACTGCCTCATATTTACTGGCTCTAATATGGTTTCTTCACAGAAAAAAAAGAGCCTGGCCACGTTAACTAATAGTGTCTCAGTTTCACAAGACTATCCTTCCCTGTTTCTCAAACCAAGGTTGAATGAATTTTTTATCATTGTGTGTTTAGAAATATTTTATTATTACAAATTTACTCAACCTATATGGTACCTGGCTTCTACATTAGTGCTGAAATATTAATCCAAATATATATGTAATTTATTGATAATTGTATTGCTATTTTGTTGTGTTCACACTGTTAATATATTTTATTTCTTCTTGGTATTTATTCTGCTTCAGTCCAAAGACCTTCTGTTTTCTTTGGACAAGAGATGTCATTTCTGGGTTGTGTTATCCAGGCAGAAGTTACAGGGCAGGATGCTAAAATTAAAACCTAACCAAACAATGGGTGCTTTCCCCCGTATTCTACGCAAAATCTTTGAAATCCTTGAGGTTATTTCTTCCCAACTCTCCTTGCATGGACAAGGTGCCAAGAGAGACCCATGTTAGCACCCAGAACTGCCCCTGAGAAGGGCAGTTGTACAGGTCATAGGAGACTTGCAGCCTGGGAGCTTTTTGAAGTTTCTTTGCCGCCTTGATTCTGGTTTCCCACTCCAGAACTTGTATTCCCCTTGCCTTAGAGAAATAAACTAGTTTCTCTCAATCCCAGCCCAGCCACATAATTCTTTTTCTGTCATAGTTTAATAGCCACCAATCATCAACATTTTCCACCTAACAGTTGAAATATAGAAATTAAAAGATCACTTTGATAAAAGATTCAAGATGTATAGCAATAACTCCATTTTGGCCACCTAATAATAACCAAAGTTTCCAACCCTCACTTTTACCTTTTCCATTTAGCTATTTGTGAATAGTAGCTAGTAATATAAAAAAATTAATAGTGCTTGACCCTTTACTTCTCTCATTTATTTTTTATATTGATAAATCCCATTGCTTTTTAGTCAGATTGTTAAATCACTTTCGGGTTTCTATGTAACATTTTTATGTTTGTGAATTGGTTGTATATTTCATATCAGATGACAAGCATGTGAAGCACATAAATAATTTTTGTAAATAATTTTAAGGAGGGGATGTAAGTGGAATTATGTTTCTACTGAGCTTGATGGATTGGCTGAATTATATGTTTTAGAATTTGCATCCTCATTAACAGATGCATGCATTGCATAGCAAGTTGAAGGCAGGGCTAATCTTCCAGAGCAAAAGATCAAAGAATAGTGAGGATTTGTCAGCCTCTTTTGCTGATAAATCTAAATGCAAGATGCATCTATTCACTAAAACTATTGCAGAAAGCTGAATATATCTAAAAATGGGAAATCTGTCAAAATCGCCAGACTCCGTGATTTCAGTAAAGGAATAATTACTGCCCTGAAACAATTCTACAGCAAGATCACAAGGCTTAACAAATTCTCTTTTGTTGCATGCCAGTGACTGTCAGGGATCTTTACTTCTAATACTCATTCTGTGTGCTTCTGGAACAGAATATTAAGAAGTATGCGAGTAGATGTGATGGATGCCTTAGAAGACAGTATTTTCATTCAGTACTTGTTCAGACTTTTTCTCTTCTCCAAAATATGTCAGGAAGGATTAATATTTAAGCTTTGCCATAAAAACTGGTTAGATTAATTGTCTAGGATATCACAGTTTCTCTTTCTGTAGGTTTATCTACACCAAGCATTTGCTGAAATAATTTTTTTTAATTTTTGTTTTGGGCTAACAGGAATCATCCCTTACTAATTATTTATAAATAACTGGAAGCATTGGATTCCTGGCACAGGAAACATTTTACGTAATAATATAACTATGGATGCTTAAAAAACATAATTGAAAGTGATTAAAGACACTAAGCTGTTTCACAGTAATGATACAAAAACTGCAAGAAAGAATACTAAGGTACACAAAAATCTTTTTTACCTCAAGATAACTTTTAGACTTTTTTAGAATTTTCCTTCTTAAAATTAACCAAATAGAATGGGAAGAGAAGCTCACCCAATTATAACTTATGATGTTTTGAACCACATTACGCCCTGCTTTTGAAACTTTAGATTGAATGATACCAAGGCATAAAAATCTGGAAAGAAGACAGCAGACAGAAAAAAGAAAACAAGAGGCCCAAGGTCTACCTAAAATTATTGTATATAAAACTTTCTGACCCAAAAAAGTCTGGCCAGGAATAACAGGGAAAATAACATATGCATATGATTAAAGGGGACTCTTTGAGAGCAGTAACTTGTAGGGAAGGAAAAGGAAGGTAAAAATTAAGAGTGAAGCATCAGTTACCTTTTGTGGAGAAGGTAAAGAAACAGAGGGGGAAATATAGGATCCTATGAAAATATGAGATGGTTGTCAGCCCTTCCTAAACAGACAAATATACCAATGAAAACCTATTTTATAATATAAACTTTAACTAGCAAAACATGGCCATAAATATTAGGCAAATGAAACAGAAAGGTCCAAATAGTTGTCCTCTCATTTCAATGGTAATATAAATTTGACTAGTCGGAGTAGTTTGATGAATATAGTATACAGGGATGAACTGAAGTTCACACATGATGATCAGTAAATGTACAGATTTGATCCACAGATTTTTCCCTTTAGTGCATATTCATGAAAGAAGAGTGAGAATGGAGACTTATTGTTAGATATTTGAGTCCTTGTAATTTTATCTAATGTCATGGTAGTAAAAATATTAAGCTATAATTTTAGATCTTCCACTACATATTACCACAATACATATTGGAAATATAGTATGGCTGGTAGTTTCCCTTTTTCTTTGGGTCTGCTGATTTAATAACTCTATTGTGAGGATGTTTAAGGATGACTAAATGAAGTAAACTTAAAAAGTTCACGGACAATGTTACTACCATAAAATGTGAGAAAAAATTAAAATAACTATATTTTAGTATACAACAATATTTATTCAATGGGCTGGAGCGATAGCACAGCGGTAGGGCGTTCACCTTACAAGCGGCCAACATGGCCGACCCAAGTTTGATTCCTCCGCCCCTCTCAGAGAGCCCTGCAAGCTACCGAGAGTATTCGATATGCCAGACACAGTGACAACAAAGTCTCCAATGGAGATGTTACTGGGCCCGCTCGAGCAAATCGACAATCAACGGGAGGGCCTTTACCTTCCATAGCAAGAATATAGTTTAACAATTTTGAAGATACTTTGTGTACAGTGTGATTGAAAGATAACATTTATATTGTGAAAACCAAATATATTATTTATGCAGTCAAAAATCTCTAGAACCCAATCAGCACTGTGCTCACAACCTATCTCCACATGCTCAGAATGAGCCTCACACATGAGAAGGACTGCTGAGAAATCCAGGTATGAAAAATTTGTGGTTTAAATGTTCAGGGTCACAACAAATGAGGTATGGGCAACCTATTCCATCTCCCTGTTCTTCCAGAAACCTGGCAGTCAAGCTCAAGAACTGCCTCTGGAGTCATATAAGCTAATTAATGGCCATAACCCAGAGACAGACAGATAAATATCAGAAGAGAGTCACAAGCTACAGAGATGCCTCTACACTCCAAAGTCACCATATAGTCAAAAATTTAACTCCAGCTCTATCACCCTATATAAAATTTTAGAATTCCTGGAGTGACATCTAATACTCTACGACACTGTTGTACCACATGTAGCACACCACATTTGATGCAGTATAAAATGGAAGGCAACCAATCTAAATCAACTCAGTTACATGAAGACAAACTAAACAAATCTAATAAAAAGAAATAACTGGTCATTACCATGAAATACATTTAATGTTACAGAGAAAAGAAAGACTGAGAAACTATCATATTGGTGAGGAATAAAGAGAGACAAATAAACATAATGTGGATTCCTAGCTAGAAAACAGAAGAGGACATTATTGGAAAAGGGTAAGATTCAATCAGGATATATAACAGTATCTCATAATGGCACGCTAATTCCACTGCAACAAGGCACAGACATTAGGAAGAGCTGAATCACTATGTAGAGAAATTCTCTGTACAGTTCTTGAAATATTTTTTTGGGCTGAAGTTATCCCAAAATAAAAAGTAAAGTCATTCTCTGAGAATGTACTGAGGTGATTGCTGCTGGTTGCATCTTCCATATTTTTGTTTCACTCATTAAACTTGGTGGGATTCTACTTGTCTCCCCCAATGGTTTTGCTGTGCTTCTGCAGTGCTCAGAGGTGTTCTTTGTAATGAGCCCCCCTGGGAGTGTCTCAGAGATTAGGCTGGTAGTTTCTCTTTTTCTTTGGGTCTGCTGATTTAATAACTCTATTGTGAGGATGTTTAATGAGTAAAAAAGAAATTGTTCTATTGAGTCCAGGGAAATTAGTTAAAAAATGTACAGGTGGTCAGCAAGGTATAATAAACTATGAGAGGTCAAATGAGAAAATGACGATCAGAAATGAAGACCATGTTTGTTGACATTCAAATGCTCAATAGAGGGGCTGAGCAGCAGAATAACAGAAGTTGTGAAAGAGTGAGACACTCCAAGATGAGATAGTGGAAACTGGTAGGAAACAACAGAAGGTAGAAAACAGTATGAAAAGAAATGAACACTGCACCAGGGAACTATTAGAATTAAAGACGTACAGTATAAGAATGATCTGAGTCTCTATAAAGTCTCTATAAAACAAAAAAGCAAATGTGATGAAGAAACAGTAGTTAAGGAAATCCTAGGGTGTCCAAAGAGATAATACAGCAGACAGGGTTCTTGCCCTGCATATGACCTACCCTGGTTCAATGTTTGGTACCTTAAATGGTTCTCTGACCCTGTTAGGAGTAACCCCTGAGTGTAAAGCCAGGTGTAAGCCCTGCACTTAGTTAGATCTAACCCAAAACAAAAAGCAAAACAACAACAACAAAAAGAAAACACAGGATTTCTAGAGTTGAGAAAAACGGGCCCTTGGTTCAATAGTTAGGGTCCCAGTGAAAATAGACTCAAATAGAAAATATTCAAGACACATTTTACTCAGAATGACAAAAACTAAAGACAGAGACAGAGTATTGATATCAGCAACATCAAAGAAGGAAATTTCACACAAAGAAAGCCTGTAAGATTCACAGCAGATCAAATGAGACTCTAGAAGCCAGAAGAGAATGGAGGGATATAGAACAAAAACTCAATGAAATGAAAACATCACCAGGAATATTCTATTCAGCTACATTAAGCTTCTCATAAACATGGAAACAAGTTTTGCAAAGGTACTATGAGTATATTCACATATGTTATACCCATAAAAATACAATTTTGTCATTTTCTATTGGGATTGTAGTAAAAAATTTTAAATTTCTCACATATTAGAAATAAATCCATAAATCTATTTTCTTTCTATCATTCTATCAGTCCAATGTCAGACATACTGTTCTTCACCACTTTGCTAGTAAATATCTTTATAAATTTTAGTTAATTATACACTGTTTTTTCCAGATTAAAAAAAGTCACTATTTCATTGTGTGTTCCCTCTAACAATGCAACTCATTGTCGTTGCTTATGAAATCTTTGAAATTATTTTTCTTCTCTTTCAATTTATTTCACTAGTCAGCATTTAATAGTGTGCAGTTATCTTTATCTATTGCCTTAGACACACTTTAAATAGAACCACAAGAAAAATTTTAGGAAACTTCCTCTAGGTCTTTTTTTCCTTCCTTATCATTCTTCTTTCTTATCTTTTTAATTTAGATCATATAATGTGTAAATCATTCCACACTAATGATAGAGGAACTCTTCATGGGACTACACTTGTCTTCATTAAAATACAAAAAAGATATATTATATGCCAAGTTTCTATCAATCTAATTAAGAATGATATTCTTCTGTCACAAGACAAGTTCAACGATGGAGATGCCATATAAACTTGAGATAGTGTTGATCTGTAGAGGACTGTCATATTTACTGAAACTCTCATCTATATAAACTGAAATGATTCATAATTCTTTTCCATGACTTTGGTTTAAAGATTGGAAAAATCTCAGACAATACTTATAATGTGTTAGAAATATAGTATATGTTCAATTAGTGTTCTTAATAGAGATGAAATTTGATAGTTTGGTCATCTGTACTATAATTGACAATAATTATAGAGAACCAACATTTTGTATATTTAAGTCTTGATTCTTAATTGAGAGAGTATTTTATTTTTTTCTGTCATATTTTGTTATTCTATGTAGTGAGAGCAGTTTTTAGTCATTTGACTCTAATAACAAATATCTAAGAATTTTATGAAAGTTTCTGTGGAAAATGTATTCTTTAATAATAATAAAAATATCATTCCTCTGCCAAAGTCATCAAACTATATCAAGAGAAGGAATACCTAATATTTCATAATTTAAATTCTGGTAAGTTAAAAATATGAAAGACTAAAACAAATAAACTCTGTGAAATGAAACAGAAAAATTCATGTTTTAAAATAGGTCCTTTAGTTCTCTAAAACATTTCTTCATTAGATTTGTATAATCTAGAATCCTTTGCAAACAGACATTATCACAGGAACATGTAATTTATCATTGCTGTTGCTCTCATTAATCTTTTTTCTTTCCTCTGAACTAACACCTCCTGATTTAACTCACACATTTTAAAAACAATAAAATAATGTACCATCAAGTTGATCTATGTGTCTCAGTGTGTTTAAGATACTTTAAAGTCTTTGTCAGTTATCATCTTTTGAATGTTTTTTTCTCCTGGCAATTCAAAAAGAACACTTTTCCCCCTAAGTAAATAAAAGAGCATATGATCTTGGTTAATTTCCTTGTGTTTCAGGAATGTTTATCCTCAGATTTTAAGTGAAAGATAGCAAAAACAAAATGAAGAAAGGAAGGAGAGAATATAAAATTTAAGTGGAGCAATAAAATATAGTAGAAAAGTTGAAGGAAATGGAGATGTAAATGAGGGAAAAAAGAAAAGGAAGGAACTAAGGAAGGCAAGAAGGCAGGAAGGCAGGAAGGCAGGAAGGCAGGAAGGCAAGGCAGGAAGGCAGGCAGGAAGGCAGGCAGGAAGGCAGATAGGAAGGCAGGAAGGCAGGAAGGCAGGAAGGCAGGAAGGCAGGAAGGCAGGAAGGAAGGAAGGAAGGAAGGAAGGAAGGAAGGAAGGAAGGAAGGAAGGAAGGAAGGAAGGCAAGGCAGGAAGAAGGAAGGCAGGAAGGAAGGAAGGAAGAGTTGTAGAAAATACATAATAGGCAATAACACGACTTAGAATAGAGAATTGAAATAGAATAATACTGGGAAAGAAAATAACCCTTTTCAAACAGTCTTCTGATTGAATGCTTGAAGTGGTATAGAAAATAAACTATGTGATGATAAATCATTTACCTTTTCCTTCAATGTGATGTTAGTGCTCTCACTTTTCAGTACATTGCACTACCATATTCAGATGAAAAAGTAAAATTTCTATTCACGCTTTTGTAGGAGCTCAGGAAAGCATATAATAGGTCCTTATATTTATAGAAGAGATAATGAATGGAAAACTTATGCCAGTGTCATTCATTTATATATAATGACTTTCAAGGTAATTTAAAATATTAGTTCTATTGTTACACTTAAATAAAAGCAATCAGTTATCAAAAATGTTTTTGATTTTTAATTTCTGAAAATAACAAAAAGATGGAAGATTGGAATGGGAAATGTCTTATTAGATTCACCCGCAGTTCTCGACTGAATAAACAACAAACCTTGATGTAACCTCTTGTGCCACTCTTCATTTTGGTGGAGGAGGAAACAGCATCACTTGAAACTACAAGGCATGTGGGATCATGTAGTTTGCCAAACCTGACACGTTTATGTGGTCTTTAATATTCTGATGACAGTTCTCACCATCCCCCTGTCCCCTGTCCCCTCTGCTTTCCTTTGTCTCTGACCATTGCTATGTACACATGGCTGAGATTTTTTCTGTCCTCATGTCCATCTTACTAAATAGAGAGTTGCCTGGCCGGGTTTACTTTGGTCTTCTGTTGCTTCACTCTTCTAGCCATATCATTACCTAGGTTTACTGGCTACCATTTCTGTGAGCAAGATTTAAAATGCCCTATAAAATCACCTTGTTCTTATGGTGCTCCTCACTCACATTCCATTCTATTAAAGAAAATAAGGCCAAATTGTCAATATATACTACAAATGATAGCCTTGTTCCTGACGCCCCATTCGCTCTCAATGGAACGACCATCTCTGAATGCAACAGCTATGTGTACCTAGGTAGAGAGGTCAACATGACAAATGGCCTGGCACCCGAGCTGCGCAGGAGGAAGAGAGCGGCTTGGAACGCCTTCAAGAACATCGAAGAAATAGCTAAGAGGACGAAGAACCTCCGGCTCCGGGCACATCTCTTTGATTCCACTGTTCTTCCTGCATTAACATATGCCTCAGAGACCTGGGCCCTACGCAAACAAGATGAGAACGCCATTCAGGTCTCCCAAAGAAGAATAGAAAGAGCTATGCTTGGAATATCACGTTTCACTCAAATGAGAGAGAGAATCCGGAGTTCTGACATCCGTTGATGATCAAGAATCAAGGACGCTGTCTCATATGCCAAGGTGTCGAAAATCAGATGGGCTGGTCACGTAATGAGATTTAAAGAGGACCGCTGGACTACAGCTGTTACCGACTGGATTCCACGGGATGTCAAAAGACCGCGTGGCCGCCCACCTTCCAGATGGTCAGATTTCTTCGTCAAGATCATGAACGATCGGTTTGAGGCCCTTCATGTTCCCGGAGCGAACAGATGCCATTGGGCTACACTAGCATGTGCAGGGACAAATGGAGACGTTACTGGCGCCCGCTCGAGCAAATTGACGACTAACGGGAAGTTAAGTGATTAAGTGATTAAGTGATACCAAAATGAATAAGATACCTAATACAAAGTGTATGGTGACATTGCTTTGTCCTTCTTCCACAAGAAGCTTAGGTTTATCTGGTTACACCCATCACAGTGCTCCTGAGGCACTTCCATTGTGTTTATCTGTAAACAGTCTTCCCTATGCTCTCCTTCCCACCCAGTTAATCAGCTTTCCCCTTAATCAAACTGTTAATTTGTAAGATCAGTTTCCCAGAAATCTATGATTTTATATGTATGAGTGAAATATTGCCTTTCCCCTCTCCTTATGCCTTATGAACAGTTTACTTTAAAGTAATATCCTTTTTGTATAGATACAGGAAGACCGTTGACATTATGCTTTGTAACTTAGGATTTGATTGGCTTTGAATATTATTCACTCCCGGGCATCTGCTTTCTCGACTTAAGCCTCAGTTGCCCTTAGTTCCTAACACCCCAAAAGCAGGGTCCCGACGAGGGACTGAATGGACCCAGGGCAAGCAGTGAGCTACCCTGGCAGCGAAATGGGCCAGGCCAAAGTGCCATGATTCTTAACTCTAAGTTAAGAGTTTGATCATAGACAAATGCTGTCATGATCCAAAGGTAACGACGAGACTGGGATCCTGCTAGGCGTGGGAAAGACTATCTGGCCTGAGCACTGTAGTCTGAGATCGAGATGGCCCTAGGAGAGCAATTCTATAAGTTTAAGATATTTCTTACAGTATCCATACAAAATGATTTATATCATGTATGCTTATATGCTTGTTGGACAAGGAGAGGAGAGACACACCCTTGGGATTCCGATCTAGGGTGGGTCCTCCTGCTGAGAAAGGATCTGTCTTAGGAGCGGCTTTCCCTGAGGCTAAGATTTCTACCCCTATTGATTTCTACCCCTATTGATTGTGACCACACCTATGTGTAATTGTTCCCCCAATTCCTCTTGGAGAGAGATATAATGAGACTGTAGATGGGGCATAGGGGAGCAGAAACAAAGATGAAGAGAGGATCAGAATAAACTAATACCTACCAGCCTGGCCCTTGTTTCCTTCCTCTGCCTGACCATCACCATCAACCTCCCCGGGGTGGGAGAAGGGTGAGACTACCGAACTCGAGTGGCGGGAGAGATAGAGCCACCACCGCTGTGTGCCCTGTCCCCTTTGTGTGAATTTGCACAACAAAGTATAAAAATTTGCAGAAACAACAAAATCAAAATCCTTGACTGCTATTCAATTGAAGATCACAAGTAGACAACAATCGTTGAAGTTTTCACTCTTAAGATAAACAAGATTTTACACAAACCATTTCTTTTTATTGCTGTCAGATATGGAAACACACTACCAATGAGTTTGTAAATTAGCTAAAAATTGTTAGAAAAGAAATTTTTGGCATTAACTATTTAATCCTCACAACCATGCCACTGTGAATTACTTTCAGTATACATATAAAGTTCCAGAGTCTCAGAGAGGAAAGGTAACTTTCCCAAGGAAGACAAGTAATTGACTAGACAGAATTTGGTGGTGAAGTTTTTGTTTCATTATGAAATGAGTCAGAGAAAGAGGAACAGGCATAGAATGACTGCATTCATTTGTGAAATATAAAGTAACATAATAGGAGACCAACACCTAACAATACTAGAGATACGGGTCAGCAGGATCGCACCATGACTTAGAAGTCAGTCTCACATGCTGGGGGAAAAGGCAGTTGGGATAGAGAAGGGACCACTAAGAAAAAATGATGGTTGGAGATGGGGTGGGAGATGTGTGCTGAAAGTAGATTATGGACCAAACATGATGGCCACTTAGTACCTATATTGCACACCATAGTGCCCCAAAGGAGGGAGATAATAAGAGGGAATATGCCTTCCACAGAGGCGGGGGTTCGGGGGAGGGGGCACTGCGGGAGTAGCTGGAGGGAGACTGGGAACATAGGTGTTGGAGAATGGGCACTGGTGGAGGAATGAGTACTTGATTGTTGTATGACTGAAATGTAACCAAGAAAGTTTGTATGTCTGTAACTATCTCATGGTGCTTCATTAGTTTATTTTTTAAAATGAAGAAGAGGAAAACAAAAAACATAGGAAATGTACTCTTATAAAACCTACATACTAATGCATAAAATTTATTTATTTATTTATTTATTTTTATGTAGGAGTACTGCTATTTATCCAGCCACTGATTAGCTGATTGAATTGGGCATGAACTCCACCTTACTTTTTTTTCCATAATTTTATTTTTTTTTCTTATATTTACTGATTGAATCACTGTGGAAAAAGTTACTAAGCTTTCAGGTTTAAGTCTCGGTCATACAATGATCAAACACCTTTCCCTTCACCAGTACTTATTTTTCACCACCAAGAACCCCAATATAGCCCCCTCCCAACCCTCCCAATGTCTGTGAGGCAGATGATTTCCACTTAACTATTCTTTACATTGATTACATTCATTATTTCGACAAAAGATACACCATTATTGTTTAGCATTTCCCCGCCAACAATCAGAATTGCTGAAAAGGCATTGTGAAATACTTTTTTTCTATAACTGGTTATGAGAATCATATAATCTCGCGTGGCTGCAATAGCAGCCTCGCGATTTTGGATTTCTACAAAGAGCAGATAATTACGAGATTGGTTTTTGTGCGTCTGGTGTTATGGCTGTGCCGGAGAGCTGCTCGTGGGGGGCAACTCATGACCTCGGTAGGGTGTGAAGGACAAGCTGGTACCTCCCCACTTCCCATGAAGTTCCCATTGCAGTTGCCTCGTCACTGTCGCCTCATACCTGGTTTTACTATAAGCTCTGAGGTGGCAGCCACCTTGCTGCTGGTGGGGGGGAAAGGTGGAAGGGAGCAATACCCTTTCCCTCTTGGGGAGGCATGGTGCTGTAGTTTAACGCATGGTCCATTCACTTTTCTGCCACAAGCTGCCGGGCTCTGGACTAAGTCCTTTTGCCTCTGGAGCCATGGCTGTGCCAGAGAGCCACTTGTGGGGGGCAACTCGTAACCCCGGTAGGGCATGAAAGATGAGCCGGTACCACTCCCGCTTTCCCATGAGACTGCAGTTGCCCCATCACTGCCGGCTCATACCTGGCTTTCAATAAGCTCTGAGGCAGCAGCCACCTTGTATGCGGTCCAGACGCTTTTCTGCCAAAAGGTGCTGGGTTTCGAGATTTGTTTCTGAGTCTCCGGGATCATGGCCATTAATCAGCTTGATAAGGAGCCAAAGAGGCTGTTTGTGGGCGGCGACTAGGTGTCTTGTTAGGATGGAGAGGAAAGGCCCGGTTTCACCCCCATCTGGTGAGGCCCCATGTGTCTCGTCACTGCAGGTCCAAACCTGACTGTCCAGTGGCCTCTGGAGGATGGCGGTCACCCAGGGAACAGGCAAAGGCATGAAACCTATTCCCACCTGGAGTGACCCAGTGCCAGTTACCTATTGCAGGAACAGAACGCATTTCTGCCAAAAGCCTTTAGGTTCCAAGATTAGTTTCTGAGTCTCCGGGATCATGGCCATTAAGCAATTTGATCAGGAACCAGAGAGGTCATGCCTCCAATTATATAGCTGAGCCAGAGGTGATTTGTGGGTGTGTCTCCCACACACCTAACTTTTGGCTGTTTACTTTCTTGGTAAATTTTGTCCCAAGTTTTTGGGGTCTGGCCAAAGACACAGCAGCAATTTTGGGGTATCTGAAAGTCTGACTGTGCCATCAGGCTGCTGATACACTCGCCTCACAGGTACAGATTGACCTGCTGGCGGCACCATACCCCCAAAATTTATTTTAAAATTCGGAAGGCATTCCTGAAGTGCAAATATTCTCTTGTTTTGTTTTCAAGAACAGAATAAAACAAACTGTTTCTTCCTTGGAATACTATGGGCTAATTATTTCCCTTGTATTATATGGAAAATTAATGTCATCTTCTATTCCCTGATGATATGATTTTTTTCTTTTGTTGTTTTTTTCTCTCTTTTTTATTTTCTAAAACAATTTAATCATCTATAGCAACTGAAAAGCTTTTTAAAATAGCAACAATCTATGCAGCATTCTAGAGTAGCAAGGGAAATCTCTACTCATGTGAAAAGCTAACAGTAAAGAGTAAGTAGAAAATAGTTTCTACTTCAGCTGTTGATGCATGAAATTATAAAAAAAAATCCATGCATTGATAAAATTTTTTACTATCTATAAAGAAATACACTTAAATTTATAAGTTTTTCCTGGGAAGACCTTTAAGTAATGTATTTTTCACAAAAATTTCTAATTACTGTACTCAAAAAAACTTTTGTAAATTTCTTTATTGTTTTCATTTCACTAGAGAATTCAAAATTCCACAGCTAAAATATTACAAGGATGAAATGTACATCTTTCTGACCTCAAAATTTGAAATTATTAGCCATGTGTAAATTTCAGAGAATAATTTGGTTTTCTCTTTAGTTAGTCAAACTTTTAGTAGATTCTGAAGAGGTGACAAGGTGTTATTATGTATTTTCCAAGTTTTTCAGTTATTTCGCTAAAAATTCTGTACACAGAAAGCTATACATATGACTACTGATTTTGTTTTTATGTTTATAAGAACCAAGGGAAAATATCATGATGATGTCCTACATGTGCTTTAAAGTGCCAGTAAGATATATAATCACACATAGTAGGTATAATAATCATTGTTGATAATATTGAACAGAACAAAAAATCTCCATCCCCTAAGAATCAGTAGCCTCTATGTTTGATATAGAAAAGATCTAATAATCCATATGTCTTCTGAATTTCAACATTGATTTCTATTTTAAATTCTGGTGAAACTAAAAGCATTCTGACACTCTGGAGTTTCATTCATTCCACATTCCTGCTACCTCCCT
Organism: Sorex fumeus; assembly: GCF_029834395.1. Lineage (NCBI taxonomy): Eukaryota > Metazoa > Chordata > Mammalia > Eulipotyphla > Soricidae > Sorex > Sorex fumeus. Next base: position 18,353,184 of record NW_026606322.1, read on the forward strand.
TTATTCATATGTCTACCTGAATTGCCCTTTGATATTATTGTATGTGTTTGATTTGGGACCACACCTGGCAATGCAAAGGGTTATTTCTGACTGTGCTCAGGGATCATTGCTGACATTGCTGGGGGGACCATACAGGGTACCAGGGATCAAAGCTGGATCAGACACGTGCAAAGCAAGCACCTTACTCACTATACTATTGCTCTGCCCCATTGACCACTAATATTTAAATAATTCTTAGCTTTCTTCTACCATAATCAGCTAACTTGAGGAATGAAGGACAGAAAAGAAAAATATTTGAAAGGGAATAAAGGAAAGAGTAGCAGCAAATACTATTGCAAAATTTTTGTGGCTTTAAAATTTAGTATAACCAATTTGAACTGTGATAGGTCTATGCTTGTTGGTCTCTAAGACATATGTACTACTTTTCTCACTTTTCGTCATTTTCTCCATCTCTTTTCACACGACTTGCCACTTTCTATTGATATTCTGCTTAATTTATTGCCCTCCCACGGAAGGATTCCTAAATTTTCCAAAATTCCTAATCTCCTAAATTTCTATATTTTCTAAATATGCCTAAATTTTCTTATTCTCACCTCTTAACCCACAATATTTCTACAATATTCTTCTATTAACATATTTGATCATCTGGATCATGAATGCAGTTTATAGAATATTAGAACTTTTATAAATTCAAGTAAAATAATTAAAATTAGAGGAAAATATTAGTGGAATGAGGTGTGGAATACTCAAGATAATATAAGCTCTAAATTTGATCCAGTTCTAATTCTTTAAATTAATAATACAAGTTCTATAAAATAATTGTATCTGGATAAATATTTTCAGATCTGGACTAGAGAAAAGATATCTGAAGCTGGAGATTGATTCTTCTTTACAGTATTATTGGTTTGTCAGAAATTAATCTAACTAGCAAATATATATACTAAGGCCCACCTGAATTTTTATATAATTGCAGCCTGTACTAGAATTTTTGATAGTAGTATTTTAAAGAGGAGAAACACTGAAACATGAGCCATAAGTCTGTTGTATCTTGGAATTAATTAGCAAAATAACTTATAACTTTTTATTTTCTGGATCAATGGCCCATCTATTCTTGGTATTTTTCTTGTGAGTAATAGAATAATCGGATAGTCACTCAAGTAGGCTCCTCCCACTTTGTTTCTGGTTTTCATTACAGGACATAATGTATATATGAAAAGTCATATGATAAAGCAGAAATACTACCACTATCTTCCTCACATTCATATTATAAAAATTATATATGAAACAGGAGATGTAAATGAAAACAGTAGTAAACTTCAGGTGGTGGTGGACATTGTGTTTTATTTCTCAAAATCAGTGCTACCACTTTTCCTCTAGAAGCTAGCAATAGATAGGACTGAGGGACTTTGTGGCTCATTTACCATGGACTAGAAAAGGTGCTATCCTTCCTTAGAGAACTAAAAATGAAAAAAAATAAAAAACTAATAGATGGCATCTACCAAACACTGGTCATATATCAAAATTCTGAATACTTAACAATAATATAACTGTGACTTATCAACAATTTTCAGAGATGTATTTTAATCTCTTACCATTACCACTAAGAAGAAACTAAGACTCAGATAAATTGACTAACTTGTTCAAAGTTGCACAGAAACAAATAAAGACAATTTAACTTTTATGTTTGTATTCCCAATTAACATGTTGTTGCTTCAGTACTTATTTATAAAGTCAAATTTCACACAAAGAATCACTGTAACATATTCATAATTACCTGTTTCTACTCTCATATATTAATTCATGTGTGCTTTCTTCAAATTCTTAGTGGTATTTCATTTTTCTATTGCAATTTTAATACCTCTTTAAAATAGATTCCAAATACCAGCATAATTAAGTATTGCCTATTCTGTGTTCTCAATGCCTAAATGCATATGCTATGTTTCATTATTTCTCTTTTAGTCTCTATTCTGTGACAATTTCTTATTTTTAACCCTGCTTCCTGATGATAATCATTGATATTACTGCTGTATTATTGTTATTTTAATTGTTGGAGATAAAAATTGATATCTGGGAGGGTTTAATATTTATTAACTAGTAGTATATTAACAACTATTTAATGAAACCAATTAAAAGGTTGAAACAATAGTACAGCAGGTATGGCTCGTGCCTTGCATGTGAAAGACCTGGATTAGATCCCAGCACCCTTATGTAGTCTCCTGAGAACTGCTAGGAGTGATCCCTGAGTGCAAAGCAAGGAGTAAGCTCTGACCACCACTGGGTGTGGTCCCAAAAGCAAACAAAGCAAAATTATTTTACAAACTGGTGAGACAATAAAGCAGACTGGGTGCTAGACTCCCATGCAGCAGCCTTGGCTTTGATCTCTGGCACCATATTTGGTCCCCTGAGCACCACCAGGGGTGATCCCTGAACTGAGTATATATGGCCCCCCAAACAAAGGAGAAACCATAAAATTATTTTTTACATAATTAAGATTTCATTGAAAATTCAAGAACTTCTGACTTGTAAATCTTATAAAATTTTTTATGATGTGGATTTCTGAAATGTCTTTGTTTCTGGGTCTTCCCAGCTCTGCTGCTTGCAGGTAACCTTTTAAGTTGCAGGAACCATCCCTTATCTATTTGCATTGTATCGGTCCCCAGCTCACCCTAGGATCTTCATAAATCTTCTTTCTAATCCGCTTTTGAATATGGGGCGTTGTGCTTTACTGCAGTCAGTTATGTGGATAGCTGTCACCAGGGCCTTCTCTTCAGCTACAACCTGCTTCACAGAATTGCTTTTCTTTCTTCAGCTCCATTTATGAGGCTATAGCCCTCAAAACCATATGTTGCAATAGAACCATTTTTTTCCCCTAGTAGCAGGAAATCATTTAGTTTTTAACATTATCTTATTTACTTGTCCCTTGGTTATAACAAACACACTAGGAACCTCACACATGTTAGCAATTGTAGCTCCAGTAGTCAAAGATTTACTATAGGCAAGCATACAATTACAAACTGGTTTTCTAATCTCGTCTTTTCATTTCCTGGTGATAGAACCATACGAGGCCTAAGTTCTGTGAACATTTTAGATCCAGACACAAAATGTGTATATGAGTTTCTGTTGTAGTTGTTGTTTTGATTGAGTGTACCGTCCAAGAAATTAATTATTTAGTTGCTGACTTTAATATTGTTATATGCCTGTGATCATTTTCCCTCCGGAAAATGTGGACTTCATTACAAAATCCAGTCATGCAATTGGCATGCTTCAAAGAAAAGGCTAAGGTTCTGTCAGAGCACTTAACCACAGGTGTAAAAATGTTGTGATTAAAAAGAGACTGCACATTTAAGTAGGAGTGATTAGAAGTGAATTCTTAATTGCGAAGTTACACAAGCATTTATGCTTTGCTTTGCTCTCCCAAGCCTTTTAAAGGTGCTATATAAATGCAAATTTATTGTCACATCATTCATGCCATGTATTCATGACATTGAAAATGTGCATTGATATTGAACTAAGCTTAATAATAAAATACTAAATATAATGCATCTATTAAACAGAGTAAATTGACTATCATCAGTGCATATTCATAATATACTTGTGCTGTTGAGACTTAAGTTTTGTCTTTACATATGGTTAAGAAAATGAAGTTTTAAAATAAAACGTTGAAAACAACTAATTACAAAACTATAGCACTGTAGCACTGTCCTCCTGTTGTTCATTGATTTGATCGAGCACGTACCAGTAAGGTCTCCATTGTGAGACTTGTTACTGTTTTTGACATATCAGATAAACCACAGGGAGCTTGCCAGGCTCTGCCGTGCTGGCAGGATACTCTCGGTAGCTTGCCGGACTCTCCGAGAGGAATGGAGGAATCGAACCCGGGTTGGCTGTGTGCAAGGCAAACCCCCTACCCGCTGTGCTATCGCCCCAGCCCACAAAACTATAAGCACTTTTAAAAAACATTGTTATTAGTGTTTCTGGTTGTTAATTATATGCAGTTGGAGAACATTTGCCCATTGCCTATTGGCAACATCAAGGACATCTTCCAAGAATCTCTGAGATGATGATCTATGAATTATCAGAATAATCTGTTGCAATAAGTACTTCATCTTTCCTTTTGAACTTTCTATAATTAATATAGCTTTCTATAATTAATGTCAAAAATCTGGGTTGTGTAGGTCAAGTTGAAAGTCCAAAGGACTGAGATGTGTGCTTGGCATGTATGAGGTCCTGATTTCAATCTCTGGCACCTCAGAGCTGCCCTGGTGTTCCCTAAGCACTGAAACTGCCAAGTTGGCCAAGCCAACAATTATAGAGCGTGACACACGTTTCCCTACGTAGCATTTGAGAGACCTCCCTTAAAATAAAGAGAAAATGGGCCTGAGATAATGCAGCAATTATGCATACTAGGTGTGTGCTCATCCCTGTTTAATTCTCAGCATCACCTGGTTCCCCAAACACTGCCTTGTGTGGCCAATGTATCCTTTGCACTGTAGGACCCAAGCAGCAGTGGATCATGGGCCTGTACTTTCAACATCAGCCCAGTTTCCCAGGAATCACAGCTACACTCCCCTACCCTCCAACCCCAAAGGGAAAGACACAAAAATTTGTGTTGTGGTACATAAAATGTAACTCTGTACATACCAAGAATCCTTGCCTCATGCATGCCAAGCACACATTTCAGTCCTTTGAGTGGTCTTCATGAGGTTTTGAAAGTTTAACATTTCAAGCCAAGGAGAGCAGTAAGTATCCACTCATCACAAATAAATGCCAAATTGGTAAACATTAGCCCCCCTCCGTCTCTCTGTTCATATAGCTGTCAGTAAAAAGAAACAGTTTTTAATTAATTTTATCAAGATATCATAGTTTACAATGCTAATTACATCTTTTATATTTGCAGCACTATGACACTAATCCTTTTACCAGTGCTTCTGGATCTTTCCACATTATCCTATAGCTTCATCCTCTACTCAATTCCTGACTATTTATTTTAAGGCAGTGTTTCCCAGTCACTGACAAACAGTGATAATTACTGGAACTTTCTGATACAGAATTTTAATTTAGTAGATTTAAGTGAATCTAAGATTTCATACTTCTGAACAATCATTTTTTTTTTGATGTGTTGTAGATACAGTGTTTGAAAAACCACTCTGAAAATAGTAAATTTTTCAGGCAAGTGCCTGTAAACTTTTTTTCTATAAATAATCTGATAGTAAGTAGTTTACTCTTTGAAGGCCTTAGATTGCCACAATTAGTGAATATGAAGATCAAGTAAAAAAGAAATTATAGTTAATATGAAAAGGATTATCCTGATTCCAACTTACAAAAACAAGAGACTTTAGTCCTTAGGATTGTTTTGCTAACACTTGTTTTAGAAAACTATGGGGATTTCTTTTAAAGAAATTCATGTGTTTTAAAATGTATCTTTCTTGAGTCAACAAATAATATGGGATGTAGAGAGAGTATAACAGGTAGATTACTTTCTTTCTATACTGCTAGTTTGATCCCCAGCATCCCACATGGTCCAAAGTGCCATCAGAGTGATTTCTGAGGGGCTGGACCAATAGCACAGCAGGTAGGGCATTGGCCTTGCATGTGGCTGACCTGGTTCGAATTCCAGCATCCCATATGGTTCCCTGAGCACTGCCAGGAGTAATTCCTGAGTGCAAAGCCAGGAGTAACCCCTGTGCATCGCCAGGTGTGACCCAAAGAGAAAAAAAAAGAGTGATTCTTGAGTGCAGAGCCAGGAATTATCTCTGGTGGTGCTCAGGGGACCATATGGGATACTAGGAATCGAACTGGGTTGGCCGTGTGCAAGGCAAATGCCCTACCCACTTTGCTATTGCTCCAGCCCCCATACACAGATTTTTTTTAAAGGAATGAAAGTCTTATAATCTTGCTTATTACTGTTGGCCTCTGAATGCAGCATCATTTAAATTCAAATAGCACTGGCCTCTGCTATGAAAAAACGTCCAGAGGGAAAAATAATTGTCTTCAGGGCTATTCACTGATGTACATTAAACCTCAGTAGAATACAGCTTTTCATCGACAACATGAAAGGGAAAACCAGTGTTTTGTAAAGAACTGCCCATTTAAATAAATACTGTCCAAATGATTTCATTAGGTAATTGAGGCTTTCAAATACACATCTACAAAGATTTAGGACAAAAAACAAGAGTGCTAGTGACATTTATTAATGCCTTACCATGAAAACAACATTGACTGCCACTCTAAAGTGAGCATATAATTATCAAAGCCTCACCAGTTTATTTTATTTTCTAATTAAGAACCATATACAACTAGATTTCCTATGTCCTAATTAAAATGTATTATTTTGTAATATTGCTCTAAATAGCATGAATTTGATATTGAGCTTTATTTTATTAATCAAAACACTAAACATATGTATGTACATGCACACATAACACACCATACACACACACACACACACACACACACACGCTACTACAAACTGCCCACAAAGGGAATAATCTATCAAGTAATTCAAATCTAGCACTGCAGGACTGTCCTCCTTTTGTTCATCAATTTACTCAAGCGGGTACTAGTAACGTCTCCATTGTGAGACTTGTTGTTACTGTTTTTGGCATATTGAATGCTCCACTAGGAGCTTGCCAGGCACTGCCAGGCAGGCGGGATACTCTCAGTAGCTTTCTGGACTCTCCAAGGGGGGTGGAGGAATCAAACCCAAGTCTGCCACATGCAAGACAAATGCCCTACCTACTGTGCTATCCACTCCAGCCCACTTTCTTCACTAAGTCATAAATATAAGTATGTGTGATTAGATTAATTTATCATGAATGACATGACCTGGCATGACAAGGTATCATACTTTTGGTCATTTAAACAGCAGAAATAAATTTCTCACGATTTCACAATCTAGAATTCAAATCTAAAGAAAGCTAAAATCATTGAGAGGGGAAAAAATCAACTAATTTCTCTGGTTCTTTATTTGTAAGAATTGATCAATATTTTCTGTTGGCTGTAATATTTCTCTGGCCCCACATTTGTAAATTTAACTCAATTGAAGATCAAAACTAAAACTAAAACAGAGTCTCCTGCCTGGCTGTCCTCACCAGGGTCCCTTGGAGGGGGGTGAGTTGAGTTTCCCTCCCCACCCCAAGCAGAGCCCCGGCAGCTGAAGACCTCCAGAACCAGCCATAGCCATGCTGAGACCACTTTCCACACATCCAGACAAGCCTCATACATGAAGGAACCGGCAGAGGAACCCAGGCATGCGGGTTTTGGGGCTGAGATCTCCAAGCCTGCTCAGATTGGGACTGGGCCTTCTCCACCCAGATCCCCCATCTTCCAGTAGTCAGGCGTTATAGCCACCAGCTGCTGCCGGCGCCACGTGGTCCCATCAATGGCCAAGACCCAGAGACTATAAAACCCAGCTTCCGGAAGCACATGGCCACATTTGCGGCCATGAGACATCTTATTATCTCATTTTTACTTTATAGAACCCAGCAGGTTACCAAAAGTATCCTGTCCGCACGGCAGAGTCTGGCAAACTTCCTGTGTCATACTCAATATGCCAAATATCAGTAACAATGATAGGTCTCATTCTCCTAGCCCTGAAAGAGCATTGAATGTGGCTCTTTTAAAATCTCAAGGCTAGGAAGAAGGAATCATTACTGGTGCCTGCTCGAGGCAATCGACGAACAACAAGATGATCGTGATCGTGATCAATATTTTCATTAAATCATTTTCAACTTATTTGATGAAAAAGCATAGATTTCTTTAAAGAAGTAACACTTAGAAGTATAGGTGAAATTATAAAGAATGACTATATTTTTGTAGTACTCCTTTGAAAGTAAAAGTCTTTTATTTACTTATAGTATAACAATTATGAACATTTATAAAACATTTGTCATTTATTATATTTCTTCTAATTATTAAAATGAAAATTGGTTACAGCATTTATCCTGTTTACCTTATAGGATAGTGACAGTTTTAAATAAAAGATATTCTCAAATACATCAACATTATTTCAATCTGTTTGCAAAATTTCCCTAAAATATTATAAAACACATGTGTGTTTCCCTTAACTTTCTTGAGGAAACCCAGAACAATGTTTTCTTTATTAGTGGAAAAAAGAAAAATAACATTTGCCAAATTCAGACCACTGCATTTAAGCAGTTATTTCTGATCCTCTCTCAAAGCAATGTAAGAGTAAACACACCAGAGGCCATATTTATGTGCAATTTTAGAAAAAAAAGATAAATATTTCCTAGGAGTTAAGACCCTGCTCCTCTGCTCCTGACCTGTTGTCACTGTGGGGCTGTGTGCTGCTGGGTTCTAGTACCATCAAATAACCTAAATTTGTAATCTGTCTCCTATAATGGGTTTTCCTAATGCCTAATGAACTATATCCTATTAGAACATTTTACTTAGATAATTCCTTATTATAACCATCCAGATTCTTTGATTGTCTTTCTCTGCCTGTCCCTTAATTATTCTAATTAAAAACATCAGAATACTCTTCTCAGTTCCACTATTTTTGTCTTCCCTCTTTCTTCAAAAAATAAAATTTCATGAGGCCCTGTGAGTATTGAAGGTTTTTATTTGTTTTTTTATGATGCACTGTCACTGCACTGTCCTCCTGTTGTTCATCGATTTGCTTGAGCTGGCCCAGTAACAGTGTGAGACTTCTTATTACTGTGTTTGGCATATCGAATACGTCACGGGTAGCTTGCCAGGCTTTGCTGTGCAGGGAAGATACTCTCGGTAGCTTGCCAGGCTCTCCAAGAGGGACGGAGAAATCGAACTCCAGTTGGCTTGGTCGGCCTCCTGCAAGGCAAACGCCCTACCCACTGTGCTACCGCTCTAGCCCATTCATAGGAATAGGGAGAAATAAAACAATAATAATCTAGGAGGATCATCTATTGGAAAGAAAAAAAAACGAAAGAAAAGGACAGAGCATACCTCATTTCTGTTCTAGTCTTTTACCTCTCAGTGAATTTCCTCTCTGTGGAGCACCCTTCCTAGCTTGCATGGATGTCCACAATATTCTTCAGAGTGAGATCTCTACTTTTTCTGGTTTAAGCAGGCTTTGCTGAGAAACTACCTCAGAGATTATATTACTATATATATGGGCTATATTAATTTTTTTCACTACACAAAACATCTTTGACTAACTTATAAGAGACAAAAATCTATTCCTCATAGTACTGGAGGGTAGAAGTGTAAGATGAAGTTTGGTGAATCTTTGATCCGGGTTGATGACTAAGACACTTTGTCAGGATTCTTTTGTAAGAACAGTGGTACCACCAATAAAGACTCTATCCTTCTGGGGGATTATTTTTAACCTATAAAATTTAAGAGGACATAAGCTTTCAAAATAATAGCCATACATTTCTTAAATCATATCAAATTGAACTATACTGAGGGAAGTCATTAATTAAATAAGGACTTACTTGCATAGTAATTATGCCTTTGACTTGACAAGAGAGATAATAAAGTGAGTCAGAATCTTGCTTTTCATGCAGCCAACCCAGGTTCCATTTCCGACATCCCATATTGTCTCCAGAGCACTGCCACAGGTGATTCCGGAGTACAGAGTCATGAGTAACCTCTGAGCATTGCCAGGTATGGGTCACAAACAAAATCAAACAAACAAACGTTGTAATTTCTTTTCTTTTTGTTTGTTTTTGCAATACTCAAGGACTACTTCTGGCTCTGTGCTCAAGAATTATTCCTGGCAGTGCTTGGGTGACCAGACTGGATGCCAGGATAGAACCCAGGTCAGTCGAGTACAAGGCAAATGCCCTATCCACTGTCCTATAGCTCCATCCCCAAACACCATAATTTCTTTGGCTCCTTGAAAAAAAAGTTTAAAGGGAAGTTTGAATTTGAATGTGCGATTAAAAATGGTAGTCAAGAGATTAGAGAATAACTTTTCTTAAAAAATTTTATTAGTGAATCACCATGAGGTACAGTTGTAGACTTACAAATTTTTGTGCTTGGGTTTCAGTTATACAGTGATTGAGTACCCATCCCTCCACCAGTGCCCATTCCCCACCTCCAATGCTTCCAGCACCCCTCCCACACCCCCACATCCCCCATCCCACCCCACCTTTGTAGCAGGGCATTCCCTTTTGTTCTCTCTCTCTCCTGTTGGGTACTGTGGTTTACAAGTGAGGCATTGTGTGGCAGTCATGTTCAGTCTATAGTCTACTTTCAGCATGCATCTCTCATCCTGGGAGGATCCTCCCAAAACCCTTTACTTGGTGCTCCCTTCTCTATGTGAGCTGCCTTCTCCCCCAGCATGTGCGGCTAGCCTACAAGCCATGGAGTGAACCTCCTGGCACTTATCTCGGCTGTTCTTGGGTGTTAGTCTCCCTCCCATTTTGTTACTTTATATTCCCTAGATGAATGAAATCTTCTATGCCTGACCCTCTCTTTCTGACTTGTTTCACTTAGCATGTTACTTTTCGTGTAGTACAAGTTGTATATAAATTTCATGACTTCATCTTTCCTAACAGCTGCATAGTACTCCATTGTGTAGATGTACCAAAGTTTCTTCAACTAGTCATCTGTTCTCGGGAACTCGGTTTTTTTCCAGATTTTGGCTATTGTGAATAGTGCAGCAATGAACATAGAAGAGCAGATGTCATTTCGACTATACTTTTTTGCCTCTCTGGGATATATTTCCAGGAGTGGTATTTCTGTGTCAAATGAGAGCTCAATTTCTAATTTTTGGAAAATCGTCTATACTGTTTTCCAAAAGGACTGAAACAGACGTGAAGAACCCACCAGCAGTGAAGAAGAGTCCCTTTCTCGCCACATCCACGCCGACACCAGTTGCCTTTGTTCTTTTGGATTTGGGCCAGTCTCTGTGGTATGAGGTGATATCTCGTTGTTTTGATCTTATCTCCCTGATGATTAATGATGTAGAGCATTTTCTCATTTACCTTTTTGCCATTCAGAATTCTTCTTTGGGAAAGTTTCTGTTCCACTTAATCACCCCATTTTTTGATGGGGTTAGATGTTTTCTTCTTGTAGAGTACAAGCAGTGCTTTGTATATCCTTGATATCAACCCTTTATCAGATGGGTATTGGGTAAATGTCCTTTCCCATTATGTATGGGGAATTACCCTCCCCAACCTGAAAAATCTATTACAAAGCAGTAATAAGTAAAACAGCATGGTACTGAAACAAAGCCAGGGCCGCAGACCAATGGAACAGGGTGGAATATCCGTACATACAACCCCAAATGTATGAACATCTAATCTTTGGTAAGGGAGCAAAAAATGTGAAGTGGAACAAGGAAAGCCTCTTTAACAAATGGTGCTGGCATAACTGGACAACCACATGCTAAAAAATGGACTTAGACCTCGACCTAATACCATGCATAAAAGTCAGATCAAAATGAATTAAAGATCTCAACATCAGGCCAAAATCCATAAGATACATTGAAAACAAGGTTGGCAAAAACCTCCACAATATTGAAGCAAAAGGTATCTTCAAAGACAACTCCCCACTGACCAACCAAGTGGAAACAGAAATAAACAAATGGGACTATCTTATATTAAGAAGCTTCTGCACCTGAAAAGATACAGCAACCAGAATACAAAGACAATATACAGAATAACTTACTTTTTTAACTAAAGAGTCATTGTTTTTACTTTTATTCTAGATTTTGTGGTTAAAATGATTGAAATTGTATCAAAATTGTGACTTCTCTTCTTCTGTGATTCACACTGATCTGCTTAGATACAATACTTAATACACAAGATGGATTACTGTGCTCTCTGCAGTATTCTTTATAGTAAAATAATAGAACTTATTGGGGTCCAAAAGGTAGTTCAAATAAGTGGAACACATGTGGGATCTCCATGTCGAATCCTTGACAACACATGATACCTCTAGTACTACTTTCCTGACCACTCACAGGCAAGGATCCACCACAACAAAGAGCAATAAAGGTAAGGCCAGAAAGAAAACAAAGTGGATTTATTAGATATTTAATAGTTGTTGGTGAAATTCAACCAAGCATTATTTTTTCACGATATACTTTTCCCTTATGAGCTACATTAAAATAAGAAAAAAATAATGAAAACTCAACCTGTTACAGGTTTTTGGTTGCTTTTTAATTTTTATTATTTCCCTTTGTTTCAGTTATTTTTTGTGTTCTGGTGATGGGGCACATCTGGCTGTAGTCAAGACTTACTCCTGGCTTTGTGCTCAGGAATGAAACCCAGGTCGGCCACATGCAAGGCAAGTGCCCATCCCCTTTACTATTGCTGCAGCTGCTTAACCTGATACAGTTTTGGAGGGTGACGAGAATGCCTTACAGCTCAGTCTGAGGAAGCATGAAAATTTGAAGAAAAAAAACCCACATTAATCTTTCTCCTACTGTTATCTTATCAAAGGAATAATCTGATAGAGTATGCGTTAAAGTTGTATATCTTAAATCTCTGTATGTATGCTAGAAATACCTCAACATAGAAAAATTCAGATTAAATGATTTTTAAACATTTATATCAAACTTAGCTATATATGTTTTATTGAGTGCATCACATCTGGCAGTACTTAGAATTTACCCCTGGCTCTCACTGAAGAACCACTCCTGACCATACTCAGGAGACCATTTCGGCTGCAGGGGACCATACTTGGGTTGACCAGGTGCAACGCAAATAAATGCCATACCTGCCCTATCATTTTTACCCTGAAATACAAATGTTTTTAAAATAAATGTTACTTATTTGGCATGCTCCAGAAGAAAGTTACTCAAGAGATAAGTTAGATTTAACCCCAAAATTCAGGCAATAAACCATTGTTATTCTTATTTTATAGTAATATTTTTGATAATACTGTAAAAAAAATGTGAGAGGATGACAATGCTAATTTTTTGTTTACTTCAAAATAAATTGAAGCACTGTAGTGATAGTACAGCGGGGAGGGCGTTTGCCTTGCATTCAGCATACAAGGGTTTGATCCCTGGCATCCTATATGGTCCCCCAAGCACCCCCAGGAGTAATTCAAGAGTGCAGAGCCAGGAGTAACACCTGAGAATCGCTGGGTGTGGCCCCAAAAGTGCAATAAATAAATAAATAAATAAATTGAAGAAAAGTAGTCACATGGAAAGCTGCTCTTTAGAAATACAGATAAGGACCAGCACTCAATTTTTCTATAAAAGCCTATAACAAAACTGGTTCATAATTTTTTCCATATATTGGGGCAAAATTGTTCTAATTGAACAAAGTCAGAACCAACAAAGCAATCTCAGAAAATGAGTCTATTTTGAGACATCTGTAAATTGTTTTCATCTTGAATTTTCTTTCAAAGCAATCTATCATAAGTGACTATCATTAACATGACCACATAATTCAGGTAAAGGAGAAAGAAAGCTTCTCTAAAAGAAATTCATGTAGTACTAGTACATCATTATTAAAAGGAAAAACAATCCTTGAGTGAATTGAACTTAAATAGTATTTGTTGAACTGATTACTTAATATTGTCTTTAGTTATCTTTTACTTCCTGTTATATATTGTTATAAGTATATATCAGAGCAAAATTACTGTAATATCTAACTTTATTTTTAATAATAATAAAAATACTATTTCTATTTCTATCCAGAACTCTGTGTTAAATGCTAGATACCTGTATTTAAATTCTGATTCAGATTGAGTTACCTTGAGGGACTCTGGGAAATGTTTGAGCCCATTTTAGCCTTGTGTCTATATAAAAAGGCATCATATGCTATTAATTCATATTTATCACCTAGAAAATTGCTGATATATATTAACTGTTGAACAGATTTTTGGTATTAATATTGTTTAGTAAAGTAAAGTAAAGTAAAGGCCCTCCCGTTGATCGTCGATTTGCTCGAGCGGGCCCAGTAACGTCTCCATTGGAGACTTTGTTGTTACTGTGTTTGGCATATGAAATACTCTCGGTAGCTTGCCGGGCTCTCCGAGAGGGGCGGAGGAATCGAACTCGGGTCGGCCATGTTGGCCGCTTGTAAGGCGAACGCCCTACCCGCTGTGCTATCGCTCCAGCCCAATATTGTTTATATAAAAATATTTTATTTCTCATATGCAGATTAATTTTTATAAAACATTGTACCTTAAGTAAACAACATGGAAGCATTTTTATTTTCATAGGATACAATATTTTTTCTTAGACTTGTATTAGAAATTCTATGGGATAGTATTTTCATATAGATTAAAACATTTTATAATGCAATGAATTTTCAGTGAATATATTCTTTTTATCTTAAAGAATTTTCTGGTCATTTGGAGACTTACCTTGCTCCTTGATCAAAATTCCATATAAAGTGCTTTCCATAACTCCATCTCCATACTGACACAACTACCATGCCTGAGATAGATATTTATTTTTCTTTTAAGTCTGAATTTTACTCATCTTCAAGGAATGGTTTTTAATAAATTTTTTATGCACTATTGACTTCATTTTGCCTTTAAAAACCTCATGTACTCTGTTGGCGTCTATTAATTTGTTAGTTATATATTTTTAATTTTTAAAATTTTGTTGAGGTACTCTGATATACAATAATGTTAGTATTTATTTTATATGTACATCATTACAATAGCATACCCACCACCAGAGTTCCCACTTTCCTCTATCAAGCTCTCAAAAGTCTCTTCCTATAATCCTCCACCACAGTTCACCTAACAATCTTGTTTCTGTGGACCAACTTTCCAGTTATGTTATCTTTGTCATTTGTTGCTACCTTACTGTGAATATTTAAATCCCACCTATGAGAGATGGTATTCTATATCTGCCCGCTTCCTTCTGATGACTCCATTCAGCATGATACCAATTAGTTCCACCTGTGTCATGCCAAATTGCTTCTGTGTCCTTTTTTAATAGCTGCATAATATTAGATTATATATATCTTTATATATATATCACAACTTCTTGAGACATTTAGATATACTTGGGCTGTTTGTTTCCACAACTTGACTATTTTACTCATAACTGAAATTGACAATGGTGTGCATATATCCTGTTGAATTGATGCTTTTGTGTTTTGGTGATATACTTCTTGATATCACCAAAAAACAGAAGCATCAATTTTTTATTGCTTGGTTATGGGAATTCTACTCTTGCTTTTAGAAAGATTTCCATATTACTTTGCATAAAGGTTGAATCAGATCACATTAGCACTAACAGTGTAAGATATTTCATTTCTCACCATAACCCTATTGGCACTGATTGTTTCCAGACATTTTGATATGTGTCATTCTCACTGTTGTGACATGATTTCTCATTGTTATTTTGATTTTACTACCCCAATCATAAGTGACAATGAGCACTTTTTTCAGATATGTATAAGATCAGCACGTCTTCTCAGGGGAAGTGTTTGTTTTCCTCAGAATTTTTTTTTTAATTTAGTTACTATGAAGTTACAAAGTTATTCATAATTAAGTTTCAGTCACATACTGTTTCAACACTAATCCCTTCATTAGTGTCCACTTCCCTCCACCAATGGCCCCCCCACCCATTTCCCATTTTTTGCCTTCTACCCACCAGCCTCCTTCTAGGATATGTGTATGTATACATATATAATACATACACTATATATGTGTGTATAAATATATATATATATATATATATATATATATATATATATATATATATAAAGGCCCTCCCGTTGATCGTCGATTTGCTCGAGCGGGCCCAGTAACGTCTCCATTGGAGACTTTGTTGTTACTGTGTCTGGCATATCGAATACTCTCGGTAGCTTGCCGGGCTCTCCGAATATATATATATATATATATATATATATATATATATATATATATGGCTGCAGCGATAGCACAGAGGGTAGGGCGTTTGCCTTGCATGCGGCCAACCTGGGTTCGATTCTTCCATCCCTTTAGGAGAGCCAGGAAAGCTACCGAAGTATCCTGCCCTCAGAGCAGAGCCTGGAAAGATTCCCGTGGCATATTCAATATGCCAAAAACAGTAACAGTAAGTCTCACTTCATGTTCCTGGAGTGAGCAGATGGCACTGGGCTACACTAGCACGTGACAGGGACGAAAGGAGACGATTACTGGTGCCTGCTTGAGCAAATCGATGAACAATGTGTTGACAGTGCTGCAGAACACACACACACACACACACACACACACACACATATATACAGAGAGAGAGAGACAGAGAGACAGACAGACAGACAGACAGACAGAGAGAACATTTTGCAGTACTATTGCTGAAAGGGTTTCATATACAACATTTTACCACCTGTCAACACCACATCTCCTCCGGTTAAATTAAACTCCACTATAGGTATTCCCCACCCTACACCCATCCTGTACCAAAGACCCCTCGAATGGCATGTTTCCTACTGAATACCAGTTCTTATATTCTTGTTTCCATTATTTTTGGGCATTTATGTTTCCACCACTGTGTTCTTTTAGATCACACATGTGGGAGAGAATATTCTGTTGGTCTTTCTTCCTCTATTTATGCTTACACAACTTTTGATTCTCTAAATTCTTACATATAGCAGCAACTGCATGACTTTATATTTTCTTTTAGCTAAGTAACATTCCACTGTGTATATGTACAATAGTTTCTTTTTCTATTCATCTACTCTTGGACACTTTGGTTGTTTTCTGCTTTTGGCTATTGATAGTGCTGCAAGGAACATAGGGATGCAAATACCTTTCTTCCATTTTTTTGGGCGGGTTGGGGGTACATTTCAAAAAGTGGAGTTGCTAAGTTAAAAAAAAACTCAGTTTTTAATTTCTTTTTATGAAATGTCCATATTGTTTTCCAGGAAGTTTGGGCCAGTTGACTTCCCACACTCAGTGAATGAGGGCCCCATTTTCCCTAAATCTTATCATTCCTGGTTATTCTTATTATTTTTGATGTATGTCAGACTCTGTAGGATGAGATATGTCACTGTTGTTTTGATTTGCATTTCCCTGATGATTGGTGATGTGGAGCATTTTTTCACTTACATTTTAGCTATTTGTATTTCTTTTTTGAAGAAATTACTGTTCATATCCTCACCTCATTTTTATTGGGGTTTGATGATTTTTCCTCTGCAATTCTAATAGTGCCTTGTATATCTTTGATATTAATCCATTATCAGATGAGTGGTGAGTAAGTAATTTCGCCCATTTCATAGGCAATCTTTTTTTTCTTTTAGTTTATTTTTTCTTTCTTTTTGGGTCATAAGTGACAATGCACATGGGTTACTCCTGGCTCTACACTCAGGAATTACTCCTGGCAGTGCTCTGGAGACTATATGGGATGCTGGGAATCGAACCAGGGTCAGCCATGTGCAAGGCAAAGACCATGCCCACTGTGCATAGGAAACCTTATACCGTGGTCCATGTTTTCTTTGAGGTGTAGAAGCTTCTTAATTTAATGTATCTTTGCTTTCACTTGTTTGGTCAGTGGTGTTTCACCCTTGAAAGTACCTTTAGTTTCTCTATCATGGAGAGTTTTGCCTACATTTTAGTCCTTTAATTGATTGTTTTGAGTCTGTGGAGTTGAGTTGTTTATTCGTGAAGTTTTGCATAATTTTGTTAAATCTGAATGAGTCTGCCTGAGTAAAATATTCTTGTTGAGGCATTTATTTCATTGAGGTTTATTTTATTTTATTTTTTACTTCAATATCACACCATTGTCTTCAGCCCCAGAGTGTTTTATTTGGCAAATCTGTCGTAAATCTTAACAATGCTCCATTACATATGTTCCTTCTTTGTTCTTGCTGCTTTCCATATACCTATGGTTTATGTCAGTCAAATTAGGATCCATCTTGGAGTGTTTTTGTCTGGATGACTTTTAGCAGACACACGTCAAGCCTCCTGGATGTGGTTGTATGTTCTCTCCATCTGTGGGAATTTCTCAGCAATGATGTGCTTGACTATTGCTTCTTCATCAGAATGCCTTCCTGACCCTTTAGTACACCAATGATTCTGATGTTCCTTTTGATTCTATGCCAATGTTTTTTGTCAGCTGTTGATTTATTTTGAGACCTTATTCCATCCTCTGTTGTTGTCTGGAGCTTTTCTGCACCTTATTTCAGATCTAACGATTCTACCTTAGCTTCTGTAACTCTGATGCTGAGGCCTTACTCACCAGTGAGTTTCTCATTCTGCCTACACAGATTTGCGGTTCTAGCATTTTGGGTTGTAGTGTTCTCATTTCTACTTTCATATCCTCTTGTGTTTTGTTGACTATCCATTCCATTGCTTCTTTGAGTTCATTAAACACCTAGAACATTTCCACTCTGAATTCCTTTTCAGAGAGATTTTAAGAACAGAAATTACAGATTGAGTTCTCAGAATTACAGTTTTTTCCCATTACCCTTGGTTCTGAGTTCCTTTATTATGTCTCCTTTTGTAGTCTGAGGTTGCATCTTTTCCACTTAATTCTCAGCATCTTCCCCACTGCCCGGGATATCTGTGATTGTTCTCTGTTGAGCTGGTGAGACTATCTTGCTGTTGTATTAGTAGTCACCATTTCAGGAGATCCTGGTGGCTGCCTTTGCACAGAGTCAGTTTCTACGTTGATGGTTTGGTAATTGGCAGTCCTCCCTTGACCCAGTGTGTTCAGGCTTTGGGTCCAAAATATCAGCATTCTTAACTTTCTCAGGATGAATTTATAATTCCATGTGGTTTATTCTGATCCTCTAAAGATTTCTCCTCATTAAGAGGTTCTGACAGAAGACGAGTTTCTTCAGTTAGTATATCTGAAGAGAGCTATCTGTTTTCTTTTCACTTAATCACTTAACTTCCCGTTAGTCGTCGATTTGCTCGAGCGGGCGCCAGTAATGTCTCCATTTGTCTCTGTCGCGTGCTAGTGTAGCCCAATGGCATCTGTTCGCTCCGGGAACATGAAGGGCCTCAAACCGATCGTTCATGATCTTCAGGAAGAAGTCTGACCATCTGGTAGGTGGGCGGCCACGCGGTCTCTTGACATCCCGTGGAATCCAATCAGTAACAGCTCTAGTCCAACAGTCGTCTTTAAATCTCATTACGTGACCAGCCCATCTGATTTTCGACACCTTGGCAAATGAGACAGCGTCCCTGATCCTTGATCGTCGACGGATGTCAGAACTCCGGATTCTTTCTCTCAATTGAGTGAAACGTGATATTCCAAGCATAGCTCTTTCTATTCTTCTTTGGGAGACCTGAATGGCGTTCTCATCTTGTTTGCGTAGGGCCCAGGTCTCTGAGGCATATGTTAATGCAGGAAGAACAGTGGAATCAAAGAGATGTGCCCGGAGCCGGAGGTTCTTCGTCCTCTTAGCTATTTCTTCGACGTTCTTGAAGGCGTTCCAAGCCGCTCTCTTCCTCCTGCGCAGCTCAGGTGCCAGGTCATTTGTCATGTTGACCTCTCGACCTAGGTAGACATAGCTGTTGCATTCGGAGATGGTCGTTCCATTGAGAGCGAATGGGGCTTCAGGAACAAGGCTATTTCTCATAAACATTGTCTTCGTAAGATTCAGCTGTAGTCCTACCTTTCCACACTCACGGTCAAAGTCGGCCAGCATTTGTGCCGCTTGGCTGATGTTTGGTGTTATTAAAACAATGTCATCAGCAAAGCGGAGGTGGTGTAGTTGCCGACCATCTATCTTCACTCCCATTCCTTCCCATTCCAGTCGTCCCATGATGTTCTCGAGGGTGGCACTGAAGAGTTTCGGTGAAATGGTATCACGCTGCCGCACCCCTCTCTTGACATCAACGATCACTTCTTTGTAGAATGGTGAGATCCTGGTAGTGAATCCGCAATACAGCTCACGGAGGATCCTGATGTATTGGGCTTGAATGCCCTGATTGGCTAGGGCTTCAATGACCGCTTCCTTCTCAACAGAATCAAAGGCCTTCTTTAAATCAATGAACGTTAGACAGAGTGGCATCTTGAACTCCCGAGAAACCTCAATGAGCTTGGTTATTGTGTGGATATGGTCGATGGTGCTGAATCCTTTGCGGAACCCTGCTTGCTCGCATGGTTGTCCTTCATCTAGTGTTCTGCCAATCCTATTCAGGATGACTCGAGTGAACAACTTGTAGATGACAGACAATAGGCAGACCGGGCGATAGTTGCCAATGTCATGGATGTCTCCCTTCTTGAAAGAAGACCACACCTTCTACAAGATCATTGTGGGTGATTTTAATGCCAAGATAGGACCGAGAAGATCAGCTGAAGAACTTCACATCGGGACCCATGGCCTAGAATGGAACGAACAGGGTGAGAGACTGTCAGAGTTCATCATGTCGACCAAGACCATCCATGGCAACTCACAGTTCCAGAAGGCAGAATCTAAACGATGGACATGGGAGTCTCCCGGTGGACGATTCCACAACGAAATAGACCACATCATATTCAATCGACGGTTTTGCCTGACTGATGTCGCTGTTGTCCCAAAATTTCAAACGGGATCGGACCACCGTCTCCTTCGTGCAAAATTCTACTTCACAGAGCGGGGAGAAAGGGCTGCAAAGTTCAAAAAGAGAACTCCCAGAATGACCACCAACTGGGAACTCTTTGGTACTATTGCGGCAACATGGGAAGATGCCATTGTTGACAACATTGACGAGGAATACGATCAACTGGTTCAGCACCTCCATGAATGTGCGAGGAACGCCAAGAGAGAGATAGCCACAAAAAGTCGCCTATCTTCGAAAACTCTTGAGCTAATTCGCCAGCGTGGATTGGCGCATGCCTCAGGCAACCGCAAGCTAACGTCCGAGCTTGCAAAGCAGTGCAGAGATGCGATCAAGGAAGACCTCAAAGAGAGAAGAGCAGAAGTACTGGTAGATGCGGCAGAAGCCGGGAAAAGTATTCGTAAGGCCTGCCTGTCCTTCGCCAACTATAAGACCAAGATGACTGCCCTCTGACGTCCTGATGGATCCATCACATCCTCCAGAACGGCAATGGAGAAGATTATCCATGACTTCTACTCAAATCTCTTCGATAGCCATGTCCACTTGCCAACATACCAAATTCCACAGGATGGGTATGTTGTTCCCAACGTTCTCCCCTCTGAAATCCGACACGCCATTTCGTCGGTAAAGAAACAAACAGCACCCGGCCCAGACAAGGTCAGACCTGAACACCTGAAGAACCTGCCGTCAGTACTCATCAATACACTGGCTCGGCTCTTCACTCGCTACCTGTCTGAATGCAAGGTTCCGTCCCAATGGAAAACCAGCAGGACCGTACTACTGTTTTCTTTTAGTCTTTTCATTTTCCTTCCTCAATGAAAAGAATTCTCTCTACTGCTTCTGATTAATTGAATTCAACCGGAATTCAGAAGGCAAATTGGTTTATACAGTCCTTAGGAATCTACATCTAAGAACTTGGAACAAACATTTTTTTTATTACTAGGAGTAGTTACTGAACACAGAGCCATGAGTAACCCCTGGTATCAAGAGATTTAACCCCAAATAAACTCAGCTCCTGGGAGAGAACAAGGCAGAGTCTCCTACCCTATGCCTGACTGTCTCCACCAGGGCCCAACAGCTGAAGACCACCGAGGCCCAGCCAAGGCCATGCTGAGACCACTCTCCACACACTTGGATGAGCCTCACGCATAAAAGAACTGACAGAGGAACCCAGGTGTGTGGGACCCGGGGCTGAGATCTCCAAGCCTGCACAGTTTGGGACTGGACCTGCCAGTAACTAGACAGTTATACCCACCAACTGCCGTGTAACTCCAACAACGGCCAGGATCCAGAGATCATCACACTCAGCTCCTGGGAGAGAACAAGGCAGAGTCTCCTACCCTATGCCTGACTGTCTCCACCAGGGCCCAACAGCTGAAGACCACCGAGGCCCAGCCAAGGCCATGCTGGGAGCACTCTCCACACACTTGGATGAGCCTCACGCATAAAAGAACTGACAGAGGAACCCAGGTGTGTGGGACCCGGGGCTGAGATCTCCAAGCCTGCACAGTTTGGGACTGGACCTGCCAGTAACTAGACAGTTACACCCACCAACTGCCGTGTAACTCCAACAACGGCCAGGATCCAGAGATTATCACACTCAGGCCGCGCGACATCTTATCATCTCATTCCTAATTTGGTCAAACTGGCAGGCTACCAAATGTAACATGCCCACATGGCAGAGTCTGGCAAACTCCCCGTGGTATACCCAATATGCCAAATACCAGTAACAATGATGGGTCTCATTCTCCTAACCCTGAAAAAGCTTTGAATATGGCACTTAAAAAAAAAAAATCTCAGGGCTAGGATGAAGAAGACGTTACTGGCACCTGCTCGAGGCAATCGACGAACAACAGGGTGGTCGTTATCGTGATATATATATATATATATATATATATATATATATTTATGTTATATTTAGAGATATAATATAAAGAGAAAAATAGGACTAGACAAGTCATTGTATTTGTGTTAGCATTTTAAATCAAGAATAAAAGGTTTATTAGAACTCCAGTTGCAAGTATCAAGAGATTTGACCCCAAATATAAAGGTAAAGGTAAAGGTAAAGGCCCTTCCGTTGATCATCGATTTGCTCGAGTGGGCCCAGTAACGTCTCCATTGGAGACTTTGTTGTTACTGTGTCTGGCATATCGAATACTCTTGGTAGCTTGCCGGGCTCTCCGAGAGGGGCGGAGGAATCGAACTCGGGTCGGCCATGTTGGCCGCGTGCAAGGCAAACGCCCTACCTGCTGTGCTATCACCCCAGCCCCTATGTATAACTGTATATATAAAAATAGTACTATACTAGTCATTGTGTTGGTCTTAGCATTTTTAATCAAGAATAAAGATTTATTAGAAGTTCAACTACTGTCATTCAATTTGACAAACGGGAAGAAATGTAACACTGTAGCACTGTCCTCCCATTCTTCATTGATTTGCTTGAGCAAGCACCAGTAATGTCTCACAACAAATTGTGAGACTGGTTGTTACTGTTTTTGGCATAAAGAATACATCATGGAGAGGTTGCCAGGCTTTGCCTTGCTGGCGAGATACTTTCTGTAGCTTGCCGGGTTCTCCGAGAGGGGTAGAGGAATCAAACCCAGGTCAGCTGCATTCAAGGCAAATGCCCTACCCGCTGTGCTATTGCTCTAGCCCTGGAAAAAATGTAAATAGTAAACTTTGCATTTAAATAATTTAGTTTAAATTAAATTAAAATTTATTTTATAAAGCATTCCAGCACCACACCCTTCATCAGTGTGTTCATTTCCCTTCACCACTTACTACTGTCATAGTTTCACACCTGTCTACTCCCATCACAACCCCCAACCCCATCAACTGCTGTTCTAAACTTCCTAATGAAGACAAGTTCTCAATTTCTGTTGCCTTTGGACACTTGTTATTTTATTACTATATTTATCTATATTCCACAAAGGAGGGAGATAATCCTATGTTTGTACATCTCCTACTAACTATACTGAGATGATACTTTCCATATACATCCATATAGCAAAAAATATTGCAGGATTTTGTCTTTTCCCACAGTCAAGTTATATTCCATTGGGTATATGTACCATAGTTTCTTTATCCAGTTATCTGTTCTTGGGCATTTTCATTGTTTCCAGAATTTAGCTAATGTAAATAGTGGTGCAATAAATGAGCGAGGAAATGAAAGAAACTTCCTCAAAGTAGACAAACTGGTGACCAAATTTAAATGACAAAATGCTTTACATGATATATCCTAAGGAAACAGAAATCCAAACAATGATATGTCATTTCACACAAGTGAGACTGACACACACCACAAAGAATAAAAGCAGCCATTGTTGGTGTAAATGTGGGGGAAAGGGACATTCATTCTCGGTTTGTGGGAAGTTGATTGGTCCAATCTTACTGGAAAACACTTTGGGCACTTCTAAAAATACTAGAATTGGGCTTCCATTTGAGCCAGCAATTCCAATGCATGGCCTCTACCCCAAGGGCTCAAGAACTCTATGCAGAAAACTGGCATTCCTATGTATCTTATTGTTGCTATTTAACATCTTTTATTTCTTGCTGATTATTAGCACAGCGGTAGGGCATTTGCCTTGCACGCAGCCAACATGGCTGACTGGAGTTCGATTCCTCCGCCCCTCTCAGAGAACCCAGCAAGCTACCGAGAGTATCTTGCCCGCATGGCAGAGCCTGGCAAGCTACCCGTGATGTATTTGATATGCCAAACACAGTAACAACAAAGTCTCCAGGGGAGATGTTACTGGACCCGCTCTAGCAAATTGATGAACAACGGAAGGACAGTGACAGTGACAGTGATTAATCTCCAGATGGATTATAAAATACTATATAAGAATGGGTTTCATATTGTTTTCTGAAAAAATATAAAAGTTAGCACAAGATTAGGTTAGTGTTAACCCTAAATTTTATCATTTTATTGTTCCTTATACAATTTAGTGTGCACATAAAATTTAATCTTGAAGTTATGAGTGCAATATTCTGAGAGCAGTGCAGATGTAAGCCATTAAAAAGTATGGGCAGTAAATAATTTAGGAGTTGAAAATGGAAAAGGTTTAATTAAACAGACAGTAATATTTTGAAGCATACTACATTAGCAATTGATACAACTCTTTTAATTGACATATTGATACTCTAATAATTGTGATATCTAGGAGAAATGCAGTCATTATCAAGTTAGGAAAGTATAAATGTATGTTTGTAGATGTGTATATATGAGTGGGAAATTAAAAGGGAGAGAAATAGAGATCTAAATTTTTGCTTTTCATTGTGTTGTTGACAACTTATACATAAAATACAATTTATCTGTAATTTAACTTACACTATATTTAATATTTGCTTGTTTTAAAAGCATTTAAAAATGAATTATACATCTTGAAATAAGTGTGTGAATAAAAATACCTCAGGGAATATAAATTTTATCAGGCTTAAGATTTTAAGGATAAAATCTTAATTTTTTTGAAAGATTCTAGGGGAAAAAGAAAGAGTATAGAGATTAAATTAGTTTCATTGCACGTGGTCAATCCTGGTTTAATCTTCAGCACTGCATAAGGTCCCCTGAGCACCCCCAGAAATGATTCTTGAGCACTGAAACAATAATTTTGCTGAACACTGTCAGGTGTGCCTTTCTCCAAAAGAAGAGTCTGGTAAATACTATGTTATATATTTTTCTCATTTCATAATTGTAGGTAGGACACAATTTCATTTTCCATATACACTTAATAGCAATGTTTCACAATTTTTAAATCTCTCCATTTGCCAAATTGCTTGCAAATAATTAGAGTTTGAATAAGCCTTTTATTCTTGATTAAAAATATTAACAGCAACACAATGACAAGTGTAGTACTATTCTCTCTTTCTCTCTCTATATATGTACTATATATATTTAGATTTATATGTGCATGTATATATATGCATATACACACTTAAATTGGAAATGAAAAGTGGCAGAAAAGGGAAAGAAAAATAGATATCTAATCTTTTGGTATTCATTGTTTTGTTGACAATTACTAAATATAATGTGACATATCTATATTATAGCATATACCATGTTTAATATTTTTATTGGAAAAACATTTTGGAATGAACCTTACATCTTATAATATTGTTTCAGTATATGTACACACATATATGCTTATATCTGCATATATATGTATATATATATTTGGTTTTGAGAGTCAAATCTGGCAATGCTCAAGGGGTTACTCCAGACTCTGCGCTCAGGAATTACTCCTGTTGGTATTCAGAGACCATATGCTATGTCTGGGAGTGAACCCAGTAAGCCACTTGCAAGGCAACTACCTAATTTCTGTTACTATAACTCTGAGCTCCTGTGAGGGAATATTATCTGTGCAACAAATAGAATAATTTGAATTCTAAAGTCAAAATATTGAAAACAGTAATTATTTTTAATATGCTATGTTTAATATTACATGCATAATAATGTCTGTGTAAATATTATTAATATAGATGTTTTCATGTAATTATATAAAATATTCATATACAAACTGATAGAGTGTATCTGAAAGTGTCAGCAAAAATTCATTAATGATGAAATTTATCACTTTCTTAAAACCATTCAAATGACCTCTAAGTATAGGAATTATGAAGCAGGCCTTGGTAACAGAGTAGATTTTAATATTCAATTTCTTATATTAATTAAATAGTATTTTATGAGAACTATAAGACCAAGATGACTGTCCTCCGACGTCCTGATGGATCCATCACATCCTCCAGAACGGCAATGGAGAAGATTATCCATGACTTCTACTCAAATCTCTTCGATAGCCATGTCCACTTGCCGACATACCAAATTCCACAGGATGGGTATGTCGTTCCTAACGTTCTCCCTTCCGAAATCCGACACACCATTTCGTTGGTAAAGAAGCAAACAGCACCCGGCCCAGACAAGGTCAGATCTGAACACCTGAAGAACCTGCCGTCAGAACTCATCAATACACTGGCTCGGCTCTTCACTTGCTACCTGTCTGAATGCAAGGTTCCGTCCCAATGGAAAACCAGCAGGACCGTACTACTGTTCAAGAAGGGAGACATCCATGACATTGGCAACTATCGCCCGGTCTGCCTATTGTCTGTCATCTACAAGCTGTTCACTCGAGTCATCCTGAATAGGATTGGCAGAACACTAGATGAAGGACAACCATGCGAGCAAGCAGGGTTCCGCAAAGGATTCAGCACCATCGACCATATCCACATGGTAACCAAGCTCATTGAGGTTTCTCGGGAGTTCAAGATGCCGCTCTGCTTAACGTTCATTGATTTAAAGAAGGCCTTTGATTCTGTTGAGACGGAAGCGGTCATTGAAGCCCTAGCCAATCAGGGCATTCAAGCCCAATACATCAGGATCCTCCGTGAGCTGTATTGCGGATTCACTACCAGGATCTCACCATTCTACAAAGAAGTGATCGTTGATGTCAAGAGAGGGGTGCGGCAGGGTGATACCATTTCACCGAAACTCTTCAGTGCCACCCTCGAGAACATCATGCGACGACTGGAATGGGAAGGAATGGGAGTGAAGATAGATGGTCGGCAACTACACCACCTCCGCTTTGCTGATGACATTGTTTTAATAACACCAAACATCAGCCAAGCGGCACAAATGCTGGCCGACTTTGACTGTGAGTGTGGAAAGGTAGGACTACAGCTGAATCTTACGAAGACAATGTTTATGAGAAACAGCCTTGTTCCTGATGCCCCATTCGCTCTCAATGGAACAACCATCTCCGAATGCAACAGCTATGTCTACCTAGGTCGAGAGGTCAACATGAGAAATGACGTGGCACCCGAGCTGCGCAGGAGGAAGAAAGCGGCTTGGAACGCCTTCAAGAACATCGAAGAAATAGCTAAGAGGACGAAGAACCTCCGGCTCCGGGCACATCTGTTTGATTCCACTGTTCTTCCTGCATTAACATATGCCTCAGAGACCTGGGCCCTACGCAAACAAGATGAGAACGCCATTCAGGTCTCCCAAAGAAGACTAGAAAGAGCTATGCTTGGAATATCACGTTTCACTCAAATGAGAGAACGAATCCGGAGTTCTGACATCCGTCGACGATCAAGGATCAGGGACGCTGTCTCATATGCCAAGGTGTCGAAAATCAGATTGGCTGGTCACGTAATGAGATTTAAAGACAACTGTTGGACTAGAGCTGTTACTGATTGGATTCCACGGGATGTCAAGAGACCACGTGGCCGCCCACCTACCAGATGGTCAGACTTCTTTATCAAGATCATGAACGATCGGTTTGAGGCCCTCCATGTTCCCGGAGCGAAGAGATGCCATTGGGCTACACTAGCACGCGACAGGGACAAATGGAGACGTTACTGGCGCCCACTCGAGCAAATCGACGACTAACGGGAAGTTAAGTGATTAAGTGATTAAGTGATTATGAGAATGAGTTGTTTTTATGATTGATCTAATAAAATTTAGTATACCAATTTTCACCATTTTTCTAGTTGTAAGGTAATTGGTAGATATGGAATGAACATCCTTACATCAAGCAATAAAAAGTAATAATTAAACTGATGTATTTTAATCATTGCTAAAATCAAAGGTCAAATCATTAAGTATTTGAATTTTTGTATTTGCCATTCACAGAAAAATTATAGTTGGCATTTTTGACATTTTGATAAGAGAACTGTAAAACTATGCAATTTCATAAATTTAGAGTGACATTTGAGAATACATTCTTCTGTGTAGTTGTGTGACTTTGTTGTCCCAGTGTCAGTTTTGATTGACACAATAATTACGTGCGGAGATTAAAGAATGGTCGCACACATGTGTGATGTGTGTGTGTATGTAGCTTAGGAACAGGTAAAAATGTTAAATCTTCTTTTACAGTGCCTGAGGAGAACATCAAGATAACACGTTATCTTTTACCAATTTCTCTGATAAAAATAGTAGTCTTAACATAGCAAATGTCTTCTTAAGAAGTAAGCATACAAAATCTCTCTGAGTAGTAACTAAAGGGAACGCTTAACAAAACATTCGTTTACATTTAGAAGCAACATATTTTGTATTTTAATAAGACTAGATTTCTGAACCAGTTTTTCTTATGCATTTATTTAAAATTTTGGATGTTTATTTGTTAATGTTAGTATTATATAAAGAAATAAGTATTTTTATTACTTCAAGAATCTAAGAGAGGGCTGGAGTGATAGCACAGGAGGTAAGGGCATTTGTTTTGCATGCGGCCACCGCTGTTTGTAACCCAAAAGGCAAAAACAAACAAACAAAAAAATCTAAAGAGAAACTGATCAGAATATGATTGTGAATGTAAATGTGGTAAATAATTTCTTCTTAAAACTTATACTTAAGCACGCTAATGATCCCACAAATTTTATAATAATCTCTATATATTCATGGCAACTGATTATTTATATGAGAGTTATGTTGATGGATTTTAAAATTCTAGCAAAAAATTTCTATGTGAAATGTTGAAAAAAATCTAAGGAATCATCATTTTATCTTATTATTAGTTTAAGATTCTCTAGAACCATGGAAAAATCCACAGTATATAAATTTGTTATGTGTGAGGCAAAGGTCTGTTCTCTGCCTTTTCTTTGAAACTGCCAATAGTTACCACCTCTCACCTATAATATTGTACATAAAAAAGCAACAATACTAAAATATGAACTCAATAATTTGAATCACCTGGTTTTAATTGCACACTATTTACAAATAATGGACAGGCTCATTGATTTTTGGTTAGAAATGATATAATAGAAATAATGGACAGGCTAATTGATATATAATTAGATAAAGATGTAGTTTACTTACACAAAGGAATCTATATATTTCAGCTAGAAATTTTTTTATTTACAACAAATAGCAATGATACAAAATAATTCAGAGAAAAAGATTTTTGACACATGTGACAAAATATCAAATTAATGTGTAGACTAAATGATGAAAAAAAGGCAGTGGACACTGCTAGTAAAACTAATGTGATAGGAAGAACTGGTTGGTAGAAAGTTGGAAAGGAGAGAGAGCAGGTGGCAGTCTTAAAAAAGAAGAGAGAAGAAAAATAAGTTTTATTCACATTGTTTATTATGTGATCATAGTAATGGAAGAGACATGCATTATTAAAAATGTTCCCTAATCACAGTTGGGGCATATTGAGGCTGAGAGGGAAGCCATTTAGGATCTCTTCCATCCTTGCTATCATAAATTTATCTCTCTTCTTAGTGGTTATGGGTAATCCACCATTTATACCAGCGTGAAATGTGAATGTCAAAGAACGACAGGACTGAACAAAGGATGGTTAGCCAAAGCGACCCTTCAGTATAAGTAATTCATTGAGATAGCTGTGGTTGTTAATATTTTGTCATAGAATTTTGTCACAGAATGGTGATTCTGTTGATAATGTCTTGTAACCACTTGGTGAAAATGAAACATATCTTGCTTTTTCACAGCTTCTTCCAGACCTTCCAAACCCACATTCCTCTCCTGGAAGTTACTGACCTATAAAGCATTTTGCACAAAAATGATTAAGAGCACAATGACCCAATATTAGAAAAAAATCATACTTATTTTCAAGATCTCAGATGCACAGTTCCTCAAATCTTCAGAGATATAAGTCTGACAGATTGATTCAAGTGGTTAGGATAGTCAAGAAATTCTTGGAAGCTGAAAAAATCCTTAAACCTAAGAAAGACTTTTTATGTTACAGGGAACTGCAGAAACCCTGGCTACTTTTAAAAAGAAAAGGAGATGGTTATCATACAGTTGCTGTTTCTGTAGACACTTTAAAAAGAGTGACTGAATAATAATACATATTGAATCCCTCCTGCTATAAATTATCATGAGCATGGTGCCTTAAAATTAATATTAGAAGCTGGGAGTGAGTCCAAGGGCGGGTCTCAGGGATCTGAGTTCAGTCTCTAATTCCCAAGAGTTCTAACATTTTTCTCAATTATTTCAATCTCTCTGATAGGAGATGAGAAATAGATATTTCTTTTTCTAAATTTAATTTTATTAAAGCACCATTATTTACAAAGTTATTTATAATTGGGTTTTAGATGTACAATTACCATAGCTGATACTGCCACCAGTGTCAACTTCCCTCCACTGGTTTTCCCAGGTTTCCTTTCCTGCCCACCTAACCCCAGCATGCCTCCTTGACAGGCACCTTTTTATGTTTGTTTATTTGAACTTTGGATTTCATGATTTCAGTGCTGTTGACTCTGTGATTTGGATATTTAGCTCAATCATTCCTTAACCAATGTACTTTGACCCTTTCTCCCTCTTGTTTCTCATCTATTTCTTCTCTTCTCCCACCCCACTCAAGAACAAGTAGGAAGAACTGATGTTTTAAAAGATTCATTTTTTAACCTATTGATTGCATTTTGACTATGTGGATAATTCAAAATAAACATCTCATTTTCAAGCCTCCCCCCTTAATTTTTTTGGTGCCAGAGATTTAATCAGGGCCTCTCATCTGCAGTCAAGTGCTCTGCCACTAAGCCACATCCCTAGCACTTACAAGATAAAGAAACAAAACTAATAAATCGCAAAAGAGTAGTTTATAAAATTTCATTGTGCATGTACCAAAAAGAAACCTTTCAGACAAAAAATATTGAATGAGCTTGAGATATGTATTTTAATTCTAATTAAAAAATATATTTTTTTAATATTTGGGTCTCCCAAGCAGTGCAAAGGACTAGTCCAGGGGGTCTTTTGTATGATTTGTTGACAATTGGATAGGCAGTTTAATACAAAGACCCAGAAATGTGGTGATTTGGGGGCCTTGCAGAGCCATGTACCATCCACGATGCCCTGATGGTGCTCAGGGGCCTCCAATGTTATATCTGGTGGTGCTGGCGGGGGTGGGGAGAGAGAGAGACCTCCAGGGTCGTACTTGATAATGTTCTGGGTATTATGTGGTGCTGGAGACTTTGGCTATATGTAATGCCACATGAGAGATATATCATTATAAAGGAGTTTGTCAGAGTGATAAGGTGTCACTGTTTACTCTTCACAGAGGTCGTTTAAATAATCCAGGAATATGCTAGGTGGTTACCTCATATTACCTTTAAGAAACTACATTTTGCTCATGATGTCCAGATGCATAAGCAATTGATCCAGAAAAAAATTAGTCTGAAAAATTACCTAAATTAGGCTTTGTTTATATGAGCAAACTGGATTTGTCTGCTTAGGGAATTTTACAAGTCTAGTATTTATCTGTTTTATTATTGCAACTGTCATGTCTGCAAGTCACTTTCCTCATGTGGTAATCACAGTTCTAAGCACTTAGCTAGCGCTAGCTCATATTATCTCTGAGGAGCTATTTTTCTTAACATACCTGGAAACTTTTTTCTTTGCCCCTTTCACTCTGAGATAAAATTGGATTTTGACATTGTGTATTTTATGTGTATAATTATATATTTCAGCATTTAACTATACTACCTTATGATCATTATTGAGTGTTTAGCTTTCATGCACTACCATACATTTCACCTCCTTTACTCATTTAACACTCCCTCTCCTTTTACCCTTCTGGTAACTTACATTATGTTTTCCAAATCTAAGAGTTAATTTTCCTTTTTATTATTCATTTGCTTTGTATTATCATTTAAAAATATGTGGTTATTTGTGTTCTATCACAAAGTTCCTAAATTGTCAGTTCCAGTCAATTCAGGAAAAATAAATCAGATTTTACTCAATATGTCTGTATACTTATACAATACAGATTGAGATTTGATGTAGATGACTGCTAGAAGAGATTCTCAACTTATATGCAAATTTAGATTCCAAAGATTTAGTATGACTATGCTTTACTAATTAAACTATAGTGCAAGTATTGCACTGCAAGAAACTTGTTAGAATTGTTTAAATTCAGAATAGTCAAGAATCTCTGTTGTTACAAGTTCCACGTGTTATTTGTAGGAATATTAAAATGTGAGAAGCAATGCACTTCATATGAATGTCAAGAAATAGAAACAACAGGGAAATCTAAGGCATGATTGGCATAATATGAGCCATTCATCTTGATGACACCTTATGTTTATTTTTCTAATTTTTAATTTTTTTCTTTTTTGGGGGTCACACCTGGCAATGCATAGCGGTTACTCCTGGCTCATGCATTCAAGAATTACTCCTGGTGGTGCTCAGGAGACCATATGGGATGATGAGAATCAAACCCGGGTGGGCCGTGTGCAAGGCAAATACTCTACCCACAGTCCTATCAATTCAGCCCTGACCTTATGTTTATTTTTTTTCTGATGCAGTGCTTGCAATGATTTCCCAGGAAAAAAATAGAGACTTGGTTTTCCAAATTCAACTTTTCAGGTACACTCCATCGTGGTGGTAGAACTATAAAACATCTTTCTTTTAATTATCTTGGGCATCAGTTCCTACCCCACACACAAATACCTAACACCAGAAAAACAATGATGAGAATTTGAAGAACAAACCCAAGGCAGTCTATTCCCATATTTCTAGCATATTGCACATAACCTTTGAGCCCTTCTGCAGCAACCACCTCACTCCTCACGTAAACTAGTCAGTGAAGTGCCTCCAACTATTGTCAGAGTGCCTATGGTTATATTGTACCTTAAACTCTCTCCTTCCCATGATGGTGTGTATATAATTTGTAGAAGGAAATTCACTAGAAGGAAATTCACTTGAGAGGGAAATTGCCTCGTGACACAATTATAATTATATAATCAGATTCTATTTAATCCAAAGAAAAATAATAATTTTTTTCAGTTGTCATTTGAAATCCTGAAAAGAAAAATAAGTTTTTTTGAAAAAAACATATTCTACTTTATTCTTCAATCATTTGATCACCTGTTGATATCCCGTTACTCATTGATTTGCCCAAGCAGGTGACTGTAACATTTCCGTTTGTCCCTATCTTGTGCTAGTGTAGACCAATGGTGTCTGCTCATTCCAGGAACACAAAGAGCTTCAAACCGATCATTCAGGGTCTTGATGAAGAAGTCTGACCATCTCATAGGTGGGCAGCCATGAGTTCTTCTGATGACATGTGGAATCCAGTTGGTAACAGCTCTAATCCAGCAGTAATCTTCAAATCACATTATGTGTCCAGCCCGTCTAATTTTCAATGCCTTGATAAATGAGACAGAATCCCTGATTCTTGATCCTCGATGGAGGTTGGAACTCAGTATTCCATCTCTCGCTTAGTGAAGCTTAATACTCCAAGCATAGATCTTTCAATTCCTCTTTGGTTGAGCCGATTGGCATTCTCATCCTGTTTTTGTAGGGCCCAGGTCTCTGGGCAGTATGTTAGTACAGGGAGAATGGTGAAGTCGAAGAGATGTGCCCGGAGCCCTAGTTTCTTCATCCTCTTAGCTATTTCTTCGACGTTCTTGAAGGCATTCCATGTTGTTCTCTTCCTCCTGCGCAGCTCAGGTGCAAGGGCATTGATCATGTTGAGTTCTCCTCCTAGGTACACATAACTGCTGCATTTAGAGATGTTCATTTTGTTGAGAGTAAATGGGAACGTCAAGAACTAGTTCGTTTTTCATAAACATTGTCTTTGTGAGATTCAGTTGCAGGACAATCTTTCCACACTCATGGTCGAAGTCGGCTAGCATTTGTGCCGCTTGGCTAATGTTTGGTGTTATTAGAACGATGTAATCAGCAAAGCAGAGGTGGTGTAGTTGCCGACAATCTATCTTCACTCCCATTCCTTCCCATTCCAGTCGTAGCATGACGTTCTCGAGGGTGGAACTGAAGAGTTTCGGTGAAAGGGTATCACCCTGTCGAACCCCTCTCTTTACTTCGATGATCACTTCCTTGTAGAATGGTGATATCCTAGTGGTAAATCTGTAATACAGCTCACGGAGGATCCTGATGTACAGAGTTTGAATGCCCTGTTTGTCTAGGGCTTCGATGACCGCTTCAGTCTCAACAGAATCAAAGGCCTTCTTAAGTCAATAAACATTAGAGCGGCATCTTGAAATCCCAAGAAATCTCAATGAGCTTGGTCACCATGTGAATATGTTCAATTGTGCTGAATCCTTTTCAGAACCTGACTTGCTCGCATGGTTTTCCTTTATCTAGTGTTCTGCCAATCCTATTTTGGATGACTCAAGTGAACAACTTGTAGACTATGGACAACAGGCAGATGGGGCAATAGGTGCCAATGTTGTGGATGTCTTCTTTCTTGTATAGTACAACAGTCCTGCTTGTTTTCCATTGGGATGGAACCTTGTATTCAGACAAGTAGTGTGTGTGAAGAGTCAAGCCAGTGAATTGACTAGTACGAGTGGCAGATTCTTCAGGTGTTTGTGTCTGACTGTGTCTGGGCCAGGTGCTGTTCGCTTCTTTACCAACAAAATGGTGCATTAGATTTTCAGAAGATAGTGTTGGGGACGACATATCTATCTTGAAAAATTTGGTGTGTGGCAGGTGGATGTTGCTATTGAAGAGATCTGAGTAGAACTCATGTATAAGCTTCTCTATTGCCTTTCTGGAAGATGTGATAGATTCATCAGGGCATTGGAGGGCAGTCATCTTGGTCCTGTAGTTGGCGAAGGACAGGCGGGCATTGTGAATACTTTTCCCAGCTTCTGCCTCAATGGCCAACACTGCTGCTCTTCTCTCTTTGAAGTCTTCCTTTGTAGCTTCTCTGCACTACTTTGCAAGCTGGAAGTTAGCTTGTGGTTGCCTGGGCTCGCACCAAGACAATGAGCTCTAGAATTTCTGAAGAGAGTCATCTTTTTGTGGCTTTTTCTCTCTTGCGTTCTTTGCATAATCATGGAGGTGCTGAACCAGTCAATCATATTCTTTGTTGATGTCATCAATGACGGCATCTTCCCATGTTCCAGCAATCGTGCCAAAGAGCTCCCAGTTGGTGGTCATTCTGGGAGTTCTCTTCTTAAACTTTGCAGCCTTTTTCCCCTTCTCCCTGAAGTAGAATTTTTCATGAAGAAGACGGTGGTCTGATACCATTGGGAATTTTAGGACAACAGCAATATTGGTCAGCAAAACCATCAATTGAATATAATGTGGTCAGTTTTGTTGTGGAACTGTCCACCAGGAGATTCCAATGTCCAATGTTTAGATTCGTCCTTCTGGAACTGAGTTACCATGGATGATTTTGGTTGACATGATGAACTCAGATAGTCTCTCACCCTGTTCATTCTATTCTAGGCCATGGGCCCCCATGTGGAATTCTTTGGGTGATCTTCTTGGTCCTATATTGGCATTAACATCACTGACAATGATCTTGCAGAAGGTGTGGTCTTCTCTAGCTCCATGTAGAATTTCTCAGTTTCTTCATCATGTTTGGATGCTGGTGTGTAGACTATGAAGATAGAAACTGCCAGCAGTGAGCCACATCTATTCAAGTTTAAGTATCTGATTCAGGATGTTAGGCATTCGAATGAATCAATGCTCATGGCCAAGTTCGTGTTGACAAGGACACCGACACGAACAAAGCCTCTTTTGTCACATGTTCCAAGGAACATGCTTCTATACTATTTATTTAATTTATTTAGAAAAAAATTTGGAAAATTTTTAGAAATTTTAGAATATTTTTAGAAAATTTTAGAAAATTGATTAAATATTTAGAAAATAACTAATAAAAGTAACTTTTTGCTAATTCTCAATATTTCACATTCATAAACCACAGGAAATATTTCATGATGACTTTTATACTGCTGTCACAATCCCATATTCACACATTAAAATTTTTTTGTTTTCCCATGTTCCTTTTTTATTATAACATTAAGCAGTAATATCTTCATATTTCTGTTTCCATCTGCTGTTGTAATGTTTGTCAGTATTTCATAACATTGTCCAAATAATCACAAGAAATATGATTTTTAGAAATTACACAAATTAAAATATCAGTGGGCAGCAGAGATAGTGCAGGATGTACAGAACTTATTTTACATGCTGCCTAACCTGAATTCAGTCCCTAGAACCACAGATGGTCACTTGTGTACTGCCAGCAGTGATCCCTGAGAACAAATGCAGGAATACGTTCTAAACAATGCCAGCTGTAGCTCAAATAACAAAATAAGTTGATTAAAATATGACAACTGACATTTTGAAATAATTTATTTAAAATATGGATTAATTTGGAAGCTGGAGAAAGTCCAGCAAGGTATGGGCACTTTTCTTTCATTCAGCCAAATCCAATTCATCCCCTGTCCCTCAAGCACCACCAGGATTGATCCCTAAGCACAAAGCCAAGATTAATCCCCTGAGCACAGCCCTGCCCACCCTGTCAGTGAAATATGAATACATTGATTTGTGTGATATTTTTCTTTTAAATTTAAATAAAATCATGTGTTTGGGAAATTATTTAGAAAAATCTGGTTTTGCTAACCATCATTTATTTGTGAATTACAAAGATTAAAATGCATTTGCTATGATATAGCACTGTAGCACTTTCCTCCCATTGTTCATTGATTTGCTCCAGCAGGCACCAGTAATGTCTCCATCGTGAGACTTGTTACAGTTTTTTATTTTTTTTGACATATTGAATATGCCACAAAGAGCTTGCCAGACTCTGCTGTGTGGGTGGGATACTCTCGGTAGTTTGCCAGGCTCTCCAAGAGGGATGGAGGAATCAAGCCCAGATCAGCCGCATGCAAGGCAAATGCCCTATTCACTGTGCTATCCAGCCCTTCATGTGATATACCTTAAATAAATATCACAAATGTGAGACTGTGTTTGGATTAAATAAAAGGAGTTTACTTAACCAAAAACTGTGTACTTAACAAACGTTTTGCAATTGATCTCCTTTTTTTTTGGTGGGTAAAGATAAATGGAAGAGTCTTAAACTTCTGTTCTAGACTGCATGCTAAATCAATCAAATTCAATTTTTTTCACTCTTAATAGGCTTGATAGATATTGGTTTTACATTTATACCCCTAGAAAAGCAAGGACAATAGATCCTGTTTTGTTTTGATTAATTCATAGATAGGGTCATCCCAAAATCATCCTTCATATCTTTTTAGTAATACATATGATCCAAAATACAACAATCAAACTTTAAAAAATATTTCTGTCAGTGAGTCTTGTTGGAGGTGGCCAGGAAGAAACAATGGTGGAGGGAAGTTGACACTGGTGGTGGAACTTATGCTAGAACATAGTACACCTAAAACTCAACTTTAGATATCTTTGTAAGTCAGAGTGTCCTTACAAGAAAGACTGAAAGTTTAAAATATGTAAAATATTTAACTAAGAGAAGAAATATTTAGGGAAAAAACACATATGATTATAAATGCAGCTAGACAGTAGGCTCAATTTTCAGTTGTTGTGCCTGATATAGTGTCTTTGCCAATAAAAGGTGATGTGGTGCTTGCGACAAGGCCTCTGATTTAGCAAACACATTTTGTTTTCTGTTTCCACCAAACAATAAACAACAACAAAAACCCAGAAACAATCAGGAGCAGTCAGCTTCCTTAGAACTAGTAACTAACTATATGATCATTTTGTCCAATAGCTATGAAAAATATTCATCTGCTAAAAAATAGTCTGAAGAGACCCAAATCATTAGGACACTATATTAAACTTATTACAGGAAAATTATATCAGTGGCATTAAACTAATTAAAATACCAGGTACACTACAAGTGTCTGCAAGCCATTGTATCATTCAGTCCCCTATCATCATTATATCTCTTCCATCCTACTCTATCATTACCTGTTACATTAGAACATCTCACTGCACTTACAATTATGGGTACATAAGAATTTCAATGGGCTGGAGCGATACAACAGCGGGTAGGGCGTTTGCCTTGCACACAGCCGGCCGGGCTGACCCAGGTTCAATTCCTCCATACCTCTCGGAGAGCCCTGCAAGCTACCGAGAGTATCTCGCCTGCACGGCAAAGCCTGGCAAGCTACCTGTGGCTTATTTGATATGACAAAAAGGCGTATTTGATATGCCAAAAACAGTAACAACAGGTCTCATGATGGAGATATTACTGGGCCTGCTCCAGTGCAGTGCTAAGAATTTCAATAATGAGGAGGCAACTTAGAGTTTGGTTCACAAACATGCTGGTTTTATATCGTAAATAAAAAAAAAAAAAACATGGCTCTGGACCAAGACAGAATATAAAGATAAAGTGCTTGTTTTTCAGCCAACCCCGGTTACTTTCTCTGATCTCAAGAATGATCAGAGGATCACTGAACACCAGGTGTAAGCCCAGAGCACCACAACATGTTACCCACTCCCTCTGACCCTTATAATATAATGATTCTGCTACAGTATGCTATACTACTACCCCTGAGAATGAGAGGATTTAAAGAGATAGAGTGAAGGAAAATCACCCTGATTGGAAATTTGCAGGTAGTATACCCATATTATGAGGAAAGAGAAGGGACCCAAGATTACAATAGAGATTCAAGATTAAAATAAAGATTCATGATCAACAGTGGAATTTGGCTTGATGTTTAGAGTCCTAGAGAGAGAAAGCATGAAAGACAAGTGATAAATTATTCTGAAGGGGAGGCACGTAGATGTACCCAGAAGAGTACATATAAAAAGTGGATTTTTTTTATTTGTAAGCTATTACTATCAGATAGAAGCTATTATAGAAGAAACATTAAATAATTAAATAGAAAAATGACAGCCTATATTGATCTCAAATGATCTCTGTCATTAGTCATGTCAGTGTATGCATATTGGGTGCCCGTATGTAGTAGATGTAAGGGAAAACAAGTTTATGCTTGGACCCAAGAGTTTGGACTTATATTCATCAAAACTGGTATAGTTTCTGCCACCACTTAACATTCAACCTGTTAGGAATACAGACAAATGATGGGCCCCTAATATAGCATCATCTTTAAGAAAACCAATAAAACAATTGGTGGCAAAGTGTCTATGGTAGGCCCGTTTTATCACTCAATGGAAATTGAGATTTTATAATCCACAGTCATGGTCACGGTCCTCCCGTTGTTCATCGATTTGC
Source organism: Sorex fumeus (assembly GCF_029834395.1). NCBI lineage: Eukaryota > Metazoa > Chordata > Mammalia > Eulipotyphla > Soricidae > Sorex > Sorex fumeus. Next base: position 18,392,504 of record NW_026606322.1, read on the forward strand.
TTGAGCGGGCCCAGTAACGTCTCCATCATGAGACTTTTAGTTACTGTGTTTGGCATATCGAATACAACACGGGTAGCTTGCCAGGCTCTGCCGTGAGGGCGAGATTCTCTAGGTAGCTTGCCAGGCTCTCCGAGAGGGGCGGAGGAATAGAACTCGGGTCAGCCATGTTGGCCGCTTGTAAGGCAAACGCCCTACCGCTGTGCTACCACTCCAGCCCTAAGATTTTATAATATATAACTTAAATTTATTTTAGGTACTATGACTACAATAATATTAAAGTTTGTTGTATTGATGTACAAAGTTACTTTAACACACCACTACCAAATGCCTAAGACCACTGTAACTGTGGCCCCTCTAATATACCTCGTAATTTCCCCCAACCCCTCCCTCTACTCTTGATAAACTGAGAGTTTTCATTCTAAGAAAAAGTTTTGTCACTGTTAAATAATGTCTAATTTCTCTTCTGTTGCTCTCTGTACCATTATATAATGATATCATTTGTTATTTGCCATTCTTCCTCTGATTCACTTTGCTTATCATGATATTTCAAGTTTCAACCAGATTGCGTTTAACTGCAAAGTTTCATCTTTTCTTATAACTGAGTAGTGTTGCATTGTGTATATAAACATTAATTTTCGTTTTTAACAACACTTACATTGTCCTTATATCCTGGCTATTGTCCTAAGTGCTGAAATGAACGGAGGTGTCCGTACATGATTTTTAGTTAATGTTTTTGTGTTTGGGGACAGATACCAAGAAATAAAATTACTGCATCTCATGGGAGCTCTGGCATTATATTTTTGAATAATATTTGTACCATTTTTCATAGATTCTGAACCAGATGACATTCTTTAGTAATAGTGACAGAGGGTTTCTTTTTCACTGTATCTCTTCCAATACCAGTAGTTTCCAGTCTTTTTGATCTACTGTCACTGATCTGAGATAACAACTCATAGTGATTTTGAGATCAGACCAAATCCTCTAAAAAATGTTGTGCAGAACACAGGCAGAACTCTTAAGAATATGGATCTCAAAGGTATCTTCAGTGATTTGACTCCAAAGAAAATAAAAACAGAAATAAAAAATTATGCTATAGAAAATTTTTAGAGTTTTTGCATGCTAAAAAATTGACTAAAATAATAATGGTGGAATAACAAATGCACAAAGACAATGGAAACAAACAAAAAAGAGAACTGGTATTCAGTAGGATTCATGCGAACTGAGGACGATGGGGAGGGGTCAACCACTATGGTGGAGGGAAACATTCAATCAGAAGGAGGTGGTGGTGCTGAAGAATGTTAAAAATATAATGTATGAAAACCTATCAGTAGCAATACTGCAACCCACAGTACAAAAACTTATTTAAAAGGTGCCTCTCTTAGAGGCAGATCAGTGAGTGGGTGACAAATTGGGGGAGGGGAATAATTGGTGGAAGAAAGTGGGTACTCATGAAGAGATCAATTTTGAAACAACAGACATCTGAAACACAAGCATATTAAATTGTATCTCACAGTGACAAAATAAAACATTATTTAAAAATTCTTAGGAAATCCTACTGAATGCATACAAGGAGTTCTGTTTTTCTCCCAGATAATCTACCTGTGTTCCTCTTGGTTTACCTTCCTTAGCCTTTTTTGATCATAATTGGACAAAAGCAACTGTCATAGTCTAAGAAGAATATGGTGCTCACAGACCTAAGACCCCCAGAAGTACTAGCTGATATGGTAGTTATGAGATATGATAAATATTAATTCAATCCTCACACCAACTATAGTGTCATGGACATTAATCATCGCGCAAATCTTCTCAAGTCTTACACAGTAAAGGAGACTCATTATGGCTACAACTCTGTTCCCAGTCAGAACGCATATGGATAGCATTCAAGGGATATTTTAACTCCTTGATCTGATCAGCCCAAGGGGTATAATATAGCTAATGTTCTTTTGTATTCCCTCAATCTTTCTTTAGAATTTAGTTACTATTTCTTTAGTTTTGGCAGTAGTACTAGCTAAAAGATCTCAACTTTTGCTCTGTTCTGTAAATTCTCTCGGGCTGGAAAGTGTCTTCTATTCCAAGATCCAATCTCTTTAATAAGCAGCATACAGTCAATTGTATGAAGGTCAGCTAGTCCCCTTCTTTATCTCCATTATCTGATACAGTTTCTTTTTTTTCCTTCTTGTTTATTGGCCATACCCAGTGATACTCATGGCTTATTCCTGGATCTGTGCTCAGGGATCATTACTGTAGGGGTGTGGGGACCTTATGAAGTATTGGGGATTGTGTCAGGTTCACATCTGTACAAAGCAAGCACCTTATCCCTTGTACGAGCTCTCTTGCTCCATTACTTCTTAGTTTTATAATTTTTCTCCCATTTCTTCTCTTCCTCATGTGTCAGTCCCACTAGTTCTTCCTAAATATCCTATTTAAAAAAAACATTTTATAATCCTATTGACAGAATTCTGTCAATAACCAGCAGCAGGTGGCTATTAATGCTATCCAAGCACCCTGAATCATTTGAATTATGAAATTACTAGCTTTTCTACCTGATTCCTCGGGGACTTCTCTCTGGAGTATGTTGGCCTTTTTCCCTAATGCTGTCAAATTAACTATAAATAGTACTACACCTGAATGTGCTAGTGATGATTTAATGAGCACATCTTTGTTTATGTGTGTGAATGTCAAAATGTACAGGTTGTCTGAGGCTCATTTGCTAGATTAGAACTTTATTGAAATCCCAGATGTAAAGACTATATCAAAATATAAAAGCCTCTCTAAATAAGTAAACTGGATAAAAGATACGTAGGGTCTTTCATGTTACTTTTTACAGCTATATTTTAATATGCATTATCTGAAAATAAACTTTTAATATAATATTCCCCTTAAGTAGGTTTCTCCTCCTCTTTTTATGATCACCCACACAGAAATGATAAGAGTGCCGTCATTCAAAGATGAAAATGGGAAATTTGATCTTTGTTGAATTTTAGTTTTCAGACTGAAAACTTTGGGACCTTGGTGTGACTTTGATTGTCTTCAGATTTTCCTTGAAAATCCTCTGTTGTCCCTTTTGCAAAAGAAGCCTAACCTACTTCTGAGAGCCTCTGCAAATGTTCATATTAGATGAGAGATATTTGACGTCCAACTGAATGTTTCTGAAGGTACTTTTGTAAATGCATTTCAACTTGTGCTCAAATGGCGCAAAAGTAGACTTATTCCTGAGCTCGTGAGTTCTTAAGAATTGTATGAAAAAATTGCAAACAAAACTCAGAAGTTTGTCCTGCCCTCTTCATTCTCGTTGATGATATCAGCCATTCTGTCTCTTAGGTTCCCAATCCAGTGCATGATTTCCAAAGTTTTCTCTCTTCTTTTCCCTCCCTTCCTTCCTTCCTTCCTTCCTTCCTTCCTTCCTTCCTTCCTTCCTTCCTTCCTTCCTTCCTTCCTTCCCTTTCTCCCTCCCTCTTTCTCTCTCCCTTTCTCTCTCCCTTTCTCTCTCCCTTTCTCTCTTTCTCCCTTTCTCTCTTTCTCTCTTTCTCTCTCTCTCTCTCTCTCTCTCTCTCTCTCTCTTTCTCTCTCTCCCTTCCTTCCTTCCTTCCTTCCTTCCTTCCTTCCTTCCTTCCTTCCTTCCTTCCTTCCTTCCTTTCTTTCTTTCTTTCTGCCTTTCTTTCTGCTTGCCTCCAGTGTGTGTTAGCCACTCTTGTCCCTAAACCATTCTCTAGGTGTCTGCTTTCCTAGTTTGAAATCTTCTCCAAGAAACCTGTACCCTACGTCCTGTGACTGATTTCCTGCTCTATCACCTGTTTCTGGATCTCTCTGGACTGTACCCCCATTAGCTTCCTTAACCCTCAGATTTCCTTAGTCTTCAGCCACAGTGTATGTGCACAGGTGATAATCCTTCTACTCTGCCATCTGTCAGGGAGTGGGTGAGGGGACACGGAGAGTGATTGCCTGCCTGGGGGCTTTGTTTTACCTGCCATCTCCCACCCTCTACTCCTCTTATCATTATTTTGTTTGACTGGCTACCTTTTATAAAGACATGGTTTAAAATAACCAATTAAATGAACTAGTTCGTCTTGCACCCCACCCCTCCATTCCATTCAACACCGTTTTTCTAATTAACAGTATATAGAGATGAACTTAATTTGAAAATAAGCTGCTTCTGAGTATTGAACAATTTTCACAGCCTTATTGTTTTGTTTTGTTTTGTTTGGGGGTCACACCTGGCAATGCTCAGGGCTTACTCCTTGCCCTTGGCTTAGGGATCACTCCTGTGTGACTGGGTGGATAGGGAATGAGGTGCATATAGGATGCAGATGATTGAACCCAGTTCTACCACTTTCTCTATATAGCATTCTTAGAGCAACTCTCTATAGAGACCATTGTAGTAAATGGGAAAGAATGGGAAAGAAAGATAACATAAAATGATAAAAAACTTATGAAGAACTACTCATAATCTTACCAATGAAACTGCAAAATATAAGTAGTGAGCAGTCCCTGTAGAAGCACATAATGTTTGGGTAACACAAATCTTAGTCTCCTTTTCAGACTGGAAACAGGAAGCAAACATTTATCAGTTCATGGAGAGGACACCATAAGCACTGCACCTCTGGGCTGAGGCAGTGACTGTTGCAGACTGCTAAGTGCAGGAAAGGTTTCAAAATAGACTCATGACAATGCCCATAAGTCTTAAAAGGGCATTTTCTTAAACAACAACAACAAAAAATTTGCAGTTTGCCCTAAGGATATTCAACACCTCTTATAAGGTTTAAATTTTGAGGTTTATTGTGTGCATTTAAAAATCAAGTGTAGCCTCTGGAGTTGTGGTTGCTAAGAAACCAACATTATCTGGAGACTGCTTTAACTTCTTCCTTCTAGTCCTACCCTTAATTAAAAAGCACCATCACTTGGAAAACATTTACTGACTTATTTCCTTTTTCGCAAGGTCTATGAGACTGACAATCACTATCACAGAATTTTCACGAAAAAAAATAATAACACATACTTTTGTGGTTTAAATTGTTCTAATTTTTTTGTTAAGTAGACTTTTATATCCTCTATTTAGCATTTTCTGAATTTTTCGAAGTAGATTCTCATTGTGTATAGAGCCACTCTTCCCCCTGGGGCAAATTGTTCATGTGTGAGAGCAACTATGGGGTTAACACTTATAGTTGGTAATAAATACCAAAGACCTTCAAAGAAAAGCAAATCTATTAAATAAATCACAATGGTATTCTTTTTACTGATTCCCTCACACTGACAAAATTTTGGGTCCAGTGGACAGATATTTACTATTTCCAGTCTGAGGTTTAGGATAGTATCTCATTGCCATTTCTTCTTTTTACCTCCTCTCTAAAATAATGTTATTTTCTCAAGTTGTTGGGCTGTGACGCTACCAATTTCCTGAAATGGCGGGAACATAATCTTCCAATTCAATATACTTAAAAGGTTGGGCAGAACTTAATAGCCTGAGAAAATAATATCAGCAAATTATGCATGCTGTGATTTATACAGTCATGCAGATTACAAAATTCCAGATTAGCATTTACCCAAAGTGTAGAAGAAAGAGATTATAATGACATTTAATGTATTGCACTTTTCCTTACTAACTTGTTATGTTTTCTGGAAAAGATGTGTAAGAATGTGATTTGAGCCCACATCTGTATATAGCATGTAACAGAAAAACAAGGCAGTTTACTAGTGTTTCAGGGATCAGAGAATAGTTTTTTTACCCAACAAGTATTTGTTGGCACCTATAAGAGTTTTCTAGTGGCTGAAGGTACAAAAAAAAAAAAACAAAATCCACAAAAAACAAGCCAAACAACTAAGTTTCTTTGCCAAAGAAACTTATTTGAGTTAAAGGAGAAAAATAGTGTGTATACAAGAGATATAAAAAAGCCTAAAATTGTATTTACAAAAGTCAGTACTGATTATCCTAGGCTTCGTCTCATCTGCCATATATTTTACAACTATGATCTAGTAGAATTATCACTATATCACTGGATCACTGTCCTTCTGTTGTTCATTGATTTACTCTAGTGGGCACCAGTAACATCTCTATTCATCCCAGCTCTGAGATTTTAGCAGCCTTTTCTTACTCATCTTTCCCAACAATTGGAGGGTCTTTCAGGGTTGGGGAAATGAGACCTGTTATAGTTACTAGTTTTGGCATATCGAATACACCACAGGGAGCTTGCCAGGCTCTGCCTGTGGGGGCAGGATACTCTCAATAGCTTGCTGGGCTCTCTGAGAGACATATATTTAAATATTTCTCTCTATGATTTGTTGCCTACTGTCTGAATTCCATCAAACACAGTATGGTAATTATGGAAAATGAGTAGGAAGTGTTTTATGCTGTGGGGTCTGGAAAGCGGCCTGGATACTGGAGGTTGGCTGCCGGGGCTGCGTCCCTTGGGGCGGGGAGGGCTGATTATATATATATATATATATATATATATATATATATATATATAATCATAGAAAACTTAAAGAGTTGAGGCAATGCTTAAAAATTTAAGCAAATGTTTCTTAAAACATTCACTTTTTATACAGATATACATACATATGCTTAAATTTTTAAGCATTGCCTCAACTCTTTAAGTTTTCTATGATTCTTCCTAGAATATTAATATCAATTCAAAATATTTCTGATCATTTCCTTACAAAGTATCTTCAAAATTCACTTGATTTTTGAATATTTGAATTTTTAAATATTTTAAAATTTTAAAATAGTTTTTGTTAAGGCATCTTGATCTGCACAGCTATTCATAACCAACTAAGGAGAGGGCACATAGTGTTCCAACACCAGCCCCACTCCCAGAGTCAGTTTCCCTCCACCAACATTCCCAGATTTTCTCCCACCCCAAGCCTGTCTCCTTGAACAGTCCAGTCAGTTTTAAATTTGGTTGTTGTAGTTTGGATTTCATGCTTTTATTGTTGTTAGCTCTATAGGTTAGACATATAGATATACTATACATCTACTTTACTGAAGTTCCTGAGACTTCTGGCCCTGTCCCTGTTATTTCTTGTAATTTTCTTTTTTACCATCTCCTCTATTTCTTTCCTTCCTGCCATTTTCCTTCCTATTCTTCAGGGGCAAGAGTGATCTAGGTATCCCTATCTTAATTTTTTATGGTCCAATACAGTTATATTCAACTTTGATTACTTTGATATATAGTATTAAAGTATTAAGGCTCTATCATATCTATATATTATCTATGTTGAAATTCTATCATATCTGTGAATAAACTAATCATATAGCACAATATAGTATAATATGACTTCATTCTTTTTTTTCTTTCTGGCTCACTTAGTTTTCTCCTTTTTTTTTTTTTTGACTGTTATAAAGCTGTTCATGATTGGGTTTCAGTCATAAAGTGTTCCAACACACATCCCTCCACCAGTCTACGTTTTCCAGCACCACAGTGTCCCCCTGTTCCCTTCCATCACCCCTCCACCCCTTCCACCCCCTGCCTGTCTCTATGGCATACGCTTTTCTCTCTCTGTCTCTCTCTGTCTCTCTGTCTCTGTTTCTGTCTTTGACTCTCTGTCTCTCTGTCTCTCTGCCTTTCTCTTTCTGTGTGTGTCTCTCTCTAACTCTTCCTCCTCTTTTGGGTGTCCCCAGCTTTAATTCCCTCACTTAATTTGTATTCCCTCACTTAATTTTTTTCTATATCACAGATGTGAGATCTTCCTGTGTTTGTTCTACCTACTTCTTAACACTTACTTCACTAAACATGTCTTCCAGTTTCAAGGTGCAGCAAGTTGCATGATTTCATCATTTCTTTCAGCTACATAATATTTCCTTGTCTTTATATACAACATCTTCATAATCCACTTATCTGTCATTAGGTACCTAGGTTGATTTCATAGCCTAGCTTTTGTTCTAAGTGCTGTATCAGAATATATTTGAAAAATTTGTAAACTGTTAAGTTGAATTTGAGAGTTCAAAACTACTGAATTTTATATACAGTTGAGCCTGTTTATATTGAGTGATCTTTAAGTGTAGCTGTATTGTAAATCTGATAAGTAATACTAAAGTAATAATCACTGTATCACTATCATTCTGTTCTTCAATTTACTCGAGTGGGTGCCAGTAAAGTCTCCATTTGTCCTAGCCCTGAGATTTTAGCAGCATCTCCTTACTTGTCTTTCCCAACATATTGGAGGCTCCTTCAGGGTCAGAGGAATGAGACCTGTTATTATTACTGTTTTTGGCATATCAAATACACTATGGCTAGCTTGCCAGACTCTGCTGTGTGGGTGGGATACTCTCGGTAGCTTGCTGGGCTCTCCAAGATCTATCTATCTATCTATCTATCTATCTATCTATCTATCTATCTTTCTATTTATCTAGATATAGATATATAGATATATATAGATATGTATATATAGGCTGGAGTGATAGCACAGTGGGTAGCGCATTTGCCTTGCACACAGACTCAAGTTCGATTCCTCTACCCCTCTCAGAGAGCCTGACAAGCTACTGAGAGTATCTCACCCGCACAGCAAAGCCTGGCAAGCTACCCGTGACGTATTCGATATGCCAAACACAGTAACAAGTCTCACAATGTTACTGGGCTCGCTCAAACAAATTGACGAAAAAAGGGGGGGCAGTGACAGTGATATACAATATATATAATATAATATATATATACATTTCTCTATCAAATATGGTGTGGTAATTATGGAAAATGGGTAGGAAGTGTCTTATGATGTGTCTAGGAATATGTTCATTCAGATGTGAGGCTCGGCCTAAGCATGTGGAAAGCGGCCTGGATTGTGACGTCAATTAGGCAATGGAGGTCAGTTGTCAGGGCTGGGTCCCTTGGGGTGGGGAGGACTCTCACCCACCCCCCCCCTGGGGAACCCCGAGTGAAAGCAGCCTGGCACGGAGTCCCAAAGTAATAATATGGTAAAAAAAATTCCTTCTATATCCTAAATGGTGATTTCTTCTATAAAAATAGGAAAAATATTCTTTCAACTGGCAATATATTTAAATAAGAGTCTCCTGCCCCCGCACCTGGATATCCTCACCAAGGCCCCTTGGGAGGGGGAGGGTTGAGTTTCTCCCCCCCACCCCCGCCGCTAGCAGAGCCCCAGCAGCTGAGGACCTCCAGAACCAGTCACGGCCATGCTGGGACCACTCTCCACACGTCCGAAGGGGCCTCATGCATGAAAGAACTGTCAGAGGAACCCAGGCATGTGGGTCCCGGGGCTGAGGTCTCCAAGCCTACTCAGACTGCAACTGGGCCTTCTCCAACCAGACCCCCAATCTTCTAGTAGGTAGGCGTCACACCCACCAGCTGCTGCCAGCGCCAGGTTGGTCCCATCCATGGCCAAGATGCAGAGACTGTAAAACCGAGCTCCTGGAAGCACGCGGCCACATTTGCAGCCACACAACATCTTATTATCCTATTTTTTCCTTTGGAGAACCTGGCAGGCTACCAAAAGTATCCTGCTGGCACCGCAGAGTCTGGCAAACTTCCCATGTCGTACTCAATATGCCAAATACCAGTAACAATGATGGGTCTCATTCTCCTAATCCTGAAAGAGCATTGAAATGGCTTTTAAAATCTCAGGGCTAGGAAGAAGGAGACTTTACTGGTGCCTGCTCGAGGAAATCGACGAACAACAGGATGCTCGTGATCCTGAAGTGTATAACATCAAAAGAGTCAAAACGTTTATGCATCTAATAACTGTGCTTTCTTTTCTTTATTTTATTTTTGGTTTGCTTTTGGGGGCCATACCCAGTGGTACTCAGGGATTACTTTCAGTTCTGATTTAAGGGATCACTCCTGGCAGTCTCAGGGGACCATATGGGGTACCAGGGATTTAACCTAGGTCTGCTACATGCAAAGCTACTGCTATTTCTCTCTTGCCCCCAAGTCATGCTTTTCTTGACCATATTCAATCTCTTTATTAGTTTAATAACTAAACAATGAGAGTATATTTATTTTTTAATTATTAGGAAATAAAATTTTATATTTAAGTATTAAAAGGGGTTAAAGCACATACCTTGCATTCAATTGATTGATGTTAGACTCTTCATCCCTCATCCCTCACAAACATCACATGGTCTTTTGAACGTAACCAGTATAGTCCTAGAAACTCCCAGTAACCTCAGGAGGTAGCTTGGGTAATGTGTGATGATACAGAGCCAACACAACATCACGACCTTGAATTCTTTTTTTTTTCTTTTTTATTATTTTATTAGTGAAACACCATGAGGTACAGTTATAGACTTACAAATTTTGTGCTTGAATTCTTTATTGAGTCACTAGCACACTTTGAAGAGTTTTACCTGGAAGAGTGACTCTGTGACCTGTAAGCACTGTTTAGAGGAATCCCTCTCACAAGTTAAAAATATAAAGAAACTTTGGTCTAAACTTGTGGGTAACCATAACTTGAATCTCATTTTCTACTTAGCTTATCCTTATATATTCTTGTAATCTATTACTGTGCCATCGCACTTAATAAGTGGACAAGAGTGGACAAGTTAGATAAATTTTTCAATTTTCAGAACATCAACATGTCTTGTAAGTCATAAACACTATTTCATGTACTTCATGAATAAGATGATTTAAAAAGGTAAGTTTACAATTGAGAGAAAAATATAGGCATAAACTTTGACATATTCAATTACAAGTGCAAGATACCCTGGAGCAGTTTGGCACAAAAGTATAGGACATAGTTTCCTTAAGTTTGTATATTTTTTAATTAATTATTTTGAGGACCTTTCAAGAAGTGGGGACATGGGAACAACGTCCAGAGTTACTTGTTAAACCAGGCCAGATAGTTTAATAATGTGTGTGTGGTGATGTGGTGGGGCTTAGAATTAGCATATAGGAGTTACCTGGGAGAGGGGGAGACAGGGAAATATGGAGTTTTGGGTATTGAACTACTTGAGAATTCATGATCTCTGCCCCTGTTCTCTGAGCTCTCTCCACACCTCTGAGCTGGCAATAAGTTAGATCAGTGGGTCTCAACATATATTACATATTGGACTCATTTGAACAAATTTTAAAAATAAGTCTGGAGAACGGAGCAATAGTACAGCAGGTAGGGAGTTTTCTTTGCATGCAGCTGACCCGGGTTTGATTCCCAGCATCCCACATGGTCACCCGAGCACCACCAGAAGTAATTCCTGAGTATATGAACCAGGAGTAACCCCTGTGCTTTGCTGGGTGTGACCCCCCCCCAAAAAAAAGTCTGACTGGGAGAAGTAGCTCAATGGGCTTAGTGAAAGCTTTGTAAATAGCAGTATATGGTGTAATTTCAGTCAACACATTTCCCCCGAACACCACTGGAGGTGATCCCTGAGTGAGCATCACTGGTTGTGGCCTTCTCCCATGTACAAAAAAATAAACAAACAAACATAACCAACTGACTTCCTCTGTGTCCAATCATTATCATTCTCATAGATTATGCTGATGTAATTGTCATGTGTGGTCTGACCCTCAACTCTGTAATATTGGTAATACTAGAAAGACAGGATGGTCAGAGAGATAGTACGGTGGATAAGGTGTTTGCTTGCAAGTAGCTGATCTGGGTTTGATCCCGGTATCCCATATGATCCCATGAACTCCACCAACCCTGCTGGGAGTGGGATCCCTTAGCAGAGAGCCATTAGTAAGTTCTCACTGAAAGGCATTAAAATTTTTTAAATTCTTTAAATGCTTCAATTTAGAAGATTTGAAAAGTCCTGATTCCTCAAATAACATATATATAAGCAGTATTGCTGTCTTCACATCATTGTCACCGTCACTGTCACTCTCCTCCCATTGTTCATCCATTTACTCAAGCGGGCACCAGTAACATCTCCATTGCGAGACTTGTTGTTACTGTTTTTGGCATATTGAATACGCACGGGGAGTTTGCCAGCTCTGCTGTGCAGGCGGGATACTCTAAGTAGCTTTCCCGGGCTCTCCGAGAGGGTTGGAGGAATCGAACCCAGATTGGATGTGTGGAAGGCAAACACCCTACCCCCTGTGCTATCGCTCCAGCATCATTAAAATTTATTTTCAAAGAACACTTGAGTGTTGCTGCTAGTTTCTTATCTACAAAGTAGACTCAACATCATTCCCAATAAGTGGAAAACATATATTTATGAAATAAGTTTTGATGGCTATGAGTTACTACCCAGTGTTAGACTCTGAGTGATAATACTAGTAAATGATGAGTATCTGTTGTCAACAGTTCAGGGGTGCAGCCCAAGGTCATTAAACTGACCTTAAAAACAAACAAACACAATAAAACAACTCCTCAAATCTATGATCCTGTCATTTTTACTTTAAGATCTCGGGTAACAAGAAAACTTCTTGGCAAAACCCTTCTTTCTCTTTGTAGTAAATGTACCTGAATTTCTTTTAAACGTTTTTATTGAATCACTAAGAGATAGACTCTTACAAACATGTTTATGATTGGATTTCAGCCATACAGTGTTCTGACATCCATCTCTACACTTGTGTACATTTCCCAGCACCAGTGTCCCCAGGTTTCCTCACATCATCCCCCACCCCCATCCCCTGCCGCCTCTCTGGCGGGTACTTCTTTCTCTCTCTCTCTCTCTCTCTCTCTCTCTCTCTCTCTCTCTCTCTCTCTCTGTCTCTCTCTCCTTTCAAGCATTGTGCACCTTAATTGTTTATAGCGTTAAAACCTCTATAAGGCTTCTTTAAGATTCCCTAAGGTTTCTAAATTAAGATTTAGCAACCCTCAGTCATGGAGTCATATGCTCACAAAAACTGATACAATCAGAGAAGGTCAGGGTGTTCTATTTTGCAGTTGAATTTCAAAATGAACTGGATAATTTTATGACCAGCTATAAAGCTAGTAGTTATGAGAGCTAAAATAAAAAAGCTAATCGGCTCTCATGTTTCAGGATATAAACTTGTCACCATGAGCATTAACAAGATTTTTTTCTTCCTGAAATGAAAATGAATATGTGACAATGTTACAGAAAATTTTCCCCTTTAATATATCTGTTCTACATATGTGTTACTGAAAAAATCAATCCACTGTGCATTTATTAAATCTCTATTGTTCACAAAGCATTATCCTGGGAATATTTCTGTAGTTATGTGTCACTTGCAAAATAGAGTAATGCTTACTCTGGTGCAGAGGGAAGTATGTGTAACTAGAGTCCATGTTAATGACTCGAGGGCATGAAAGAGTAATGCCTTCATCAGGAGTTCATGGTGCAAAGAGACACCTCCTATTTATTGGGGCAACTGTAGAAATTATCTGAATAGAGGTTTATATTTTGCAAATGTTAAAATTCTTTTCTAAAATCTAGGTGAAGTATATTCACTTAATCTTAAAGGCTAGGAAGAAATTTAAAAGTAAAACCATATTAGAAAAAGCCAAGTTTGTCATAACAGTATAATATGTTCCTCTCCCTGACCTTTTCAGGTGGAGGGGCACACTCAGGCATTACTCCTGGTTCCATTCTCAGGATCACTTTAGGCAGTGCTCAGGGGAACATATGTAATCAGGCATTGAACACAGATCAGCTACATAGAAGGCAACCCCTTCCTGCTTTTATATCTTTCCATTTATGAATTTATTAACTCAGCACACTTTAAATATAAAATAGAAAATCTCTCTTTAGGGGGTTTATGAAAACCTACTATTTTCTCATAGGTAAATATGTCTCAGTGGAAACTTTGTTATATTTAGGGCAAAGCTTTCACAATTCTAAATGGAAATTGACCCAGAAAACGAGAAAAGGAAGAGGAAAAGCAATGCACGGAGACTTGGAGCACAAGAAGGAGAGGGTAATTGAAGCATGACAAGGTCAAAATCTACATGCAAGAGACTGGAGAGGTGATATAGCAGCTAAGCTGCTTGCCTTTGCAAAAGCCTGAAACTTGATATTCCTTAAGGATCCATGTGCCAAGCAGGAGTAATCTGGGATTTCAGGAGTGTGTATGTATATGTAAGTACATATATATACATATATGTGTGTGTGATAGCATGTATATTATTGGATGCTAAAGTGGACTTTATTGATGATAATTTATCACTATGAATGGCAAGGAATGCTTTGTGACTGGTGAATCTTAAACTTATAAACAAAAAACTTATACAAAGCAGAATGGAATGGATTCCATAAAATAAAGGAGCAAATAATTAGCTGTAGAATTCTAGAAAAAACCATAATTTAGAATGGATGGGCAAATGAAGCATCCAGAGAATATAGAATTTTTTATTTTTTATTGTTTATTAATGAAACACCATGAGGTACAGTAGTAGACTTACAAATTTTTGTGCTTGGGTTTCAGTTATACAATGATCAAGTGCCCATCCCTCTACCAGTGCCCATTTTCCACCACTACGGGTCCCAGTATCTCTCCCACCCACCCCCCATCTTCCCCATCCCACCCTGCCTCTGTGGCAGGGCATTTCCTTTTGTTCTCTCTCTCTCCTTTTGGGTGTTGTGGTTTGCAAAAGAGGCATTGAGTGGCAATCATGTTTGGTCTATAGTCTACTTTCAGCATGCTTCTCCCATCCTGGGAGGATTCTCCCAACAACCTTTATTTGGTGCTCCCTTCTCTCTAATTGAGCTCCCTTTCCCCCTAGCATGTGTGGCTGGCCTCCAAGCCATGGAACAAAATCCCTGGTACTAATCTCGGCCACTCTTGGGTGTTAGTCTCCTATTTTGTTACTTTATGCTCCTCAGATGAATGCAATCTTTCTATGTCTATCCCTGTATCATGTTAAGAGAATATAGAATTTTGACAGGAATTTAAAGAATAGGATCTCAAATATGGCAGTAGGTATTACAGTGTGGAACATGCCAGCAAAGCTGATCACACAGATGATAAAACAAAATGGGTTAACAATTCTTGTTTTTCAGAAAAAGAGTAATGCTACAATGAAAATAAACTGCAGTGCTTTATATTGGAATATATGAGACTGGAAACAATTTTGGATATGTAATTTCTTCTGTATAAAATAGAGAATCTTTAAACAAAAGCTGAACATGAGATGGAGGTTTTTGAGATAAATCTGTAAGCATTGTGGTGGATGACATTGACAGGCAAGAGAACAGAAACACTCCTTCTCCTTCCAGGAAAAAGTATTCCTCTTTTTTGTCATAGAGAAAAAGCTCATGAGAAGGGTTTTACTTACACATTCACTCATTTATTCCAGGAAACCCTCTTGATTGTCAGATCTGGGTTGGAAATTTAAACTTTTAATTATTAAGTTTGTCAGTTTCTGTCTTAATCTGGTAAGAACTGATATCATGTCTGCCTTTGTTTCCAGTCACCATTTTCTTACTCATTCTTCTCATTTAATCCACATTAAATAATTTAAAAATATGTGACTCCTTTCAAAATATCAATAAATCACATAGAAAAGATAGAAACTATTTTCAAAATGATTAGATATTTGTGAAATATGAGGTGGTAAAGATTTCAAGTCCTTCCCACATCGTATGCTTCAAGACTGTGTTTCTTAGGCTAACTGAATAGTCACTTTGCTATTCTTTCACACATTCTCATTTTTCTTCTTTCACCTGGATTTTTCACATGGAATCACTTCACTATATTAACATTTTAATAGAGGTTTTGAATATTGCTAATTAAGTTTATAAACATGGAAGTTATGCTAACACCTGAAATATATAGATATAAGTAAAAATTCTGGTTCCAACTCCATTAAGTCTAACATTCCCTTTGGCATGTATATTTTTTCACAGATCTGATATGAAATTATCCAAAGTTTGAATGTTTAGATTTGATACAGTATCCAAAAACGTAGTCATTGTAATCAAGAAATATGTCTAAAAAAGTGGGAACTAATCATTGCCTAGAATAAAATGATAGAATTCTATGAAGGTCTGTAACATTGGCGATATTGTGATAGAAAAACCCAACGGTTTTCTTTCTATAAAACATAGAATGGCAAATTCTAGCCAGTTCTACAAAGTCATGGTGATTGGTCTAGAAATTAGATCTTTTTTGTACAGATATCCTTTTTGGAGAAGTTGTACATTTTAGACTACGCACTAATGTGTTTCAGTAAGTTTATCATAATAAAAATTAATTGCTTAAAAGTAAAAATCTAAGTCTCCTTTAAAAATAAAGTAGCAATTGGAAAACTTCAGCCTACTTTAGTAGCCAAATTATAAAATTATTTGAAAATTGTAATAAAGAAATTTCTAAACCTCCAATTCAAAACTAAAATAATCAAATTCTTGATTTAGAATGGAATTATTATAATTTTTCATATTCTCAGTATATTAATGTAAGATAATTTTATATTCAGATTATTTCTGTCTTGTGTACCCAGCCACTTGGCAATCTAGCCATTGAATATGCACCTGCTTCTCAGAATGGCAAGGCAACAATTTACTCTGAAGAATCAGTTGTTGAATGGCTAATTGGCTACAGGTGCAATGAATTAACCATCTGCCTTAGAGATCAACTCAGTGAAAATAAGGAAAATCCCTTTCCCCTCTGTTACACTGGGAGCATATCAGTGAAAATTGATTCCTGAAATTTTGGGGGTGTTTGGTGAGCAGTGAGGTGGCTAGCAAGAAAATAAGTTTAGTGGTTAACCAGAATAATACATAAAATTGTGTAAGACTCTTATTAAATTCATCAATGATAAAATTGTATATGTAGAATATAGGTAGAAAATATTGCATACAGTCTATAGGTTTATTTTCCACAGTACGTATATATATACATATATATATATATTTTTATTTGAATCACCGCGAGATACAAAATTACAAAGTTGTTCATGATTGGGTTTAAGTCAGTGTATTTTATGCAATCTTTATTTTTGTTTTTATAGCTGCTTTATCTTAGTTAATATCTATTTTTTAAATTATTCTAAGTTTTTTACTTATGTCATCACAATATGTTGATATGTTACAATATTTGCAATAAAACCTTCTACTTAATCAGAATTCATTCTGATTGCTGAGCAAAGAGCCAGAACATTTCTAAATGAGCAGCTATGATCTTGCTTTCCTCTGGATAGTCATACAATCTCTTCACTCCAAAAAGGTGGAAAACATAACTTTTGTTAGTTGGAAAATGGTACAATGGGAACCTAAATTAGTATTTAGAATAGAATGAATTTTCTACAATTTTTACCTACAGCCCTCCACAATTTCTGGTGTCTCCTCCTTAAAATTAACTATGGCCTAAATAAAATTTATGATACACTCTTTGGGAGAAAACAGAGTATGAATATACTCACTTAAATTTTATTATAGTATATTGTCACTGGGCTGGAGCGATAGCACAGTGATAGGGCATATGCCTTGCGTACATCCAGCCCGGCCCAGCCAGGTTTGATTCCTCTGCCCTTCTCGTAGAGACCAGCAAGCTACCCAGAATATCTCATTCACACGGCAAAGCCTGGCAAGCTACCCGTGATGTATTCAATATGCCAAACACAGTAACAACAAGTCTCACGATGGAGACGTTACTAGGCCCACGCGAGCAAATTGATGAACAACGGGAGGACCGTGACAGTGACCGTGACATTGTCATTATTTCATTTTATTATTTTATTAGTTTCTTATTGCGTCTAGATTATCAGCTAAATTTTATCTAAAGTATATATCATGGAAAAGAACAGAAAAGCTACATTCCAATCCAAGAACATATGTTGAATTTAGTGCTTTGCATGGTCTCAGGAATCTTCTGTAAGTCGTATAACACATCTCCCAAGGAAGAGTACTGTATACAATTTTCACTTGTACATCTTTCAGTGGAAAAATTATAAAAGTTATTAAATATATTCTCGCTTATTTGCTCATGTATGCATAAAAATTTATGCAGACATAAATTTTGTATTTATGAAGGGTTGAGTTTCCCTTCCCCCTCCCCCCGAGCAGAGCCCCAGCAGCTGAAGACCTTCAGACCCCAGCCATAGCTATGCTTAAAACCACTCTCCACATGCTCGGATGAGCCTCACGAATGAAGGAACTGGCAGAGGAACCCAGGTGTGCGGGTCCCGGGGCTGAGATCTCCAAGCCTGCTGGGATCCGGACTGGGTCTCCTCCACCCAGATTCCCCAACTTCCAGTTGGTAGGTGTTACACCCACCAACTGCCCCCGGTGCTGTGTAATTCCATCAATGGCCAAGATCCACAGACTATAAAACCAGGCTCCAGTAAGCATGCACCTGCTTTTGTGCCCTCGAAACCTATTATTGTTAGTTCTCACTCTCAGAGAACCGGACAGGCTACTAAGAGTATCCTGCCCACGCGGCAGAGTCTGGCAAGCTCCCCGTGGCGTATTCAATATGCCAAAACCCAGGAACAATGATGGGTCTCATTCCCCTGACCCTGAAAGAGCCTCCAATGTGGCACTTGCTAAAATCTTAGAGCTAGGACGAATGGAGACGTGACTGGTGCCTGCTTGAGGAAATCAATGAACAACAAGATGACAGTGATACAGTAATACAGTGATGCATAAAAATGCTTAGATTGATTTTCTCTCTTAAAAAAGGTCCTTCAAAAATGAATTAATTAAAGAAATTAAAAAGTCCTTCACTGTATATTTTATTTTCCCTTTATTCCTATTTTTGATATTTATTTAAAGTAGATTGATTTACACTCAAATGAAAATCTAAGATATGATACAAAAAATCAGTATTGCTCTAATAGATACAGATATTAACCATGCATATCTAATTTTTGTTGTTTTCTGTAATCTTTAGCATTCTCAATCTTTTCCAATCATATATTGTCCTTGCTAGGTAACTAAAACATAGCAATGACATTTGGTGTATCTAGAGACAGTTCTCTGTTACTTATAAATAAACAAATCGAAAACTAAATTCACTTGGAGGTTAATCTAGTTTTATGCCTTTGTTAAAACATGATTTTTTTTTTTTTGGCTGTGATCAGGGTTTACTCTTGTAATCTACATTCAGGCATCACTCTTGGAGGTGATCAGGGGATCAAATGGTATGCCTGGATTGAACCTGGCTCGAAGACATCTAAGGCAAATGCCCTACCTATGATACTATAGCTCTGGTCCCATGAACAGCATTATTTAGTTTAATGTTATAGTGTAATTCCAACAACAGCCAAGACTCAAAGACTATAAAAAACAAGCTCCCGGAAGAGAACAGTGCAATCTCCTGCCCTCGCACCTGGCTGTCCTCGCCGCCAGGGGTCCTTGGAGGGGAGCGGGTTGAGCTTTCCTCCCTGCCCTGACCAGGGCTCCGGAAGCCGAAGACCTCCAGGACCAGCCACCACCATGCTGAGACCACTCTCCGCACACCTGAAGGTACCGGCAGAGGAACAAAGGCAAGCGGGACCCGGGGCTGAGATTTCCAAGCCTACTTGGATCGGGGCTGAGCATCCTCCACCCAGATCCTCTGAATTCCAGTAGGTGGAGATCACACCCACCAACTGGCCTTCTGGCGTCATGTAATCCCATCAACGGCCAAGACTCAGAGACTATAAAAACCAGTTCCCGGAACCACGTGACATCTTATTAAGACATCTTATTATCTCATTCCTACTTTGGACAAACTGGCAGGCTACCGAATGTAATCTGCCCACATGGCAGAGTCTGACAAACTCCCCGTGGCGTACCCAATATGCCAAATACCAGTAACAATGATGGATCTCATTCTCCTAAAGAGCCTTGAATATAGCACTTTCTTAAAAATCTCAGGACTAGGATGAAGGAGACGTTACTGGGGCCTGCTCGAGGCAATCGACAAATAACAAGATGGTCGTGATTCGTGATTCGTGAATGTTATAGAGATATTTGAGGTGGCTAGAACTTTAATTACTCTTAGGAAACAGTCATACAGCTTTTGGAAATTCTAAGAAAAAGGTAGATCATGAATTTGAAGAAGTTTGGAACAAAAAATGGTGCTGATTATAGCCTTTACTACTTAGTAGGAAAAATTTAATAATAACATATTACTTGTTCCTCAGTTAAATTTTTATGACTCATTTATTCATTTAATATGCTATATTTACCATTTTATCTTATGTTGTTTGTTTTTGAGCCATACTTAGCAGTGTTTGGTGGCTACTCTGGTCTCAGAGTTTGAGAAGTGGCAAGATGGACAGAGACACAAACATGATAATGCAAAAGCAGTAGGAGTTTTATTCCCGTATACTAGGGTCTCCTGCCCCCGTGCCTGGCTGTCCTCACTGGGACCCCTTGGAGGGAGGCGGGTTGAGTTTCCCTCCCCCGCCCCAAGTAGAGCCAGAGCAGCCGAAGACCTCCAGAACTAGCCACAGCCATGCTGAGACCACTCTCCACAGGCCCGGACAAGACTCATGCATGAAGGAACTGGCAGAGGAACCCAGGTATGCGGGTCCCGGGGCTGAGATCTCCAAGCCTGTTCGGATTGGGACTGGGCCTTCTCCATCCAGATCCCCCGTCTTCCAGTAGGCAGGCGACACACTCACCAGCTGACGCCAGAGCCAGTTTGGTCCCATCAACGGCCAAGACACAGAGACTATAAAACCCAGCGTCCGGAAGCACATGCCACATTTGCGGCCGTGCAACATCTTATTATCTCATTTTTCTTTTGGAGAACCTGGCAGGCTACCGAAAGTATCTTGTCCGCACAGTAGAGTCTGGCAAACTTCCCGTGTCGTACTCAATATGCCAAATACCAGTAACAATGATGGGTCTCAATCTCCTAGCCCTGAAAGAGCATTGTATATGGCTCTTTTAAAATCTCAGGGCTAGGAAGAAGGAGACGTTACTGGTACCTGCTCAAGGCAATCCACGAACAACAGGATGATCATGATCGTGATACTGGGGTCAACTATCTCACCCAGAGTGGTCTCTTAATAGCGACCCTGACTTCAGGCAGCAAGCAGTTTATATAGGGTTTGGTTTCAAAAGCAGTACATGCCTTACTGTTTCAGAAAAATCTTACATAGTTACTAAACAGTGGAATCAAAGAGATGTGCCCGGAGCCGGAGGTTCTTCTTCCTCTTAGCTATTTCTTCGACGTTCTTGAAGGCATTCCAAGCTGCTCTCTTCCTCCTGCGCAGCTTGGGTGCCAGGTCATTTGTCATGTTGACTTCTCGACCTAGGTATATATAACTGTCACATTCGGAGATGGTCATTCCATTAAGAGTGATTGGAGCATCGGGAATGAGACTGTTTCTTTATAAACACTGTCTTTGTAAGATTCAGCTGTAGTCCAACCTTTCCACACTCATGGTAGAAGTCGGCCAGCATTTGTGCCTCTTGGCTAATGTTTGGTGTGATTAAAACAATGTCATTAGCAAAGCGGCGGTGGTGTAGTTGCCGACTATCTATCTTCACTCCCATTCCTTCCCGTTCTAGTCATTGCATGATGTTCTCGAGGGTGGCACTGAAGAGTTTCAGTGAAATCGTGTCGCCCTGCCGAACCCCTCTCTTGACATCAATGATTACTTCTTTGTAGAATGGTGAGATCCTGGTAGTGAATCTGTAATACAGCTCACGGAGGATTCTGATGTATTGAGTTTGAATCCCCTGATTGGCTTGGGCTTCCATGACCACTTCCGTGTCAACAGAATCAAAGGCCTTCTTTAAATCAATGAACTTTAGACAGAGCGGCATCTAGAGCTCCCAAGAAACCTCAATGAGCTTGGTTATCGTGTGGATATGGTCGATGGTGCTGAATCCTTTGCGGAACCCAGCTTGCTCGCATGGTTGTCCTTCATCTAGTGTTCTGCCAATCCTATTCAGGATGACTCGAGTGAACAGCTTGTAGATGACAGACAATGGGCAGATCGGGCAATAGTTGCCAATGTCATGGATGTCTCCCTTCTTCTACTCCCTTCTTTGATTCCGCTGTTCTTCCTGCATTAACATATGCCTCAGAGACCTGGGCCCTACGCAAACAGGATGAGAACGCGATTCGGATCTCCCAAAGAGGAATCCAAAGAGCTATGCTTGGAATATCAAGTTTCACTCAAATGAGAGAAAGAATCCGGAGTTCTGATGTCCGTCGATGATCAAGAGTCAGGGATGCTGTCTTGTTTGCCAAGGTGTCAAAAATCAGATGGGCTGGTCATGTAATGAGATTTAGAGACGACCGCTGGACTAGAGCCATTACCGACTGGATTCCACAGGACATCAAAAGACCGCGTGGCCGCCCACCTACCAGATGGTCAGATTTCTTCAAGATACTGAACGATCGGTTTGAGGCTCTTCGTGTTCCTAGAATGAACAGACGTCATTGGGCTACACTAGCATGCGACAGGGACAAATGGAGACATTACTGGCACCCGCTCGAACAAATCGACAATTAACGGGAAGTCAAGTGATCAAGTGAAGTGAAGTTACTAAACAAAGGTGTTTGGGCAAGTGTCTAGGGTATCTGTTGAACTCTAGTAGACTTATATTTGCCAGGTACATTCTATATTGTTTCTGGCACATTGTGATTGATTCAGCCCACTTGCCCACTTGCTGGGCCCAGGAACTTTCCAGGGGGTTCAGGTTGGCTAGTTATACATGGTTTCATTGCTGGGAAACTAAGACTGTTTCAGTTCCAAGAACTGAACCTGACCTGAGGCCTAGCTCATTTTGCTGATTTCTGCGGCCTGTCATGGTGTTGGTTTTGCCCTTCCAATTGAATGGATCATGCAAGGAGAGGAACAGAACCCAAGCCTCCTATATTTAAAAATAACAGCAGCAACAACAACAACAACAACAACAACAAACCCTTATTAGCCACCAATTTGGCTTTCTTTCCCACCTTTCAATATTGTTATAAGTGTAGAGTTCAGTAGTATTAAGCACACTCACATACTTATTTAACCATTGCTTCCCTTAATATGATGCATTTATCTTCAAATCTTTTTCATTCTCCTGAATTTAAACTTTGCACTCTATTTAATAACTCTCCATCCTTCCTGACAAGCACCATTTATGAGACATTATGTCTCCATGAATCTGACGATGATTTAAGTCCCTTTTAAGACTAAAAATAATCTACTTTAGACATTACCACACATTATTTACCCATTTATTCTTTGACAGGAATTTGTGAATTTTCTACGTTTTAATGAGTTTTATTTAAATTTTAGTATTTAAATTATTTTTATAATATATGTATTGGTAAAAACTTCCCGGATGAGTTAAACATATCTTTTGCCCTAACTTACATAAACAAAAAGTACAGTGTTTTCTCCTTGGAACTTTGCTTCTTTGAGCTCCCAATAATCTTAAATTCCACTACCTAGGACTTTCAATCTCTTAGACAGTTGATTATGCCAAATGTTTAGCACAAGGCCAATATCAGGCTCCAGGCTATTGATGATTTCATTAAATCTTTCCCAATCTGTTTACTTACACAATTTCAACTGGGGGAAAATGCATTGAAATGAAACATCTCATTTCCAGTACTATCCCCAGGCAAAAAGAGACAATGATACATTCCCCCAATTTAGACTAGATGAAAGTAGCCACATTTTCAAATAGAGAGGTCACCTTGTGAGTTTAAAACCAAATTAACCAGAAAAGAGACATTTTTTCCCTGTATATCTGTGCACAGCTTTGTGATGAAACTCGGATGAATCTGAGTCAGAGAACAACAGCGTTCAAAGAAACTTCAAAACTGGGAAATGAGCTCAAACAGTCTTTGAGTTTGCTCCTCTATTGTCTCCTGTAGCGGTGGTCTGTGGCACTCAGTCAGGTGGAGAAGTGTCTCACTGAGTTATCCTGATTGTTTATTGATCCACCTTTTCCTTCTTTTGTTCTTTTGCCACAACTTAAAAGGAAAGCAGTCAAGCAAGGTTTCACTTCCACACCCGCCCCACCCAAAGGATTTCAGAGCACAGAGGCAATTTGTCCCAGCTAAGAAACAGTGAAGAAAATGTTTTAACTTAAAGAATAACTTTTTTATTTTTCTAATGGTTAGTGTCAGTCTCATAAATTCACGAAGCTGATGGTTGAATGGATGAAGTAAACCTTAGTGTTTGTCTACACGGCTCCAGGCATTTTACTTACTGTGTTCCAGTTAAAGACATTACATTGTTAACGGCTATTAACATTTTATAAGAAGTTTTACAAGAATAAATTATATTTTGCACCTATTTTATAATGAGCATTTCTACAAAAAGTTCAAGTGTTTAGATTATATTTCAATTTATACTTGCTAAATTCCTTCCACACCCTTCTCTTCTCCTTAACATACTGATCAGATTTTCAGTTGTCTAAGTCAGATTTACCTGGTTGATTTTCATTCTCTGTGTTCTCCATGTCTGCTTATGGTTTTATGCAAGAAGAGTCATTTTCTATTTATTATGCATAGTTTTATTAATATTTTTACTATGCAGATTTCTTATAGTTAACAGCATGTTCTTTTATAAAATCTCTTTGGAAATATTTATGCCCTGGGACATTATTTTTTGAATTGTTACATGTAAATCACTTATACTGCAACTCTTTATGGGAGAAACATATGCTGAATTTTAATAGTGTTTTAGTTTGCAGTTCAAAAATTGTAAGTGCGTGCATACAAAATTATGAAAGAGTTAATGAAATGTTTCTCTCAATTGTAAGCTGGTTGCATGAAATTTTGTCTATACCTTTCAAAGATGTGCATTTATAACTTTTAAGGAAAGAGTATTTAATTGACAAGTAAATATAATAATAATGTTCCCAAATGGTAAGGATGTAGAGAGTATAGAGTTTGAAGTTTTGAGAAAAATTATTTTATTTATCATATAACTCCAGTAAACATCAGAATTAAATAGTGATGGTGGAGTGATCCAGAGAAGGCATCTACACCTCACCCTTTAAGACTCAGAGTCATTAGGAATTATTAATGCCCATTTTACATTTTAAATAAGCAATCTAGATGGATTTGATATTGCTGACTATCTGAAGACATTTTGTATACGAAAATTTTGAAGAGATAAAATCAATGTTCTTATCTGCTATTGTATTTCTGTGATATTTTAGCTTTAAAAATCATTTTAAAGGGATTGATAGGTCATGAATTAAGATGCTTTCCTTGCTTGTGACCAACCACAATTCCATCATGGGCACTGCATACTGCATATTATTACCTGACACAAGGAAAAGTAAATCCTAAGTACAGATCCATGAAGAAGACCTGAGCACTTCCAGGTGTGGCGACCAAACAAAAGCAAACACAGAATCATTGTGTACAAAGGAACATGCTGGTTGATTTTTAATGACACCTCATTTTAAGGGTAGCTACCAGGTATATAATATTATGACAAAAGGTTATTGTAACTGAAAAAAGTAGTATTTGTAAGAAACATGCAATTTTTATTGTGAAAGTTTAATATAATCCTTTAATGTTTGGGGCAAAAGAGATCATTATCTATTTATATTTGCATAGTTTTTATGATAAGCCACTAATATCATTGGCAGCATGCCAAACATCTAGTGTACCTTGGTGACAGGCCTTTGAAGATAAAGCATGTCTTTATTGGAGTATGTAAAATAAGTATATGAACTTAGATGATTCATAATATTATGTACCTTAATTTAGATTGAACTTAAAGTGTCATATTTCATAATACTTTTATAGTCTCATTTCTTTAATGTATACTTAATGTTTGTAAAGCATTATTTATCAAATTGATTCACAAAACAGGATTGCATTTTGGAATAAACATCTTGCTTTTAATTACATTTTCAATATCAGATGGGGGGGTCGAGCAATAATACAGTCGGTAGGGCATTTATCTTGCATTCAGCCAATGTGGGTTCCATCCTTGTCATCCCATATAGTCCCTGAGCACTGCCAGGAGTAATTCCTGAGTGCAGAGCCAGAAAATAACCCCTGATCATAACCGGGTGTGACACCCCCCAAATAAAAGGCAATATCAGATAGGGTATTGATAGAATTTTTAAAAGTCTCTAGCAAATAAACCACACAAATATGAAAACTTTCTATTAACTTAAAAAGTAGATAATTTTTTTAAAAAATATGCAGTTTCACCTGAGCTTTTTCTTTTGCTTTAAAAAGAAAAGAATATCTTTGTTTTCTGTTAAGTTATAACTTATTTTTTTCAGTACTTTATATCATGTGACATAATGCTTTACATAACATAATTTTCATAACAAGTTCTTCTAACCAGAGATCCTGAAGAGCAGTTGGCGCAGACAAGGTCAGACCTGAACACCTGAAGAACCTACCATCAGTACTCATGAATACACTGGCTAGGCTCTTCACACACTACCTGTCTGAATGCAAGACAAAAATAAAGTAACTATACTTTATTTTTTTTAATTACAGTGGACAGGATGATCCTGTTAAGTTATAAATAATATCATATAATCCCTCTAATCAACACTGTTCAATTGCTTACCTTTTCTATCATAGAAGAATCCAAAGTTTTTAGCATGACCTAAAGCACTTCATAATCGGACCCCCATTACCTCTGTGATATGCCTAAAAATCTTTTTACCCTGTCACATATTATTCTGGTTTACTCACTCTTTCTAGTCTTAGATATACCATCAGAGATATGCCACTAAGAGACATGTTAACAGCATATCTGAAATTATACCCAAATATGTCATTATCTATCCCTATTACTCTAGAATACACCATATTATTAAGCTTTAAAAAATTGTTTTTTTTTAAATTTATTCTTTTCCAATTTTCCTCTTACACATTATATAAGCACTGTGGTTTACAAAGTTGATCATGATGTTTTGGTAAAGGCATTCAATCTTCCAACACCAATCCCATCACCATTAAACCTTCCCCCAACATTGTCTCCAGTTTTTCTAAACACCCTTTAAGTCTACCACCATATTCAAATATTTATTTAATATTGTTTTTAATCAATAGTTTGTTAATAGAATAATCAAAAAACGTTTCCGTAGAAGAAAGTTAGTGAGACTGTTGAATCTCACCTTAGAGCCATTAAGTCCTTGAATATCCTTGTATAAGAGATGTTGTTACAGGTTAAAACTTCCGTTTTTGTGACTTGTTAATTGAGTTTGCTTGTTTTCTAAGTTATATCCCATCTAGTGTGCTCTATTTGTTTATCGATGTTGTAGAGTTTGAGATGTTACATGACAGCATTTGCAGTTATATGTTCCAGAAAGTCCAATATATTTATGGGGTGATACAGGCAGCTTTGAGTGTATGTGTGACTGTTGCAGCTTCCAGAAGTACAGGGAGATGGGTGATGTACACATCACAACTCCGTGAAAGCCTGGGGGTTTCATTCAAAAAACCCACATGCCTGAGTTTTTCAGTAGATTAATTTCTGGGTGTTTAGTCATGAGCAATAGGGTCTCCTGGGAGCATAGAACTGATCGTGTACTGTGGGAGTTTTAGGCTGCCAGGGGTCCATTTTGGTGAACACTGGGCTGACCTGCTTCCCACTGAGGTGCCCCAGATGATGTAGTTAGCTCAGGTGTCCAAAAGAATCTTCAGCACCTCGATCTCTTTGAAGATGAGTCTCTGCTTTAAAAAAATCTTATGTTTTGCTTTTTATTTCCAAGTGGATTACATAGTCCTAGAAAATTAAAAATTGCCTAATTATGCCAAAATAAAAATACTGAGTGTGAATAGAACAATCATGAGTTTTATCAAAGACCTGAGAAAGAAAAAAGGGAAAAATAAGTCCATAGAACAGGTTTGAAAGGACACTATGTGTGGGGAGAGATAAAGGTTTTTCGTTTTTTGTTTTTTTTTTTTTTGCTACACTTTTTAGACAATCTTTTTTAGCTGTAGGGTTACATATTTACTGAATAAGTAATATTTCAATATAACTTTATATTAATATTTAATGTGAGAGTATTTTGAGCTATTTGAATATCTAAGCATTTTAATTAGAACAGTATCATACTATTGGTTGTTTATTTAAAACCTTAATTAATTCTTACTTATCGGTAAAAATATTGCATTCATTTATATTAATATTTGTTCCTTTAACAGTGGTTTTATGTGTAAGCACAAATAAAGGGCGGTAGCAGCTATCTATTTCTCCTGTTGCCCATGTTTGGTAGTCTCTTGCCACTTCCTCCACTCCAGGGAGGTTGATGGCAATGGGCAGGCGAAGGAAGGAAATGATGGCCAGGCTGGTTGGTCTTAATTGCAGTTTTTTCCATTCCCATCTACTTTCTCATCTGATTCTCCTCTTGCTTATTCTTCCCCCATGCTATTTCATTATTCTCGTTGATCCCCATTCATTCTCGTGCCTCCCTCATTCTTTTTCTCCTTCTGGCTCTAAAATCTGGATTTCCCAGCACACTCTTACGGTTTAGTTAAATCCCAAAGCAAGAGCTGAGGTAACAATTACATATAGGTGTGGTCACAATCAATAGAGTTAAAGTTCTTTCCCTCAGGGGATGCTTCTAGGACATTCCCTCAGCAGGATGATTCACCCAAGAGTTGAATCCAGTGGGTGTGTTTCTTCTCTCCTTGTTCAACAAACATATAATGATTAATAATATTAATAATTTTGTATGGACACAGTACCATAAGGTACTCAATGGATGCATCCGATGCCAGTGTACGTCCATTGAAAATACGGACAGTCATTTTTGTCCTTCTTCGTTTTGGCAGCCTAATTCGGCATTGAGATTTTATCAGACTCTCCTTCCTCTGTCTCCTTCCTCTGTATTAATGCTGCCGTATTGGTGGCTCTTTCAGGGTAGGGGAATGAGACCCTTTGTTTTTACTGGTTTTGGCATATCAAATATCCCACGGATAGCTTGCCAGGCTCTGCCATGTGGGTGGAACACTCTCAGTAGCTTGCCAGGCTCTCCGAGAGGGACAGAGGCAGCCTCTAATCGTCCTTGCAGGTGTTCCCATGGTTCAAACCATATTTGAACCCCATCAAATATGGTGCAGTAATTGTTTGATAATCTGTCACAAGGCCACTTTGCGGCCGCGTGGTCCGAAAAACATCCTGTAGCATGGTGTCAGCTGGGTAGTGGAGGTAGTGGAGGTGAGGGAGGTCTGGGACAACATCAAGAGATCAAGTATGACATCATTGGTCTGACCAAGACTAGAAGATATCAATCACATCATGACGTTTTTGACACTGGAGAAGAACTGTTCTTTGGGACATGTGACAAAAGAGGTGTTGGTGGTGTTGGTGTCCTTGTCAACATGAACTTGGCCATAAACGTTGATTCATTCAAATGCCTAACAACACAGATCGAATGATTACACTGGAATAAATGTTGCTCAATGCTGGCAATTTCTATCTTCGTTGTCTATGTACCAACATCCAATCATGAGGAGAAATTGAGAAGTTCTATATGGTACTGGAGAAGTTCTAAAAAGAAGACCACATTTTCTACAAGATCATTGTCAGTGATTTTAATGCCAAGATAGGACAGAGAAGATCAGCTGAAGAACTCCACATCAGGACCCATGGCCTAAAATGGAACAAACAGGGTGATAGACTGTCTGAGTTCAACATGTCTACCAAGACCATCCATGGTAACTCACAGTTCCAGAATGCCGAGTCTAAATGTTGGACATGGGAGTCTCCAGGTGGACGGTTGCATAATGAAATTGACCACATCATATTCAATTGATAGTTTTGCCTGACCGATGTTGCTGTTGTCCCAAAATTCCAAACAGGATCGGACCGCCGACTCCTTCGTGCAATATTCTACTTCACGGAGCAGGAAGAAAGGGCTTCAAAGTTTAAGAAGAGAACTCCCAGAACAACCACCAACTGGAAGCTCTTTGGCACTATTGTGGCAACATGGGAAGATGCCGTCATTGATGACATTGATGAGGAATATGATCGAATGGTTCAGCACCTCCATAATTATGCGAAGAACGCTGAGAAAGATAGCCACAAAAATATGCTGTCTTTCAAAACTCTTGAGCTCATTCTCCAAAGTGACTTGGCGCAAGACTTAGGCAACCGCAAGCTAACATCCGAGCTCACAAAGCAGTGCAGAGAAGCGATAAAGGAAGACCTTAAACAGAGAAGAGCAGCAGGGCTGGCAGATGCGGCAGAAGCCAGGAAAAGCATTCTCAATGACTGCCTGTCCTTCGCCAACTACAAGACCAAGATGACTGCCCTAAGACATCCTGATGGAACTATCACATCTTCCAGAAGGTAATGGAGAAGATTATCCATGACTTCTACTCAAATCTCTTCAATAGCCACATCAACCTACCCAAATACCAATTTCTGCAGGATGGATTTGTCGTTCCCAAAGTTCTCCCTTCCAAAATCTGACACGCCATTTTATCGTTAAAAAAGCGAAAAGAACCTGACCCAGGCAAGGTCAGACTGAACACCTGAAGAACCTGCCGTCAGTATTCATCAAGGCACTGGCTTGGATCTTTGCACATTATCTTTCTGAATGAAAGGTTCTATCCCAATGGAAAAACAGCAGGACTGTACTACTGTACAAGAAGGGAGACATCCAAGATATTGGCAACTATCGCCCAATCTGCCTACTGTCTGTCATATACAAGCTGTTCACTCGAGTCATCCTGAATAGGATTGGCAGAACACTAGATGAAGGACAACCATGCGAGCAAGCTGATTTCCAAAAAACCATTCAGCACAATTGACCATACCCAAATGATAACCAAGCTCATTGAGGTTTCTCGGGAGTTCAAGATGGTGCTCTGTCTAATGTTCTTGATTTAAAGAAATCCTTTGATTCTGTTGAGTCGGAAGCAGTCATCGAAGCCCTAGCCAAACAGGGTGTTTAAACTCAATACATCAGGATCCTCCTAGAGCTGTATTGAGGATTCTAAATGAGTATCTCAGTATTCTGCAGGAAGGTGATCATTGATGTCAAGAGAGGGGTTCGTCAGGGTGATACCATTTCACCAAAACTCTTCAGTGCCACCCTTGAGAACGTCATGCGATGACTGGAATAGGAAGGAATGAGAGTGAAGATAGACCATTGGTGGCAACTAACCACCTCTGCTTCGCTGATGACATCATTCTAATAGCACCAAACATCAGCCAAATTTCACAAAAACTGGCTGACTTCAACTGTGATTGTGCAAAGGTCAGACTACAGCTGAATCTCACAAAGACAATGTTTATGAGAAATAGTCTCGTTCCTGACGTTCCATTCACTCTCAACAGGATGAACATCTTCGAATGTAACAGTTATGTGTTCCTAAGTCGAGAAGTCAACATGACGAATGATCTGGCACCTGAGTTGCACAGGATGAAGAGCGCCGCTTGGAACACCTTTCAAGAGCTTCAAAGAAATAGCAAAGAAATAGCCTCCGGTTACAGGCACATCTCTTCAATTCCACTGTTCTTCCTGCATTAACATATTTCTCAGAGACATGGGCCCTACGAAAACAGGATGAGAATGCTTTTCAGGTCTCCCCAAGAGGCATCGAAAGATCTATTCTTGGAGTATCATGCTTCACTCAAATGAGAGAAAGAATCCGGAGTTCCGACCTCCATCGACAGTCAAGAATCAGGTACACTGTCTCATATGCCAAGGCATCGAAAATCAGATGGGCTAGACACTTAATGAGATTTGGAGATGGCCGCTGCACTAGAGCAGTTACCAACTGGATTCCACGGCACGTCAAAAGACAGCATGACCGCCCACCTATGAGATGGTCAAACTTCTTCGTTAAGACCCTAAACAATCGGTTTGAGGCTCTTCGTGTTCCTAGAACAAGTGGATGCCATTGGGCTATACTGGTGAACAACAGGGAAGAATGGAGACATTTGCTGGCACCCACTCGAGCAGATTGATGAGTAACGGGATGTCAAGTGATCAAGTGATCAAGTGATGGACACAGTAAGAGATACATTAAATTTACAGGATTGCTTTCCTGAGGTCATCTCAATCTCACACTACAGTCCTCAGGCCAGATTAGTCTTTCTTATCCCTAAGTTTTCTATCCAAAGTTTCTGTTGCCTTTAGGCAAAAATGAAAAATTTGGATGCTTTTTTTCTGAGCTGGATGCCCTTGTTGTCTCTTCCTTGCCTAACTGCAAATGCAAGGATTTCCAATGCTATGTTAAATAGCAGTGGTGTGAGTGAGCAATCTTGTTCTGACCTACTTTTGAAGGGAAAGCTTTCAGTTTTTCACCATTGATTATAATGTTTTCTATGGTCTTTTTATAAATGGCATTACATAGTGAGTAAAGTTTCTTCAACCCCCATTTTATTGAATGTTTTTATTATGAATAGGTATTAGATCTTTTCAGATGCTTTCTCTGTATCTAAGATATGATCATATAATATTTAGTTTTCCTTGTATTGATATGTTTTTGACATTGACGTCTTGTATACAGTAAATCGGCCTTATATTCCCAGGATTAGTCCTACTTGGTTGTGGTTTATCATCTTTTTTATTTATCTTTGGATTTGTTTGGCACCTATTTTGTTGAGGATCTTTGTATATTGTTCATCAGAGTTATAGTTCTATAGTATTCGTTTTTTGATGGGTCTGAGTCTGTGTTCTTTTAGTATCATGGTAATGTTTGTCTCATAAGAAATGATTGGAAGGTTTCTTATTTCATCAGCTTTCTGAAAGAACCTGAGAAGTATCAGGAATAAGTCTTCTTTAAAGGTTTGGAAGAATTTACTAGTAAATTCATCTGAATCTGGCCTTGATACCATGAAACTGGAGGATCTAGAAGAAATAGATACATTACTTCACTCCTACAATCTTCTAAAGTTGAATGAAGAGTAAATAGAGCACCTGAGCAAGTTAATTACTATCAAGAAAATAGGGATGGTTATATAAAATCCTGGAGGGTGACCAGGGGGTGGCCCCAAAGGCTCTTCCCCTAGCCGCCCAGGTTCTAGAGGTCCTTGGCCACTCCCCAAGCTGGGGCGATCCGGGCCTGGCAAGCTCCCCATGGTGTATTCGATATGCCAAAAACAGTAACAAGTCTCACAATGGAGATGTTACTGGTGCCCACTTGAGCAAATCTATGAATAACGGGAGGACAGTGCTACAGTGGACAGTGCCATTGTTTACTGTTGTCTGTTGGCTTGGTGAAGCTGATCTTTCAGCTCACTGATTCTGTCCTCAGCTGTGATCATTCTACTATTGAGGGCACAGACTGAGTTTTTTATTTCATCTACGGAATTTTTTATTCGTGACATTTCTGCTCCTATTTCTTCCCATAATTTCTTGAATGTTTCTGCCATGTTACTGGATATCTGTCTGATTGTTTTGTTGAGTTCATTGAACATCTTTATGACTTCATATCTGAATTCTTTTTCAGAGAGGTCCTTTAGGAGAGTAGCACCTGCTGAGGCTTCTGGTCTCTTTTCATCTTCATTCCCAGGTGAAGTTTTGTGGGGTTTTGCATTGTTTCATGTTGTTGTGTAGGTATACAAACTGAGATGTCACACTAGACTTCTTGGTATGAGTAAACTATCTGTGGCTGCATGAACAACTGCCCCCCGAAAATCAGGCCACGTCCACTTCTGCAGAATCCACGCCCACTTCTGAAGATGTCACGCCCCCACGGGAACCTGGTGTGTGGGGTGGGTAATAGCTGGGTCGGGGAGAAGACCAGCACTGCGTTGGGGATGAAGAGGAAGAGGCTCATGGCTGCTTTTGTCCCAGGGTCCTAGAGGATGCCCGGGGCCAACCACAAATCTGAATAATCCACATGCCTACTGATATTTCTTGAATAGTCTGTTGAGAACATTTTAGGGAGACCTAACTTTTATTAATAATAACAGTAGCTACATTTGAAGTTTATAAAATATATTTTATCTCAATTTTTGATAAATATTGAACTGCTAAAATATTGTGTTTTTGGGGAAGTGGAGGGGGTAGGATACCTGGTAATACTGAGAGCTTCCTCCTGGCTCTGTGCTCAGAGATCATTTCTGGAAGTGCTCAGAGGAACTTACATGATATTGAGATCAAACAGGCTCAAACTGCATGCAAGGCACATGCCTAAACCTTGTACTAACTACACAGCTTAAAAAAATAATTTTTAAAAAGTAAAGAAGTATAACATACATTGCTTGCTTTCGTGGAGCTAAAAATAAATATTTGAATATATATGTATTTGCCTATTTTTAATAAAGACTTTGTAAAAGAATTTAATCAATGAGTTTACTCTGTGGGAAGCTGCTTAAAGAGAACAGGGTTGATTGCCAAATTATAGATTTTTTACTTGACTCAGTCTATTAACATGTCTGAGCAACAACCTGGCCCAAACAGAGCAATTAAGTCTATTGCTTAATAGACTCAATGCACATTGTTGTAATGTGCATCATGAGAGCACTAGTCTCCAGAATTTTTCAAAACTTTTCCACACATTTTATGTCACTTATTTCCTTCCTTGAATAAAAAAAAAATAGAAGAGATTTTTATGTGTCATGTGTGTGTTTTGGCAGGCGTGGGGGCGAGCAGGGAGATGGTTGTTCTGGGAGTCAAATCTAGGGTCTCACAAATGGGTGACTAGGGTTCTGCCACTGAGCCAATTGGGCAAGCTCCCCATGGTGTATTCAATATGTCAAGCATAGTAACAATAATTGGTTTCCTCCTGATCCTGAAAGAGCCTCCAATGTGGCACCATTGGGAAGGAAGAGTAAAGAGGGGCTGCTAAAATCTCAGGGCTAGGACGAATGGATACGTTATTGACGCCTGTTCAAGCTGTCACTGTCACTGTCCTCCCGTTGTTCATCGATTTGCTCGAGCGGGCCCAGTAACGTCTCCATTGTGAGACTTGTTGTTACTGTGTTTGGCATATCGAATACGTCACGGGTAGCTTGCCAGGCTTTGCCGTGCGGGCAAGATACTCTCGGTAGTTTGCCGGGCTCTCCGAGAGGGGCGGGGGAATTGAACTCGGGTCTGGCATGTTGGCTGCTTGCAAGGTAAACGCCCTACTCGCTGTGCTATCGCTCCAGCCCGCTGCTCAAACAAATAGATGAATAACAGTGATAGTGATAGTGATATTTGAATCTTAGATTTTTTAAAAAAAATCCCTAATGTGTAAATAACAAATGAAATAGGAATGCAGAAATATTTTTTACAATGCAATTCATGACTTTCCACTCTGCTTTGCAATTTAAAGATATACAGCAGGTAAGGCAAAGTTTGCTTCACATGCGTTCTACCTGGGTTCGATTTCTCCATCCCTCTCGGAGAGCCCAGCAAGCTACTGAGAGTATTCTACCCACACGGTATAGCCTGGCAAGCTACCTGTGGTGTATTCAATATGCCAAAAATAGTAACAACAAGTCTCACAATGGAGATGTTACTGGTGCCCGCTCGAGCAAATCAATGAACAATGCGATGATGGTGCTACAGACAGTGCTACAGACAACTCTTTGTTGCAGTTACAAATTCTGCATAAATTTTTCTCTTGAGCAAAAAATGGGCTACAGTTGCTTTCTGCCTATATATAGATCATATAACTAAAATTCTTTGAACTGAGAGCAGTGAGAAAGCCATTGTTTTTAGATAGGATGGATTAGATTTGAATAGTTGGATAATTAGTTTTTCATTCCCAACATCCAGGATGGACTTAATAAAATTTGAGAATTAATTCCTAATTTTCATCAATTGTAAAAGACTTTCAAAGCAAATATTTTGTGTGTGTGTGCTGCACTTAACATGGTGCTCAGGAGTCAATCCAGGTGGTTCTCAATGCCAAGGATTGAACCCTATTCTATTATATATTGAGTATGAACTTAGTCCTTTGAGCAGTCTCCTTACCTCCCCTCAAAACTTTAAACTATGGCTAGTATAGTCCATTCCTAGCTTCATTAAGTTTTGTGTGACTGACTGAAGATCATTATTTTAATGTTAATAAATCATAGAATCATACAATGTAAATTCTTATACTCAATAAGTAGTCCTTTTTGTAAAATTATTATTCTTATAAACTGTTGCTCAAATCATTAGATGTAATTTTCTTTGATTTTTAGTTATCTACAGAACAGTTATGTACAACCTATCTAGATTTTAGTACTTTGACATTAAGTGTTTGTTTATTTGTTCTCTGCCACTTTAAGAATTTTAGTGGCCATCCCATTTTTTTTAGTCTAACTACTAAAGATACAAAAATGTCATTCAAATTGATATTATAGAATTATTTAAGTTAATACCTTTGGGATGGGTTGGCCATACCTGGTGGTACTCAGGAGCTGTTCAAGGTTCTGCTCAAGAATGACCCTTGGTAGTG
Source organism: Sorex fumeus (assembly GCF_029834395.1). Lineage (NCBI taxonomy): Eukaryota > Metazoa > Chordata > Mammalia > Eulipotyphla > Soricidae > Sorex > Sorex fumeus. The sequence continues at coordinate 18,428,560 of NW_026606322.1, forward strand.
TTTGAGGGACCATATACAATGCTGACCTCATAAAAATGCAATCAACTGAATGCCAGGCAAGTGCCTTACATCCTGAAATATCTCCCTTGATCAAATTAATATCTTTCTTCACAACTATTGCAAATAAATAGGATAGGACACAATCTGGAGCTTACCAAAACTAATGTATACTCAACAACATAAAATAAAAAACTGACCGTATAACTGGGAAAAACCAAAGGCTCTAATTTATGAAGCTACCATCTTTAGGTGAGTATTAAAGCATATGTATTAAAGGAATGTGCATAGGTTATTGAAAATAGTGTCAACTGGTATAAAGAAAACGTTTTCTGGGATTTAATAAATATATCGGAGATGAAATATATTGGAAATAATATTGGAGATGAATCCCAGTAGAAAATTAAGTATAAGCTAGATCATAGGGAAAGGAGACAAAACTCCAGGCACAGGTTCAGAAAAAGAGGTCTGCATAACTAAGAAACCAAACCAAACAAAGCTATTTCTTATGATTGAAATGCAATCACTGGAAAGAAATTGTTTTTCCTAGAATTATTTAACACTACCATCCATAATCTGAGATGTATTATTATTGCTAACTCATCTGGACCTTTCAGAATGAGATTTTTTCTAATGTAATAGGAAACCATCAAGTGATTTTAAAAATTGTTGTGGCATGACTGAATTTGTGTTTCTGAAACTCCAGGTGTTGCCGTTGGGAACCATGGCAGAGGACTGTTTAGAGTAAGAGGTAAACAGCGATTACAATATTGGTTCAGATGAAAGATAGAGTAATAGATTTGGGTGATGTGTTCCATGGATGTTTTTCTGCAGTAATACCGTGTAACAGCAGCCTAAAAATATCACAAGAATTTTTTTAATTGCACATGTATCTGCAGATAGATTGAGAATTCAGAAGTTTTCCTTGTTGCCTAAAACATTGGGTTCAAGAATGTTCTTCATGTCTCCAGGTTCTTTGGAACCAAAAAATACATGCCTTCCCAGGCACTTATAGGAAAATATGCAAAAGTCTAATACTACTAATATGAAAGGGTCTCAGTCCCTGTAAGAAGGGGTCTATTTATAGTATATTTACATTTCATTAGTGATGCAAACCATATAAGGAAGCAAACACTAAGGAGGGAGATATACGTTTACTAATCCCACTCGAGTGGGATTTCCACATGAATCAATCATGTTGCAATGAATATATAATTCTATAACAAAGAGTTAGTGAAAATAAGATCTAAAGTGTATTATAATAGACTGGATGTTTGAATATATTTTGGAAGCAGTTTTAAGAAAACAAGTTATAAATGATTATTCTCATATTCTTTGAATAATACTCTGGGTAGTACAAGTGCTAGGTATGAAAGAAAGGAAAGAGCAATAGAAGGAAGGAAGACATCAATATTACTGAAAAGAACACTGATATCTAAAGTAAAAGGTGTGGTTAGGACACTGAAGTGATAAATCACTGTCTTTCTCTCACTTTGTTTTTTTTTACAGGAATAAGAAAAAGCAGTGGAGGTAACTGGGGACTATTGGTATCTCTTGGGGTATGAGACAAGTGAAAAAATTAATAATTACAATAAAGAAAGACTTTAGGGAAAGAAGTATAAATTGAGACCAGGTAGTCATGCCAAAGTAGTGAAGTTCTGACAACTCAAGGAAGAGTTTAGGATAAAAGATGTGGGTCAGATGAAAAGTTGTGTATGGAGCAAAATTGACAAACTGACCAGCAAGACTCATAATTAACTCCAGCTGATAAAAATTAAACAAAAAAAGCAAGACTTTGTTCTTTTTTAAAACATTCTTGATGTAAAAATGTGCTTTAACATTTCAGTGTATTTGTATAAATATTAAAAATTTTCCTTTTATTAGTACCTCTTATTCTTATCTAGATACATATTTCCCCTCTCAATTAGATTAGTTAAGTCAAGTGTACTGCAAATCTAGAGTGAAAAATTCAATATGTTTTTTCCTGCAGTGTTATGGCCTACCGTTTCATAACTGTTGCTTACTTTACTTTTCTATATATGCATATACACATGTCTGTGCATATTTAGCTGTATGCTCTCGATGTTCCTGATTTTTTAAAACATAGACTTGTTTTTATTCTCATGTATCATATCTTGGATTCCTCTGTAAGTAGGTAATGCAAATCTATCTTCTGGGTTGTGAAATCTGTAATGCTATACTATTTATGCAATGTTATACTTTGTCTTGATATATATATATATGAATATGTATTAAGTTAGTATTTTTATTTGTTGTTTTCATATTTTTTTCAGTCACTACAAACAATGATCTTATAAAATCTTTGGGCATAGATTCTAAAGTAATGAAGTTTCTGTATCTGCTTGATAGATCTCTAAAACTAAAATAACTGCTCAAAGCAAAGTAGAAATACTTTTAAAAAAACTGTGCAAAGATACTAAATGTTTGCAAGCTAAATGTTTGCAAGAATTTATATTTCTAACAAAACTCATGAGTTCTTGTTATTATGTTATGATATTTACAGTATTTTGGTGAATTTTGCTGCTAATTTTATTTTATTTAATCTAGTATTTTGGTGTCAGCATTATCAATTTATTCTAATTTTTTATCTATTCTTAGTAGACTAACCATTAAGAATACATTGGCAAGCAAGATAGAAATAATGCCAATCTTCCTGAAATCTAGTAGGCAGGAAATTAGTTTATTATTAATTAACAAATTTATTTACTGTCACAAATGTTTTAAGAGGAACCATACATAGTGCCAAGGAATATTGAATAAGATTTCCCAGAAGAAGTGACAATGTGCCAAAACTCAAGATTATGGATCAGAAAGTAAAGGAGATCTGGGATGGGAAGATGCTTTCAAACACAAGAATATAAATTTTGTATAAAGGCCCAGAACCTTAAGGGATGAAATTTTATTAAACATGCTTGCACTTGCTTTGAACGGGGCCAATCAGTGTTGGATCTTCCTGCGAAATGCCACTATGATCCCTCAGCACAGAGTAAGGAGTAAGCCCTGAGCACTGCCGAGTGTGGCCGTAAAATGAAATTTTTTAAAAAAAAGAAAGAAAAAGAAAAAGGAAAAAAGAGAGAGAGAAAAAGTCTGGACTTAAATTGAATATGATGTATTTTAGCTTCAATGATTTTGTTCCTAGACCATAGAATAAACTATATTTAAAAAAATTCAATTCTGATGGGTCAAAATAGACAAAAAAGTATAATACCTCATACCAAATTTCATCTGTGGAAATAAAGTGCAGATGTAGTTTTTGTCTAAAATTGAATACTTTGTGAAATTGATATATCAAATAATATATCAAGGAAATACAGAATTACTACATAGCCTGCCTTACAATCTTTAGTACACTCATCTTTTAAGTGTCATTTTATTATATCTGCTTTCCTGTTCAAGGCCTTGATATTATTGAAAGAAATTTTGTTCTTGGACTATTATGTTCTTCTATGCCTTATATTTCCACCTGACCTGCCCAATCCTCAATATGCCTCAACTCTACCCATAACCATCACTTTTCTCTGTTCATTTCATCCCCAAATTTGTCTCCAGTAGTATTTCCTTTACTTTCCCTCATATGGTCCTATCTGTGTTTGGATATGTACATAACCACCTTGATATTGCTCTTCTTCTAAAACTCAGTATACACATTTTTGATATTCTTTTTTTTACAAATTAACTATATAAGAAGGCAGATAATATATATCATACATTTTATTCGTAGCACTAAACTTTACTTACTGAAAAAAATATATATGAAGTCACTATTCTAAGAAATTATGAGATAAAAATGGTATAATCATCTATTACTAATAGGAATATACAGAAAATTGTTTTACAAATATGTAGAAATGGATATGGAGAATCAGAAAAAATGTTTATGATTGTTTGAACTACTTTGGGAATTTATTTGAACAGGTCAGTGAGTGGAATAAAAAAAATTTTATTCCCAACTTCAGGCTTATCTCTAACTTCCATACTCAGCTGTCAATTAGAAAAATTGGTACATTTGGAAGGAAACCCAAATTAACATGAGTTTAAACTCATTTCTACCTCGAAACTTGGTCCTGATTAGCACTGTCCTGACGTTGTTCATCTATTTGCTCGAGAGGGCACCAGTATCGTCTCCATTGTGAGACTTGTTATTACTGTTTTTGGCATATCTAGTATGTCACGGGTAGCTTGCCAAGCTCTGCCGTGCGGGCAGGATACTCTCCGTAGCTTTCTGGGCTCTCCGAGAGGGACGGAGGTATCGAACCCGGATCGGCCGCGGCATGCAAGGCAAACACCCTACCTGCTGTGCTAGTACTCCAGCCTGATTATGTTATTGCTCTAGCCTGATTATTGGTCCTGATTATGAGTAGTATTTTTTAGATAACAGAACTATTTTATTATCCACTCAGTTGTTTTCAAAAGAAATCTGGGAACTATCTTTTAATCATTCCATTCTACTTTACTTGGGTTATTCAATTAAATACAGAATCCTCTTTACCTGTTACATATGTTTCTGTCCATCTTCTTTATTATTTATCAAGAAGGATCCATCTCAATTTGCTTAATTTGTCTCCACTGTTTGCTAATCCATTTTGCATAATGCAAACAAATATAGCCTTCCAAATATAAATCTTATCATGTCAGGTTCTGACAAAAATTTTTCTAGTGTTTATTTTTAGTTGTAATTTCATATTGTTCATTGATTTGGCCTAAACACAAACTATTATTTATGGTATGGCTCTCTTTTACTTCCCATACTATGCATCCTAAAGTTAGAAAGCACACATCACAGAAAACTGCGATTCAAACAAACCAACACTGCAACATTTTCATTTACAAATTTAAAAAACATATTGACTCCCAGAATTAAATTAGATATATTTCAACAATCTAATTTTTTTTAATCAAACCAACCTATTTGATAATGTTTGTTAAAATGTATATCTAAAAAGTATAAGTATATTTAAAAGTAGACTTTTGACAAAAGTATTCTGCCCAGTATCTCTAAGATTTCTGGTTAATAAAAAATTACCTTATTAAATCTTTTGTTAGCACTATAACTATTATAATTTTAGTGAATTCAGTCTGCATAGGTGAATACAGAAAATGCTAATGTTCAAAAACCCAAGATAATACATAGGAGATAAGTGGATTATTTCACACATTTGATTTAGAAGGAATGACAGGGTGACTAGATGAATATAAATTTGGGATTAAAGGAGAGATGTGTAAAGAGTTGGAGCACAAACATGGCATACATAAGGCCCTGAGTTGGAACACTGACACTAAATGATCCCCCAAATCCTGGGTTTACTTGTACTGCTGGACAGAGCATTTGTAAAGGGTATAGCAAGCATTGAAATGTCAGTATCAGGAGTGACCTTTGGACTTATCACCAGTCCAAATACAAATATGCATATAAATATATTTATATATAAGTTTTAAATTTTTAATGATATATAAATATTCTAATATATGAGACAAAGCACATCAATCACGACAAGGACTTTTAATCATTGACCACAATTACAAACACTGTTTGAGTTGATAAAATAAGTTGACATGTTTGATGATTTAGCCTCTTGTGATATAAGTTGAAATTTATTCTTTAAGTTATATTAATATGTAAATATGTAAATGAGCCTGGAGCAATAGCACAGTCGGTAGGGCGTGTGCCTTGCATGCAGCCAACCCAGGTTCGGTTCCTCTGTCCCTCTCGGAGAGCCCAACAAGCTACGGAGAGCATCCCGCCTGCATGGTAATGCCTGGGAAACTACCTGTGACATATTCAATATGCCAAATAATTAATGACAAATCTCACAATGGAGATATTACTGGCGCCCACTCGAGCAAATTGATGAACAATGGGAGGACAGTGCTACAATATATAAATTGTTTAATGGGTCTGAAGCAAATCACAGCAGGCAGGGCATTTGCCTTGCTCACGGCGGACCCAGATTTGATTCCTCCATTCCTCACAGAGAGCCTGACAAGCTACCAAGAGTATCCCACCTGCACGCCAGAGCCTGGCAAGTTCCTCGTGGCATATTTGATATGCCAAAACAGTAACAAGTCTCACAGTGGAGACATTACTGGTATTCGCTTGAGCAAACTGATGATCAACAGGAGGACAGTTTAAATTATATTAAACCATATAGTTAAAATATGGTCTATCTCAGTAAATCTTCCATATACACATGAAAAGAATATATATATTTGTGATATGTCAGGCATATTGTTCTCAAAATGTTAATTTGCACAAGATATCCATTGGTATTATACAATCTGTATTCTCACTGATATTTTGAATAACTATTTTACCAAATACTAAGAGTTAGGATACCTCATCAAACTATTGATGCATTTATTTTTCACTTTATTTCTACCAGTTCTTATTACAGATATTTTAAAGCTCTGTGATTAAGCACGTAAAGAATTGTTATATCATTCTGATAGGATTAAATCACTAGAAAGTGATTTCTCATTATCTCTGGTAATATTTCTTATATTAATATAAATTTACCTGTGCATAAGGGAGTCAAGAAGATTGGAGAACTTCAGATCAGAAAATTTATATGGTATTAAATGTAACATCATTATACAGTTTACAGTCTTATTACTACAGTTGTCACTCCCCCTCTCTTTTCACACTCCAGTCTGTAAAACACTATCTAATATACATGAGGCTGTGTTTTGATTAACCCCAATGACAAAGATAGTAGTTGAAGGATTCTTAACTGGTTATAGATTAATATTTGTTCTGTTAAAGATGTCCTCCATCAACTTTTTCATCTTTACTGACCTATAAAAGATTCAGTTAGAGTTCAACTAAGTGCCAAACATTATGTCTTGAAGGGTTTGGTATAAAAACTCTAGTACGTTGCATGCAGCCATTTGGGGTTCTATTCTCTTTACTGAATATGGTCCCCTGAGATCATTGAAGCTCACTCCTGAGTACAGAGTCAGAAATAGCCTCTGAGTGCTACTTCAGGGTGTATCCCAAACACAGTTAGTTCTCCACCAAGAAAAAAGACTTAAATATTTCTAATTTAAAAACAGAAAAATGTGATCTGAAGAGAAATCAGAATTAAGATTTCTATTCTGTATATTTTGTGTAATGACACATATAGAAAACATTTTATACAGTAGATATGGACTTTAACATAACTTTGGGGTAGGAAAAGTTCATGTCTAGCTCTGCTCAGAGCTTACTCCTGGCTCTCTGTTCAGGAATCATTCCTGGACAAGTTCTTATGGGTCTATATGCAGAGCAAGACTTGAAAAATGTATGCTAGAGATAGAACCCAGGTTCACTGTGTTCAAGTCAGTTTTCACAATATTATCTGTTCCTTCACTTTAAAAATGGCTTAAATGGGATTCCGGCAGTCATGCCCAGAAACTGCTTCTGGCCTCATATAAGTTTGTTTACAGTCACAATCAAGACTCACAAAATAATCTCGGAAGAGACCAACAAGCTGCAGAAATGCCTCCAGACTCACCCAAACAGAGCCCCTGCAGATGAAAACCTTCAGAACCCAATTGCCACCATACTCATGGCCAATCTCCACAGACTTGTGACTAGCCTTATCCCTGAGTAAATATGTTGAAAAACTCAGGTATGTGGGGTTTGTGAATGAAATATCCAGGCTCTTATGGAGTCAGGACCTCTCCTCGTCTGTCTATTCTTCTGGAAGGCTTCTGTAAAGGCCCACAAACTACCTCTAGTGCCATATAGCTCATTAACGACCATGATCCAGAGACTCACAAAATAAATCTTGGAAGAGACCAAAAATATAAAAATTAAAATGGCTTTAAAAAGTCAAATGAAATACTTAAAGTTCATTTTTAGCAACCTAGTTTGTATATATAATTACTAGCTATAATATGTACAATAATTACTATATGTAAGTACTAACAGGGATTTTTATTACAATATCATAGTAAATGAAAGTTCTACTTTTTGATATTTTAAAATAGATTCATAGACAATGAATATAAAGGTATTTAACTATTAAAAAAATCTCCTAATATTGCACTATAGCACTGTCCTCCCGTTGTTCATCGATTTGCTTAAGTGGGCACCAGTAATGTCTCCATTGTGAGATTCGTTGTTATTGTTTTTGGTATATCGAATACGTCGCAGGTGGCTTGCCAGGTTCTGGTGTGCAGGCGGGATACTCTTGGTAGCTTGAGGGGCTCTCCAAGAAAGGTGGAGGAATTGAAACTGGGTCAGCCATGTGCAAGGCAAATGCCCTACTGTGCTATCACTCCGGGCCCTACTGAAACTATTGCAGAAATTTTCAATGAATTTTGTAATTTTTGATATTAGCATAGATAATAAAAACAATACTTATCTAGTCATAACAGACTTGCACTTATATTAATTTTGTCACTGAAGAATTTTGTTTTGTTTTATACTCATAACTTCAATCATGTCATAAAAGTTATTGTATTTGTCTAAAGTTAGTTTCTTTAAGCAAGAGAGCCATTTTTATAAATCTTATCTAATTTGAAATAGCAATTTGAATAGACAGAAATAATGTACTATCTGTCATTGAAAACAATTGGGAAATGTACAGATAAATATTTCTTCAAAAAAGTGTTACTATGCCTGTATTCATTCTTTAGTGTTGTCATAACTTATTCCTACAAATTTGGTGACTTATTATAGCAGTATTTTATTTTTCACTGTTTAGGATGCTAGAAGTCTAAAATCAAAGCAACATCCTCAGGATTGGTTTCTTCTACAGGTGATGAGCATACATTCCATACCTCTCTCCTAGCTTCCGGAGGTTGCTGGGAATTCTTGTGATGTCTTGACTTATGAAAGTTTCCATCTTCACATTATCTTCCTTCTCTCAATATATTTTCATCCTTTTTTTACAACCATACCAATCACCAAATAGGGTACACTATAGACCTGATATGATCTCAAAAAATTAAGATCATTATTGGAATTAAGTCTAATTATATCAGCAAAGATGCCATTTCCAAGGAAAGTCATATTTATGAGGATTAGATCTTGTAGATATATATAGATAAATAGATATATGTATATATATATTTGAAAGGTGAGTACCACTCAATTAACTGCATTTCTCAACACTAGATTTGGGAAAGTGCTTTACAGTATCAATAATACAATGGAAGCAAATTAATTGACTAGGAACTAAAGATATATATATATGAATTAAATATAAATTGTCACGAATCACAGTCATCTTGTGCAGAAAATTGGTTATCTTCTAACTGCTAGTCAATAGAGCATTTAATAGAACCCTAAATTGTCCAGATAAGAAAATTATGCAATAGTTCTACAGTCAGAATAGAAACATTAAAACAGGATTTAATTGCACATAATTAATATGTAGTCCAATCTAATTGTTGGTCTTAGCAGGGGAGCTTGTAAAAAATAAACAATTCTCTACATTAAGTAGTGCATTTTCTTCTCATAAATAAATTTGTAAACTTATTTAATAGACAGATATTAGACTTTGTACTTGTAAACAACTATTTAAATGGAAAAATCACCAACCATTGTTTGCTATACAACCCCCCCAAAAAATAAATTAATCCACTCTTGTCCCAATTTTCTCATTTACAAAATATGTCAAATTCCTATGATTGCTATTGTAATAAAATTAAGAAATTACATAAAAAGATCTACTGACATGAAAATCCTCAGTAATGCAAAATTGATATTTTGCTCTTGTTTGTTCAAATATATCTCAGTCTGTTCAAACACAAAACAAAATCAATAAAAAGCAGTTATTTTAATTAAAATATTTCAAAGTGTCTCTCTTCCATAAAACTTGTAATTGCATATAGCAGACAGTAATATTATCAATATCTGGTTTTATTATATGAGATAGAGGAAGGCTCCTTCTTCTTTTTTCTCTTTCCCTTTCTCTCTTCTTTCTACATACGTATAAAAACACATGAACACTATATCTTTTCACAAGTTAAGTCATGTCATAAATTTAACCACATATTAAATTATTCCTGTCTCTTAATTTACTGTAAATAACCCAGAGGTGCCTGGGACAATTTGTTTCTATTGATATTTATTTAATAATGTTTTTTACCTGGGAAACTCGATTGTGATCAGGAGTACATTTTTATCAAACATTTTGTAAAAGAGAAATAGCTGCTCACTGTCAAAAACATCAGAATATAACTGTGTTTTTCAAATGATGAACATCAATCCATCATAGCTCATAGACATAATTCATTGGGATGAAAAGGGCATATTTTACAAATCTCCTCAGTTTTTCGAAATAAAAAACAAACTGAATAAATTGACTAAAAGCACATACCCACGGAATACTGCATTTCTCATCTTAAAAATCTCATGTTTTTTTTTATTGGAAGTGGGTATTTCCAGGAACTTAAGTTATTAGTTTGGTGATGTAATATGAATTCTCCAAATTGGGATTCATGCGTGTATGACACTGGTTGAAGTAGATTAAAAGAGTTGTCTTTCAACGGATGGAATAAATTTTTTTCATCATTCTAATTCTTTACACTTTCTGCATATTATTTTTTCTTTGGATTATCCTAGTATTTTTCTCTTTGGATTAAAAAAATCTAGACTAATCAGTTTGAATTTTCCAGGTAATAGCTTTGAGAAATGGTTGCTAATTTTTCCTTAATTTTTTTATTGACTTTCTAATGGATTACAATACTATAAAGCTTTAGGAGTATAGTTTCACACCACAGTAATTGCTTAAATCTCACTACCTCCACTACTAATGTCCTAATGCAGCCATATTGTCAAGTGACTCCTTCTACCGTCTGTCTACCCTTCAATACAGCATTTGTCTTTCACTCTCTTATTTCAATTAGCATAATCACCACAGATCCCATCCATGTGATCACATGATTTTATCTTTTTAAATATCTGAATAGTATTACTTTGAGTATATATATAGCACACCATTTTGTTGTTCATTGTTGCTTAGGATTGACTCTTTGGGTTATTGTGTATATCTAATGCTGTTATGAACATTGACATGTAACGATCCTTCGGAATTAGTGTGGTTTTGTATAATTTGATTACAGGCCTACAGTATTGCTGGTTTACATAGTATTTCCATTTGTTTCTTTCTTTTGTGTTTAAGTTAACTTTATTTATAAAAATATACTTAGAATTTTGAAAGGCGAGAGAAAGTGAGGGTTATACTATTCAATAGAGAATAAGATCTTCTCCAGAGGAAAAAAATGTCAAGGACAGACAACTCAGGTTGAGATGGAGGCCGATCGCCAAAGTGGAGAATGAGCTATAAAATAAAAGAAAGGCAATACGATCTCAGGTCAAAATGCAGGCCAGTCTTCAGGGAAACAAATGAAGACAGCATGTCTTTAAAGTTGGTTTTATGGTAGGGCTTCTTACAAACTACCATGTTCTGGAGTTCTGTGCATATAGAAAAAAATAATATCGATGTTTTTACAAGTGCACAGTCTTAAAATTTTAATGTTTTCTCATATTCATATCATAATCTTGAGATTCTCTTGAAGTGTCTCCTTTTCTGAGGTGCCTTTTCTTCTCGGGGTGGTACCTCAGTTCTGCTGGTAGGAAATGTTTCATTTTCCCTATTACTAAAGAACTCAATATTTTCATTTCAACAGGGATGTGCTCTTTGTGCTTTTGGGCTACTTCAGTGCTGGGCAATTTCTCCTTAGTCTTATTATTTCCCCCAAATTTATTACCGTAGTCCCCTTATCTGCCTTCAATATCTTTCCCTAAGTATTTCATCCCTTAAGTCCTATAAGGATATATGGGTGAAGGTCCGACATATATACTGATTCCTGCAGGCACCAGGAAGGGTTTGAACCTACCTATGTAAAGGAATGATACCTCAGCTAACATAGTAGTAATCCAAGCAATGTTTTCTTCTCCAGGGTGTAATATTTTCTAAAATATTGTCTAGTCTAATTCCTCTTTCAGACTAACCATTTTGAAATTTATTTTGTTTCTTATTTAATATTGTTTCTTATGAAAAACTCGCAATATTTTACTATAAAATTTCTGATTATTTTAATTCCAATAATATGTTTCAAATATATAAAATGTAACATGTAACATTAAAATTATTGAACCCATCATCAACATTTTGAATTGTTTTAATTTGGTTCCAACCTTAATTTCAGAAAAGTTACTATTCATATAAAGACTTATGTTGAGTCACTTTTAACATAATAGAAGATTGTCTTTTTTGTTCTTAATAATCCATACATATATGAGTGTGAATATTTGCATGTACGCGGGAGATATGGTTTGATTTCTAGATGTTCTCCTTTAGAAATATAGCTTACCTCTAAAAAGGACTTTTAGGTTTTTTAATGCGCATTTTCCAAATGTATGGATATAAAAATACCTAAACTTCTAATTTCCTACTCATATAATAAGAATCTTTATGAAACAGTAAAGATGTTTTAATTCTTCAAAGGTCTGAAAAAATAACAAGAAGAAATTTTTTTAGGGTTAAACTATTTTTTAAATTGTTATATAATATAGTGATTCATATTGAAAATCTAATAGTTTTGCATGTTTCTATCTCAGTCTTTTTTATTATTTTATAACAATTTACTGTAACAATTATAGCAATAATATAATATCCCAAGTATTATTTTACATAGCACTAAATAAAATACACATGATGTATTTTAAAAGTCTCCCACGATGAAATGTGCATTTGTTACAGTACTAAGGTCAAATATATCCAAAATCTTTAATAAAAAGGCAGGTATAATATATTATTTCTGGAGTTAGTGTCAATTTGCCTTGCATGTGGCTGATCTGGCCTACCCGAGTTTGATTCCCCCGCCCCTCTAGGAGAGCCTGGCAAGCTACAGAGAGCATCTCGCCTGCATGACAAAACCTGGCAAATATTTGATATGCCAAACACAGTAACAACAAGACTCACAATAAAGATGTTACTGGGCCCGCTAGAGCAAATTGATGAACAACTGGAGGACAGTGCTACAGTGCTAGTGTCAATGATAAAGTAGAGAGAATTAGGATGCAAGTTGAGTCAACAACTATGGCCAATGAATTAGTGAAGAAAATAACTTTATATTAAATCATTGAACCAGTTAATACAAAGATTTTGAATCATTACATTAATAGGTGTTTAAAAGATAGCTTATATCAGATATTGATGAGAAAGTAAATAAATATTTTCAGACCTTTCATTTTTCTCTCTTTTACTTGTTTTTCTTTTCTTTTTTCTTCATTTAGCCTTGTTTGAAACTAGCCATGTGCTCATGATTGACTCTGAGACTGTGAAGCTAGTTTCAGTATTACTGTTCCTCCATTAATGACCACAAAGACCTGTATTCAGATCCAATAGTAAATGGAATTGAAGGATTATTTTTATACTTTGTAAAATATTTTAAAATCATATATAAAATTTCAACATAAAAACTTTGTATTAAATAAATTTTGACAGTATCTATCAAATGCAATATGGTGCCCTTTATTTGATCTAGTGCTATCTGCTTTAGGTATACAATAATATATATAAGACTTTTCATTCACATTGCTGATTAAAGGAAAATAACCAGAATCTTAAATACCTTTTAAGAAGATAACATTAAGTGAACTAAAACACATAAATACTACAAAATTTTATTTAAAGATATAAGGCAATATCATAATCTGCACAATCCTAAAAAGAATCCTAATTTATTGCTAGGAAGAAACCTAAAACTAAAAACTAAACAAAAACATGTTGTAAAACAATTCATTAGATTACCTTAGAATATTGCTTTATTTGGAGATAGGATATTAAAAGACCTAATTAAGCTAAAGTTAATTCCTAAAGGTGGACTGTAATCCATACTATTGAAATATTTATAAGAGAAGATTAGGACCAGAACAGCACAGATAAAAAACTATGTGAAGACAGAATACTAACATTTGTAGGCCATTGAGGAAAAAAAAATGACAAAAAAAAACCACACCCCGACTTGCTACACCTAATATCCTACTATAGTCCCCAGAACAATGAGTAAATGAATTTTTGTCATTTAAACCACAGAGAATATTGTAAGCTTCATATTTGTCTTTCTAATACTAATGAATTCTGATACTAATACTCAACTTAACTGAGTCACAGCATAAATGAGATTGTCTCCTCCACATTGACTATATATTTAGTTTACCAAAGCAGAAAAGGAAACCTGGAAAGAGTATAACTTTCTCAGGGTCACACAAATTAATTAGCCATCCCCAGTCTTGAACCTAATTTAATAACAAAACATTCTAATATTAAACATTATCTAATGTATGATGATACCCACTCTCCAACCTGCATGAAGCAATAATGGTTATTGCAGTAGAGAGAGCTACTATATAGTTGATAGGACTCAGAAATGTTAGGCACTTTTGTTTCTTGTAAATGTATAGGAAAGCTCTCATGCTGTAAATGCAAGAGAAGTTTGATACTAATGCACAATAGTCTTGAGAAATAAAAAAATGAATTAATGTGAAATATAAAAAATCAAAAAGTATAGAAGAGAAGGTATGGAAGATGAAAAATGTACATAAATGATGACTATTTTATCCACAGGGGAAAAGTGTGTGAACTTTAATGTTATTAACAAGTTTTATAATTAGCTTATTGTAAAGCTGACCCTGAAACATTTGCAAAGTAATGAAGAAAAGAAGAAAAGTAGTAAATGTATGTGTACAAAGACACACATACATATATATGTATATGACATCAAATATTTCTTTTCTGAATTCAAACTGAGTCTACTTTTGTGAGAAATTTGAAGTGAGAAATCATGTCACATCAAAACATATAGTAAAATTATATGTCAGATGTGAGGATGCGATGTATTTTGTTTTGAGAGTTGAAGCAAAGTGACTTTACTGAACTTTATTGAACTCTTTGGTCTCTAATTAAAAGCTATTAAATCACTGATGAGAGAATGACAGGCAATTTGGGGAAGGTGTAGGATAATCATACTAGATAGAATATTATCTCTGTGTTATGTACAAAAGTTAAGAAGATAAGTACCTGAATTGAAACAGCCCCACATTTGAAGTCCTTTAAATGGAACAGACAATTTGACTCATTTGGGGAAAAAGGAGGAAATTGCATCTTAGGTTTCTAAAAGGAAAATTGGGTCTTATCAGACAATTGTAGTTAGCCCTGGCAGAGACCAAGTAATTATATTAGGGTGAACAAGTAGATGTAATTTAACAAGAGTTCTGATCGGACATTTGACAGTCTATCATAGAAAAAGTTAATGAGCAAAATGCTAGACTAAGTGCCAACCTCACTAGTCAACTGATTGCAGTCTAAAATATATATGCTAGCAGTAAATTGTAGCTAAGCCTCATGGAGAGGTGAAAAATGAAATCCTCGGGACTGATTGCCAGATCCATTACTTTTTTAACACACCAGATAAGTTACGGTGTCTGAATTAGTAGATAGCATTAAGGATCCAATCTTATCTTTTGGAGAAGTTATTAGCTAGCTATGACTATTTAGGCTCATTTCATGAAATCTCACACATTTGGGAGTTGGATGACAGAATTTCAATTTATACCTAAAAATAAATGTAATCCTTTATTATGTTGACAATATGTTTGAATTTCCAATTATTACAAATATTGGTTAATAAATTTTCAATACTTTCTTGGTGTAGAAATTACCTTGTATTGTAGAAATAAATAGATGAAAATCCCTTTAGTATCCTCAACTGTGTAGGTCTTTCAGTACTGGAAAAGTGCAATATATATTGATATGAATAACTAGATAAATAATATGAGAGTACAAAATCGGGAAAACTATGTAGCCTAGACTTAATGAATCATTACTACAGAAGGGATACTGACTTAATATGTAAGTTAAAGTCATTAGAAAAATAAGATAAAGATGCAGAAATAAACAATGCATAGATGAAGGTGTGGCAGTAAAAATGACTATAAATCATCGAGATCTACAAGTATATTGTCTATATACTAAAGAGCCTCTTAAGTTTTTCTGACAAAAAAAGAACTGGTTATTTCCTCCCAGGATTCACTAATTATGCAATACTTCTTGTTGTTGTTATTGTTGTTGTTGAGGGGTGCATACCTGGCAGTGCTATAATTTACTCCTAGTTTTGTGCTCACAGATCACTATTTGGTGGTGTTAAGGGGACCAACTAGGGCATTAGAGGGCAAACCCAGGTCAGTTGTACGAAAGGCAGATGCCTTACCTGCTGTACTATGGTGCTCTCTATCCAACCTCACCATATGACATTTTAAAATGAAAGTTTTGTTAGGCACCATGATGTGTATTACTGATAATGGACAATTTCATGCATAAAATATTCCAGAACCAGTCCTTTCACTGGAGTATCAGCTGCCCTCCACCATTTTTCCAGTAACACCTCCCTTCCCCACCACGTACTCAAACACACACACACACACACACACACACATGCACACACACACACACACACACACGCACATACACACACTATATTCCCTTCATATCCACGTACTGGTATGCTTCCTACTAAAGCTTAGTTGTCATTTTGGTGAATCTAGAGTGTATCATGCTGTGTATCAAGTTCACCAGAACGAGAGAGACAGACACAGAATGAACATACGGCATTTTAATTCTACTCATAGAGGAGTTGAATCTCTTTGTTCAGCCCTGAATGAGGGTTAATTTCGAGACACATGTTGGACAATAGTATAGCAGAAGAAATTTTCTAGTCTGAGTATATATTAGGCATGTATCCTTATTC
This sequence comes from Sorex fumeus, assembly GCF_029834395.1. Taxonomy (NCBI): domain Eukaryota; kingdom Metazoa; phylum Chordata; class Mammalia; order Eulipotyphla; family Soricidae; genus Sorex; species Sorex fumeus. The sequence goes on from NW_026606322.1 coordinate 18,445,321, forward strand.
TCCTAGAGACCTACCTAAAGGCAAGGCCTCTCTGGTTCCTGATCTAACTGCTTAATGGCCAAGATCCCAAAGACTCAGAAACAAATCTCGAAACCCAATGGCTTTTGGCAGAACTGTATCCGGTCCCTGCAGTAGTTTACCGGTGCCGAGCCACCTTAGACAGGAATAAGTTTCGTACTTTGGCCTGTTCCCCTGGCAGCCCGGTGGCTGCCATCCTCCAGAGGCCACTGGACAGTCATGTTTGAGCCTCCAGTGACGAGTCACGTGGAGCCTCATCGGATGGGAGTGAAGCCTATCCTCCTCCCATCCCAATGAGACCTCAAGTCGCCGCACACGAATGGCCTCTCTGGCTCCTGATCAAGCTGCTTAACGGCCATGATCCCAAAGACTCAGAAACAAATCTTGAAACCCAGCGTCTTTTGGCAGAAATGCATCCGGACCACGCAGTAGGTTACTGTCGCCGGGCGACCCCAGGGGGAAAGAATGCTATGCCTTCGCTTGCTCCCCCCCTGGTGGCCCAGTGGCCACCATACTTCAGAGGCCACTGGACAGTCAGGTTTGGGCCTACAGTGATGAGACACGTGGGGCCTCACAGGATGGGGGTGGAGTCAGTCCTTTCCTCCCCACCCCAACAAAACCCAGACTCGCTGCCCACAAATGGCCTCTTTGGCTCCTGATCAAGCTACTTAATGGCCATGATCCCAGAGACTCAGAAACAAATCTCAAAACCCAGCGGCTTTTGGCAGAAATGCATTGGACCATGCAATAGGTTACAGTTGCCGGGCCACCCCAAAGGGGAAAGGGTGCTGTGCCTCTGCCTGCTCTCCTTTGGCGGCTCAGTGTCCGCCATCCTCCAGAGACCATTGGACAGTCAGGTTTGGGCCCTCAGTGACGAGGCACGCAGGGCCTCACAGGGTGGGGTGGAGCAGGCCCTTTTCCCCCCACTTCAACGATACCCCAAGTCGCTGCCCACAAATGGCCTTTCTGGTTCCTGATCAAGCTGCTTAATAGCCATGATCCCAGAGACTCAGGAATAAATCTCGGAACCCAGCAGGTTTTGGCAGAAATCCCTCCAGATTTAAGTGTTAAAATTTCAAAATCACATGGACACTACTGCAGTCACACGACATCATATGTTATTCTTAACCAGCAATAGAAAACAAATTGTCTACTGTTGCCTTTTCAGCAGATCTGCGTGGTGGGGTAAAATCCTATATTTAATAATGGTGGGTCTGGTGTCAAAATATTGAATGTGATCAAAGCAGAGAGAGAGAGAGAGTAAAGTGGAAATCATCTTCCCCCACATGTAGGGGAAGGGTGTAGGATGGGGGTATACTGGGGTTTTTGGTGGTGGAGAATGGGCACTAGTGAAGGTATGGGTGTTTCATTGTAGAATGAAATGCACAATGAAGAAGACTCTCAAGACTGAAACCTGAAAGCTTTGTAACTGCTCTCAAAGTGATTCATTAAATAAAATTACAAAAAATGAAAAAAAAGTAAGGTGGAGTTCAATGCCCATTCAATCTGTCTAATCAGTGGTTGAATAAATAGCAGTAGTCCTACATTAAAAAAAAATAGAGACCTACCTAAACACTTTGTGAACAAGCATAAACTGAGATCCTTAAGAGTAATGGACTAGGGGCTGGAGTGATATAGTGCAGCGGGTAGGGTGTTTGCCTTGCATGCAGCCACCCGAGTTCGATTCCTAGCATCTCATATGGTCCCCCGAGCACTTCCAGGAGTAATTCCTGAGTGTATGAGCCAGTAGTAATCCCTGTGCACTAACAGGTGTGACCCAAAAAAGCCTCCGCCCCCCCCCAAAAAGGAGTAATAAAACATAGGGATCAAGATAATGAGCCATTTCAAATGAGTCCGCTATAAAAATGACCTATTGTAAGTCAACCTGCCAGATGATAGAAGTAAAAGTGAATACACAAAAGACTAGAACTGCCCAGATGGACCTAAAAGCTTGGCTAACTGAATAATAGGTATTTCAAGGTTAAGTTCTGGGTTAAAGATTTCATTGAATGAATTTTTATTAATACGTAAAAATTGTATTAATATGTGGTTTGGCAACTGCAAGAAAATGTCCGAGCTCGCAAGGCAGTGCAGAGATGCTGTAAAGGAAGACCTCAAAGACAGAAGAGTAGAAGTGCTGGTAGATGCGGCAAAAACCGGGAAAAGCATTCATAATGCCTGCCTGTCCTTCGCCAACTACAAGACCAAGATGACTGCCCTCCGACGTCCTGATGGATCTATCACATCATCCAGAAGGGCAATGGAGAAGATTATCTATGACTTCTACACAGATCTCTTCGATAACCACATATACCTGCCAACATACCAAATTCTGCAGGATGGATATGTCATTACCAAAGTTCTCCCTTCCGAAATCCGACACGCCATTTTGTCGGTAAAGAAATGAACAGCACCCGGCCCAGACAAGGTCAGACCTGAACACTTGAAGAACCTACCGTCAGTACTCATCAATACGCTGGCTCAGCTCTTCACACGCTACCTGTCTGAATGCAAGGTTCCATCCCAGTGGAAAACCAGCAGGACTGTACTACTGTACAAGAAGGGAGACAGCCACGACATTGGCAACTATCGCTCAATCTGCCTATTGTCTGCCATCTACAAGCTGTTCACTCGAGTCATCTGGAATAGGATTGGCAGAACACTAGATGAAGGACAACCATGCGAACAAGTCGAGTTCCACAAAGGATTCAGCACAATCGACCATATCCACACAATAACCAAGCTCATTGAGGTTTCTTGAAAGTTCAAGATACTATTCTGTCTAACGTTCATTTATTTAAAGAAGGCCATTGATTCTGTTGAGACGGAAGCGGTCACTGAAGCCCTAGCCCATCAGGGCATTCAAACTCGATACATCAGACTCTGTGAAGTGTATTACAGATTAACTACCAGGATCTCACCATTCTACAAAGAAGTGGTCATCCATGTCAAGAGAGGGGTTCAGCAGGGTGATACCATTTCACCGAAACTCTTCAGTGCCACCCTCGAGAACATCATGTGACGACTGGAACTGGAAGGAATAGGAGTGAAGATAGATGGTCGGCAACTACACCACCTCCACTTTGCTGATGAAATCATTCTAATAATACCAAACATTAGCCAAGTAGCACAAATGCTGACCAACTTTGGCCATGAGTGTGGAAAGGTCAGACTATAGCCGAATCTCACGAAGACAATGTTTATGAGAAACAGTCTCATTCCTGACTTTCTATACACTCTCAATGGAACAACCATCTCCGAATGCAGCAGTTATGTGTACCGAGGTCCAGAAGTCAACATGACAAATGACCTGGCACCTGAGTTGCACAGGAGGAAGAGAGTGGCTTGGAACGCCTTCAAGAGTGTTGAAGAAATAGCTAAGAGGATGAAGAACCTTCAGCTCTGGGCACATCTCTTCGATTCCACTGTTCTTCCTGCATTAACATATGCCTCAGAGACCTGGGCCCTATGCAAATAGGATGAGAATGCTATTCATATCTCCCAAAGAGGAATTGAAAGAGCTATGCTTGGAGTATCACGTTTCACTCAAATGAGAGGAAGAATCTGGAGTTTCGACCTCTGTTGTCGATCAAGAATCAGGGACGCTGTCTCCTTTGCCAAGGCATCAAAAATCAGATGGGCTGGACACGAAATGAGATTTAGAGATGACTGCTGGACTAGAGCCATTACTGACTTGATTCCATGGGACATCAAAAGACCGCATGGCCACCCACCTATCAGATGGTCAGACTTCTTCATCCAGACCCTGAATGATAGGTTTGAGGCTCTTCGTTTTCCTAGAATGAACAGACGCCATGGGCTACACTAGCACGTGACAGGGACAAATGGAGACGTTGCTGGTGCCTGCTCGAGCAAATCAATGATTAACGGAAGTCAAGTGATCAAGTGATCAAGTGATCAAGTGATCAAGTGATGTAAAGAAAATAAAGTAAATCCGAAGTGGAAAAAAAGTGTAGTGAGGACATTGTGCTATATCTTTTTACTTTATATTATAGGCAATAGGACTAATAGTACCACAAATTTCAAGTTTTATTCATTTTAAACTGACCACTTCATGGTACTTCTAAGATCCACAAGAATATAGCTTTTTAAAAATCTCTTATTTATAGGTGGTTCAAAGAAAGAATCACGTTTAAACTGTCTCATGGTTAAATCAAGTAGTTATATGTATCAAATTCTTAAAATATTTTCAATTGTTTCAGGAAAATTTAATTGTAACCCATGTACTGTTGCATGTATATTATGGAGAATGTAAGAAACAGCATTCTGGAAAACTCATCTGAAATGGTCTTCAGAAGTCTCTTGTATAATTAATCTACACTCTCGCTCCTCAGAATTCCTTCTCTTATCTTTATCAATGTTTCATTGTATTGTGTTGGCTAAAAATTTTTCTTCTTTTTCATTTTGTTGTGCATATTTCTGTTAATCTTATATTTAGTTAGAAGAATCTAAATTGTTAGGGAAATGATCTCTTTTGTACATTATATGTCATTTAAAGTAAAAACTACAGCTACTTTTGATTCAAGCATGTGACTAAACTATGGGTTTACAAGATAGGATAGGCAAACCCGGATTTATACAGCAAATATTATTTAAGAGAAGTGTATGTACTCCCACAGAAATGTACTGAAAAGTATAATCTAGAATGATTAAATATTGCATTATTTAAAAGTAGAACCAAGGGAAGGCTTAGGAAGAAGGAATGCTCAAAAAGAAGTAGAAATACTACTTTTAAAAATCACTGTGAATTACAAAGTTATGCATTTCTAAGTTGCTGGCATAAATATTCCAACACCAATCCCTTCTTCCACCTCCCTCTACCAGTTTCTCTCCAGCCTGCCTCTATGTTCCCAATTTCCCTCCTACCTCCAGTCTGATTCTACGGCAGATTTTTCCACTATACAGTTGTTTGTGTGTTCCCATTCGTGACTTTCCTCCCACCTCCTTTCCTTTGAGAAATTTTCTACTGAAAACATTTCTCTGGCTCTTTTTTCTATTGCCTTTGGGGCTTTATTGTTGTCTTACAAATTTTCTGTATCTCTTGCATATGAGAGAGATTTTTCTGTGTCTTCCCTCTCCTTCCCTCTGGTTAACTTCACTCAACCTGATACTACCCAGATTCATCCACATAGCAGCATATTGCATCATTTTATATTTTTTATGTTTGCATAGTATTCCATTGTGTGAATGTACTATAGTTTCTTTATCTAGTCATCTGTTCTTGATCACTTGGGTGGTTTTCAGATTTTAACTCTTGTGAATACTGCTGCAATGAACATAAAGATGGCAAATGTCTTCTCTAAATTGTGCTTCTGAACCCTTGGGGTATATGCTGACAAGTCAGATTGCTGGGTCATGTCGATGCTCAATTGTCACTTTTTTAAGTCATGACTTACAAAAGGGAAGTCTATTTCTGGTAACAGTGAATTAGGGTTATTTTCCTCCCACATCCTCACCAATACCAGTTGTTGTTTGTTCTTTTCAATGAGTGCCAGTCATTCCGTTGTTTTAATTTGCATTTCCCTGATGATTAGTGATATAAAGAACTTTTTATGCCTTTGTAACATGTACTTCTTTGAGGATGTTTCTTTTCGTCTCTTCTCTCCATGTTTTTGATGGGGTTATGTGATTTGTTTTTGTTTTCTTGTAGATTTCTACTAGTGTGTTATATATTTTGGATAATAACCATTTATCTGATAACTAGCAGATAGAATGTTTTTTCCAGTCTTTGTAGTTTGCTCATTGTTTCTTTTGAAGTACAGAGCATCTTAAAGTTAATGTAGACTCATTTTATTACCATTGCTTCCACTTGCTTGGTCAGTGCCATATAATCCTTTAAGATGCCTCTAACTTCAATTTCATGCAGAATTTTGTCAATATTTTTCTCTCTGTATCCAATTGGTTCTGTTATGGTATTGAGGTCTTTAACCAATTTCTATTTGAGTTTTGTGCATGGCATTACTACTACAATCATATATGACAGAAATGAAGAACATGGTAATATTTAAAAATCAATAAAACTAAAACACAGAGTAACAGAAGCGGAGAAAAAGTTTCAGGAGTTCCAAGATGAGTAGTAAAACTACAAAACAGCAGAAAGTGGAAAGTATTCTGTAAAAAAATGAACAGAGAACTAGGAAATACGCTCAGTAGGAACAATGTAAGAACCACTGGATTCCCTGAATTGTAGGAAGGCAAATGTGATGAAGAGCAATAGTTGAAGAAATTGTTAGGAACTTCCCAGAGTTGATGATTACAGGCACGGAGATCCAAGAAACTCAAAGGTCCCAGTGAAAATAGACTCGATTCAGAAAATTCCAAGACATATTATACTCAAATGACAAAATTCAAATATAGAGACAGAATATTAAAAGCAGCAAGATCAAAAAGAGTACTTATATATAAATAAAACCCTTTAAGATGTGTAGCAGATCTACCAAATGAGATTCTGTAAATCAGAATATTATGGAAGGATATAGTACAAAAACTCAACGTAATGAACACTTCACCAGGAATACTCTATCAAGCTAGATGGTCATTCAGATTCAAAAGAACTGTACAGAGATTTATGAACAGACAGCAGTTTGGGAATTCATACCCTTTAAACCCATTCTGTAAGAAGCATTAAAAAGCACCCTTAAAACACAGGAGAAACTACCTTTCATATGGCATTGAGTATGATACTTACTATTGGTACATTCAACTGTCGTCTTTTAGATTAAGAAAGGTTAAAAACATAGGGGCTGGAGCAATAGCACAGTGGGTAGGGCGTTTGCCTTGCACGTGGCCAACCCGGGTTCGATTCCCAGAATCCTATATGGTCCTCTGAGCACCACCAGGAGTAATTCCTGAGTGTAGAGCCAGGAGTAACCCCTGAACATTGCTGGGTGTGACCCAAAAAGCCAAAAAAAAAGTTTAAAAACATATAGTAATTAACAATTACTTAGTCCTATACCGGGTTCTTCCTCTCATGGAGAGTTACTTTTCCATTCTATTCGACTTCTAATAAAATTTTTCACTTTTTAAAACAACAAACAAACAAAACAGTTATTGATAATCACAAATTGACTTTCATTTATTTGTTTTGTCAAGTCTATTTTTCATTTTTTAAAACTATTTTAGACCAAGTAATATGAAATAAATTTATTATATGCCTTCCAAGGGAGCAAATAAAAAGTTAAATTCATTACATGGAAGTTACAGTTATCACAATAAGATCCAAGTGCAAAATAAAATTTGATGCAGTATACTTTAGAGTCGAGAACTTAGTTATGTAAATCAAAATAGTAGTATACTATATTGAATTAAATGATTGGAATTTCTTTATTTATATAAGTAAACATCATTTGGTAGACAATCACTAAAAATTGAATTTTGTTGATTTATTTTATGGTAATTTTATTTGCCACTTTTATAAAAAGTTTTGTTAGAGAAAGTAATATGAAATAAATTTGTTATATGCCTGCTTAAGTGGGCATACTGTGTGGATGAGAGAAAACCTGGGGACACTGGAGTAAGGTAGGGGACATTGGTGTTGGAACATTGTATGGCTGAAACAACTTTATTATGAACAACTTTGCAAATCACAGTGTCTTAATTTAAAAAATGTTTAAAGACAAGAAAAATAAAGAGGTTTGACTTCATTTTTTGCTTTGCACATAAGTGACCAGGTTTCCCAACTGTAATTGCTGAAAATGCTTTCCTTGTTTCATTTTATTTATTTATTTATTTATTTATTTATTTATTGCTTTTTGGGTCACACCCAGCGATGCTCAGGGGTTACTCCTGGCTCTGCACTCAGGAATTACTCCTGGTGCTGCTTGAGGGACCATATGGGATGCTGGGGATCAAACCCGGGTCGGCCACGTGCAAGGCAAACGCCCTACCCGTTGTGCTATTGCTCCAGTCCCTCCTTACTCCATTTTATTTGTTTGCTTCTTTATCAAAGATTAATTGAACACATACATTAAGGTCTGTCTCTGGATTTTTCAATTTAATTTCACTGCTCTGAGGCTCTGATATTACATTTTCCTGTCAGCTTGTTCTGTATTCGAGATGCATATTTGTGCCCTCAGGTATATGCATATTTATTTAAAGTTGTTTTATCACATATATCTCTTGTAGTCACTGATCTTAATCCCAGACATAGTGTGTATGATGAGATAACTATAGGTAATCACTATCCCTCTATCCCCTGTCTAGCATAAATGTTAGTTTATATGAATTCAAAAGAAAAATAACCCTGTTCCCAAGGTACACATACACTGTATACTGATGTTTGCAAGATTACCTTACTTGAGAAAAATTAGGAACCAACATACTTCTGATATTTTAAAGGTAAAAAGGTAAAGGCCCTCCCGTTGATCATCGATTTGCTCGAGCGGGCCCAGTAACGTCTCCATTGGAGACTTTGTTATTACTGTGTCTGGCATATCAAATACTCTCGGTAGCTTGCCGGGCTCTCCGAGAGGGGCGGAGGAATCGAACTCGTGTTGGCCATGTTGGCTGCATGCAAGGCAAATGCCCTACTGCTGTGCTATTGCTTGAAAAGTATAGAAAAACAATTTTAACAGAGTATTACCTACAGTATATGTTCTAAAAATTTCTAAATTATTTTAATTACTCATCTGCTTATATTACTTGTTCTGTGGTGTCTAGATAATTCTTATATGGCAGTAGTATTCTTAAGCAACTAATCACCTTCCAAAGTTGCATTTGGTAGGGGGAGGAGTCACACATGGTGGTGCTCAGGGCTCACTCCTGTCTTTGCACTGAGGCATCAATTCTGGTAGACTTGGGGCACCTTACTTGCTACTGGGGATTGAGCCTAGTTTGACCATGTTCAAGGCAAGCCCCTGATCTGCTGTACTGTCTGTTCAGCCCCACATGGTGCTTTTTTAAATTTGTTTGTTTTTACAAAGAGAATAAGGGTCAGAAAAGCCTGTTATCTATATCCTGCTATCTTACTTCATATCTAGATCTGGATTTCACTTTTGGATTCTTTCCTGGATAATAATTATGACAAAGTTCATCTGTGACAGAATCAACTAGCTTCTCTTGCACTCTTGAAAATGCCAACTCTCCACAGGAAGTCCTCACATTCCTGTCAAGACTCACTTACAGCAGCAAATCTTCTTCAACTAGTTCCTTCCTCCGGGGAGATAATATGTATGTGCCCCAAAGGTGATTTTTTACACATCAGGGGGCTGTGAACAAATTATAAAGCAGGTAAAATTTGTCTTAGTCTCCTTCCCTTTGCCTTATGTGCCCATTCAAATCTGTCTGCTGTGAGAATAGTTCTTGATTTTCCCATTCTTACCCTCCCTATCCAAGCTTATATATCATTCAACCCATTTACTTTGGGTTTGTTTTCTATTAGAAAGAAATAATCCAATTTGTGTTATCGAAGTAGCAGTTTTTAATAAAACCCCTTCGCTTGTTACCCATTCTCTGTGTAACACATTACATTTTACCAAGGGCTTTGAGTACAGAGATTTAACCTAAAATTAGAGAATAATTTCGGCCATGATGTGATAATTTAATCTCTTTAAGCAGTTATCAAATACCTTTGGAATCTTTTCTTTGTTACCTGAAAAATGTGTTCTCTCTTTTCTCACAGTTTTGAGACTCAAGTACATTTTATTCTATCTGAACAAAATGTAAAAATGCTAGTGTTCCAGCTAACTTACTAATCTCCTTGCTATTACTTTTCCCAAGGCACTGGCAAAATTTTGAACATTTCTAAATTCAAGTTTTCTTACCCTAGCCATACAAAAATGCATCGGATGTATGTATGAGGTACGTGGGGATGGGGCTTGTTTTTTTTTCCCCTGTGGGTGTTTGTACATTAAGGGTTAATATTGTCTTTCTGTTACCACATAGCAACTTTCAAATTTAGTAGCTGAAAACCAATAAAATAGACTATGTTTGCTTGGTTAGTCACAGCTTTCTTTCCCAGCACGTTCCTTCAGATGAAAATGTGTTTGTTATTTCACATTTATATAGATCAGAAGTTAGATAAGTTAGATTTAACTTTATTGTGTTTACTGCATGGCATTCTGAAGCTAATGCCAGTACTGGGTTTCTATCTAAGAAGCAAGATCCTCTTCCAAGGTACTATTAGCAGTATTCAGCTGCCTTGGATTTACATAACCCTGGTCCTTGTCTTCTTCATAGCTATTCACTCAAGTTGCAATCAATTCTTAGAAGTCAGCTGATACCCTTCCCTACAATTCTCTATGATGCTGTTATCATTTGCACCTTCAAAGACAGCAAAAAGCTGGTTTCTGTCACTTTGAATCTCTAAAACCTCAAAAATTTCTTTAAAATCCCCTTTTGACAGGCTCACTTGATAATATCAGGTCATCTACATTGAAACAAAAGGATTAATTTGCCTCTGGTGGAAATTTTGGAAAATATATATATTTTTTCAATTTTGTGGCCACACCTAGTGATGCTAATGGCTCATTCCTAGCCTGTTGCTCAGGTACCACACCTTGTCATACTCAGGGGCACAGATGCAGTGCTGGAAGCTGAACCTCAGCTATGTGTAAAGCTTTCTCACCCTAATTTTGGAAAAAATTAAAATGTTTCTCATGAAATCACTGTAAATTACAAAGTTATTTATGATTTAGTTTGAGGCACACAATGTTCCAACATCAATCCCTGTACTAACAATTCCCCTTCCTCTACCAATACCCCCTAATCCACCTCTCAACCCCACAGCCTGCCTCTATAGCAGATGCCTTTTCTCTCTCTCTCTCTTCTCCCTCTCTCTTTTATGTAAGGGGATGGAGCAATAGCACATTGGGTAAGGCATTTCCCTTGCACTCGGCCAACCCGGCCGGCCCAGAAATTGACCCAGGGTTCGATTCTCCCCTCTTGGAAAGCCCAGCAAGCTACCGAGAGTATCTCGCCTGCCCTGAAAAGCCTGACAAGCTACCCGTGACATATTCAATATCCCAAACACAGTAACAATTGCCACAATAAGATGTTACTGGGCCCCTCTCAAGCAAATCGATGAACAATAGGAGGGCAGTGCAGTGCTACATTATTTCTATAATTCGTTATTAATACCCTACTATATTTACTTATACCCCACATATAACAGGATCATTTTGTTTCTCTCCCTCTCCCTGTGATTAACTTCAAACAGCATGATATTCTGCAGCTCTATCTGTGTAACAGTAAATGACATGATTTAATTTTTTCTTAAAGCTAAATAGGAATCTAGTATGTATATGCAGCATGGTTTCTTTATTCAGTCATCTGCTCTTGCACTCGTGGGTTTTATCTAGGTTTGGGCTATTGTGAATAATGCTGTAATGAACACAGGAATGTAATTATTTTTCTGAACTGAAGTTTTGGCTATTGGGGTAGATGCCAAGAAGTAAAATTTTTCAGTTGTATGGAAGATCAATCCCTAGTTTTTGATAACTCTCCATATTTTTCTTCCAAAAAGGTGAAACAATCGACATTCTCAACAGCTGTGAACAAAGATTCATTTTTCTCTACTTCCGGACCAACACTGTTTATTGTTGTTCTTTGTCATGTGTTATAGTTGTTCTGGTGTAAGATGACAGCAAAGTTATAATGTGAATTTGCTTATTCCTGATGATAAGGATTGTAGAGCATTTTTCCATATTTATTTTGACCATCTGTATGTCTTTTTCTTTGAGGAAATTTATGTTTATCTCGTTCCCCCAATTTTTAATGGGGTTGCTTATCTTTTTTTTGTATAGTTCTATGAGTGCTTTGCACACTTTTGATAACAATACTTTATTAAATGAGTGATGGATAAATACTTCTTCCCAATCTGTGAGGTGACTTTTGATTCTCATCTTTTCCTTTGTCCTGCAGAATCTTCTTCGTTTATATACTTCCATTTGTTAGTTTTAGCTTTTTCATCTTTTACTGATCACTTTTTTAAGCTTGAAGTCTGTGCTGTCTGAAATAAGTAGGGCTACCCCAGCTTCCTTGAGGGTGTTGTTTACTTGAAATATTGTTTTCTAACCTTGACTTTGAGACTGTTAGCTGTGATTATTCAAATGTGTTTCCTGTAGACAGCAGAAAATCGGATTCAGTTTCCTAATTTATCCTGCCACTCTGTGTCTTATAATCAGTGCAGTTAGGCATTGAAAGAAGGGCTGGAGTGATAATACATCAAGTAGGGTACTTGCCTTGCACACACTCAACCCAGATTCAATCCTGCCATCTCATACGAACCCACAAGAACTGCCAGGAATAATAGCCAAGTGCAAAGGCAGGTGTGATCCTTGAGCATTGTTGGGAGAGATCCCAAAACTAAAACAAAAAAGACATTGAGTGAGGTTGTTATTCTTTTGTTTTGTGCCAAACTTTTTAGAAGTTTGAAGTATTTGTGAATTTTTTTCTGCCTAAAGGAAGCCCCTTCAGTTCTTCTTGCAAAGGTAGTTTTGGATCTATGTCTACAAAATTCCTGAACACTCAAGTATTTGGGAGTGGGTGGTGTAGCTTGCTGGTTCTATTTTCATTACCTGTTGGTGCTACTCAGACTCTTTGTTACTAGTTGTTTAGAGTTTCTTTTTTTTTTTTTTTGGCTTTTTGGGTCATACCAGGATGCTCATGGGTTACTCCTGGCTCTGCACTCAGAAATCACTCCTGGTAGTGCTGGAGGACCATATGGAATGCCAGAGATGAAATCTAGGTTGGCCGCATGCAAGGCAAAGACCCTACCAGCTGTGCTATGACTCCAGCCCCAATTTAGAGTTTCTTATGCTGGTTCTTGTTATTTAATAGTATTGACCCAAATTGCTACTCCATCTATGATTTTAGAGTTTTATGATATTTTGGTACCACCAGTAGCTTTATTTTTTTGTGAGACTGTTGATTGAGCTACAGTTGAGTCAACATTAGCACAGTTTGATTGGGGGTAGTCAAACTATTTCAGCATGTGTTCAGTATAAGAGGTAAAGGTGTGATGCATGTGGGGTGTGTAGGAGGGGTGTATTGTGTGGCTGCGTTAACTGAGTGCTGCTGGAAAGTTGTGGTTTTGCTGTACTGGTAGGGAGGCCAGATGGATCTGCCCTAGTCCATTGGGAGGATTGGCTGTTCCTGATCTTCTTGAGGCACTACCAGAACCATTAACATATGCAGTACGTCACAGCTGAAGACTATCAGAATTCTGTTTACCTCAGAGATTTTCTTGTTTTTCTTCTAAATATTCTGCAAGGAGTGAAAATGTGGAAGAGGAATACAAATAAACATATGTAATAAGAAAAGAATGTACAGATCCTCTCTTAAGCTGAACCCATAGACCCAAATATAAGTATCATTCTGCCTTTCTGTATAGACTTTCCATTAGGACTTTTTCCAATAATATAAGTTTAGGTGCATCTATGTTTAATTATTGGTTCAAAATTGTTTGAGTTGTACAATTTTATTATCTTCTTGTCTATATTTATATCTTAAGTGGACTTTTAAAGAGTTGATAAAAGCAAGAAATAAAATGTAGTTGAAGTGACTGAAATACAAGTGAACCCCACAATACCACTTCTGGGAATATACCCCAAGGATGCAAAAAAGCACAGTAGAAATGACATCTGTACCTATATGTTCATTACAGCACTGTTCACAATAGCCAAATTCTAGAAACAACCCAAGTACCCTAAAACAGATAACTGGTTAAAGAAACTTTGGTACATCTACACAATGGAATACTATGCAGCTGTCAGGAGAGATGAAGTCATGGACTTTGCTTATAAATGGATAGACTTGAGAGTATCATGCTAAGTGAAATGAGTCAGAAAGAAGGGACAGATATTGAAGGACTGCACTCATTTGTGGAGTATAAAACAACATAACCTGAGGCTGACACCTAAGGATAGTGAATACACGGGACTGATAGATTGCTCCATAGCTGGAAGCCTGCCTCATGAGCAAAGGGGAGAAGGCAGCTGGAATAGAGAAGTAATCACTAAGTAAAAGATGGCTGGAGGAATCGGTCGGGGTGTGAGATGTGTGCAGAAAGTAGATAAAGAACCAAACATGATAACCTCTCAGAGTCTGTATTGCAAACCATAATGCCCAAAAGTAGAGAGAGATTATGGGGAATCATGTCTGCCATGGAGGCAGGGGGAGGGTGAGAAAGGGAGGGTATACCGGGGATATTGGTGGTGGGGAATGTGCACTGTTAGAGGGATGGGTGTTCGATCATTGTGTGATTGTGACCTAAACATGATAACTATCTCATGGTGATTCAATAAAATTAAAAAAAAAAAGAAATACAACTTTAAAGCAAGCTCCACAACAGATCATTGTTCTTACAATAATCTTTTAATTTTATAAATATAAGCTTCTATGCTCCCCAAACCCTCTTTACACTACCATAGACCATCAAGTAGGTGATTATTTCAGTAGTTCCTCTTGCAACAAACGCTTATCACTAATATTCAGGTTACCCTCCTAGATCTTCATATTTAACTCAGGTTTTGAGCATTGTTCCATAAATTATGAACAAATTGAGACAAATTCTCATTAATTCTCAATGTACACCAAATATACACAAGCTTACTGCCATGTTGACACCAAATCAGATAAACAATATCATCTCTACACTCATAAAAATGTGAGTTATAGGTATTTTTACAAAACAACATAAAGAAGAGATTTTTTTTCCATCTCCTGTGGTCTGTGAGAGAGAAGAAAGAAAAAGATTCTCCATAATGCTACATAGGGAACTTCTTCTAGCTTGATAGTCAATATTCTAGGTCTGGTGCAAAGCGAAAATTAAGTTAGTTTTTTTTTTAAAAAAAAAAGATAAAGTAACCATTTTTAATGATATTAAAAATATTCTAATCCTAGTCAGAATTTTCTTTGTCCCTCTCACAGTGCTCGGTAAGCTACCGAGAGTATCTTGCCCACATGACAAAGCTAGAGAAGCTACCCGTGACATATTCAGTATGCCAAACACAGTAACAACAAGTTTCACAATGGAGGCCTTACAGGTGCCCGCTCAAGCAAATCAATGAACAATGGGAGGGCAGTGCTACAGTACTACAGTGTTAATTAAAAATATTGTCTACTCCTGCAGTTTGTCTCCTGAATTTTTAGGATTTGTAATATTTGATAATATTATTCTAAGCCAGGAAAAAATAATGTTTTTTAAGTTCAGGCTAACTTTTATTGTTCACTTTCATATTGAACAATACTAGGTCTTAAATACAAAAATAAAAGCTTTTTGCTCATGTCCATGTTCACATAACTATGTAATTGGTATATTGCCATTTAGACATGCATGGGCTGGAGCGATAGCACAGCAAGTAGGGCATTTGTCTTGCATGCAGTCAACCCGGCCTACCAGAGTTCAATTCCTCCGCCCCTCTCGGAGAGCCCAGCAAGGTACTAAGAGTCTCTTGCCCACACGGCAAAGCCTGGCAAGCAACTCGTGACGTTTTTGATATGCCAAACACAGAAACAACAAGTCTCACAATGTTACGGGCCCGCTCGTGCAAATCGATGAACAATGGGAAGACAGTGACACGTGTGTATTTATTTGATCCTACAAAACTAATGGAAATTCTAAGCGAATATATCTCTGCTGTTTTTTGTTCACCTCTTGAAACTGCCCGCACTTTCTATCAATGCACGTACCTTCAGCTTGCTAAGGAAGGATAAAGGGAAATGGAACTATGGGTTGTCGTTTGTTCCTTTACCTTATATATTATCATTTTAAGCACTAATAGGAAGTACATAAATAAGAAAGAAAGATCTGTAATATATTCCTTTATAATTAATTGATTCCTTGACCATTCATATTTTTAGACTGCTATCATTGTGAAAAATTGCTTGCTCTGCTTCATCTTATATCTACTGTAGCACTGCACACAGGTCTTTATTTCTATTTTTATTCTTCCAGCACTTTTCATATGTGTGTGTATCTTTTTGTGTTTATTAATAGTGAACATCTTATTTTTTTGAGGAAAAAATTATTGAAGTACACTATTTTGAAACCTGTGCTTGCAAAATATTTTCATTTCTAATGAAAATTTTTATTTCTTTCTATAAAAGTACTAAATTCAAAATGCTTCTTTACTTATATCTATGTATTTGATTAAGTATTTTATCTGGTATTGAAATGCAACTTATTTTAAATAGTTTTTCTCTCATTATTTGTTTTAACATGACTTAATGTATTTTAAATTTTATTTTTGTTTATATTTAATATTAAGTAAAACCACTTATCGTTCTTCTTATTTTCCTTAAGCCATCATTAAAGTTTTTTAAAACTGCTTTTGTGCCTGTCAAAGAGGCAGACCTGGGCTTGGGAATAGCCTGGGGTTATTGGTAGAAAAAAAATCAACGTTGGTGGTGGGATTGGTATTAGAACATTTTACACCTGAAACCCAGCTAAATTATAGTATAAATCATAGTGCTCTGATGCAATAAAATAAAGACCAAAGAAACACACACAAATGCATATGTAGAGTACATACATTAAGATTCAACAGAATAACAGCCTGATATGAAGTATATGCTTCTTACTAGACAATGCCAAGTGATTATTTCTAACTTTGGGTATAATATCTTATGAAAGTGTGATTAATATCAATGTCAAAAGTGACTGGGCATAACAAATTACATAAAATTTAAATTCACTTATATACGCTGAACTATACTCATAATACTAGAATTGAAATTATTACAGATATTTTCATTAAACAAGAGCAAACAAAACAATACAAACAAGATCCCAAGATCACAGATCCCCTGTTAATAGACATCTTAAACAAATGTCCAGGAAGGAAGATTCAGTATTCCATCAATCCCCTTTTCTTCTTCCAGCTCCACAAGTAATATTGTTTCTGGTGCATAGCTGGAGCTTGAAATATGTTTGGAGATTAAATTCAGAACATTTAATGAGAAAAAAATAAATTACTATTGTATTTTTCTGCACTTAAAATTTCATTTCACAGTCCAATTTTGCATTAGTGCTTCTCACTGAAGCACACATAACATTGTACTATTAGGACAATCAAGTCTTCATTTGGATACTTTCAGAATCAATTTATCTCCATTGTACAAAAAGAAGCAAAAGACCTAGAAATAACAGGGCATAGCTGTAGTACTATAGATTTTTTTAATCTGAAGACTATTTCATTATGTTCCATATCTCCATACAAAATATTCTTGATTGGAAACTGAAATGTTGCTGCAAGAACAATTGTATAATTTGAAAACAATCATTTTCTCTGGAAACATCTTGAAATTATGAGTTGTAAAGAACAATTAAAATTTCTCTGTGTTTGATTGGAATGTGCTTATGCTGATTAACAATTTATAAACATTTCTTTCCTTAAATCTTCCATGAGAAAATTTCAGAAGCAGTTTAGCTTTCACAACTTTAGGTAATATGCATTTCTAATTTCTATTATTATAAAATAATCAAAGACTTTTAATGAATTATTTACTCATTTATTATTTCCCCGGGGATAAGAGAAAGTCCTTAAATAATGCGTTCAATATACAAGTTCCATAGAGAAATATTAGTCATCAAAACAATCAAATCCAGACCAAAAATTTCAAATATCCCATAAATTGAATAATCTTCACTTGTGAAACAAGAAATTTTCAAAGTAGAAGGAACAGTTCCATTGTTTCTGTTTAGGAAGGCAAGTAGAGAGGCAAGAACATTCTGTTAGTTGTCTGCCACAGAGAATGCCTGCATCACAGGACAGTTTGATAGTGAGATTTTGTACAAAAAGACATTTCAGAGGAAAGTGATGATATAAAATGAATTCCTAATGAAACGTAAAAAAAAACTTAAAATAAAATCCTTCAGTTTGCAGTGATGAGATTATGCCAAGAGATAAGAGTTTTTTCAGTGTCACAAAATGAAATAGTGTTGCAGGGATTTACCATGCATATGATCATTTTAAAATCTTATAAATATGTATTTATTTTAGAATTGAAAGATTATAATATTACTTAAAATTACACAAAATTTCTTTTAAAAATACTTACTTTCTTAGTTTCTGATTCTTGTTATTTTTTCTTGGGTCTCAGACACATAAATTCATAATCATGTTTCAATAAGTTAACTTTCCACAATCTGTCTGTATTAGAAATTTACAAGTGCTTTTCAATCAATGTAAATATGATATGCCCTATCTGGAGAGTTTAAATCCAAAGTTTCATTAGAAGAGAAAAGAACCTGAGAGAAAAAAAGTGAGAGTCACTTAAAAACACTGAATATTCTAAGCATGCCTTTAAGTGTTGCAATCAATGTAAAAAAAATAAACTGTTGAAAGAAAATGTATTTTAGTTTATTTCCATGATAATACACCTGAAAATAATATATTTAATTCTCTACACATATGCAATATTCCTGTCTTATTCATAAATCAAAATTTGAATTATGTTTTCCTCATGCCTTGTAAATCAAGTGAGATGCCTTTAATCAAATCACACATACTCTATTATATGCTACCTCACACTGCTCCATTAAAATTTTAAAATTCTTTTTCCTTTCATTGTTCTAACAGAGCTTGGGTTTCTCAGATTTAACACACACAAAATATATATATAAAGTTCTCATTTAAACTTTAACTTCAGGTAAATGATGGGTAAATAATTGTGTTAATATGTCCCTAACATTGTACATATCATAAACATTCTAATTTTTGTCATTGTTTATCTAAATTCCAATTGTCTGAGTTTAGATAGTTTATCTAGCAACCATAAATGTGCTCAATAAGTAATTAAAATAATTTGTTATTGGTTCTATGTGTGATACGATATAATCAAATAAGGGCAAACTCATTGAGATAGGAATAAATTATACCTCCCTAAATATGACTAAGTGTACTTTAATGTGTAAGAGGTCATATGCCCTAAATATCTAAAATTAAAAGAATATAGAAGACTTGAATGAAATATGATCAGAAATTTGATAGTATACACATGACATGATTCCTTGATTTCTTACATCTCCTTTTTGGCTCTCTGGCTTCTCATGTGCAGGTAAACTACACATGAGAATCCCTTGATCACATGAGATCATAGTTAATTCAATCCTGCTACACCTGCTACATTTATCAAGAAATAATTTCTCACAGAGAGAGCAGATTTGAAAACAATTCGGATCTATTAAGACGGAAGAAAAACAACAAACCACCAATATGTTTAGTTAGACTTCACACTTGCCAAGTGATAGCACAGTGGGTGGGGCATTTGCCTTTTGCGCAGCCAGCCCGGCTGATCCAGGTTTGATTCCCCTGCCTCTCTTGGAGAGCTGGGCAAGCTACTGAGAGTATCTCACCGGCATAGCAAAGCCTGGCAAGCTACCTGTGATGTATTCGAAATGCAAAACACAGTAACAAGTCTCACAATGTTACTGGGCCCGCTCGAGCAAATCAATGAGCAACGGGAGGACAGGGACAGTGACAGTGACAGTGATCATTTATATAGGAAATTAAAACTTTCCTCCTCTTTCATATTCATCTTGAGTGGATGAGAGTTTATTGTCTAAGATTACACTTCAGAAATGCACATAACTATATGGAAGTAAATTGATCTCAATGGTAGCATGAAAACAATGAATCACCTCAAGTGAGATTAGAGGACAGGTTTGATTATAAGGTTTTTGTGATAAAAGAAAATAAAAAAAGATAAGACTGTGATGATGGTGGTGATTGTGGTGGTGGTGATATGGTACTAACATGGTAGTGTTATTGGAAGCTTCATTCTGGGCCTGGAGCTATAGTACAGTGGGTAGGGCATTTGTCTTAGGTGGCCAATAAGCGTTCAATCCCTGGCATCCCACATGCTACCCCGAGCACCACAAGGAGTAACTCCTGAATGCAGAGCCTGAGCATTGCTGGGTTTGACCCCATACCCTCAAAAATACCCCCCCCCAAAAGTATTCCTAATCATAAAGTAAAACTAAATTTCAGTGTAGTGCTGGAGATTAAACTAAAGACCTCCCGTAAAATATGTACAACTATCTCTATACCCACTGAGCCATCCCTTTCATGTTTCTGAGATATAATCATTCTAGTCTCATTTCATATATCAGCTATTTTGGAATCCTCAATAGTGGTGCATCTGACTTTGTCTCCCATATCCCACCCCGCTGTCAGCACCTTCTCCAAGCACATATCACATAGTTATTTAATAACTTCATACTAATTGGAGTTCTCTTTTAGTGGCCTCCTGAGAAAAGCTGCCTTGCTTACCTTTGCATTCCCACCATAATTTCTACTATATCTAATTGCAGAACTTGTAAAGTGTTTACCACAGAAATGATTCTTAGAACAGAACACCGACACTTCAGTATCTTTTCCATTAGGATTTTAGGTTCTTAGTAATTGTAATTAACATAATCAGAAAGGAAAAACATTTAAAACTAATCTAATTTAATGCCAGCATTTAAATATTTTGAAAGACACGAGCTTCTTTTATTTATTTTTATTTTATTTCCAAATTTTATTTTATTAAAGCACTATGAACTACAAAGTTATTCATAGTTGAGTTTTTGACAGTTTCCATCTCTTATACTGCCACCATGTCAATTTCCCTCCACCAGTGTTCCCGGGTTCTCTCTCCTACCTCCCAGTCCCAGCCTGTCATCTCAACAGGAACCTTTTAAGTTTCATTATTAAAGTTTGAGCTTAGTGATTTCAGTGTTGTTCAGTCTGTGGTTTGGGTATTTGGTTTTATCATCCCTTAATTTCTTGATATATTGTCTATTCATTGCCTATGCTGTAATGTAGGCAATGTCCCTCAAAAACAGTAGGTTTTGTGCTCACTTCAGTATCACATAAACTAAAATTTGAATGACATAGAAAAGATTAGCATGGAACCCTTATAAGGATGACACACAAATTCAAGAAGTATTCCATACTTAAAAAGAAAAGGAAAGAAAATAATGGGTTTAAAGGAGCATCAACCATTATACATACAATCATTAAGAATTATGTTCTATCACCTCCTTCTTCAGAGGTGAATATGGTCGGTACTCTATTTTATCTTGTCCCTCTCTGCTCTTAATTTATAGGTAAAAAGTGCTTAACGTCAGCCTCAGACTGGCTTGAAAACGTCACCTTCACTAAGAAGGTTTTTTTGAGACTTGATCATATTTTTGTTAATATGATGATTGTCTTTTTTTTAAATAATTTATAGTTATATTTTGAAATTAAAATCTTGATAATTGGGACTGCAGTGATAGTACAGTGGGTAAAATACTCGCCCTCCACACAACTAACCCAGGTTCAATCCCCGATAGTCTATATTCAAACTGAGCGCCTCCAGGAAAAATTAATAAGTACATAGTGGGAAGCCTTGAGCACTATCAGGTGCGGCCCCCAAACAAACAAAAATCCTGTTTATTAAAAACAGAATAAAAAATATATGAAAGGACAAAATAATTAGAGAGAGGTTCATTAGTATGAAATAGAGAGGAGAGAGATTTAAAATAGAGGGTGACAGAGACATAAAAACAGAAAGCACTCAATAATATACAAGCATAGTAAGTGAAAATATAAGTACAGTTTAAGCCATGGGGATCTTCTATGAGAAACATTGACATGCTTCTAGGATGGATGTGAAGTGATATACCCATGTGCATGCTTGAATCCTAATCTTTGGAGCCTGTAATCATAATAATTACCTTAGCAATGGGACTTGCTTTTGCAATAAACAAAAAGCTCTTGAAATGGCCAGTTCTCCAAGTGATCCCAAGGTAGTCTCAAGGTAAGAGAGAGGGGTGAGAAGATTAATGTGTATCATCCTGAACACTGGTGCACCTCAGAGAGGCTTTGATGCCTTGATACAGGCATGGAGGATGAATCTTGGAAATGTCCTCGGTGAGGAGAGTTTTCTTAAATTCTGCTTCTCTGCTCTTGATGTGATAAAAATATTCCTGCAGGCTGAGAGTTCTTGTACAGTAAAAGTTCCTAATTTATGTGAGCCGAATGAACAGTCTTGTGTTTAGAATACTCAAACAACTGTAATTAGTTTGAATCATGTATGAATAATTCATATATTCTTATTTCTGGATTTAGTTTAATATTGTGATTCCTCACAAAACAAGTATTCAGGACTCCCAGAGTAGTAAATGTTATACAAATGAGTGACCCAATGGTACTAAAGCAAATAACACATAACTGTAAGAATGGAATATGGATAACAAATAGACACACTCACATTACACTTACAGTACATTTGGCAACTCATGCGTATACACCTTTGGGAACTCATTAATCTATCTACCTAGGCATTGAGCCCTTACTGCATGAATTAAATTCATTCGTTGTCAGGAAGGCAATGTTTCTAATCCTGATCCCAGAGAAAAAAATCCTGTAGTTGATACTGTAAAGTGTGTATGAGGGGAGAAGGAAGAGTGTGTGCGTTGGGGGGCGGAGGAAGGGTGCGTTCACACAGAGATGCTTTCCTCTGAAGCATCAGGAAAAAAAAAGTAACCTAAATATATCATAAGTAAAAGCAAATAATCAGGCAACAAATCAAACTGTAAAGGGGGGACATGGGTAATAGCAATGTTAAAATGACAAGCATCAATAGTACTTTAACCTAGAAGGGCTGGAGCAATGGTATAGTGGTTAGGGACCTTTCCTCATATGTGGCTGGCCTGGGTTCAATCTCCTCTAACAACACATGTGGTTCACTGAGTCCTGCCAGGAGTGATCCCTGAGAGTAGACAGAAGTAAGTCCTGAGATCCATGGTCTCTGGCCCCAAAACAAAACAAAAAATACAAAAGAATTGCAATGTAGAAAGTTTTAGCAATGCATATACTAAACCCTCTCTTCAGTGCACACCTGTAAAGTCAAACTGGTATATATGTTGAAAAATGATCATGACTTGATGGTAATGTTCCAGAATATCCGACAACTCACTTCCTCTCCGAGTCTATAGCTCATTAATATTTAAATACATCTGAAAGTTTCCAAATACGTTTCTTATTCTTTATGGACTAAATATCAGTTATATTTCTTATATTGATAGGTTATTTTCACTTTTACTAAGTTCTTGCAGCAATCAAGTTATCACACACAGAGATTACAAGAGATTCAAATAGAAATAAAAAATATGGAACAAGGGTTTATTTATCCAGTATCATGACTGTCATTGGATAAATGATTGTTACCCTTAAAGAGCTTTTTGTTACTTTAAAATAGACTGAAGAATATTGGGGTTGTTTTGGAGAATCCTTGTAAAATAATATAAAATTTAAATGGCTATAGAAGTGGGAGCGGGAATCTTTTTAGGCAGAAATATAATAAGAATAAATAAGAAGTTATTGTTGGGGTCGGGAGTCCCCTGGCCCTGGGAGGCATGGAGAGACCAGACAGACACAATTCCTGCAGGAGTACAAATGGGGTTTATTTAGATCAGCATGCTGGGGCTCCACAGAATACCTCAGAGTGGGCAGTAGCTGAGAGAGCCCCGAGCTTCTTCAAAGGGGGTCTTATATAGGCCTTCATCGACTGTTATAACAAAGCCTGCGCATTCCATAGATTATAAATTCGAAAGTCAGTAGTTACATACATCGATTGTCAGCACAAGCAAGGTTATAGCCGAAATCATTAAGCCTTAGGTAATTTCCCCCAACCACCCGCATCCTGAGTTATCCTTTACCCAAGTCTGCAGGTTGCTTTACTGAGACAATACATTTCAGAATAGTAAATACACCTGAATCCTGTCACACTTGGTTTCACAAAAAGTTATGCCCTGTTCACATTCCAAGTCCCGCCCCCCCCCCCCCCCCCCGTGCAAAACAGCCAAGCAGTTTTACAGAAAGCAATGTTGCAAGTTAGCTGATGCACGCAAAAATTTGATGCCCTAATATGGATTCTTTCAGTTATAAAATTAAAAAAAAGTTTGTAAAGAATTCAATATGAGTATAATATATTCAGTTTTGCAGTAAAAAGATGTTCTCAGATAGATTTTGGTCATAAAATAAATGGAAAAAATAAGGAAAATAGTAGTTTTCTAACTAAGTATTTTTAACTAAGTATTTTCCATTTTCATTCTGATTTCATGTTCTCCTCCCCCTGTTGTGAATTATGGCTCTGTGATTTGCTTTGATAAATCAATATTATATGTTCCCTGTTGCTTCTAGTTGTATACTGATTACACAAGATAGTTTCTCAAGCTCTCTTTCTTTGTGGTAACTGTGGCATTGTGTCTCTAGAAAGATCCCTTTAGTTCAAATCACTCAATGACTTCAATGAGTAGAGATACTTTAAGCTGTTATTGAACATGTTGTATGAGGAAGAAATAATGCTTAAGCATTCGAATGCATTGCTATTTATTAACTGTTATTTGTTATTGACATAATCTATATTGAAAACCAAACATACTACCCAATGTTACAGTATATTAATTCACTGAAACCCTGTTTAATCTGAGTGAATTTATGATTTTGTCATTTATAACTGATGCAATACCTGGATTTCTATCTTGAATAATTTCTGTGTCAGATTTTGCAGGTTATCTACTTATTAAGGGAATTGATAGCTGGCCTTATTAGAAGATGAAGATTTAATTTTAAAGAATACAGCAGTGACAGAAAGAGGAGCTTTGAAGAATACAGCTATACTTAGAATGACAGATATACCTTTAACAACATCTGAATTTCACATTAAATATGTGTTGGAGTCTGCAGTACTGGGCAAAGACGATGTATACTGCTTTCTATGAAAAGACATAAAATGTCCCATTGCTAGAGAAATGACAGTCAATGAAGTATGCACAGTGAGCAGAGAGTTGCATCTATGGAATTAAATTATCTTTTGTATTTACATTGCAGAGGGCAATGAAAATAAAAATCTGTGCAAGTGTTCAGGGACCACATGCCTGAGAGGAAGTTTCTATCTGAGCTCCAGGAAGCCAAACACCTGTTCCATTTGCAAGGCACCAACTGGCCACCTTCATTGCCACTAATGTTTGTTTATTATTATTACTGCATTGACTCCTTGCTTGGTTGAATGCAACCTCTACTGTTTTCACATGTTACAAGTTTCTATTAACTCATTAATTTGGAAAAAAAAAACAAGAAAAATTAGTGGGAAGAAAAGAAGCAGTTTATTTACTGGTTGAAGTTAATCCCAAAAGCACTTCTTTTAGTTTTCAGAGCTTGTTCCTGGTTCTGAGGCCAGGAATCACTCCTGGCTGCGGTTGAGGGACCATATTAGATGCTAGAGATCTACTTTGGGGCAGAAACACTCAGGGTAGTGCCTTACCCACTGTTCTATTGCTAAGGTCTCTTTCTCAATTCTTTTTCTGTATTTGGAATATAAAATTATGTATGTTAATTGATTCTCCTTAAATGCATATACCCAATATTCCTTCTCATAAATATGCCTAATTTTCTTTCTGGAAATTTCTTCCTAAATATATATTTAGGAAGTATATATATATGTATATATATAAGTATTTATATGTATATATAAGTATATATGTATACATATCCTAACTCCACTTAAAACTGGACTCCTCTCTCTCTCTCTCTTTTAAGCTTGCTACAGTCTAGGCTAATGGCAGTCCGGACTAACTAGTTTCCAAATTTATAGGTTGACAAGTTGAGTTTTTGCCTACATAACCCTGATTTAATTAGCTTTTCCTGAGATTTGTAGAGGACACTGACATTTTGCAACTTGCTGTGTTCACACATGACAAAAAGCTAGCTAAGTGGTTAGTCTCTGAACCCTTAGAAAGATGTCAATCTCATTCTGGAGCCCTCAACCCTCAGGACCTAATCATTTTCCCAAAATCTGATCTTCAAAGATCACTGGTTTGAGATTAGGTTTACAAAGTGAATGAGGGGTGGGTGGCAGGGTATACACATACTAGCTCTGTTGCAATAAAGCATTGTAATGTGTGTTTTAGAAAACAAAAGTAACAAATTTAATGAATTGTTTTTCTATTTGCTGTATTAAATAATTCATAGATCAGGTAGCATCCTATCTAGCAACTATAAAATGTCAAAAGACCGCGTGGCCGCCCACCTACCAGATGGTCAAACTTCTTCGTCAAGATCATGAACGATCGGTTTGAGGCCCTTCATGTTCCCGGAGTGAACAGATGCCATTGGGCTACACTAGCACGCGACAGGGACAAATGGAGACATTACTGGCGCCCGCTCGAGCAAATCGACGACTAATGGGAAGTTAAGTGATTAAGTGATTAAAGTTGCTGCAAGGATTTTTACAAATAAGGAAATTTTTATACCTAGAAAGAGGGCAGAAAGAAGGGTTTTAGTGAAAGAAGAAATTACTTCAATTAAACCATCTTCCCTTAGAACAAAGGCTGGAGATTTTATGTACATTTTCTCACTGACATGCTAGGAAACTCCAGGTCCATTGATCTAGAAGTTCACACCCTAAGAGAGCTGAAACTTGTTTGCTGTTAGGTGGTAAGTCTGGGTGGAACCCAGCATGAAAGATGCTATTTGAAGACTTTTATTTGTTTTGCTGTAATTAGTATCACCCCGAAGACTTTGAAAACATTGCCTTTTAAGTGACCATTGTCATAGCCAAGAGCATTTTTGTGGAAAATATTGATTAGGGAAATGAATATGGTTAAGGACATCTTATTTCAGACACAAATAAAACAAGTGTGGATCAAGAAGTGAAAAGAAAACAAAAACAGGGAGGGAAGGTGTAGGATAACACTGTTTTGTCCTTCCTGCATAGCCTCAGGTAGTTTAGGTTTATTGGGTTGCTCCCATCAGAGTGCTCCCATTCCTTGTGTTTATTTGTAGCTTCTTTAAGTTCTGTTGACTTGTAAACACTGTTTTTCTCTTCTCCCTAAATCCTTTGCATAGTTTATTCAGAGCAATGTGCTTTTTGTATGGACACAAGAAGACATGCTTTTGTAATGTGACTCTCAGGGATATTTTCCTCCTGGGCATCTGCCTTCTCAACTTAAGCCTCAATTGCCCTCACTTCCTAGCTCCCCCAAAAGCAGGGTCCAGAAGAGGGACTGGATGGAACCAGGGCAAGCAGGTAAGCTATGTGCTACCCTGCCATCGAGATGGGCCTGGCCAAAGCGCCATAATGCGTAACTATAAGTTAAGAGCTTGGTCATGGACAAATGCTGTCATGATCCAAAAAGTAATAACTAGATTTGGACCTTGCTAGAGTTAGGAATGATTAATCTGGCCTGAGCTAGTCTGAGTCTGTGGCAAGATGTTCCCAGGAGAGCTGCCCTACAAGTCTCAATGTTATCTCTTACTGTGTTCATACAAAAATAGCTAGTATTGATATGTTGATAGTTATTGGACTGAGGAAAAGAGAAAAACACCTTAGGAGGTATTAAACCTAAAACCCCTGGGCATTGAGGAAGGGCTTTGTTATGCCTTTTAGGTGGTGTTCCCTTTGAACTGGGCTTTCTTTGGCTACCTGAATGGGGGAAGTGTTAGCCTGGGGGAGAAGGGAGTTGGAGAGAGAGAGAGGTGGAGGAGAGACCTGAGTGAATGAAGAGAGGATTGGAATAAATTACAACTAAGACTAACCAGCCTGGTTCTTGCTTCTTCCTTCATCTGCTCTAGTCTCCTCCACAGTCTGCCTCAGGGCCCGGGCCATGCCAGCTGGGGGGTGGCCCCGGGCCCCCCAGAACCTGGGTGGCCAGGGGTAGAGCCATTGGGGTCGCCCCTTGGCCACCCTTAGAGTTTTTTGGCCAACAGCCGCCCAGATCCAGGCCACACACAGCTGCTCAAGAGCACCGAACGCGGGCAGTGAGATAGAGCCGTCCAGAGAGCCCGTGAACACACATACAGGAAGGATGTATGTTGAAAAAAAAAATGGGGATTATTTGCTTAGTTTAGTTGTTAGGAGAGGTCAGTTTGTTCTAAAGAATTATCTTGCATATTCTAAAACCTAAAAGGTAGCTTTAATATTATTACTTGAACTTGGAATTTAGATCCTGGAATTTACATTTTCCTAATTCCCTGGAAACATCCAGTTGTCTATATTTGAGTCAGGGAATATTTCTATAGAGTCACATTACTTGGGTAAATCAATAACCTGTTTGTCTTTTACTTATATAAATTTAAAACAAACCTTTAAATGTCATATTGGCTGGCTATTCTCCGTCCTTTTTGGCCAAACTAAACACATGTTAGTGTTTTGGATGAGTTTATGAGTCATCTTCCTCCGGACATTCTTCATGCTGTCCGGGCTCCATAAACTTCAGAGACTCATACAGGGTGCTATTCAGACTCACAAAGACAGAGCTAGTGCAGACATAGCCTGGTGCTGCATATGGGAATGAAGCATGCGCCATGATGCCGTTTTCAGGGACCACTGGAAGCAATATCACCTTTGTTTTTGGATTTGGGGTATGGGGGGGTCTTGTGGAGGGCCACACACACAAATATATATATATATATATATATATATACACACATAAAATCTTGCTGAGGTTGTTTTTTATTTGTAAAATATATATTTCTATCCTCATTCGCTTTGGGAATGATATAATTGCATTTCTTCATGCTTTTAGAGATAAGTAAAATAAATATCTCAGGACCTGAAAAATGCAACACTTCTGTTCCCAGAAAATTTATGGGGGAAGTTGAAAGTCTTTGGTTACAAAATATAATGGAAACAATCATATTTCTTTATTAAAAATAAAAAGCTAGCAGCTGTGTTAGCAATGTGACTGCAGCTGTAATTTCCAAGAAGAAGTTTACTTTGGACAGTAGAGGGCACTGCTGATTTACACAATTTTTCCAATTTCCAGGGATTTTTTTTTTCAGCATTCAGTGTGTTGCCCGGAACTTTTCAACTTTCAATGGGCAGGAATGGAGTGGAAAATAACTGTTCAAAAGTCTGTGTTTTGAGAGAGAGGTAGATTAAAATATTCTCTGTAGAACTGATCAGGTGAAAGAGGAAATGTGGCTAATTTCTCTTACAGACTGGTTAAGGTTTCTTGGCCATACATTGTTCTGGGATCAAACTGTTAAAATACCCAAAATTAATTTGTGAAATAGGAGATGTCCAGATACAGTCCTATCTTTGCTTTCTTTTGATCTTATTTTTGCTGTTACACGATGAAGCAGGTTTGAACTGTCAGAAATTCATTCTGTACCACAAGCACTCATTAAGTAGATGGGTTTATTTGAACATAAAGAGGTGAGACAGGAAGGATTAAAAAACAAGAACAGCAATACTATAAACACCTCCACAAATGAAATTTAAAATAAAGCAGCAGGAACCTAGTTATTCATATGATCCATGATCCTGATGTTTAGAAACGCAGGCACAAAACAGCCAATGACAAGAACACCTGAACAACTCTAAAAGAGACACCAATATCTGATTGAAGTAAGGGAAGCAAGCAATTAAACACACTGACAATAAATCACTTAGGTGTGACTAAGATAGTCAAAGCAATGATAAGCAGAGACTATAGTACAATGATTTAGTCTATAATTTTTTTTAATTACCTTTAAACAACAACAACAAAATCCATTTTGCTTTCCCTGAGTTTCCCAGAGCTTAGAAAATTTAGGAGTGGAATTTATTTCCATCGTCTTTTCAATTTCAAACATATCACAGTTTTCACCATATGTGTGGAGGAAAGAGAGGGAGGAACACTTTATATGTTATCAATCCATATGTTTTGGAAAGCAGCCAGGGAGAACTGTTTCTACATCACTGTGACTCCTTGAAGTCCTGGATTACTGCAATCTTGGAAAGATACTTGGTCTTCACCCCTTTCTTTCATGTGTCTCTGCTAAGAGTATGCATTTGTGTATACTTGGATATATTACAGTGTACACAGTGGCCATGTAATTTTTTGGGTAGTCATTTGCTTAGTGTGTCCTGGATTGAACCTTCTATTCTGCTATCTCTGAGGTTATCTTCTTTCTGCCATCACTCCTCACAATCCCAGCTAGCTTCCTTTGACCTAGCAATTCTTTGTTTTGCTAACTTGCTTGTATTGCCCAACTCAAGCCCACATTTTTTGCTAATTTATAGTGTCCTTTGATATCAGTTTAAAGAGGTAATGGCTGTTCACTGAGGGTGCTTCAGAAGAGTTTCACCATCTAAAAGCTTTCAAAGTTGTAGAGGAGAAAGGAATATTGCTATTAGTGGGAGAATTTGCATTTCTTCTTGATGCAAAACAATTTATCCCCTGAAGAATAGCTTGATAAAAGAAATCCTGTATTATTTAAATGTTTGAATAATTAAACTAAATGTGTATTTGCTTTGTTTGTAAAATACTTTCGGTAAGTTTTTGTTTTGAATGTATATGTACATATATATCATTAAAATCTTGGAGACTGGTATTTAGGATGCAGAGGGGATTGTAGGACTCAAGGTAGTGAGATCTTTATCTCCTTTGACTTAATAGCATTTTATATTTATTTTAGAAAATAATATTATCTTTTCTAAGATAAAAGTCTCATAACTTTTGGAAACTTCTGCATATTCTTTTACAAGTTTTATATACAAGATACACACATTAATTGGCTTTTGTCAAAGTATCTCAGGTATACATTTTATGTATATTTTTATAAGAACTTTATATAACAGAACAAGAGCTAATACATATTTAGTCATTTTGTTAGTTTCTAAAAGGATTTAACTGAGTTAGCATAGAGAGTGAAATAAATGTATACACAAATAGCATTTTTTTTCTTTTTCTTTTAACTTTGGGACTCAGCGTTTTTCAGGACTTATTCCTGGCAGGGCTGGGGAACCGTATCTGAAGACAGGATTGAATTCCTGTTTGCAAAGTGTGAGGCTAATGCCTACCTACTCTCTATCTTTCTAGCTCCCACAAACTTGTTTTTTACATGCTTCCTACTTTACAGAACATTCTCTATGTGAGGCTGTAGCAATCGTATAGTGGGTAGGAGCAATGCCATAGTATATCTGGTAGGATACCTGCTTTGAAGATGGCTGACCCAAGTTCTATTCCAGACAGCACATATAATCCCCTGAACCCTGCCTGGATGATCCCTGACTAAACCCTGAGTAGTGCTAGGTGTGGTCCCCAAACCTAAAGTAATACAAAACAAAAGACGAAAAACATTCCCAATGTTAAAAATTTGTGTGTACTCTAATTATTATGTACTTATGCACACACATGTTTTAACTTCTGCATACATGTTTTCAACATTTTACTCTTTCTTTGCACCTGTTTTCAATTTGAATGGTACCTTTTTATTGACTTTTTTTCCTCCATTTTTTTTCTCCATTGGGAGAGTTCTGTAAATGTTGAACTGATCTCTGCCTACTACAAACACTCAAAGGGCACATTTAGAAAGTGAGTTCTTTGATCCTTCATCCTATATGCCTCAGGATTGGAAGATGGTTCAAACTCACTTGTATGCAATTGGAAGAAGAGATTGATGAACACAGAATCAGAATCTAGTGTCTCACATTATTTTAAAGTAATTTTTCTCTGTGCAAAAACAAAAATACATAAGCTGTTTTTTTAAAGTTGGCACCACGCATTTTTTTGCTGACTTTTTCAGCATTATTCATGAGACTCCTGACCTAAAATTTACCTCTTCAAGTTTTGCAATGAACAGGTTAACTAGAATTTTCACTTGTTGTCAGTTTCTGGAATATTTAATATCCAATAATTTCTGTTGTATATTTTAGCTGCTCACTCTACCAAGTGGACCATGGTATAATCTTAAAGTAGGTGATTATTTTTTCTTGAATTTTTCTATTTTTCTCTGTCATCCTCTTCCCATTTTACTCGTATTTTTAGTCAGTGTGGTTTTGTAATTAGTTGTCAAAGTTACCTTTATTGCTACTATTCTAAATTCTTTGTGTTGTTCTTTAGGTATCTGTTTTTAGCCCATTCAATGATTCCCTTTACTTAAAGTATTTGCAAATGTAACACTATTTCTCTCTGATACATTCTTAGATTTGAGAACACATATTCCACATTTAATCTGTGGCTTAAATATTACTTCTATGTACAATTAGAAGTTTTGTATATCCTCTACATTTTCTATATCCTCTAAGCATCTTTTATGTTCCAAGATTTCTAATTCCTTCATTAGAAGGAATTATGAACTCATATGAACTCATGTTTATTGTCATAATGTTTTCTGTGTAGTCTATAAACACCTCAACCAAAAGAAATCCAATATTCTGCTACCTACACAACTGTACACACTGGTATATATCCAGTTAACAGTAAATATAAATATATATTTGAAATAAAATAATTTTATTTATTTGAGTTTATAATAAAACATTAAGAAGTGTAGCTTCATGCTTCTATATATAAATAGTTCTCACTACTTCTTCTGACCAAAGTGCTAGTGCCATCCCCATGATTAATTGCCCCAATTACCCTTACCTACTAACTTTTCCCCTTCTGCTCTGGTCACCACCATAGTTTCAAAGAATCTTTAGTTACATCTGTTAAATTTTTTTAGTTCATCCATTTGGGTTATTTATATATGACATATAAGAGAGATAATTTTTCTTTATGAAATCCCCCCAAGATCCATTCATGTTTTTGAAAAGGCAAGATTTCAGCTTTTCGAATAACTGAGTAGTATTTTCTCTAAAATAGCATTTTATCAAATCATTTGTAGATGTGAATTTGGGTTTATTCCATATTTTGATAGTGTTTTTATATCTGAATAACTATTTGTTGAAAGAGTGATATATATCTTTGAGCATCTAATAAAATGAGTATACTGTTTATCTTGAAAAGCTTAATTGATCAATTCACTCATATCTGTCTGTACTTATTATCTGGTACCTATATTTGCCCCACCCCTTTCTATCTCTTTGTTTTTATTGTTATTAGCAATGTCTGAGTGCACCAAAGATGGCGTAATTGTAATGCCAGGGATCACAGTGACAATGTTAGGGATTGTACTTGGTGAATTGATGCAGTTTTAGGGATTGAATTTGAAGCTTAAGGCCTTGCAGGTCAGGTTCTCTAGTGCTAAGGCATCTCCCTATAACAATCATTTGGTTTCAAAAAATTTATACTCAAGAGACAGAGAGACAGTATATAAGGTAGGGTGCTTGTCTTGCACCTAACAAACAAACCCCGGTTTGATCCCTAGCACCCCATATGATCACCTGAGCTCACTAAGAATGATCGCTGAGTGGAGAGTCAGAAGTAAGCCTGAGCATGACTGAGTGTGTCTTCAAAGAAAAAATAAGTAAAATTATACTAAGTATTTTCTGAGTGATTAGTGTTAGCCATACGACCATTCCTATACCATGTACGTAATCTTGCCAATCACGAAGGACCTGGATTATGTAACCTATTCCAATTTAAAGACCAACAATAAAACGAGGAGAGGAATGAAGATCTCTATACTAAAATTTCATGATTATATTAATATAGTGCTACTGATCATGTATTTAAGCTTTGATAAAATTTTTACAGAATCTCTTTTTCTCTAGAAAAGTTAATTTGGCTAAAATTTACATAATATTTGTATTCCAGGCATGATTGGCTTTAAGATCTTGACCTTTATATTTTATACCAGCTTTCTTTTCCCATTCCATATGCCTTTGTCATCCTCCTATTTAAATTATGAGGACTAAGATTTTTTAGCAGGCTACATCTGAGGATGAATTCTATGCTTTTCAATCTCCACTGTCATGGCACAAAAAGTAACTGAGTTTTCACCTTTGTTCACAGTTGATTGAATCCAACTGTGAAAACTAGTTAATGGGATGTGGTTTAAAGGGAATTCTTATTTTAAGATGAGTCTTTAAAATCATTCTATTTTGATATCTATTGTAGCATAAAATTACTGAAAAATGTAGTGGCCTAAATTTTTTTTAATCTCACTTTTTATGGGTGAGAAATCTGGAAGTGGCTTAATTGGGTGCTTCTTACTAAAAGCATCTCATGAGGTTGTAGTCAAGTTGTCATCGGGGATACAAGGATGGACTCTGGCTATGAAACTTAGTTCTAAGAGTTTAATCACACCATTCCTTGTAGGACTATTCACTCCCTAAATGATCACTGGTAGGAAGCCATAGTTCATTACACATGACCCTCTCCATAAAACTGCTTGGGTACCTGTATGAAGACATGACTACATAATTTATGGGACTCAGTAAAATATGAAAAAGTCTTATTCTTTAAAAATGCATAATTGTAATATGAAAGCTACTGAATATAAAATCAAGGATGAGACATTCTGAGTGTGAGGCTTAATAGATCACATTCCTGAAAAGTTATTCTTATACTCATAATATGAAACTTGAATCTTCCCAAAGTATGTAATTCAAGAAGACCTAAAAGCAAGAATGATGCTGATGGCCTTTTATAACTTACTTTCAAAGTCACTCATCATCTCCTCTTTCCTATTCATGTTGTAAAAACAAGTCTTGGATTCTGGTTTATGCTTAAGGGAAAGAGAATTAGCTCCAATTTCTTCAGTGTTAGTTTTGAAAGAATAGATTCATTTTTAGTTATTAGATGTTTCTATAATTACACATGCTTTTTAATTTTCTGCCAGCTGCACCGGTGAGTGAAATCCAACAAAGAACCCCAGAATTCATGAAGGAGTTGCAGAAACTTAGAAAAGCAAAGTTTTTATCTACAGTCATTATTGAAATCAAGCAATCTATAGAGCTGTATTCCCTATATGAGCCATTCTTCACTCCTTGTGGGTATGCACTTGGACAATAGATGTGTGGTGGTATTAACCTCAGGAGTATTAGATAGGGTATCGGAGTGGGGGGTAGGGGAATTATGTGAAATTCCTTAAGGAATGTATTTTTTTAGGGGCACTCAGTAATTTTGTTTCTGAGAGGGGG
The DNA here is from genome assembly GCF_029834395.1 of Sorex fumeus. NCBI lineage: Eukaryota > Metazoa > Chordata > Mammalia > Eulipotyphla > Soricidae > Sorex > Sorex fumeus. The sequence goes on from NW_026606322.1 coordinate 18,480,130, forward strand.
CAGTAAGCCAAATAAGTTTGGGGATTCCTGCTATAGATCAACTCAATCTTATTTTGGAACGTGATATAAGTTTGAATGAAATCTTGCATCAAGCCACTGAAATTCTGCAGTGGTTACAAGATTAACTGCTCTAGTTCATAAGCTGTGAAAAACTTATTAGCACCATTCTTTTCCAAAATAACAGTCCCAATTTGTCTCATACAGAGAAAAAGATTCCATATCCAAGTGAGTTAGAAAATAAATATGCTGTATACTATGTGTCTTTTATATTCACAGGGTACATTATCAATTAAGGCTCTAAGAATACCCCAGCAATATCTGTTTAACTTTATTTAACACCAAATGTGTATGACTACACAAATTCATATGACTACACAATATAGTTCATAATCACAATTTTGTAATAATTTTGACTATTCAAATCACTGAAAGATTTCATTCAAAATTGTAAACAATTTTTCAAGTCGTTCAAATATTTCTGATCTAATGGTCAGACCCTAAGAGAAAACAACTAGATAATTTTGGTGAGATATTACTTTAGTTCCAAAAGGTTTGGGAATTAGCAGCCAAAAACTGATAGGTATTTATTCAAAAATAATATCTTCACAGTCATCAACCCACAACCTACATATCAATAAATCTATTCATCTGTTTCTATGTGTTTTAAGATGCAATCTGTTTCTATTTATTTTTACGTGAAGTAGACATTGAGTTCTTCAGTTGAAGAGTAGTTTGGACAAAATAATTGAAATTTTTGATAAGTTTTATTTTCTGGGTTTTTTTTTTTTGCTTTTTGTTTTTGAGGGGGGCAGTTGATTTTTTGTTTTTTCATTTTTGGTCCATACCAGCTGTTGCTAGGGGTTACTCATAGCTCTGCATTCAGGGATAAATAAGATGACAGGGATTTAGCCTGTATTCTAAAAGTGCAAGGAAAGTGTTCTAGCCTGTACGATTTCTCCTATATCTGCTTGAGGTTTTAAAGAGATACTTCAGGTTGTTTATTGATTTTGCCAAAATTTATTTTAATTTAAGTAGTGGTTTTTATAATTATTTAGGTTTCAGGTGTACAACATTATACTCTAGGCATTTAGGGAAATTATATCTGCCAAAATGTGACCAAAGAATCTTAATCCCACTTTTCCACAAAATCACCAATATTTTAATTTCTGTTGCAAATAAAACACTTAAAATACTCCAATTTTCCATGTGTATCCCAAGAGAAATAAACATTTTTTTCAGATTGTTTTGCATTGTCTTATAGTAATACATTTTATAGATGTTTTTGTTTATAAAGTTTCCAAATTTATTTTTAAAAATTTTTATTTTTAATGAATCACTGTGAGGTAGATTACAGACTTACAAACTTTCGTGATTACGTTAGTCATTCAATGATAGACTACCCATCCTTCCACTAGTGCCCATTCTCCACAATCAATGTTCTCAGTATCCCTTCCGCCATTCCCTATCCCCCCATTCCCCCATCACCGCCTCTGTGGCAGGCACATTCTCTTTTACTCACTCTTTTCTGTTGGGTGTCAGGGTTTGTAATATAGGTACTAAGTGGTCATCACATTTAGTCCATAATCTATTTTCAGCACACATCTCCCATTCTGAGCTAGCCCTCCAAGAATCACTTACTTGATGATTCCTTCTTTATCTTAGCTGCCTTTTTCCCCAGGATGTGAGGCCAGATTAGAAGTCATGAAGCGATTCTCCTGGCTCTTACCTCCACTATCCTTGGGTGTTAGTTTCCCATTCTGTTAACTTATATTCCACAAGTGAGTGCAGTCCTTCTATGTCTGTCCCTCTCTTTATGGCTCATTTCACTTAGCTTGATACTCTCCGTGTTGATCCACTTGTATGCAAATTTCATGATCTCATCTTTTCTGAAAGCTGCATAGTATTCCATTGTGTAGATGTACCAATTTCTTTAATCAGTCATCTGTTCTGTTCTTGGGCACTTGGCTTTTTTTCCAGATTCTGGATATTGTAAACAGTGCTGCAATAAACGTACAAGTGCAGATGTCATTTCTACTATACTTTTTTGAATCTCTGGGATATATTCCAGGAAGCGGTATTGTTGGGTCAAATGGGAGCTCAATTTCTAATTTTTTGAGAAACCTACATACTGTTTTCCAAAAGGGCTGAAGCAGTCGGCATTTCCACCAGCAGTGAAGGAGAGTTCTCTTCTCCCCACATCCTCTCCAACACCAGTTGCTTTTGTTCTTTTGGATGTGTGCTTGTCTCTGTGGTGTGAGATGATCTCATTTTTTTACCTGCATCTCCCTGATGACTAGTGATGAAAAGCATTTTTTCATGTGCCTTTTGATCATTTGGATTTCTTTGAGTTGTTTCTTTTCATTTCATCACATCATTTTCTGTTGGGATTGAATATCTTCTTCTTGTAGAGTTCAACCAGGAACTTGTATATTCTTGATATTAACCCCTTATCAGATGGGTATTTGGTGAATATCCTTTCCCATTCTGTAGAATGTCATTGTATTCTGTTTAGCTTACCAGAGTACCTACGAAGTACTCTGTTTGTTTTTTTTTTTTTAAGTTTCTTAGTTTAAGGTAGTCCCATTTGTTTATCTCTGTTTTCACTTGCTTGGTCAGTGGTGTTTCATCTTTGAACATATCTTTAGCTTTAATGACGTGGAAGGGTTTTGCCAACCCTTTTTTCAATATACCTTATGGATTCTGGTCTGATGTTGAGGTCTTAATCCAAATAGATCTGACTTTTGGTGTTAGGTAGAGGTCTGAACCCATTTTTTTTTGCATGTAGCTATCCAGTTTTGACAGCACCATTTGTTTAAAGAGAATTTTTATGTTCTACTTCACAATTCTTGCTCCCTTATCAAAAATTAGATGATCATAAGCTTGAGGGTGTGTAAAAGACTATTCAATCCTGTTCTATTGCGCTGCAGCTCTGACTTTGTTGCAATACCATCCTGTTTTAATTATTACCACTTTGTAGTAGAGTTTGAGGTTGGGGAAGGTGATGCCTCCCATCTCTTTTTAACCCATGAATTGCTCTGGCTATTCGTGGGCACTTGTTGTTCCTTTGGATTTCAGGAGTGATTGATCAATTTATTAGAATAATGTCATGGGTATCCTTTTAGGGATCACAGTGAATCTGTATGATGCTTTGGGGAGTATTGCCATTTTGACAATGCTAGTTCTTCCAGTCCATGAGCAGGGGATATGTTTCCATTTCCTCGTGTCCTCTTTTATTTCTTGAAACAGCATTTTATAGTTGCCTTAATACAGGTCCTTTACCTCCTTAGTTAAACTGATTCTAAAGTATTTGATTTTCTGAGGCATGATTGTGAACAGGATTTCTTTTTGCATATCTCTTTCTTATCTCTCACTATTTGCGTATAGAAAAGCCATGGACATTCGGGTATTTATAGCCTGCGAATTTACTATACAAGTCTATTGTTTCTAGGGTTCTTGGTAGAGGCTTTAGGGTCCTCTAAATATAGTATCATATCATCTGCAAATAGTGAGAGCTTGATTTTTTCCTTTCTTATCCAGATGTCCTTAATGTCTTTTTTTTTGTCTAACTGCTATTGCAAATATTTCCAGTACTTATTGAATAGAATTGGTGAGAATGGGCATCTTTGTCTTGTTTCTAATTTTAGAAGGAAGGCTCTTGTTTTTCTCCCATTGAGGAAAATGCTTTCCATAGGCTTGTGATAGATGGCTTTGACAAAATTGAGGAATGTTCCTTCAATACCCATTTTGGTGAAAGTTTTCATCATAAAGGGGTGCTGGATCTTGTCAAACGTGTTCTCTGAATCTATTGATATGATCATATGGTTTTTATCTTTTCATTATTGATATAATGGAATATGTTGATTGATTTTTTAATGTTAAACCATCCTTGCACACCTGAGATGAATTCCACTTGGTCGTGATGTATGATCTTTTTGATGAGTTGTTGGACTCTATTTGCTAATATTTTGTTGAGGATCTTCGCATATATGTCCATCAGGGATATCAGCCTTTAATTTTCTTTTTTGTGGTATCTGTGTAAACACAAAAAGAATAGCAGTAGGTCTATCTCTCCCGCTGCCCGCATTCGGTAGTATCAGGTCATTTTCCCCACTCCAGGGAGGTCGATGGCAATGGACAGGCAAAGGAAGGAAAAGAGGGCCAGGCTAGTTGGTCTTAGTAGCAGTTTATTACAAGGAAGAAATTTATGTCTTGGTGGGTCCAGGTTCTCTCAGCACGTGTTCTCACATTCTCTCAGACCTGTCTCTTTGGTTCTCTCAGCCCGGTCTTTCCAGGTTCTCTAAAGCACATGTTCCCCCGGAGAGCTCCAAAAATCTCCTTCTATAGATCATGGTACCTCTAAAGGGTGCAATACAGTGATGTCATCAAAAGGAGTAACAGAAACAACATTGAGGCTGCAAAACATACATCGTTTCTTTACATCTTGAGGCCAGTAATTTTGGCCTCCCGAAAGAAGATACAAAACCAAGACTGAAACCTTTCACAAGCACTTTCACAAGCTACGAGCACTTGAATTTTCATCCCAAAGACGAGTCTACTAGAATTTGGAATCTACATCCCAAAGACAAGTATCTGAGCTTTGCGTCCCAAAGACTAGCCTGGCTAGAGCCAGGAATCTAAATCCCAAAGATCAGGCTTGGCTAGCACCTGAGATCTGTGAGAAACAGAAAACTGCCTCTTACAATATACTGAAATTATTTAACTGAAGGCAGTTTGAAAGGGAGAAATGTTCAGCCTCATCTAAACTAGTTAGGACACACGGAAAAGCCACTTCTAGGACAGATTCTCATTTAGCAGATCAACCCACCCTAGAACAGAATCCCCTGGGTGTGTTTCTCCTCTCCGTGTCCAACAAACATATAAGCATACATAATATAAATCATTTTGTATGGACACAGTAATACATACCTTAAGCTTATAGAATTCCTTTCCTAGGACCATTTTGATCTCAGATTACAGTGCTCAGGCCAGATATCTTTCCTATTCCTAGCAGGGTCCTAGTCTCATCATTACTTTTGGATCATGACAGCATTTGTCTGTGATCAAACTCCTAATTTATAGTTAAGAATAATGGCGCTTTGGCCTGCCTCATCTCAATGTCAGGGTAGCACATAGCTTACCTGCTTGCCCTGGTTCCATCCAGTTCCTCGTCGGGACCCAGCATTTGGAGGAGATAGGAAGTGAGGGCAACCACGGCTTAAGTTGAGAAGGCTGATGCCCGGGAGTGAATAATATTCAAAGCCAATTAAATTCTAAGTTACAAAGTATAATATTAATTGTCAGCCTGTATCTATACAAAAAAGGACATTGCATTAAAGTAAATTACTCAAAAGACATAAGGAGAGGAGAAAGGCAATATTAACTTACAATACAAGTTCAGTGTCTTAGAAGAATCTGACCTTACAAATTAACAGATTCTGATTAGTGGAAAAGCTGATTAACTGGTTGGGATGGAGAGCATAGAAGTGGATACAGACAAATAAAGTAATGGGAGTGACTCTGATGGGTGTAAACTGATAAACCTAAGCTCCTTGTATTCCAACAATATCTGTTTTCTTTTGGTATTAGGGTGATATGTGCTTCATAGTAACTGTTTGAAAGTGATTCTGTCTCCTCAACTTCCTGGAAAAACTTTAGAATAACTGGCAATAGGTCCTCTTTAAGTGTTTGGAAGAATTTGTTAGTGAATCCATCTGTACCTGAGCTTTGTTTTGGGGAAAACTTTTGATTACAGTTTTAATTTCCTTGATAGTAATAGGTCCATTCAGGTATTCCAAATCTTCTTGGCTCAGCCTTAGAAGGTTATTGGAATCCAGAAATTTATCCATTTCTTCTAGGTTCTCCTGTTTCGTGGCATACAGACTTTCAAAGTAATCTCTGATGATCTTTTGAATTTCATTGGTTTCTGTTGTGATGCCCCACTTTTCATTTATGATTCAGTTTATTAGGGTTCACTCTCTCTTTCTTTGTGAGTCTTGCTAGAGGTTTATCAATCTTGTTTATTTTCTCATGGAACAAGCTCTTGGTTTCATTGATCTTTTGGACTGTATTTTGGGTTTCCATGTTGTTAATTTCTGCTATAAATTTTATTATTTTTTTCTTCTGCCTGGTTTGGGCTCCTTTTGTTGGTCTTTTCCTATGATCTTGAGCTGTGAAGTCAGATTACTTATGTGGGCCCTATCTGCCCTTCTTAGAAATGCTTGCAGGGGTATACATTTTTCCCCCTTAATACTGCTTTAGCTTTGTCCCATAGGTTCTGGTAGCTTATATCTTCATTCTCATTTGTTTCCAGGTATCTTTTGATTTCTTCCTTGATTTCCTCCCTGGCCCACTTGTTGTTCAACATTGAGTTTACTTTCCAGGTGTTTGGTTTGATTCTCCACATCTATGTGATCGACTTCATCTTCAATGCACTGTGGTCTGAAAAGATAGTTGATACAATTTCTATCTTCCCGGTTCTATTGAAGTGTGTTTTGTGACCCAACTCTGTGTATCTTGGAAAATGTTCTGTGCCCACTGAAAAAGAATGTGTATTCACTTTTTCAGGGATGGAAGGCCCTATTACCACTTTTTTTTTTTATTTCTTCCTTCAAAGCCAGTACTTCCTTGCTGAGTTTAAATCTTGTTTATCTATCCAGAGGTGATAAAGTGGTGTTGAAGTCTCCAACTACTATTGTTTTGCTACCAACGATCTCCTTGAAGTCTATTTGCAGTTATTTTAAATATTTAGCTGGCTCCTCATTGGGTTCATATAGGTTTAGTGTGATTTCTTCCTACTGTACATATTCCTTGATTATTAAAAAATGGCCTTTGCAGTCCCTTCTAATCTTTTTCAACCTGAAATCTATATTGTTGTATAATAGTATGGCCATCCTGCCTTTTTTGAGGAGTTGTTTGCCTGAAGGATTGTTTTTTATCCTTTGACTTTGAATTTGTGTTTGCTCTGACTATTAGGATATGCTTCTTGTAGGCAGTGTTTGGTTCAGTATCTGAGTCCCTTTTGCACTCTGTGTCTCTTAATTGGTGCATTTAGACCATTGACATTAAGAGAGATTATTGTCATAAGGTTTTGTGCCATCTTTCTGTAGGGGTTTATTGTTCTTGTAAGGATTTTTCTTATCTTACAGTAACCCCTTTAGTCCTTTTTTTAAGGTTGGTTTTGAGTGTATGATGTTCCTGAGCTATTGTTTATCCATGAAATAGTATATTGTTCCTTCCAGTTTCAGTGAGAGTTTAGCCAGATAAAGTATTCTTGGTGAGGCATTCATTTCATTGAGTTTTTTCACTATATCCCACCATTGTCTTCGAGTTTGTAAGGTTTCCTCTGATAAGTCTGCTGTAAATTTAAGGGGTGCTCTTTTGTATGAGATTTCCTTCTTTGACCTTACTGCTCGCAGGATTGTGTCTCTATCCATGGTATCCATCATTCTGATTAAGTTATGTCTTGGATTCTTTTTATTAAGGTCTCTTTTATCTGGTGCCCTTCGAACTCCTTGGATCTGGATGCCTGCATTCTCCACCTCTGGGAACTTCTTAGCAGTGACATCTTTAGCTGTGGCTTTTTCATTGATGTTGCCTCCTTGTCCTTCTGGTACTCAGATGATTCTTACGTTGTTCCTCTTGAGTTCATCCCCTAAATCTCTGACTTGCCCTAGAGACTATTTTGAGGAAAAGTCCCATTGTATGTTGTTGCCTGTATGCTTACTGTATCTCATCTTCAAGCTCACTGATTCTGTTTCCAGCTGTAGTAATTCTGCTGTTGAGGGGACCCACTGAGTTTTTTATTTCATCTACCAAATCTTCAATTAGCTATACTTTTGTTTGTAGCTTTCTTGTTTCTGCTCTTATTTCTATCTCTATTTTCTTGGCTGTCCGTTCCACTATTTCTTTCATGTCCACCTTTAATTTACTGAATGTCTGTTCCACAGTTTCTTCAAGTTCATTGATCATCTTCAGAATTTCATCACTGAATTCTTTATCAGAGAGATCTTATTTTGGGTCATCCCTTTTGAGGCTTCTGGGATCTTTTCCTCAACAACTCCTCATGATGGGGATTTACACTGTTTCTTCATGTTGTTGTGATAGTATGGAGGTGGGACCCTCCAGTTCATTATCAGTGTACCCCTCTTGCTGTGAGAAAGGATTCTGGACGAGCTTGTTGATGGTGGCTACCTTTATCCCCTTCTATAATACTACTTTCCTCGTTGGTGTTCCTCTGTGACTTATGTGAGGCCTCTACTGAAATTTCAGAGGGTGTGTTCCTTTATATTAGGCTTATTGAGTTTCTTTTGTTCACAGTTTTTTTTTTTTTTTTGGTGAGATTGGAATAGGCTACTGGGCTATTGGCCTAATGTGATTGGGATACACAAGATGTTCTCCTCAGACTTAGGTAATGGGGATTGAGATGTGAATCCAGAGTGCTGGCAAGGGGGAAAAAAACTGCAGACACATGAGCATGAGCAGCCGCTGCCCTGGAGGCTACACCCCTGCCATGTTGCACCTGGAAGGGAGTTGGCCACTTTGGTGCCCAAGGAGAATTAAAGCCTCACTTCTGATGCAGCGTTAAAGCTGACCCTGGAACCCCTCTGGCCCAGATGCTGGGGGTCACCTTGGCTGAAGAGGGGGTTGTTTTTGCAATTCCTGGTTCTGTTTTCTGGATATGCCATCCTGAAGACCAGGCCTAGTAATAATTTTTTTATGTAAAAGAGTTTGTAGCTTCTGCCACAAGATTAATGTGAATAGATTAATTGATGTTTAATTATCTGAATAACACAGAACCCTCATTATTATTATAACACAATTCTTTCCACATTTATTTATTCATTTATTCTTCAACAAAAATATAATAATTTTTCCCACAAACAAAAATTCTTGTAGGTTCTATAGATTCTAAGTACATTTGCCACAAATTATGTTCTCAGGTCAACTTGTTTGATGAGTAAAGCCCATTATTTCTATGTTTATTTATGTGAATTTCTAGGTATTCTGAACTTTGTGGAATTTGTAAGGACTAAACCTAATTTATTAAGGATCTCAGCTTTATTGCTATATATTATTTTCTCAGCCCAAGTGATAGAACATCACATAGGGCATTTGTCTTGCACATGTTCAACTCAGGTTCTATTCTCAGCACCTCCCAAGTGTTACCCTGAGAATGACCACAGTGATCCCTGAGTACTGAGCCAGGAGTAAGCCCTAAGCACTGCTAAGTGTGGCTCCCACACCAAGATAGATATAAGGGAGTGGTAAGGGAGTTTCAGGAGAAACAGATTAGCGTCAGACTTGGGCTGAATTGGGAGTCTTTATGACAGAAGCCTGCAACCACCTAAATTAGCATCCCAGAGAAGTTGCACCCTCAAAGACAACCAGGGACCAGTCTATGAAGGCAAAGCCACATCTTAGCTAGACAATGGACACAATGGATAAGGATTTGTGGTCAGCAAAGCATGAAACAGAAGAAAGTAAACTGGTTAATGGTTAAACTATATTATGGTTTTAGAGAAATCATTGGGGTTGGTGTGTTCCCCTTCCCGCTGAAAAGCTGGGAGATTTTGAAGGGAAATAAAATGGAGACCCTTCTAAAAAGGGGCCCTTAGCTTAACTTTTGTATATTTAGCCATTGTCTCTTTGTTTTCAACTTTTAAATTTGTAAGAATAGAATAAGACAACTTTGTAAATTGTTTTGTACTCTGTATTTTTATATTTTCTGTCTGTAGACTTTTTCCAACAAAAATACATGTTTTAAAAGTTTTCATTAATTGAGCCATTATTTGCTTATTATAATTTGATATATTTCTTCTTATTAAATGCTAGGCACTATTACTGCCAGTAGCAAAAGTACAACTGAACCTCAGTCTAGAAGATAATTTATCATTTTCTAGCAGCTATTATAGTACATAAAATAAGCATCTCATTAAAGCTTAAAGTGAAGTACCATTATTTATGTAGTCATAGTTAGCCCTTAGCAAAATTTTAAAGAGAAGATACACAATTTTTATGCATCATACAATACTAATTAAAAGAAATAAAGAATAAAAATATAAGAGAAGATATAGAGTATAGAATGAGAGGAAGAGTAAGAGACAAAAAGAGAGGTGCAGACAGACTTATGTTTTTGAAGCTGGATATGGGAAAGTTGTTCTTCCTTTGTGATATTATATCCTCCTGAGAGGCCAAGTTGTCTTGTGTTAAATAAACTTTGTTTTCCCATTTTGCTATTTTGAATTTATTTTTTAAATAATAATTTGTGAATCAGAGAGAAAGTACACTGACTGGGTAGGGTAGCTGCCTTGCATGCTGGGGTTTGATCATCAGTAATACATATGGTTCTCGGAGCCTTCCAGAGTGATCCCTTAATGCAAAGCCAGGCACAGTCTCTGAGAAATATCTGGTGTGACCCAATAAAAGCAAAAAAGTGACAACAAAAAAAAAACAATCTAAATCAGCAACATAGGGAATTAAACTATTTAAGTTATATTTCTAGCAGGTGGTGCTGTGACTTTATATCTTCTCGTTGGTGTTTTAGTTATTGATGTCAGTTGGTATTGATGTCAGGATTAGTTGTGTCATCAAGATGGGGAAAGGAACAATGAGGAACAATATTTTCCCATTCAAACCACTGTAGAGTGTTGGGATTGGTGTTTGGTGGGCATTAGTTCATCTTTGTGGCACTGTTAACCTTTTTTTTTCTAGGTAACCATCTGGGATTCAACAATCTGTCTACTAACATAAACTTCACTAGGTCAATATGAGTTGAGACGTGGAAAGGGAGTATAATCAAGAGCACTTGCCATGTAGTTATGCCTGCTAGGGGACTGACCTATGTAGAGCACCAGTTTCTTCACTGAAGGTTTTATATGAATGAAGGGCATTTGATTTCATACTATTTCACTTTCCAATTTTCAGAGATGCTGACTGGTCTAAAGGCTTGCCATCTAGCTCTTTCCTGATATTTCTGTCTCCATGCATTATTCTCCACCTAACTTTTATTAAATGAAATGAGAATATTCTCCGTTTCCCTTCTAGAGCAGTCTATGATATTCTCTGAGGTGCAGATGCAATTCAGATGAAGCCCAAGTGGTGGGAATCCTTTGATGATATCCTTTCTGCCTAAGCATTAATGTATTTCTTAGAAGGAAAGCAAGGTACCTTCTGAGCTACCAACTTGGTACATGATCTCTCATTCCATTTACTCATCAGTTTTCCTATGCAGTATTTTTCCTTCATAGAGTACTCAGTGCACTTATGTTTCAAGTATAAATGACAGAATTTTGGAAAATGAGATCCTGTTCTGCATTTAAAATTTTTATGTTTTGGGCTACACTTAGCTGTGTTCAGGGCTCACTTTGGCTCTATAGTCAGGCTTCACTCCTATCAGTGCTTGGGGTAGCCATATGCAGGGCAGGGGCTCAAAGAGCTGTTGACCATGTCCAAGGCATGTACCTTAACACCTACACTATGTCTTTGCCTTCACCTTCCAGCAAAGAAAGCTGCTTAAAATAGAACATCTCAAAAGCTGTGTCTCATTGTTCTAATACTTCACTACAAAATACATGGGTGAGAGTCTCCACTTGCTTGGCTTCCCTTCCTGGAGAACAATCTCTGCCACAATCCACAAGTTTTCAGTTGCAGAAAATGAGAGAAAATTGGTAATTTCTCCATATATTGTAAGTGGCATCATTTTCAAAATTTTCATTAACATTTATTTTCATATTAAATACAACAACTTAAAATAATGTGTGACCTAAGGATGCCATCACATGAAATTTGATTTATCAATTTAATTGTGATACAACTGACAGGAAAGTAAATTTAAGATAATCCATGCTTTGATTCTCCTTTGATTTGGGGGCCAAACCTAGCTCCTTCTGAATCTGTTCTCAGAGATCACTTCTGGCAAGTCTCAGGGATGCCTGGTATTGAATCTGGGATGGCCATATGCAAGGCAAATGTCCTACCTCCTACACGACTACTCTGGCCCAGATTTCATGCATTTTTATAATACAGCATGATTACCACTCAATATTAATGTCTCTATCATGTGATTATTTTGCAATAATTAAAATATCCTTAAAAAGTAATGTAATGGAATTTAAAGTATACTTAAAATTTGATGGTGTATATTTAAAACAGGATTACATTTACTCATAACATGAACAAAGGAAATTTAAAATAATTGATCTAATTTTTCATCTTATTAAATAGAAAAAGTTTTAATTAAATTATAAGGAAAAAATATAAACAATAAAAATCACCACATGTGATCTGAGCATTGTCAGGAATGATTCCTGACCATAGAGTCAGGAGGAAGCTTTGAGCACCATTTAATGTGGTCCAACCCCTGGTTCCCCACTGAAGTATATAATCCTAAAGTAAATTCTGTGGATATGATCACAAAAATAAACTAGCATTCAAAATAAAGGACAATGTTTTAAGTTTAGCTAAATTGGAATAGTTCTTTGAAAGCTAAAAATGATCAAATTCAATTGCAGAAGAATATACTTAAATATATATATGTATAAGGTATTGAATTTGTAGTTAAAAATCATTGTTTTTACCATTACTGCCCTATAACACATAAAATTCAGTGCTTGGCTGTCTTTATTAATGAATACTATTCAAATACTGCAATAAAAAAATTAGTTTATACAAGTTGACCCAGAATGTTAAAGAGGGGCGTAAGTTAGAAATTGAAAATAAACAGGAGTCTCAGTAGAGAAAGAACTACAAAAGATAATAACCAAAGGAAACCTTGATTACTAAAAGTTTATAAAAACTAAGCTTGTAATGAGAGCCCTAAAATGTAGGTCCCTGAATACATAAGGCTTATGAGCTTAATGGAGACCATTAACAACTATGATGTTTAAAACGTGACAAGGAGTTAGAAGCAGTGATCATGTTGAGAGAGTCCAAAAGAATTTGTACCTCACAGAGCATGTAAAAGCTCAAGAATGCCTTAAAAATGTATGCAATGTTTGCAAATATCTGCAATAACTAAACCTTGACAGTCTGCTTATTTAAAATCAGGTTGAAACACTTTTCTTGCACAAGGCCAGCTCCTGTGCAATCCACAGCACCACATGTGATCTGAGCATTGTCAGGAATGATTCCTGACCACAGAGTCAGGAGGAAGCTTTGAGCACCATCTAATGTGGTCCAGTCCCTGGTTACCCCGCCGAAGTATATAATCCTAAGCAAAGAAGAAAACAGGGTCATTTATTCTTCTTAATAAAAACTTACCCACTTTATTGCAGTTGTGTACTTGCTTCAGTAAACTTACCTTTATTTTCAATTTTGGGTGAGCAGGGGCAGGGGGTTAAACCCAATGGTGCAGCATTCAGACTCCTTTCTATGATCTCAGGGATTATTCCTGGTGGTTATTGGGGGGCCATAGGGATTTTATGGGGATTGAATCCTGGTCAGCCATGTAAAAGGTAGGCACACTGCTGTGCTATCGCTCAGGTCACACTACTTTTCTTTTGATTCTCCCATTTCTGTCTGGTTATTTTTCCATCTGAGTCAGAACTAGGGCTGCTGATACATTCCTGTGTCACTACAGTTCTCTGGTAATAATAGGCAAGAACCAGGAAATCCTGGAGAACAAGGAGTCTTACATTCTCATTTTGCTTTTTTCAGAAACTCATTTTATAAGACCAGGATTACCTTAACAACAAATTGGACAAAGATTTGAAAAGGAAAGAAAAATGTGGACCAATATTTTTTCATTAACAGTGATACAAAGCCATTAAAGTTATATTAGTAAATTAAATCTAGAAATCTATATAGGATAATGCATTACAATCAAATGAAATTAAACCTAGGAATGCAAGGTTGGATCAATATTTAAAATGCAATTAGAGAAAATTAATATTTAATAATAAATAAAAAACAATACCTTAGTCATTTGAAAACGTGCTGCCAAAAAGTATTTGAAAAATTGAGTACTCATTCATTAAAAACAGTCCAGAAAATTAAGACTAGAGCAAAATTTCCTAAGCGTTATAAAAAATTCTATAAAATGACATAAAGGTGATATAAAAATCTATAGCTAACATCATTCTTTCTAGAGAAGACTAAATTTTCCTTCCCAACATGTAACTTAGTTTTTTAATCATATTTAAAAATAAAATGAAATAAAGGATAGATATATGAATGAATGAAAAACGCTGGTTTTATCTGCATATGATATAGCATAAAAATAGTTGTTGGATTTCTATATGAGATTAATAATATGGAAAGTTTCAAAGTAATTATACAATATAATTTTTATCTGTTTCCTAGCAATAAGCAATTCAAAAAGAAGTATTATTTAATATACTATCCATGAACTTTTAAACTACTTGAAAATATATGTCATAAATTATGTGCAGTCCTAAGAATAACAACATATTTCTGACACAAATTTTGGAATAGTTATATGATTAGTATATTATAGATGGTTGCTAAGAACAATGAACTAAATATTAAATACAACTCATATTCAAGTTTTCAACAGGATGTGCATATGCATTTGTGTGCATTTTATAAAAATTTAAAAGCTGAATATAAAATTTAAATGGAAGTGCAAAGTACTTAGAATATTGAAAACAATTCAAATTAACTTTGACATAGTCATACGACATGGTTACAAAACATAATGAAAATGTATATTACAAAAGTATAACAATGGCATAATAAGAATATAGAATAATCTAACAAAATAGCAAGCTTATAAATAGACCACACTTACATATACAAAAGATATTTGAAAATAATACCAAAATAATATTGAGATAGCAATTGTTTTACTAAATGGTGTGGGAATTTCACAAGCAAAAACAAAAAGAAAGAAAGGAAAAATTGAATCAAGTATAGAATTTGCACACAACCATATGAACCTGAAACTGCATTGTGGTATATAATAGCAACCACATACAAAATGTTGCATACTACGTGTTTTTCTTTAAAAACATTTAAGAAAATGAAAAAAAGTCATGAAAATCAAAACTGTGCTTACTAGGACCAAAAAAGTGAGGGAAGTTGATTAACTAGGCATAAGGGGATTTTAAATTAAATAGATAAATTTATAGTTTTCTGACTAGGTAAAGGTAAAGGCCCTCCCGTTGATCGTCGATTTGCTCGAGTGGGCCCAGTAACGTCTCCATTGGAGACTTTGTTGTTACTGTGTCTGGCATATCGAATACTCTCGGTAGCTTGCCGGGCTCTCCGAGAGGGGCGGAGGAATCGAACTCGGGTCGGCCACGTTGGCCGCTTGTAAGGCGAACGCCCTACCCGCTGTGCTATCGCTCCAGCCCCATATGGAAACTCAATTCTGAGTTAACTGAGTACCCTCCATACTGTTTTCCATAGGGGTTGTACATGCAACATTCCCACAAGCAGCAGATGAAATTTTCTTTTCATTACATCCCTGACAGCAGAGATTGTTCCCAGTACTTTTGATATGTGCCATTTTCACTGGTATAAGGTGATATCTCATCTTGATTCAAATTTTTATAACAAAAACTGATGATGAGCATTTTTTCATGTGCTTGTTGGCTATCGTTTTTTTTTTTCTGAGAAGTATCTGTTCAATTCCTCTCCTCCTTTTTTGATGGGGCTTTTATTTATTTTTTTTGTTGTTGATCTTTGTGAGTAGTTTATAGATCCTTGATATGTACCCTTTATATGTTTTGTTGAATGTGAATATTTTCTCCCACTCAAATATTATTTAATTTTAGCTCATGTTTCTTCTTCCATACAGACACTTTTAATTTTTTTTTTTTTGGTTTAAAATTTCTCCTTTTGTTCAAACAATGTGTACCACAATAGCTCAACAAGTAAGGCAAATTCCATGAATAAGAAAGCTGCGGTTTACAATATACCACACCTAGAACCCAGGGGAGGCGAATTAGAAGTGGTAGTCATACTAATGAAACAATCAGGTAACATCATGACAAATTGGTCTACAGCATCAAAACTGTCCATTTAAGCTTCTCTCTTCTTAATGATCAGAGGTACCACATTGTCTCCAGACTCTTTGTTGTGTTTTTGTGAGAGCTCCATCAGAGAACGGAAACATCTGGACCTCCAACAACGGCAGTACACAGCTTTGTCTTCCAAATCCTCCATGTCAAATGCATATACTACCTTTCTGGATGTGAAGGTTGACAATAGACTTATTGCGAGTATCTCTGCTGTAAAATCTTCTGTAAGCCAGATAACCAAGTGCAGCTGCCCCAGCAGCAAAGGTAATAGCTGTGATCCATTCAACTTGCGTGCTGGAAGTCAGGCTCATGGTGCCATTGCTCGCAGGCGTGTCACGCGGGACACCTAGCACAGAGGCTCGCACAGGCCGCTGAGTGCAAGGCAGGGGAGTCCCGGGGTGGACCCTTTTATTTTTGATGTAGTTCTATTTGTTTAGTTCTGATTCTCTCACCTTTGCAAATGGCATCATATCATTGAGGACTCCTTTGAGGTCTAGGTTTATAGCATTCTACCTATATTTCCCGGAATGCACTTTATAGATTAAGGGTCAGATCTCAAGTTTTTTGATAAACAAGTTTCTGTAAGGTGTGAGATATGGATCCAGATCTAATTTATTGCTTGTGGTTATCCAGTTCTCTCAACTCCATTTCTTGAGAAGTTGTCTTTGTTCCATGTTACCCTCTTAACAACTTTGTCAAAAATTAGTTGACCATATATATGGGGGTGGGATGTTATACTTGGGTGTTCTACTCTGTCCTGTTGGTCAGATAGTCTTCATATATTTAAGTACCTTGCTGTTTTGACCAATATAACTTTATAGTATAGATTCAAGTTAGGTGGAGCGATGCCTTCCAGTTTCTTGTTTTATCCTATGATTTAGTATGTGCGGGCTATTTTATGGTTCCATACAATCTCAATAATTGATTGTTCTAGGTCCTTGAATAATGTCTGAATTTGGAAAATGATTGCATTGAATCTATAATTATTTTAGGTAAGATGGTCATTTTGACAATGTTGATTTTCCAATCCATGAACATGGAATGTTCTTCCATTTCTAAGATTTTGATTTTTTTCTTAAATGTTTTGAAATTTTCATGATATAGATCTTTCACCTCTATTGTTAAGTTGATTTCTAGACACTTGATGTTTTTGGAGACTATTTTAAATGGAATGGACTCATTCCTTTTTCTCCTCTGATTCATTATTTGTATATAGGAATGCAACAGAGTTTTGAGAGTTTACTTTGTAGTGTACTTAGGGCTGAAGCGATAGCACAGCAGGTAGGGCATTTGTCTTGCATGTGGCTGACCCGGGTTCAATTCCTCCATCACTCTCAGAGAGCCCAGCAAGCTACTGAGAGTATCTCACCCACATGGCAGAGCCTGAAAACTCCCCGTGGCATATTCAATATGACAATAACAGTAACAAGTCTTACAAAAGAGACGTTTACTGGTTCCCGCTCGAGCAAATCGATGAACAACGAGATGACTGCTACAGTGCAACTTTGTGCTGGCCACTTTACTATATTGGTTTATTTTTTGTAGGAGCTTTTGAGTGGACCCTTTAGTGTACTCAGTGTATATAATCATATCACCTGTGAATAGAGAGCATTTGACGTTATCTTTAAATTTTTTTTTGGAAAGATAAAGTCAAATTATCTTTGATTTCCTTTTCTTGATTGATTTCTGCTGTCAAGATGTCTAATACAATGTTGAACATGAGGGAGTGAGGGAGGACAGTGGACAGCCTTGTATTATGACTGATATTAGTGGGAATGCTTTCAGTTTTTCACCATTAAGAATAATATATGCTATGAGCTTTTGATAGGTAACTGTTACTAATTTGAGCAACATTACTTCCACCCATATTTTTATTGAGGGTTTTTATCATAAATGGGGTGGGGCTTTGTTAAAAGCTTTCTCTACAGTAATTTATATGATTATATGATTTTTATCTTTGCTTTTACTGATATGATATATTATATTTGATTTACATAGATAAACCCACCCTTGCATCCCTGGGATAAATCTCACTAGATCATGGTGTATCATTTTTCTGATGTGTTGTTGAATTTGGTTTGCTTAGAGTTTTTTGAGAAATTTGCATCAATATTTATCTAGGGAATTGGTCTGAAATTTTATTTTTTAAAATATCTTAGGGGCTGGAGTGATAGCACAGCGGTAGGGTATTGGCCTTGCACGCAGCCAATATGGCCGACCTGAGTTCGATTCCTCTGCCCCTCTCAGAGAGCCCGGCAAGCTACCGAGAGTATTTTGCCCGCATGGCAGAGCCTGGCAAGCTACCCGTGATGTATTCAATATGCCAAACACAGTAACAACAAGTCTCATGATGGAGCTGTTACTGGGCCCGCTCGAGCAAATCGATGAACAACAGGAGGACCGTGATGACCGTGATGAATATCTTCGCCAGCCTTGGCTATCAGTTTAATATTAGCTTCATAGAAATTGTTAGAAAGGATTTCTGTTTCCTCAATATTTTGCAAAAGCTTAAGGATCAACAGCAGTAAGTATTCTCTAAACATAGATAAAACTCACCAGTAAAAATAATCTGGGTGAGGACTTTTACTCTTTAAGATATTCTTATTTATTGTTTTAATTTGTTTGTGATTGTCCTGTTTGGCTGTCTACCTCCTCCTCATTCAGTTTTGGGGAATTCCATGTACATAGAAATCTGTTAATTCCAGCTTCATAGGGTAGAATTGTTCATAGTAAGTTTTCTGAGTCTTGTATTTTTGGGGAGTTCTGTTGTAATTTCTTTAATTTTGTTTTTGATACAATTACTTTGACCACTTTCTATTCTTGTCCTTGTGATTCTAGTCAATGGCTTGTATATCTTGATTATTCTTTTGAAGAACCAGCTCTTGGTTTAATTCATTATTTCTATTGCTTTTTTTTGTTTTCTTTATTGTTGAATTCTGCTCTGGTTTTTATTATTTCTTTTTTTCTACCAGTATTTGTATTCATTTATTGTTGGTTCTCCAGACACTTTAGGTGTGCATTTAAGTTTCTGATATTAACTTTTCTTTTTCCTTATGCAGGACTGTATTTCACTGAGTTTTCCCCCTAAATTCTGTTTTTGCCATGTCCCATAGATTTTGGTAACTTGTTTCTTCATTATCATTAGTTTCAAAGAATCTTTTTATTTCTTCCTATTTTTCTCTTTGATCTGGCTCTTATATAGTAACTTGTCTTTTAATCTCCAGGTGATATACTTTCTTCCTATCTTCTTTCTATAGTTTCTATTTCTATTTTTATCTCCAGGGCATTGTGATCTGATAGGATGCTTGGTATGATTCTTATGTTTGTGAACTTATGTAAGTTACACTTATGTTCCAAAATGTGATCTCTCATGGAGAATGTTCTGGGTTCACTAAAGAAGAATGAGTATTCAGCTATCTTAGGATGGAAGATTCTATATAAATTCATTAGTCCCAGCTCTTCTAGTTCCTCTTATAGGGTTCTTGTTTCTTTACTGATATCCTATCTACTGTATCTGTCCAGAGGTAACCATGGGGTATTAAAGTCTCTCACTACTATTATGGTTCTATCCATGTGTTTCTCTAGGTTTGTGGGCAAAAGCCTTACAAACTTTGCTGACCCAACAATTGGTGGGTATATGTTGATTAAAGTTAATGTTTCTTG
The DNA here is from genome assembly GCF_029834395.1 of Sorex fumeus. NCBI lineage: Eukaryota > Metazoa > Chordata > Mammalia > Eulipotyphla > Soricidae > Sorex > Sorex fumeus. The sequence continues at coordinate 18,499,773 of NW_026606322.1, forward strand.
GTCTATTGTTTCCTAGATCAATATGTAGTGTCCATCTCAGTCTCTAATTACTTTCTTTAGATTGAATGCAGTTTGGTCTCACATAAGTATGTCTGTCCCAGATTTTGCTTTGTTTTGTTTTCCATTGGCTTCTATAATTGTTTTACATCCTTTTACTCTTAACCTGTATCTATCCTGTGATTTTTTTTTATGTTTCCTGTGGACAGGAAAGATGGATTTTGTTTTCTGATCCAACCCATCACTCTGCCTTTTGATGGAAGAGTTGAATCCATTGACAGTCGGGGATATTATTGATAGAAAAGGCTGTGCTGTCATTTTGCTGTGGTTTCTACGATAACTTGTTTTTGTAAGTTGCCTTTCATTATTCATTCAGAGTCAGTTTGTTTATCACAAATGTTGGCAACTCTTGTCTGTATGAGGATGCTTTTATCCTTCCCTCCCATCTAAATGAGAGCTTTGCAAGGTAGTGGACTCTAGGTTGAAAGTTTCTTTTATCCAATTATTTGAATATGCCATTCAGCTCTTTCCTCACCTGCGTCATTTTGTATGAGATAACTGTTGTGATTCATATGTTATTTTTCTCGTATTTAAGGTTTTACTTCTCTTTTACTGCTTTAAGAAGTTTGCTCCTCTGCAGTTTTTGCAACTTTGATGATTGTGTGTCTTGGTATTGTTCTTTTTGGGTCTATTTATCTTGCTATACTTTTGGCCTCTTGAGTCTCTGCAGATGCTTCCCTATGGAGCATGGGAAAGTTTTCAGCTATTATCGTTCTCACCACTCTTCCTTCCCTATTCACTTTTACCTCACCTCTGGTATTACTATAATTAGGAGATTATACTAAATGTCTTGTTCATTAAGTTCCTCACATTTTCTTCCATTCTTTTGTTTCTCTTTGACTTTTTTTTTTATCAATGCTGGTCTTTATTGTATCTTCAAGTTCATCTAAATGGTTACCTCCTGTAATATTGTCTTATTATGGCTTGTTAGTGTGTTTGTTAGCACTTTCATTTATATACAATCTCTCATCTTCTGAAAAAGTTTGTCTTTGAGTTGGTGGAGACTGAACGTGGGAACAGCCACTTGCAAGGCAAGCGCCTACCCACCATTCTATGTGATAGCACAGTGGTAGGGCGTTCACCTTACAAGCGGCCAACATGGCCGACCCGAGTTCGATTCCTCCGCCCCTCTCGGAGAGCCCGGCATCTCGCCCACACGGCAGAGCCTGGCAAGCTACCCGTGACATATTCGATATGCCAAACACAGTAACAACAAGTCTCATGATGGAGATGTTACTAGGCCCGCTCGAGCAAATCGATGAACAACGGGACCATTTTTGAGTTGGTGGAATTTCTCATTTAGTAACTGCTTAATTTCACTGCTAAGTGGTTTCTTAATCTCTGTTACCGGTGAAATGAGTGTTGATATTGAAGTCCTCATCAACCAGGCTCAAGCATTTTGGTAGTCTTGGAGACATGACTGAGTTTCTATCCCAATCTGTGACTGTAGCTGAATTCCTTAATTTCCCCGTTGTTGTTTGAGTTTGTGGGTATTAATCATGGAGGTTTATATTGCTAGTTACTTGATAACAAGTCTGGCAGGTTGTTAATAACAAGCAACTCTGGTACTTCATCAGTTGTTCAGATTATTTTCCTTATTGTGTAATGATGTTTGAGTATGCTCCTCCAAAATTGTCAGCTGGTTAACTCTCTTGAGTTAACTGACAAGTAAAAGATAAAGGTAAAGGCCCTCCCGTTGTTCGTCAATTTGCTCGAGCGGGCCCAGTAACGTCTCCATTTGAGATTTTGTTGTTACTATGTCTGGCATATCCAATACGTCATGGGGAGCTTGCCAGGCTCTGTCGTGCGGGCGAGATACTCTCGGTAGCTTGCCGGGCTCTCCGAGAGGGGCGGAGGAATCGAACTCGGGTCAGCCATGTTGGCTGCATGCAAGGCAAACGCCCTACCGCTGTGCTATCACTCCAGCCCAAACTGACAAGTAAGTCATTTTAATAGGAATGCTCCTAAACACATACCCCCAATATCAGTTATATACGAAATAATTTCTTCGCACTTGTCCCTGTGTGTTTTGAATTTAGAAGTTGGAATGGCATGAAGTAGGGCCAGATCCTTGCCTGGGGACAGGGATGTGGTTCAAGGCTGCAGGATTAGATCCCAGGGCTTTCCTTTGTGTGAGTGAGTGAGTGCTCTAGGTTTGCAGTCCATGCACCTGGGTCAGATGTTAGGGTGAAGTAAAGTAGAGCCAATCAGTGCTTGGCATTTTATAGGGTCTGGCAGTGCAAAGCTGTAGGATCAGGTCCCAGGGTTTCCCTTTGTGTGGGTATGTGGGCTATCAGACTTGGGAAGGTACCAAATTACTCTTTATTGTATTAGTTATATCTTGGTGTGGGGGAAGATCATCAATTAAACTAACTTTTTTTTAATTTCACAATAGTTTTATATGTATTTTAAAGTTTCTTGAATTATGATTACAGATTTTAAACATGCTCTTAATGCTGCAAACATATATAATTTTGATGTGCATAGCAAACCTCATGATAACATACTCAAGATGCTCCACCATTGTCCTTTTATTGTCATGCTTCTTTTATTCTGCTTCTTCATGCCCTCCCTTAATCCCAGCCCTGCTGTTTACTAAATCTCAGTTTTGCAATTTAAGGCCAAGTGTTTGTCATCGTTAAATACTGATGTTTTTAAATCCCTTGTTTTTTCCTTTGTCCATGGAACACAGATGAGTGAGATCATCTGGTGTTTGTTGGTCTCCCTCTGACTTATTTTGCTGGCTTTGCATATCTTTTACTGCTATCCAAGTTGCAATGAACTACAAGATTTTATCTTTTCTAACAGCTGGGCATAATTCCAATAAATAATAAAAATAAATGTACTTTACTCATACATACTCATATATATACTCATAGATACTTACACATATGTATATATGCATATATATACTCATACATACTCATACTAATACCTTTAGAGCTATGGTTTCTAAGAATGTGTTTGTTGGACAAATCAGAATAAATTAGCTAACTATTTTTTCTCATGTGACAAGCTTTGAACTCATATCATTTGATTGTTAGGTTTTAAAAACTTGAGACAACAGTGATAAAAATAAAAATATACACATGACTCCTAAAAGTTGGTTTCTTACTGTGAAGAGACATACAATGAGAACATTGTTATAATAATAAATAATAAGGAAGAAAAGAGGAAAATGGGGGCTCTGATTACAAAGGGTATTATGTTTTTCAGTACATTTCAGGGAAGACTTCAACAGAGAAGACTGCAACAGTAAAGAGTTGAGTGAATTGGGGGGACTTCGTCATCTAAATATTTGAAAGAAGAGATGAGAGTATAAAATCGCCCAGGGTATGAGATACCTGACATATTAGAGCAACAAAAATTCAATTGTTGTCATTGGAACTCATAGGATCTGTGGGTAGAGCCATCAAGTGGCCATAAAGAACCTGAGAACATGAAGGTCCTCATAAGCCACTGAACGACCTTGATTTGTACCTGAATGCTAGTGAGCATATTATGATTGATTTTTATTTTGAAGGGATAATTTATATCTGCTGTGTTAAAAATAGATTTAAAAGGAGTTGAGGGGAAAGAAGAGAGAAAATATGTGATCACTGGAATAATTCTGGGGGGGAAGAATGATAGTTGAGACAATATTAATTGTACGTGGCAAGGTAATAAGTGGTTAGATTGCAGAAGCATATTGATGGGATCAGTGATAAATTTACTATTGATTGTAGTGGGCTGGAGCTATAGCACAGTGGGTAGAGCATTTGCCTTGCACGCGGCCATCCTGGCTGACCCAGATTCGATTCCTCTACCCTTCTTGGAGAGCCCAGCAAGCTACCGAGAGCATCTTGCCAGCACGGCAAAGCCTAGCAAGCTACGCATGACGTATTTGGTATGCCAAACACAGTAACAAGTGTCACAATGGATATGCTACTGGGCTCGCTTGAGCAAATCAATGAACAATGGGAGTTACAGTGACAGTGACCGTGTATAAAAAGGAACTGGATTTGAGTAAGGAGTATAAGACAGTCCCTGCAATTTATGTCTCAACAACTGGAAAAATGTACTGAACTTACCAAAAGACCTATAGGAGAAAAGTGGGTTTAGGAGGTGATGTATAGGATGGAATATAGAGGATCAAAGGTTTAGCTTTGGACAATTCAAGTATGAGATGAGCTATAAAAATTCATGAAGAAATAGACATTAGACAAATTAATATTTAAGCACACAGTTCAAGTAAAGGTCTGAGCTGGGGATAGAAGTTTGAGAGTCCTTGGCATATATACAATATTAAAGTCCTATAACTAGATGGGAATTAGATAAGCATGAGCTATTAAATGTGATTGTATTTGATAAACTGTTCAAGAACTGTGTCTTGAGACATATGTGAAATATTGAAAGAATATGAAATTCAATAAGGGAAAGAGAGAAAGAGCAGACAAGGAGACCTAACTGGAGAGAACGTGAGTTTTGATTAAAAAGCTAAAGTTTTTGAGATAAAAGTTTATAAATGAGAGTAACCAAAATTCTTCAGATAAAGTGTTACTCCTGGAACTTACATCTTGATATTTTTCTTCTTTAATATGAAAAGCATTTTATAAGGCAAACATTTGTACAAAAAAAACCCCACTTTTCTTGGCACACCACCATTGAGACCAAGTGAGCACAACTAGTAAATAATGTAATAAGGAGAAAAGAGAAAAGAAGAGACAAGCAACCAGAACCAAAATTTCAGTTTCTGGTTATTTCCCCTTATTTAGCCCTGTAGCCAGTTACTTATTTGTTCATTATTGTTGTTGTTGTTGTTTTGGGCACACTTGATGATCCCTAGGACTTACACTTGACTCTGCACTCAGGAATTTCTGGCAGACCCAGGAGACAAACCATGTGGGATGACAGGAATCAAATCAGAGTCAGCACATGCAAGGCAAACACTCTACCTGCTGTATGATTTTACCAACCGCATGCTCAGCTACTGTTACAGTATTAGAAAGGATATTCAAATTGGGGTATATCCATGAAGTACTTAATGTTTTTTGAACAATCTGCTCCAACTGTGGAATAAAGGATAACAGAATATCTGCCAAACATTGTTAGAGGCATCTCACTGTACACATTTGGTTTGTTTTTCTCTAAGTACTAAATGTATAGCTTCTCATAACATCTCAACATGTGTTTTTAGGATCCTTTTTCATGTATTTACTATACATGAAATAAGCTTTATGCTTTACAATGTTTTTCAAACAGCAAAGGGCAAAGACTCTGCAAATTAGATTTTATGTTTCTATAATGAAGACTTTGCCTTGTGTGTTTTATAGCAAGCATATTTCTATAGGGACTGACTCATAACTAGAGCCACTGTCAATTCATATATTAACCTAAATTCATGGGTAACTGGTGAGAGGCAACCTCAGCAGTGTCATTTCAATTGTTCATATTAACCTGAGAACCAGAACCAGAGTAATTCTCTTTCCCAGTTGCAATTTACCTTAGCTACTTGCATTTTTTTCATGTCACACTGATGAATGTTACTTTCAAACATTAACACTTGGTTATTCAAAACACATGTGCCTAATATGTATGTTATAACTTCATGGACCCTATTAGTGGAATTTGATGTTAGCATAACTCTTTTATAATATGACATAATTCAAATTTGTTTTCTCTCTTTTCTGAAATAATTAAATCCTACTTTTAAGAAATGTACAATTTTTAGGGGCCACACTGATAGACTAATGGGTAGTGCATTTCCCTTGCATGCGACCAACCAGGGTTTGATTTCCAGCATCCCAGATGGTCAACCAGTGCACGGCCAGGAGTTAATTTATGAGTGCAGAGAAGGAGTAATCACTGAGCATCACTGGGTATGAAAAATGTATGATTTGTTAATGAAATAACAAATGTTGAACAAAGTTTTGCTTGATATTGCTTAGTTTCCACCACTTTAATCTTTATCAGATATATATATATATATATATATATATATTGTCATTTTCTTGGGCTGGAGCGATAGCACAGCGGTAGGGCATTTGCCTTGCATGCAGCCAATATGGCCAACCCAAGTTCGATTCCTCCACCCCTCTTGGAGAGCCCAGCAAGCTACCGAGAGTATCTCGCCCGCATGGCAGAGCCTGGCAAGCTCCCCGTGACATATTCGATATGCCAAACACAGTAACAAGTAGTCTCACAATGGAGACGTTACTGGGCCCGCTCGAGCAAATCGATAAACAATGAGAGGACCGTGACCGTCATTTTCTTATTTAAATATTATTGAAAGCAGCTTCTTTATAGAGTTAGAAAAATTTTGGCTGCTTTTATTTGTTTGTTTGTTTATATTTGCTGTTATAGTTCCATTGGTGTTACCTTGTGGCAGTGTTTTGTCTATTTAGAGTTATGATTCTGGAGTTCGTTAAACTTCAGCTCATTAAGTCATCTCTAGACTTTTGATTATGTAAAGTTGCATAGACTATGACTTAGTTCCATGTGTATAAAAGAACCAGAAATAATTTTAATTATTATAGTTATGTGGGCTGGAGCAATAGCACAGCGTTCGGGCGTTTGTCTTGCGTGCAGCCAGTCTGGCTGAGCCGGGTTCAATTCCTCTGCCCCTCTCGAGAGCCTGGCAAGCTATCAAGAGTATCTTGCCCACATGACAAAGCCTGGCAAACTCCCTGTGACATATTCAATATGCCAAACACAGTAACAACAAGTCTCACGATGAAGACTTTACTAGGCCTGCTCGAGCAAATCGAGGAACAACGGAAGGACCGTGATTATAGTTATAATTTAATATTATTTATAATATACTGCCATAGAATTTTCATTAAATACATATATGCATCACAGTCACGGTCACGGTCCTCCCGTTGTTCATCGATTTGCTCGAGCGGGCCCAGTAACATCTCCATCGTGAGACTTCTTGTTACTATGTTTGGCATATCGAATATGTCACGGGGAGCTTGCCAGGCTTTGCCGAGCGGGTGAGATACTCTCGGTAGCTTGCTGGGCTCTCCAAGAGGGGTGGAGGAATTGAAGTCCGGTCGACCATGTTGGCTGCATGCAAGGCAAATGCCCTACCACTGTGCTATCGCTCCAGCCACATATATATGTACATGTAGTCTTTGGAGAGTTGAATATTTTGTCTAATTTGAGTTCTCTTTGCTTTGTACCTTCCTCTCTTCCTTGAGCTTTGTATATTATTTCTTTACCTTCATGTTACTCTCCACTTTTGTTCGATATTGATATGTCTCTCTGAATTACTGTTTCTCCACCATTTTACTACTCTTCTGTTTAATCACTCAGTAATGTGCCTATTTGAATAAGTCTTTTGTCTTACCATCTTCCTATTTGTCTCTCTGTAGGAGTACCTACCCATTATCTGCCACTTTGTTTTTATTTAAAGCTTTTACTTCTAGTTTGATAACACATGTGCCATATTACTAAACCCTTTTGTTTTGCTTAATTAAACCAAATAAAACTTGAATAACAAAATTCAATATGCTTAGATATATAAAGATATATGTATATATAAATATATAGATATGCATAAAGATATATATATGAAGGGCCTTAAAATATTTTCAAATTCAAATTATTTTAATCACTGATTATGGAAGTAAGGTGAATTGATAAGTATTACTATTTCTAGAAAATTTAAATAATATATGGAACAGTATCAACAATCTTTTAGCTTGTTTAAATAGCCATATATATGTGTAGACATATATATATATATATTTTTTTTTTTTAAACTTTGAGGCTGTACATAGCTGTGCTCAGAGTTCACTAATGACAGGTTCAGAGGACCATTTGTGTTGCTAAGGACTGAATTCAGGTCAGCTACTTGCAAAGCAAGCACCCTGACTACTGTACTATTACTTGGGCCCCAATGTTAAAGGCTTTTAAAAACATTTTGGGGAGCAATTTAATTCAAATGTAACTAAGTACATTTTAGATAATTAAAAATATTTTGAAGAAATTGGTATGATTTGAGCTACAACTTGTTTCATTTCTGTGGACTGAACTCAGGCTCCCAAATGCACAAGTTTGCTACCACATGGTTTTATAGGTTTCAGATTAATGGAATCCCTTGTCATATCAAGCAATTAAGGGTGGTGTATAGTATAGTTTGGTTTCTCTCTGTAACTGTTCAGCTCTGTCCACTTTCTATCTTAGATTTGTCCTTTAGATATGTGTAATCATGATATGTTAGTGTCTGCCAGCAGCATTGGGACAACATGTATTCTCATTCCCTTGCTTTTGTGAGCTGAAACATCATCAATTCTGATATATTTAGTTTTTATTCTCTTTCCTAATTCAGTCAGCTAAAGTCATATTGTCCCTGCTAGACTAAAAGCATAACCAGAGCTATGCTTTGCATTAATTATAAAATTGGCTTATAAAATGATTTTTATAACTAGAAACTTAAAATTGTCCCATTCATTCTAGAGTCCTTGGGTCACTTTTCTTGAATCACCTGGTTTAATTAGGTCATTATATATAGGGCACGATAAATAACATCCTATATAAGAATAGAATATACTACTGAGTTACCATGTAAATCTCTTTGGTTCTCAAATGGAAGTTTTATTGATTATTTCTGGATTTTATTTTATTCTTTTTTTTAGTAAAGTAGAATTTATTCATTTATTTATTTAGTTAAATTTATTTATTGAATCACCGTGAGAAAAGTTACAAAGTTTTCAGGTTTAAGTCTCGGTCATACAGTGATCAAGCACCCATCCTTTCACCAGTAGTTTGTTTTCACCACCAAGAACCACAATATACCCCCCCCAACCCTCTCGATGCTTGTGAGGCAGATGATTTCTACTTAACTCTCTCTACTTTGATTACATTCATTATTTCCACAAAAGATGCACCATTATTGTTTGGAATTACCCCCCCACCCCAACAATCAGAACTGCTTAAAAGGTATTGTGAAATAATTTGTTTTCTATTGCTTGTTGATATGCCAAAAGCAGTAATAACAATGGGTCTCATTCCCCTGACTCTGAAGGAGTCACCAATATGGCAGCAAAGTTGAGAAGGAAGAGAAAGGAGAGGCTGATAATATCTCAAGGCCAAACTAGGCTTCCAAAACGAAGAAAGAAAAAAATGATTGTCTGTACTTTCAATGCTGGCATCAGATGCATCCATCAAGGACCTGATAGTACAAGTGTGAAAGATGAAGTATGACATCATTGGTCTGACCGAGACAAATAGGCATCAATCACATCACACCATTTTCTACACTGGAGAACTGTTACTCAGAACATGCGATAAAAGATGAGTCAGAGGCATCAGTGTCCTTGTCAACACAAACTTGGCCATGAGCATTGATTCATTCGAATACCTAACAACCCCAATCTGACGATTACACTTGAATAGATGTGACTCACTGCCGGCAGTTTCTATTTTTGTTGTCTACACACCAACATCCAGTTATGATGAAGGAGAAATTGAGAAGTTCTACATTTAGCTGGAGAAGTTCTATAAAGAAGACCACACCTTCTACAAGATTATTGTTGGTGATTTTAATGCCAGGATAGGACCGAGAAGATCAGACAAAGAACTCCACATTGGGACCCATGGACTACAATGGAAAGAACAGGGTGAGAGATTGTTTGAGTTCATCATGTCGACCAAGACCATCCATTGGTAACCCACAGTTCCAGAAGGCTGAATCTAAACGTTGGACAAGGGAGTCTCCTGGTGGATGGCTCCACAACAAAATAGACCACATCATATTCATTCAACGGTTTTGCCTGACCAATGCCACTGTTGTCTCAAAATTCCAAAAGGGATCAAACCACCATCTCCTTCGTACAAAATTCTACTTCACAGAGTGGGGAGAAAGGGGTGCAAAGTTTAAGAAGAGAACTCCCAGAGCGACCACCAACTGGGAGCTCTTTGACACTATTGCCGCAACATGGGAAAGTGCCATCATTTACAACATTGACGAGGATCACGATCGACTGGTTCAGCACCTCCATAATTGTGCGAGGAACTCAAAGAGAGAGATAGCCACAAAAAAAGCCTGTCTTTGAAAACTCTTGAGCTTATTTGCCAACGTGGTTTGGCGCATGCCTTAGGCAACCACAAGTGAACATCTGAGCTCGCAAAGCAGTGCAGGGATGTGATAAAGGAAGACCTCAAAGAGAGAAGAGCAGCAGTGCTGGTAGATGTGGCAGAAACCAGGAAAAGCATTCGTAAAAAGCCCACCTGTCCTTCGCCAACTACGAGACCAAGATGACTGCCCTAAGACATCCTGATGGAACTATCACATCTTCCAGAAGGTAATGGAGAAGATTATCCATGACTTCTACTCAGATCTCTTTGTTAGCCATGTCCCCTTCTGAAATCCGACACGCCATTTCATCGGTAAAGAAACAAACAGCACCCGGCCCAGACAAGATCAGACCTAAACAACTGAAGAAACTGCCATCAGTACTCATCAATACACTGATTAGGTTCTTCGCATGCTATCTGTCTGAATGCAAGGTTCCATCCCAATGGAAAATCAGAACTGTACTATTGTACAAGAAGGGAGACATTCATGACATTGGCAACTATCGCCCGATCTGCCTATTGTCTGTCATCTACAAGCTGTTCACTCGAGTCATCCTGAATAGGATTGGCAGAACACTAGATGAAGGGCAACCATGCGAACAAGCCAGGTTTCGCAAAGGACGCAGCACTGTCAACCATATTAACAAGTTAGCCAAGCTCATTGAGGTTTCTCGGGAGTTCAAGATGCAGGTCTGTCTAAAGTTCATTGATTTAAAGAAGGCATTTGATTCTATTGAGACGGAAGCAGTCTTTGAAGCCCTAGCCAATCAGGGCATTCAAACTCAGTACATCAGAATCCTCCGTGAGCTGTGTTACAGATTCACTACCAGAATCTCACCCTTCTACAAAGAAGTGATCATCCATGTCAAGAGAGGTTCGGCAGGGTGACACCACTTCAGCAATACTCTTCAGTGCCACCCTCGAGAACATCATGCAATGACTAGAATGGGAAGGAATGGGAGTGAAGATAGATGGTCGTCAACAAAACCATCTCCGCTTTGCTGATGACATCGTTCTTATTCACACCAAATATTAGCCAAGTGGCATAAATGCTGACTAACTGCGACTGTGAGAGTGGAAATGTTAGACTCCAGCTGAATCTCACGAAGACAATGTTTATGTGAAACAATCTTGTTCCTGATGTTCCATTCACTCTCAAAGGATGACCTTCTCCGAATGCAACAATTACGTGTACCTAGGTCAAGAAGTCAACATGACGAATGACCTGGCACCTGAGTTGCACAGTACGACAAGAGAGGCTTGGAACGCCTTCATGAGTCAAAGAAATAGCTAAGAGGACGAAAAACCTCTGGTTCCAGGCACATCTCTTTGATTTCACTGTTCTGCCTGCATTAACATACGCCTCAGAGACCTGGGACCTATGAAAACAGGATGAGATGCTATTTGGATCTCCCATAGAGGAATTGAAAAAGCTATGGTTGGACTATCACGTTTCACTCAAATGAGCAAAAGAATCTGGAGTTCCGACCTCCATCAATGCTCAATAATCAGGGACACTGTCTTGTTTGCCAAGGCATCGAAAATCAGATGGCCTGGACATGTAATGAGATTTGGAGATGACCGCTGGACTAGAACCGTTACTGACTGGTTTCCATGGGACGTCAAAAGACCGTGTGGCCACCCACCTTCAAGATGGTCAGACTTCTTCAAGACCCGGAACGATTGGTTTGAGGCTCTTTGTGTTTCTAGAAAGAACAGACCCCATTGAGCTACAGTAGAATGGAGACATTACTGGTGCCAGCTCAAGCAAATCAATGATTAACAGGAAGTCAAATGATCAAGTTATCTATTGCTGGTTATGAAAATCATATGATGTTGTGCAGCCACAATAGCCAAAATATCAATTTTATCAAAATATCAAATATCATGATATCAATTTCTGATATTTGACTAATTAAGTTTGGAGAGATTTCTGTGAAGAGCCATAATTATGAGATTGGTTTGTATGCCTCTGGTATTATGGCCGTGCTAGAGAGCCGTTCATGGGGGGCAACTTGTGGCCTCGATAGGGCCAGTTTTGCCCCCCAATCTGTGAGGCTGCAGTTGCCCTGTCACTGCCGGCTTATACGTGGCTGTCCAATAAGCTCTGAGGCAGCAACTACCGTTCTGCCCCGGCGGGAGAAAAGGTTTAAGAGACAGAAATCCTTTCCCTCCTGGGGGATGGGGCATCACACCGAGGTTTAGCGCGTAGTCCATTCACATTTCTGTTGCAAGCTGCTGGGCTCTGGATTAGGTTCATGTGCCTCTGGTGCCATAACCATGCCAGAGAGCCGCTCGTGTGGGGCAACTCATGACCTCAGTAGGGCGTGAAGGACGTGCCAGTTCCACCTCCAATCCCATAAAGCTGCAGTTGCCCTGTCACTGACGGCTCATACCTAGCTGTCCAATAAGCTCTCAGGTGGTGGCCACTGTGCTGCTAGGGGAGGAGAAAAGGTGGAAGAGACAGGCACCCTTTCCCTCCTGGGGCGGGGTGGCATAGAGCCGTAGTTTAACACATAGTCCATTGACATTTCTGCTGCAAGCTGCTGGGCTCTGGCTTAGCTCCATGTGCTTCTGGTGCCATGGCCGTGTGGAAGAGCCACTGTATTCTTATATAGGCTGAACTTTTCTTTATCAAATCTAGCTAAAGGCATCTAGAGGCATCTTACATGAACTCGGCTATGTAAGGGGGTCACTGTGTAGTTCTCCTCGCACCATTCCTGCATGGTGGTGGGGGCGCCCAGTAGCCCTCAACATCTCCCACTGGAGCCATGGTGTGCATGGCTGACTGAGTGCTGGGCCGGTTGAGCCCAGCCACCACTGGATTTTATTTTGAACATAATAACTTTTCTGGCATATCGAATACTCTCGGTAGCTTGCCGGGCTCTCTGAGAGGGGCGGAGGAATCGAACTCGGGTCGGCCATGTTGGCTGCGTGTAAGGCGAACGCCCTACCCGCTTGACATTCATGGTATAAAATCTGTTATCTATTAATCTTCTAAGTTATTGGTTTTACATTAAATAAATATAAAATTTATTTTCATATGTTTGTTTTCATGGTTCCCTGCTGAATTTTATTTAATCTACCATAGGCAATAATTTAATCAATCCACCTATGTGTATCAAAATGTTTCACATAAATAAGTACTCCTTAAATATTCATTAGATCATTAAGTATACCACCCACAAAAGCAATATAGCAATACGACAGCTTAACTTCCATCAAAAGATTAGTTTTCTGTGGATATGTGTATACATATGGAATATAATAGACAACAATGAGAAATTAGTTGTGGAAAACATGGTTCATAAATAGACTTATTTATAGTAATAAGGGCTGGAGCGAGAGCACTGTGGGTAGGGCGTTCGCCTTACAAGCGGCCAACATGGCCGACCCGAGTTCGATTCCTCCGCCCCTCTCGGAGAGCCCGGCAAGCTACCGAGAGTATGCGATATGCCAGACACAGTAACAACAAAGTCTCCAAAGGAGACGTTACTGGGCCCGCTCGAGCAAATCGACGATCAACGGGAGGCCCTTTACCTTTATGTGTATACATATGGAATGTAATAGACAACAATGAGAAATTAGTTGTGGAAAACATGGTTCATAAATAGACTTATTTATAGTAATGGCAGATCTATAATATTAATTTATGGTTCTTTCTAACATGGTGGCAGAAGTACCAGTAGATAGGTAGGAGTTATTGTTTTTCAGTCATTCCATGGGTTACTCAACGTTGAATGTTCTTCTGATACTCTTTAAAGTTTCCTGGTGAAATAAATATTTTTGTCTTATAATAAAGAAATAGTCATAGTAGAAATTGAGCTCCCATTTGACCCAGCAATACCTCTCCTGGGAATATACCCCAGAGAGCCAAAAAAGTATAGTCGAAGTGACATCTGCACATGTTTGTTCATTGCAGCACTGTTAACAATAGCTAGAATCTGGAAAAAACTGGAGTGCCCAAGAACAGATGACTGGTTAAAGAGATTTTGGTACATTTACACGATGGAGTACTATGTAGCTGTTAGAATGGATGAAGTCGAAAAATTTATAAGTGGTACTACATGAAAATTATCATGCTAAATGAAATGAGTCAGAAAGAGAGGGACAGACATAGAAAGATTGCATTCAGATGGGGACCATAAAGTAACAGAATAGGAGACTAACACACAAGAATACCCAAGATAAATACCAGGATGTTTACTCCATGGCTTGGAGGCCAGCTGCACACTCTAGGGGTAAAGGCAGCTCGGATAGAGAAGGGAGGACCAAATAAAGGGTATTGGGAAGATCCACCCACGATGGGAGATGCATACTGAAAGTAGACTATAGACTGAACATGATTGACACTCAATTCCTCTTTTGCAAACTACAGCACCCAAAAGGAGAGAGAGAACAAAAGAGACAGGGTGGGATGGGGGATAGGGAGTGGGAGGGATACTGGGATTAGTGGTGGTAGAGAATGGGCACTAGTGGAGGGATGGGTACTCGATCATTGTATAACTGAAACCCAAGCACAAAAATTTGTAAGTCTACAACTGTACCTCATGGTGTTTCACTAATAAAAATTTAAAAAAAAACCATGATTTCTGTAGGTAAGCTATATCTAAATAAAAAAAGAAATAGTCATGCACCCTTATTCATTAAACATTCAATGGTTTATTTTTCTTGTGTGGAAATTATTGCAGAAGTATTAATAGTGTAACAACCAAAATCTATTGAAACATATTAAAAAACAATGTCAAGAAGATTACTCAGAATTTATTTGGCACATATATTTAAATTATAAAATATATGTCATGTCCTATAATTGGCACTTTCTAACTTGTGGCCCTATTTGCATCATTGCAAAAGTTATCCCAATACTAAATTTGATAAAAGCAATTCAAGCCACTTAAGTATGTGTGAAGCACTTAGCAGTTTTTTCTTTAGAATGATTCAAAATCTCCAGAAATGATATGTTTTCACAGTTGCACTATTTGAAATGGAGCCTTACTCAAATACAATCTGTTACATTGGTTAACGTTTTGAATTCTGAATCCTATGAAACAGTTATTTTCTGTTATGTGCAGCTTATTAATGAGTATTTCCCCTTCTTTTATCATTCTCCTTATCAAGTAGACATAAACTTATACATCAAGTTGGAGTCAAAAGAAAAATACCTACTTAATTGCTCTTTAGTGGTAATATGAAAATTTCTGCAAACACAGCCATACAAATAAAAATGTGTTGGGGCAGCAATTTTTCTGGTAATAGCAAGATGCAATTTTCACTGAAGCTACGGGCAACTTCCCCCTGCACTTTTAAGTATTAGAAATTTTATGTAAATAGTAACTCAATATGAGGCATCAAAAAGTTATATTTATTTATTTATTTATTGCTTTTGGGGTCACACCTGGAGATGAACAGGGGTTATTTCTGCCTCTGCACTCAGGATTAACTCCTGGCAGTGCTCAGGGGACCATCTCGGATGCTGGGAATAGAACCTGGGTTGGCTGCGTATAAGTAAGGCAATCGCCCAACCCACTGTAATATCACTCCAGCCCTAAAAGTTATATTTGACTGTTAAGTTATTTCTACTATTTAGTCAAAATTTTAGAAGACAATTGATAGTTTATATGTTTGGAACAGCTGAATCTTACGAAGACAATGTTTATGAGAAACAGCCTCGTTCCTGATGCCCCATTCGCTCTCAACGGAATGACCATCTCCGAATGCAACAGCTATATGTACCTAGGTCGAGAGGTCAACATGAAAAATGACCTGGCACCCGAGCTGTGCAGGAGGAAGAGAGCGGCTTGGAACGCCTTCCAGAACATCGAAGAAATAGATAAGAGGACGAAGAACCTCCAGCTCCGGGCACATCTCTTTGATTCCACTGTTCTTCCTGCATTAACAAATGCCTCAGAGACCTGGGTCCTACGTAAAACAGGATGAGAATGCTACTCGGGTCTCCCAAAGAGGATTTGAAAGAGCTATGCTTGGAATATCACTTTTCACTCAAATGAGAGAAAGAATCCAGAGTTCCGACATCCGTCGAAGATCAAGAATCAGGGACACTGTCTCGTTTGCCAAGGTGTCAAAAATCAGATGGGCTGGCCACGTAATGAGATTTAAACACGACCGCTGGACTAGAGCTGTTACCGACTGGATTCCACGGGATGTCAAACGACCACGTGGCCGCCCACCTACCAGATGGTCAGACTTCTTCATCAAGATCATGAATGATCGGTTTGAGGCTCTTCATGTTCCCAGAGTGAACAGATGCCTTTGGGCTACATTAGCACACGACAGGAAAAAATGGAGACGTTACTGGCGCCCGCTCGAGCAACTCGACGACTAACGGGAAGTTAAGTGATTAAGTGATTAATTGTTAAAGTGAATTTATTGGCAATGTCCAAGAATGATTTCATTAATTTTCTAGAACACAATATTAAGTACTCTTGCTTTAGAAACAAAACTTAATAGTAATAATGATAAATCCCTATCCTCACTTTTCTGTTAGTTAGCTCTGTCTGATACTATATCATACTATCAATCCACATTCAGAAAGGTAAGTTACCTTCAGTATAAAAAGTTATAAAGTGAAAAAAGTAAAATCCTTGCTCTCAAAGATATTGGAACTTACTGGGAAAGCAAGCCAATCCAACTATGTGAAAATAGCACAGATAAATAGTCATCATTAATGTCATAAAGTCATATTTTGGGAAATTTTGACTACTGGGAATTTCAGTACTCCATGTACCATGCTGAGAGAATGGAAAGGGTAGAGAAAGGAGATATACTTATATACTTGGAAATGAGAACAAAGAAACTTGGGGGCATAGTCAAATGAAATTCACTCTTCTTGTTATGTTTTGCTTTTGTTTAGCTATCATTGGTTGCCTGATTAAATGCTATTTACGTACATAGATTTAAGAAGTGATTCTGTTGAGAATAAAGGATGGGGCAGATCAAGGCAATGTGAACTGACACACCTTTCACCAGTCTGCTATTGTTTTTGCATGTCATATAGCAATAATCTATGAGATTATTCATAAGTAGCAATAATATCAATGATTCTAGATATTGTCCAAAACTAAAATGACCTTGGCAGTTCAGAGGCCAAACACATGTGTGACTACAAGATGCAGTGGTGCAGCTTAGCAACAGAATAACCAGCCTCCCTTTGTCTGACATGTGCTGTGGCATTTCTCTCATGTGGTCAGCTGACATTTAGTAAAAAAAAAATCAGATGACCACATGATATTATAATTTGAGGTCACTTTAGTTGAAAATTTATCAACTTTATCAAAAATTGTTTAAATAGAGTCTTTGTAGTGGCAATAGGATTACACACTTAAAATGAAATGTAGGAATTGGTTTTTATGTCCATAAAGTTTTTGATAAATATCAATTTAAGACACTGTAACCTTTGAAGGGGAGAAGTGTGTCCGCTTGCAGTGATTTTTAAGAGTGCAATGGGGAGAGTGACGAGTAGACCTTTGATTGGGTCACATTTGTGTATGACAGAGTGACAAGATTTGGTTTGGTTTTTAGTTTCTTTTTAAAAATTTTTAGATTTGTGTTTGGCCCCCAGCCAAAGTATGTAATATTAAATTTTAGTATCCCACAAATTATATACATATATATATATTTCTGGAAAATGTAGGTGCATGTAGCATCTATATGTGTTTCTTTTTCCCAGAGACTCATATATCATTTTGAAAAAGATTACTACTCAATGGTGTCTTTAACTACATCTTACTATTTTCCTTACAATGAATGTGATTCTTTCTTTAATTTTTTTGTCACAATTCAAACTCTATGTTTAATATAGGGTAGTACTCTATATTCAGTTTTTTGAGTTATTTAGTAATAAGCACTGATTTCATGGTTCTGATGCAATGTATTAGCAGTTGCTTCTGTCCTTCCAACTGATGTCAAATACAGTTGATACTCCTTTCAAGGTTCTGAAAATGATGTTGTTGATAGCACAGGGCCAGATATAATCAGGGTCTATAGTATTGTTGCTTCCATAATAAATTATCCATTTATGATCTCACATTATACGAGAATTTTAAAACTTAAATGGGACCTAAAAGTTCATATCATCTACAGAAATATGTATGCTGGTTAAATAGGTTTAGAACTCAACTATGCAGATCAGTTTTGGGACTTTAGTTTTTTTATTTATTCTTTTATGAACCAATCAGTGCGTCTCAGGATAATTTTGTCAAGTAGTATTTCTATTGCAGGATGTAAGTTCAAATGCCAAGGAAATTACTGAGTTAATGATATGACTTTCCAGGTGAAGGTGTATCTGAAACTTTAATTATCTATAATACTTGTTAAACTAAAGACTACTTTAATTTTCTCAAAGAAGTTAATCTGTGTGTGTGTATTAATCAACATTTTATGAGAATGCTATCATAGAAATTTCATCATTCCAAAATCCATTTTGATGAATACATGTAGCATTAAAAAAATAATTACCAGTGTAGTAGAGATAATATGCACATTAAATACTCTCCCACATCTAATCCCAAATAGAGTAACAGATATCCTGTGTGATCCTGATTTATTGCATTGGTGTTTAAAAGTGGATGCAAGCAATAATTTGTTAATCCTTTTTAACAAATCTTGGGCACTGATTTGTGTAAAGGCATCAAATATTATGGTGGGTACAGTTATTTATTTATTTTTAAGACACAATCTTATTGAGTGAAGTAACTCACCTGGATAAAAAGTAATGTTTTATTCCCTATAGGTAACTTTACGTACCACTTTTAAAACTTCAGTGTTGGTACCCATTTCACTATGAATAAGATTTTCCTGTATTCAAAATGGAAAAAAATTAAAAAGCAAAGGACTGAAGCAATTGTGTGGCATGCACACTGCGTGACCTCTCATGCACTGCCAGGTGCAGCCCAAGTGACTCTGAGCACAAACTGACAGATCAAAAAAAAAAAAAATTAAAACCAAAAAAATGAGATGGAGCACTTGTTTTGCTTATGGGGTTTTATGGGTTTATCTTCTCTTCCCACATTTTCTACTAAGTAGTATTGGGAGTGGTGAGTCCCCAAGCCCCAGTAATGAACTAAGTATAGCATCAGGTTACCACTGGGTGTGGAGAGAGGCAGGAGTGGTAGGGTGGGGAGGTGGGGACAAAGAGGGATTGAAAGGAAGACCAAAAAGTTCCACTGAGCAGGAAGGAAGGAAGAAGGGCGGGAGAAAAGGAGGACGGGAGGAAGGAAGGAAGGAAGGAAGGAAGGAAGGAAGGAAGGAAGGAAGGAAGGAAGGAAGGAAGGAAGGGAGGGAGGGAGGGTTGGAGGGAGGGAGTGAGGAAGGGAGGAAGGAAAGAAGGAAAAGGAGGGAGGGAGGGAGGGAGGGAGGGAGGGAGGGAGGGAGGGAGGGAGGGAGGGAGGGAGGGAGACCAAGAGAACTTCCCCAACCCTACTCTTGACAGTCTCTGTTAAACCAGCATACATGAACTTCTTTTTCTTTAATTTCCAAAAGTATTTTATATTTGTTTTTGTAATTTAAAATTTTGTTTGCTTTACAAGATCACCACTTTCCTGTAGATTGTCAAAAATTTCAATTTCTGTAGAGATGGGAGGAATCTTTAATTTTAAAAGCAAGTATCAGAGACCGTAAATGAAGCTGAGCTAGTCATGACCCTTTGAGATAAATACATATAAAAATCACTTACGTATGTACTTATATTAGTGGATATATATATGTGTGTGTGATAATATGATAAATATGCAAATATTAAATACATAATTACTAAATACATTTATTTAGTATTTGCAACTTACACCAAAATCAGGGTATATTCTAAGAAGGATATGTGTAGTGGATCGCATGATCACTTGATCGCTTCACATCCCATTACTCTTTGATTTGCTCCAGCAGGCGCCAGTAACATCTCCATTCATCTCTGTTGTGTGCTAGTGTAGTCCAATGGCGTATGCTTGCTCCAGGAACACGAAAAGCCTCAAGCCATTCATTCAGAGTTTTGACGAAGAAGTCTGACCATCTTGTAGGTGGGCGGCCATAAGATATTTTGATGTCCAGTGGAATCTAGTTGGTAACAGCTCTAGTCTAGCGATCATCTCCAAATCACATTAAGTGTCCAGCCCATCTGATTTTCGAAGCCTTTGCAAATGAGGGTCCCTGATTCTCAGTCGACGGAGGTCAGAACTCCGGATTCTTTCTCTCACTTGGATGAAACATGATATTCCAAGCATAGATCTTTTGAGTCCTCTTTGGGAGACCTGAATAGCGTTCTCATCCTGCTTTTGTAAGGCCCAGGTCTTTGAGGCATATGTTAGTGAATGAAGAATGGTGGAGTCGAAAAGATGTGCCCATGGCGGGATGTTCTTTGTCCTCTTAGCTATTTCTTCAACACTCTTGAAGGCGTTGCTCTCTTCCTCCTGAGCAGCTCAGGTGCCAGGTCGTTTGTCATGCTGAGTTCTCGACCTAGGTACACATAACCGCTGCATTCGGAGATTTCCATTCTGTTGAGAGCAAATGGAATGTCAAGAACTAGGCCATTTTTCATGTGTAATGGATATAAGGAAAAACTAATAGTGTTTAGTGTAAAGAATGTTAAAATGTTTTTTCCTAATTTTTAGTATAATTTTCAGAACTAAATCAAGTTTTAAATTGTCAGAATACAGCTTTTATTAATGGTATTGATAAGGATTTGGTTCAGCAAAGAATGAGAATTATTTCACTATTGATTTTCTCTGCTTCAGGGATCTTGTGCCTTCATGTTGCTTCTTCATTTTATTAGCAAATTTTTTTTCTCATGCTCTTATTATAGATCAGTATCTCTGCTGAGTAGTAGGAAAAGAAGCAAAGAACTGATGATGGAAGGTGGCAGTAAGGACTTGCCTAGGGATCCTAGCATTGCAATTTGGGAGCAAGAGGAGAGACACTGACTGAGAATTGGTCATTTCACAGTGTGTGGAGCAAGAGGAGTTGAAAATCTTTCTCTGTGCTATGTATTTCTTTGGGAATCCAATTAATTAGTATACCAATAGACTCCAGCATAGAAGAAAATATTTAAGATTTATATCATGATATATATATATATATGGGAAGTTAATGCATTAAAGAATGATGCAACTGTCAATATATTTTTAAATCACTTTTTCTGCAGGGCTGGAGGAATGGTACAGCAGAGAGGGTGCTTGCACACTACCGACTCAGGCTTAGTCCCTGGCACCACATATGGTCCTTTGAGCCTGGCAAGAGAAATAATGAGCACACAGCCAGGAGTAAGTCTGAGGATATTGCCAGGGATGGATCACTACTTTTTTAAATAGTCGTTCTTTCTATATAATTAAAATATTAGTAAATCTAGCAGAAGACAGTGACTATAATTTAAGTTGTAATCTACATAAATTATATAATGAATTACATATATATGTACATATATATGTCTATATGACATATATACATGATAACGGTAATGAATCATAAATAAATGCAGTTTTCTTGGTGGGAAAACTGCAGGTACTACTGATGTAACAGCAGTTGTAGTAAATATTTTTAATCTGGGAAACTATGGCCACAGATAAAGGGAAATATCAAAATTAAATATTCTTGCATTTTCAAAAGAAGAGGGAAAAAATGTTCCCTGCAGAGAGGCCTCATATATTCTGAATATTCTTTCAACCAGGCTCATGGACTTGTGCCAGTCTGTAAAAATTTCTTGCCAGACAATAAAAAAGTTATAACTGTTTAATTGATAGTGGTTTTCAATCAGTGCTTCCAGATACATAAAAAAAAGTTGAAAACCACTTTTCAAAAGAACTTTTATTGCAGAGATATTTTAAAATGTCTGTTCTCTATATATTTGACAGTTGTGTTTCCTTTTATGTAGAGGTTTTCTATGTTAGAACACAGACAATAATTTCTGATTGCTATGTTAAGTGGTATCAGAACAGATGCAGATATTTTTATTCTAAACATTCCTCAGCATCCTTTTTAAAATATTTCAATATTAAACACCTGAAATATTTTGAATACTATTTGGAAATTTCATAGATAGCAAGCCTGATGGTTAGGATAGTTCAAGTACACTAGGGAAAATTCTGTTTCTTTCTCCTTGATTTTGTCTCTGATCATCTAATTCTATATATTAGAACAATTCATTTTATTTATACCTCAAATTACTTAAGGAATTATGATTGTTTAAAAAGCTTTCATATACTGAGTATACTGAGTCTCAACTTGGGATGTATAATTGCATTCTTGTACTTTCTGGAGTGCCGTCAGCTCACTCCTCTCTGGAGGAATCCACATTCTCTCTTGAATGCATCTTTCCCAAATACTCTCTTCCTCTCTCGTACTTCACATGTTCTAAGTAAAAACATTCAATTTAATGAATAAATACTTAAACAATATAAAAGCACCTTGATATATAACAAAAAATGAATGCTGCTGATAAGTGGGAGAAACGGAAGGGTCGAGCATCATGTAAATTTAGTTGATCACGTTAGATCTCCTCCACTGAACAAGTCATTAATCAAAACAATGAGATGGTTGAGGGTACTAGTTGGCAGCAGATTAAAGGGAGACCCCCAGCTAGGTCCATCCTGTTTTCCCCTTTCTAGTCCCTTGTGTCCTTCAGTTGCCCTTTTTTCATTCTCTTAATTCCCCAACAGTCTACAGGGTCAGGTGAAGAGTTGCATACTCGGACTTTTTTCTAGCCAGATACAATAAAACTCATCAGCCAGACAGAAAGCAGGCTGAACACTAAGGAAAGCATTGACAAGATGTCTGGGAACCATCGAGGTCTGGGAAAGGCTCAGGGATATAATTTCTGACTTGGAAAGCATACACTGGATATGGATCAGGCCATTGTACACTGGAGGCCAGTAGACAGCAAGGGACACTGGACTTAGGATGTCTTTCACAGGATGGGCGTGGGCTTTTTGTTTAAAAAATATGAAAAATGGAAAGATATTGCATTTAGGATATAACAATGAGCAAGACAGCTAGTTCACCAGATTGTCTAATTACATTAAGATAATTTAAGTCATGGGCAGGCGCTATAAAATAGTGGAACAGAGTGATGCTCAATATAGGGTGTTAGCCTTACACATGCAACCCAGGTTCAATCCCTGGAATCCCATATGGTGCCCCGAGATCAAGACAGAACAAATGACATATCAATTGTGGTAAAGGAGAGGTCTAGACATTTGGAAGGGACCCAGGCCCATATACTTAAACTCTAATTAATTCTAACCTTCTGTACAATAAACTTCTTAACCTGCTGAGTTTTGTATGCAGTTCTTTCAAACAAATCTCAAGAACCTACCAGTCAGTAAAAGCACTTTCATGCCAACATTACCAAGAAGGAAACATTCTTTTCCAGCGTGTTTCCACTCCATCAAAGATCTAATATGTTTTAGTCTATGTGGGTTTGTTCTTTTAGGATAAATATGTAGACTGTTTTGCATAAATTAAATGCTTTTTGTGTTTGTATTTTGGAACCGCACTCAACATTGCTCAGGGCTTACTCCCGGCTCTGTTCTCAGGCATTACTTCTGGCAGGGCTCAGGCAACCATATGGGATTCTAGGGATTGAACCTTGGTCGGCATGTATAAGGCTAATGTCCCACACTAGCATCCCATTGTACTACTATACTATAGCACCAGTCCCTGAATTAAATTACCTTAATATAGTTTGACAATCTGGTGAACTGCCTTGCTCATCATTACAACGTAAACTTAATGAATTGCCATTTGTCATAGTTTTTGGAATAAGACACTGAAAATTTTGGTTGACTTGAGGCTGAGTATTTTCTATATAAGTATTAATTGGTTGATGTAATTGAAAATTTACAGGATAAAATTGGGTTTAAGTCAATTAGAAGAACTTGTGAGAAGTATGTGGATATGTTGATAAACAATTTGGGAGACAGATGGTTAAATTTCAGGAAGATAAAACGAAAGGACTCCAGGGAGCAGCTGCCTCTTTGCTTCACTCACTTTCTTGAAATTTTGCACAGTGAAGCATGAGAGGAGAAA
This sequence comes from Sorex fumeus, assembly GCF_029834395.1. NCBI lineage: Eukaryota > Metazoa > Chordata > Mammalia > Eulipotyphla > Soricidae > Sorex > Sorex fumeus. Next base: position 18,523,923 of record NW_026606322.1, read on the forward strand.
GGTGAATAGGCTGTCAATGGTTAGACAGGTCAGATTTTTATGCCTCATCAGCCACAGTATATTATCATCTGGGTGTCTTTGTTATTTCCCTTCTTTCTTTCATTTTTTAAAATTTTTGACTGATATTCACATGTTGCAGTTGTTCTGCACCAGTGAAAACAAGCAAGAAAACAAAGACACGTACATGCTCACTTTTCCTCTATTTGCACTGAGCAATACCTCTGTTACCAATGTCCTTCACTGAGCCTGGAGGGTTAGTGAGCAGCCCTGATTAGTTCATTACCATTCACTCTTTATTTCAAGTGAAGTGAAGAGGCTACTTTAGGAAACACGAAAAAATATTTTCAAGATTAAGCAGATGACAATTGGAAAGTTAAGAAAGAAGACTGAGAAATGTTTAAGGAGTAACATTAAGTTTCTGTTCTTTGAAAATTTAAGTTGCAGATCACAAGTAGGTGGCCTTATCCCAACTAATCAGAAAAGTGTTAAAAACCTTGTTGCAGACATTAAACCACAATCAAAATGCCCTGTTTATTGTAGATCCCACTGACAGCTATAGACTTGGCAGACCTGGAAGACTTATGTATCTTCTTCTTCAGTCACGGTCACGGTCACGGTCCTCCCATTGTTCATCGATTTGCTCGAGTGGGCCCAATAATGTCTCCATCGTGAGACTTCTTGTTACTGTGTTTGGCATATCGAATATGTCACGGGGAGCTTGCCGGGCAGGAATTGTAACAAATGCACTTCTTGGGAAGGTGGAAAATGATCATCTATTTTGGCATACTTCAGTTAAATTATTTCAATTATATAAAATATATATTTGTGTGTCTTTGTGTGTATGTGTGGATATATATATGTGTGTGTGTATGTGTGGATATATATATCCACACATACACACACATATATATATATACATATATATATATATGTATTTGCAACAACTGGTGATACTCAGTGGTTACTCTTTACTCTGCACTCAGGAATCACTTCTGAGTGGTAGTACTTTGGGGACCATATAGGCTGCTGGGATCAAACCCAGGTTGGCCTTACCTCCTTCCTTCCTCCCTTCCCTTCCTTTCTCCTTTGTAAAGACAAAGTAAATATCAAAAATGCAGTAAATTTTCCTGTAATTTCTAAAATTAGAGTCAAAATAGACATGTGTGAAAAAAATCATTAACTACTTTTAACAGGTGTTCTGAAACATGTGCTAGTAACGAAGACATGAGTGTTATTCTCTTTGTATGAGGTACTAAATCCTTCAAGTATACTTTTAAGTTTAGTAAATTATTTCTTCAAAACGCCCTTATCCAAGTTTTTCTTTCTTTAGGATTAGAAATATTGCTAAGCAAGCATAATCTTGATAAATTTATGCTATATAAATATATAGTTTGCATTTATATTACATTATACTAGTGTAATATATAAATACATTATATAGACATATAATAATATATATCCATGTTATATGATATATATTATATTTGCTTGTACAATGCTTGTATATGTATATACATATATTTATTTTTAGTTGAAGGTTTGAGAACCAATAAGAAAAAGCTATTAATTGCAATTAGACGATGGTATGGAAACAAAAACTATCTTTTGATTAATATTTGATGCATAGTGGAAAAATATAGAAAAATAGACAGCATAGTACTATCTTTTCTCCTTTCTTCTCTTTTCTGTTAAGGTTACCACATTCATGGGAATTAACAATAGTTAAGAGGTAGAGAAAAAAATGATATATAGTCTGTAATACCAAACTGATTCTTAGCACATGACTTTAGGCAATTTATATCTCCTCTCTTTATTTTATCATCCTTTCTTTCAAGAAGACTGTATCAGGGAGTTCTATTTTGTTTATGAACAAAAATGAGAAACTAGATAGGCAATGAGTATGAGTCCTGTGGTGGTAAAAGAGTTTTCCAGGAGAACAAGATAATTTAGCTAGAGCAAAGTCAGTTTATTGAAAAAGAGTACACAGGTCAGACTGACACCGCAAAGGCCTTTAAAGAGAGGGAACTCTGCTTAGCGGTCTTGGGAGTATTTTATTGTGTGTGTCTACTGCTGAGGCAGAAAGTTTCTGCTTTCTATAGATTAGTTCATTTTGGGAGGTGGGTCAGGTGGACTAGAACCAATTCTGGGAAATGAGCTGCAAGGAATGAGCAACAGTGGGGCTTCCAGGTTCTCCTGAACACACTGATTTTGTCAGCCCGGATAGTGTCAGCCTGTAAGGCAACAGGATTAATCAGGGCTTCCACTTAGGGAGATTTTGCTAGGACACTTCAGCCAACATATAAGTTTTTCTGTAAAATTCAAATGATAGGATTGTTTTAAGAGCCTGAAAAATAAATTTGGATTCTCTAAGGAAATACTGACATTTTTTCATGAACTGCATTAACATCTTTGATTTTCATACTTTTTGTTGTTGAGGGGAGTGGGAGCCCTGGGGTCACTCTTCATACTGTTCCCACCTGTAGCCTGACAGTCTGGCCCAGAGGTTCAGCACTGCTTGGGGCCACCATTGCTGAGGGCCACTAGGGCTGCATCAGATGGTGCTGACATGGTTGGAGGAGTGACAGGGGGTCTACTGAGTAGAGGGAGGAGGGGAAATACAGTGTCTGGATAAATGGTGTGCATATATTCTTTTAAATTAATGCTTTTCTGTCCTGAGATTTCTGCCCCAATGATGTATTTCCTGAGGATAACCATATGAGAGCTGTTAAAGCTTTGTTGAGGGCCCTCCCTACTGTTTTGAACAGAGATTGCACCAGACAAGAATCTGTCTCTCTACATATTTTTTCCCCTTTATTTTATTTATTTATTTTTAACAGTTGTAGATTTACAATTTTTTGTGCTTGGGTTTCAATTATACAATGATCAGATACCCATCCCTCCACCAGTGCCCATTTTTCACCACCATGGATAATATCCCTCCCACCCCCATCCCCCCATCCCCCCCTGTCTCTGTGGCAGGGCAATCCCCTGTGTTCTCTCTCTCCGTTTGGGTGTTGTGGTCTGAAAAAGAGGCATTGAGTGGCAAACATGTTCAGTCCGTAGTCTACTTTTGACATGCATCTCCCCTCCTGGGAGGATCCTCCAAACATCCTTTATTTGGTGCTCCCTTCTCTATCTGAACTGCCCTTTCCTCTAGGATACCCGGCTGGCCTCTAAGTTATGGAGTAATCATCCTGGTGCTGATCTCAGCTATTCTTGGGTATTAATCTCTTTAATTAATAATTAAACTTTGTTACTTTATATCCCCCAGATGAATGCAATATTTCTATGTCTATCCCTCTCTTTCTGACTCATTTCACTTAGCATGATACTTTCCATATTGTACCACCTGTATGTAAATTTCATGACTTCATCTTTTCTAACAGCTACATAGTACTCCATTGTGTAGATGTACCAAAGTTTCTTTAACCAGTCATCTGTTCTTGGGCATTCAGGTTTCTTCCAGTTTCTGGCTATTGTAAAGAGTGCTGCAATGAACAAACAAGTGCAGATGTCACTTCGACTATACATTTTTGCCTCTCTGGGATATATTCCCAGGAGTGGTATTGCTGGGTCAAATGGGAGCTCAATTTCTAATTTTTTGAGAATCGTCCATACTGTTGTCCAGAAGGGCTGAACCAGTGGACATTCCCACCAACAGTGAAGGAGTGTCCCTTTCTCACCACATCCATGCCAGCATCGGTTGGTTTTGTTCTTTTGAATGTGGGCCAGTCTCTGAGGTGTGAGATGGTATCTCATTGTGGTTTTGATCTGCATCTCTCTGATGATTGATGATGTAGAGCATTTTCTCATGTGCTTTTTTGCCATTCGGATTTCTTCTTTGAGAAAGTTTCTGTTCATTTCATTGCCCCATTTTTTGATGGGGTTGGATGTTTTCTTCCTGTGGAGTTCAACCAGTATTTTGTTATCAACCCCTTGTCAGATGTGTATTCGGCGAATATCCTTTCCCATTCTGTAGACTGTCTTTGTATTTTGGTCACTGTTTCTTTGGAGGTGCAGAAGCTTCTTAGTTTAAGATAGTCCCATTTATCTATCTCTGTTTTCACTTGCTTGGCCAGTGGCGTGGCATCTTTGAAGATACCATTACTATAAATCTAGAGAAAAAAAAATTCTTAAACTTAAACATACTTTGAATTTTACAGATAAGGTTTTAAAAACTAATTTCCAACTCTTCTAAAATGTATACATTGGCTTATGAAATGCTTTTGAACTATGTATAAGAAAATTTGTTAAAAGTATAAATGTGGGATGGAAGGACAATGAGATCCATTAAAGATACTGAATATGAATGACAAATTAATTTTATAGAAGGGACTTTAAGCTTATAATGAAAGGAACTAAAAGTATTAATCATTATTACCAGTAACAAACATTAGAACTACTAGATCTTATTGAGTACCCAATACTAAGTGTTTTGGATGTATATAAATTAAATTTTTCCTTTCTGAACCCTGTAATTATTATTTTGTTACTCCTTTATATAGAAGAGGAAATCAGAGTATCAAGAAGTTAAATAAGTTATCCATTGTCACAGAGGTATAAAATTATGGAGCTGGCATTCAAACTGCAAAGCGCTTTTTCCATGACTCTCTTATGAGAAGTATGCCACATTTCTATATGTACCTGAGCACTAGCTTTTGACAGTATTATTTAATTTTTGTCAGTTTAATGGATGATAAATTCTCTTTTAGTATACATTTATTTATAGGATCTTTGGTGGCAGAATCTCTGTATTCCTTTCAAATATTCTTCTCCACATCTCACCACCATTTTTTAAACCTTATCTATAGATTATAAACAGGTTTTGATGAATTTAAGTACTATTTTTTATTTATAAATCCTGATGAATATGTGGGATATTATTCCCTTTATATACATTTCATCCTACTGGCTCAGTTTTCTTTGCTGTGTTTTATGACTATTTTCCCACAAAATGTGATTTTTATTTACATATACTTAGAGTAATCTATCATTTTATGGTAGTGTTTTTCAGTCATACTAAGAATAACTTTCTTATTTCATAAGTTGATTTTAAGAGTTGCTTATATTTTTTTTAAAAGTTGTATTATTCTAAAGTACTTTTATGTCTTTCTTTAGCAAATACTTGATTTTGGCACCCTGAGAAACTCACTCACAATCATATACATGTTTCCATAAGATCCATTTTTCTAAGTATCACTTATTAAATAATTCATCTTTAGGGTCAGAATGATTGTATAGTGGGTACAGTATTTGCTTTGCATGCAACTAACCCAGGATCAGTCCCTAGAACCCCACCCATACAGTCTCCTGAGTTTACCAAGAGTGATCCCTGAGTGCAGAATCAATAGTAAGCTCTGAGCACCACTGGATATGACTTAAAAATAATTAATAATAATAATTTAAAAAATCTTCTCTGCCTTTAAAGTGTTAGTTCTTTCATAAACTACACTTTTATAATTTAGGTATATATTTTCTAGACTAGCTGTAGTTCCCAGTAATCTATTAGTTGTTATGCCAAGCTTTATGCTATGTTTGAGTAACTCCAATTAAACAATGATCTCCTTTACTTTATTTCAAAGGAAGTACATCAAATTGTTTTTATTTTGGGGTGGTGGGAGAGACTCTCAGTGGTTCTTTTCTCACCTCGCCCAGAGTTTAATGTTGAAGAACCAAGGATGCAGAACTGCTAAGGGCCTGTGATTATGGGGATTACTGCAGCTGCCCCAAAGATTCTTTAAGGGTCCAGGGCTATGCCAGGGGATTCTTTGGCAAACAATTGCACTGGGGGTCAAACCAGGAAAAGTTTCAGGAAAAGAATGTACCTTAAACTCTGTGCTCTCTCCAGCACCAGGAAAACTCTTGGTTTTCTCTTTATTTGATGTCTGCTTGCTTTCTATCATAAACTTTTTTTTTTATTTCTTTTTGTGCCATAAGGACTTGTGTTCCTCAAAAATAGTTTTTATTTTTTTTTCAGTCTGAATATTTTCCATGAGTACTCTAATATATTCTTAAGACCTCAACACATTAAAATCCATTAAATATTTGGGCTGGAGTGATAGCACACCTGGTAGGGCATTTGCCTTGCACATGGCCTACAGGGATTCTATTCCTCTGTCCTTCTTGGAGAGCCCAACAAGCTACCGAGAGTATCGCGTCCACATGGCAAAGCCTGGCAAGCTACTTGTGATGTATTCAATATGCCAAAAACAGTAACAACACGTCTCACAATGGAGACATTACTGGTGCCCGCTCGAGCAAATCATTGAACAACGGGAGGACATTGGTATTTTGGTTGAAAGGATTAATATTATAAAAATGATAATTCTTCTGAAAACTTCATATAGATTCAATGAAGTTCCTATAAAAATGCAAATGAAACTTTTAAAAAGATAGATATAATGATGATGAATCAATTTGGAATCAATTTACATGGAATCAATTTGGCCAGAATAGCCCAAGCAATGTCGGGGGAAAAAGCTGGGAGACTATGCTTTCCACAACTTCAAGTTACACTATAAAGTTGTAGCAATAAAAACAATGTGGTACTGGGATAATACCAGATTCAATTCAATGGAAATGACCACTAGGGTCCCAGTTATATAAAGGTGTTAATCTTTAATCACTGTCACTGTCACTGTCCTCCCATTGTTCATCGATTTGCTTGAGCCGGCCTAGTAATGTCTCCATTGTGACACTTGTTACTGTGTTTGGCATATTGAATACATCACGGGTAGCTTGCCAGGCTTTGCCCTGTGTGCGAGATACTCTGAGTAGCTTGCCAGCCTCTCCGAAAGGAGTGGAAGAATCGAACCTGGGTCGGCTGGGTCAGCTGGGTTGGCTGCGTGAAAGGCAAATGCCCTACCTGTTGTACTATCACTCCAACCCATATGTATCCTATATGCCAAAAACAGTAATCTTTAATAATAGATAAAAAAATGTGAAGTGGCTTAAGAAAAGCCTCTTCAAAAAATCACGAATCACGACCATCCTGTTATTCGTCGATTGCCTCGAGCAGGCCCCAGTACTGTCTCCTTCATCCTAGCCCTGAGATTATATTCAAGGCTCTTTAGGAGAATGAGACCCATCATTGTTACTGGTATTTGGCATATTGGGTATGCCACGGGGAGTTTGCCAGACTCTGCTGTGTGGGCAGGCTACATTCGGTGGCCTGCCAGTTTGTCCAAAGAAGGAATGAGATAATAAGATGTCATGCGGCCACATTTGTGGCCGCACGGTTCTGGGATCTGTTTTTTATAGTCTCTGAATCTTGGCCATTGATGGGATTACACGGCGCCAGGGGGCCAGTTGGTGGGTGTGACCCCGGCCTACTGGAATTTGGAGGATCTGGGTGGAGGATGCTCGGCCCCAGTCCAAGTAGGCTTGGAGATCTCGGCCCCAGAACCCGCGTGGCTTTGTCCCTCTGCCAGTACCTTTATGTGTGTGGAGAGTGGTCTCAGCATGGTGGTGGCTGGTCCTGGAGGTCATTTTTGAAGAGGAAGACCTTCAAAAAATGGTGCTGAGAAAACTGATTGATCACAAAAAATAAATGAATAGATTAAAAAAAATAATTTTAAACCCCTTAATATTACTACAAAAAAGTCAAGTTGAAACACATAAAAATATTGATATTAGACCTGAATCTGTAGATTATATTGAGAAAAACATATGTTGATCACTTAATAAAATTGAACTCATAGGTATCTTCAGTGAATCCATATTATTAGCCAAGCAAATATAGGCAAAGATAAACAAATGGGACTATATAAAACTGAGAATCTTCTTTACCACAACGGAAATGATGACCAGACCAAAAGTTACCTCACAGATCTGGAGAGAATCTTTGTTCACGGGTCATCTGATAAAAAGTTGATATTCAAGATATGTAAAACATGGTCTATTGTTATAAGAAAAAGACAACCAACCCCATTAAAAATGGGGAAAAGAGAAAAGTGTAAACTTGCTCAAAGAACACATAAGAATGACAGAACGGTCTAAGAAAAATGCTGTACATCTTTTACCATCATGGATACGCAAGCCAAAATAACAATACGATAACACCAGTGAGACTGAAACATATAAAAAAAAAAACCTAAAAATAACTAGTGATGGCTTATATGGGGGGAAAAGGGAGTCTTCATTCATTGCTTCCATTGCTGGTGGGGATGTCAACTGGTGTAGCCTTTTTTGGGGAAACAATGTGGTCACTTCTCAACAAGAAATTGAGATTCTATCTGACTCAGCAATTCTACTTAGCGTATACCCTAGGACCCATAATCGCAGTTCCAAAAAAGATATTTGCACTCCTGTATTCATTGCATCAAAATTCACATTACCTAAAACCTAGAAACAATTCTAGAGCCCAAAAACATCTGACAGGATAGAGAAACCATGGTACATATATATAAAATGGAAAACCATTGAGGTTTAAGAAAATATGAAATCATCCAATTTACTGATGCATGGATGAATCTAGAGAATAAGTATTATACAGAGTGAAATTAGTCAGAAGAAGAGCAGACACATAATTATCTATCTCACATAGGGATAAAAATAAGCATAGAAAGGGAATAAAAATTCCCAAGGTAATGATAACTGAGTAATGGTTTCCAATAGGAAGTTTATCATGGGGATATGGGACTTGGAGGGGACACTGGCAAAATCCAGAGAGAAACAGTCACTCCAGTGGAGGCTTTGGTGCTTTTAGGTTTCATGTATGGAACACTACCAATAACAGTTTTGTAAACAATGGTTCCTAAATACAATTTTAATTAATGAAGTTAAATATCTGAAATATAAATTTATGACTTAAATTTTGGTCATATTCCCAAAGTAACTGTATATATGAACATTCCTTTAACTTTAAATAAGATTGACCGTATTTATTAACTCTATGTTATTTCTCACAAACTTTCTCTTCTGACTTCTCCCAAGGTGTATCATAACGGATACTACTCTTCACTTACAAGCCCATGTCAGAACTCCAGAGTTAGTCCTCATCACTCCCTCTATTTCACTATTTTTACCCACATCAACTACTTTCTTTTTTATACTTGATATGATGATGCTCAGTGTCTCTCCCAATTAAGGCTGCCATCAGCTTTTTTGTAGACCACTTCAATAGTCTTTTACCTTCCTAGTACATTTTTCATATTGATTAGATTGATATTTCTAAATGTAAACCTGATAATTTTATTTCATATACATGAACACTTTGCTTTCTCTCTAAGTTAAATTATTTTTAAATATCCTTCATGATCTGGTTTCTGCATAACTTCTCTTTAACTGGTGCTCCTTTTCTGTTCACTAAAACTCTGCTGATACTTGTGTTCTTCATGTACATCAGATACATTTTATTTCGTTACCTCCTCGAATGAAGTTCTCCCTCTGTTTGGGGCACCATTGCACTTCTATTGACTAACTTGTCTCTCATATCTTGACTTCTGCTGAGAACTGACATCCTCTAAAATAATCTTTCTCAGACTTTGATGTGTGGATGCTATAGTGGACATACATTGTCGACATCCTGTCTTGCTCCATTTTGACATTTTGTTTTGAGAAAAAAATGCTCATCTAAGTGTTCTGTTTAATGAACCAAATCATAAAGCAAGGGAGAAGAGCAATTTTTCTTGGTATATTCATCACCCTCTAAATACTAAATACTGATGAGTGCATAAGCACATTGTATTTTCTCTAAATACGTTTTGAAGACTGAAAAGAAACAAAAGTGGGAGGAAGGTAAGTGGGTGAGGAAAAGGAGAAGAAGCAATATATTATTCATGAAGTGTTTCTCAAACACACATAATATAGAGGTACACTTATATAAATACATATAAATAGCATACACAAATCCAATACTTAAGTATTAAAATCAAATGCTACAAAAAATATTTGTGGTTCTTTGTGATATTGTAGAAAGTCTTATTTTCTTCCTTAAGTGTGTCTTATCATCAAATAAAAAATAAGAAAACATGAAATTAATAGTTATTCATTAAACTCATAATATCTTGATTAAAACAACTCATAAAATAAACTATATATCCTTGAATAATATTTTGGTTTCTGAAGCATTTGTTTCTCAGGATTGTTGAAACAATATTATACAAGCTGTGCGATATAAAGCAATTGAAAGTTGGTCAGGGGTAGTAGTTTATGGTCCAGTGGCTAATAGTTTGCTTTTGCAAGACCTTGAATTTCATTGTCATCACTGCATGTTCCCTACAGATACGTATATGTCACCTTGGTTGGTCTTCAGGACATATTCCACCTGGTCCCAACACCTTTTGGCCTGAGAGGCAGTAAATACAGTATGCATACAACATCAAACCCTACATTCCAGTTGACGAGTATTATAGTATGCCACCAGAATCTGTTGAGAATTTCATGAATGGTTCTTCCCCTCCAGCAATGAACCAATTAAGAAACAAAAATATATAAACATATTATTGTACAGTTTTGTGATCTAAGATCCAAACTCAAGATATTGGCAGATGCAATCTCCTTCTTATGGAATCATAACTTTCTTTTTTTCTTGTTTCTCATCCTATTAACCTCTTCCTTAGGTTTTTCAGCAAAACTACATACAATCTCTAACTCAATTGTTGCATAGTTTTATAATTCTACAGAATTTTCATTTACTTTTTTAAGGATGTCAGCCATATTGAATAAAGAGCACTTTCTACATGAGAATGAACACATATTAATTAAAAAAATTACTCATAATGTTTGTGATTCAAAACAAGGTCACATTTTAAAGCACTGGTGGTTAGAAAACATCTATACAATATAGGGCTAGAGTGATAGTACACTGGGTAGAGCGTTTGCCTTGCATGTGGCCAACCCGGGATTGATTCCTCCATCCCTCTCAAAGAGCCCGGCTACGGAGAGTACCCTGCCTGCACAGCAGAGCCTGACAAACTCCCCGTGGCATATTCTATATACCAAAAACAGTAACAACAAATCTCACAATGGAGACGTTACTGGTGCCCACTTGAGCAAATCAATGAACAATGGGAGGACAGTGCTACAGTGCTATACATATATATATGCATATATATAATTACAAGAGAGAAAATAGAGTGGAAAAGATATATATATACATATATCCTCACATAATATAATACATACATTTATATGGGGGCCACAAACTAAGAACTCTAACATATTTTAAATTCTTAAAAGTGCTTCAATGAATATGGATAACAAATAATGACAATATCTAGTATCTGTTGTAAAATATCTAATAAAAGAAACATGTAGAATTCTGTATCAGTCTTTGTTATAAAATAGTAATTTTCAAAATGGCAATACTCTCCAAAGCATTGTATATATTCAATGTATTCCTATGAAGTTCCATGAAAATTTAAAAAAGAAGATCAAAAACTTCTGAAATTTACATGGAATAATAACCTGCCCTACCCCAAATAGCCAAATTAATCCTAGGGAAAAAGAATATGGGAGTTACTACTCTACCAAGACTATACTACAAAGCTGTAGTTATTAAAACATCTTGGTACTGAAATAAGGTCTCACAAGAAACAAAAATATTGAAGTGAAACAAAAAAAATAACAGACCCACCTTTTTAGGGCCCCACCCTTGCCAGTTCAGCAGGGAAACAGAGAGCACACCCCTTTCCCATGCCCCACGTGTGGACCACTTTCCCTGCAGCACCAGACCCCTACCACCAGGCAGCCAGAGGAGACTTTGGGGAACACCTGCCGATTTCCACCCGACCTACCACTCACCTCTTCAGGGCCCTACCCAATCTGCAGGTTCCTAGGTCAGCTCATCCCTGGGACCCGTTGGGGGCGTGGCCTCCCCAAAAGTGGGCGTGGCCTTCTCTGAGGCAGCACATTTCCCCCTCCCAGCACTCTGGACTCATATCCCAACCTTTATCACTTAATTCTGTGGAAAAAATACTGGCCGCCACAATTACAATACAACAATAATCCACTGGCCTACTCTAACTCTAACAAAAGACCAGTACACAAGATACTGTACAAGCCCAATATTAGAGAGCACCTCCTCCAATGCTTCACTAGCTGCCCGTCATAAGCCAAAGAATAATGCCTGAGAGGAAGATCAGATTCTAGAAAGGGAATAGACGGACCACCATCGAACAACTTTATCCAGAATCCTTTCCCATGATAGGAGGGAACAGAGCTAGTGAATTCCAAGGTTTTGCCTCTAAACATCTACAACAGCATGAAGAAACAGCACAAATCTCCACTGTAAGAAGAGAACAAAGAAAAGAGTATCGAATCCTCAACAGGGATTATCCACAAATATGCTCTCTCCTATAAATAATTCCAAGATGAAATGAGGAGAATGTTCAAGGAACTACTCAAAGAATTAATGGAGGAGACATCCAGAAAAATTAAAGGAAGAAATGAAAGAAATAGTAGAATAGATAGTCAAGAAAATACAGGAAGAAGTGAAAGCAGAAATTAAAAAAGATACAAAAAGAAGTGTCAGAACTAAAGGATTTAATAGAAGAAGTTAAAAACTCAGTAGGTGCCTTCAGCAGTACAATGAATACAGCTGAAGACAGGATAAGTGAGCTTGAAGATGAGCAACAGAGATTGCATAGGCAACAACAAACAATGGGAAAAGACCTCAAAATAGCTCTAAGGAGAATCAGAGACCTAGGGGATAATGCCAAGAGCAACAACATTAGAATCATCAGCTTACCAGAAGGACAGGGAGGCAACCCCAATGAAAAAGCCACAGTCAAAGAAATTATTGCTGAAAAGTTCCCAGAGTTAAAGAATGCAAACATTCAGATCCAAGGAGCCAGAAAAGTACCAGCTAAAAGAGACCCTAATAAAAACACTCCAAGGCATATCATAGTCAAAATGATGGATGCTGTACCTGGAGACACAATACTGCAAGTAGCAAGGAAATCACATACAAAGGAATACACCTTAGATTTACAGCAGACCTATCAGAGGAAACCCTGCAAGCCCAAAGACAATGGTGAGATACAGTGAAAAAAATTCAATGAAATGAACGACTCACCAAGAATACTTTATCGAACTAAACTCTCACTCAAACTCTATGGAACGATACACCATTTAGTAGATAAACAATAGCTCAGGAACTTCATAGACACAAAACCTAAAAGAACTAAAAGGGTTCAAATTATAAGAAGGAAAACACTTATAAACATAACCAAACCCTAGAGAAAGATGGCACCAAACCCCATGACAATAATCTCTCTCAATGTCAGTGGTCCAAATGCACCAATCAAGAGACACAGAGTGGCAAAATGGATCCATAAACTGAAACCAACATTCTGTTGTCTACACAAAACTCATCTGAACAGTCAGAGCAAGCACAGACTCAAAGTTAAAGGATGGAAAACAATCCTGCAAGCAAACAGCTCCCGCAAAAAAACTGGGGTGGTCATACTAGTATCCAAAAACATCAATTTCAGCTTGAAAAAGATTAGAAGGGACAGCAAAGGCCATTTTCTATTTATCAAAGGGTACTTTCAACAGGAAGAAATAACACTCCTAAATGTATACACACCTAACGAGGGATCAGCTAAATACTTAAAAGAACTGCTAACAGATTTTAAGGAGGACATTGCTAACAACACAATAGTAATTGCAGACTTCAATATCGCCTTATCACTTCTGGATAGATAAATAGAATAAAACTCAGCAAGGAAACATTGGCTTTGAAGGAAGAAATAGAAGAGAGAGGGATAATAGACCTATACAGGGCTTTACACCCCAAATAGAAAGAATACACATTCTTCTCCAGTGCACATGGAACATTTTCCAAAATAGACCACGTGCTAGACCACAAAACATATCTCAATAGAATCAGGAAGATAGAAGTAATATCAACAATCTTTTCAGACCACAATGTACTGAAGATAAAAGCAAATAACACAGACACTGAGAACCAAATCAAACACCTGGAAATTAAACAACTCAATGTTGAACAACGAGTGGATCGGGAAGGAAATCAAGGAATAAATCAAAAGATACCTGGAAACAAATGAGAATGAAGTCAAGAGCTACCAGAACCTATGGGACGCAGATAAAGCCATGCTAAGAGAAAAATTTATAGCATTGCAAACAATCCTAAGGAAAGAAGAAAGGGCCTACATAGATAACCTAACCACACAACTAAAGATCTTAGAAAAAGACCAACAAAAGGAACCCAAATTTGGCCAAAAGAAAGAATAAAAATTAGAGCAGAAATTAATGACATGGAGCCCCCCCAAAAAATCCAAAATTTCAATGATACCAAGATCTGTTTCTTTGAGAAAATAAACAAGATTGATAAACCACTAGCAAGACTCACGAAGAAAGAGAGAGAGAACCCTAATAAACCAAATCAGAAACGAAAAAGGGGACATCACAACAGAAACCAAAGAAATTCAAAAGATCATCAGAGACTACTTTGAGAGTCTGTATGCCACAAAACAAGAGAACTGAGAAGAATTGGATAAATTCCTGGATTCTTATAATCTCCCGAGATTGAACCAAGAAGACTTAGGGTACCTGAATAGACCCATTCATATCAAGGAAATTGAAGTGGTAATCCAAAGTCTTCCCAAAAACTAAAGTTCAGATCCAGACGGATTCACTAGTGAATTCTTCCTAACATATAAAGAAGACCTTTTACCAGTTCTCCTCAAGCTTTTCCAGAAAATTGAAAAAAACAGGAACTCTCCCAAACAGCTTTTATGAGACATATATCTCCATAATACCAAAAGCAAACAAAAACACCACCAGCAAAGAACACTATATGCCAATATCCCTGACGAACATGGATGCGAAGATCCTCAACAAAATATTAGCAAATAGAATTCGACGACTCATCAAAAAAAATCATACACCACGACCAAGTGGGGTTCATCCTGTTGATGCAGGGATGGTTTTACATTCGGAAATCAAGCAATGTAATCCATAATATCAACAAAAGTAAAGATAAAAACCATATGATCATATCAATAGATACAGAGAAAGCTTTTGACAAGATCAAGCACCTGTTTATGATGAAAACTCTCACCAAAATGGGTTTTGAAGGAACTTTCCTCAAGATAGTAAAAGTCATCTATGACAAACCCATGGCAATCATTATCCTAAATGGGGAAAACCTAAGGGCCTTTCCTATAAGATCAGGGGCAAGACAAGAATGCCCACTATCACCACTTCTGTTCAATATAGTACTTGAAGTAATTGCAATAGTGATTAAACAAGAAAAAGACATTAAAGGCATCCAGATAGAAAAGGAAGAAATCAAGCTCTCCCTATTCACAGATGTTATGATACTGTATCTCAAGAATCCTAAATCCTCTACCAAGAAACTCCTAGAAACAGTAGACTTGTACAGTAAAGTTGTAGGCTATAAAATAAATGCCCCAAAATCCATGACCTTTCTATACACAAATAATGAGACAGAAGAAAGTGACAGGAAAAAACAATCCCATTCAAAATCATACCCTAGAAAATCAAACTCCTCAGAATTAGCCTAACTAAAGAGGTAAAGGACCTCTATAATGAAAACCACAAAATGCTACTCCATGAAATAAAAAG
Source organism: Sorex fumeus (assembly GCF_029834395.1). NCBI lineage: Eukaryota > Metazoa > Chordata > Mammalia > Eulipotyphla > Soricidae > Sorex > Sorex fumeus. The sequence goes on from NW_026606322.1 coordinate 18,539,478, forward strand.
GACATGAGGAAATGGAAATATATCCCCTGCTCATGGATAGGAAGAATTAACATTGTCAAAATGGTAATACTCTCAAAAACATTATACAGATTCAATGCTATCCCTGTAAGGATACCCATTAAATTCTTCAAAGAAATAGATCAAGCACTCCTGAAATTCATTTGGAACAACAAACACCCACAAATAGCTAAATCAATTCTTGGGAAAAAGACATGAGGAGACATTACCCTCCCCAACCTCAAACTCTAGTACAAGGTGGTAACAATTAAAAAAGCATGGAACTGGACCAAAGGCAGGGCCGCAGACCAATAGAACAGGGTGGAATATCTGTACACACAACCCCAAATGTATGAACATCTAATCTTTGATAAGGGAGCAAGAAAAGTGATTTGGAGCAAAGAAAGCCTCTTCAACAAATGGCTCTGGCATAACTGGACAACCACATGCAGAAAAATTAACTTACACCTCGACCTAACACCATGCATGAAAGTCATATCAAAATAGGTCAAAGATCTCAACATCAGGCTAAGATCCATAAGGTACATTGAAGACAAGTTTGGCAAAATTCTTCAGATAATTGAAGCTAATGGTATCTTCAAAGATGACATTCCACTGACCATCCAAGTGGAAACAGAGATAAGCAAATGGGATTATCTTAAATTTAGAAGCTTCTGCACCTCCAAAGATACAGTTACCAGAATACAAAGACAATCTACAGTATGGGAAAGTATATTTACCCAATTCCCATCTCATAAGGGGTTGATATCAAGAATATACAAAGCACTGGTTGAACTCCACAAGAAGAAAACATCCAACCCCATCAAAATATGGGGTGATGAAATGAACAGGAACTTTCTCAAAGAATATATCTGAATGGCTTAAAGGCACATGAGAAAATGTTCTACATCACAAGTCATCAGGAAGCACTGTATCACTGTACTACTGTCCTCCCATGGTTCATCGATTTACTTGAGTGGGCCCAGTAACGTCTTTATTATGAGACTTGTTACTGTGTTTGGCATATCGAATAAGTCATGGGTAGCTTGCCAGGCTTTGCCATGCGGGCGAGATACTCTCGGTAGCTTGCCAGGCTCTCTGAGAGGGGTGGAGGAATTGAACCTGGGTCGATTGAGTCAGCCATGTGCATGGCAAACACCTTACTCACTGTGCTATCAAGATGCCAATCAAAACACCAATGAGATATCATCTCACACTATTGAGACTGGTTCACATGCAAAAGAACAAAAGCAACCTCTGTTGTCATAGATGTGATGAGAAAGGGACTCTCTTTCACTTCTAGTGGGAATTCCGACTGATTCAGCCCTTTTGGAAAACAGTATGGACGATTCTCAAAAACTTAGATATTGAGCTCCCATTTGATCCAGCAATACCACTCCTGGAAATACATCCTGGAGAGGCAAAGAAGTATAGCCAAAATGACATCTGTATTTGTTTGTTCATTGCTGCAATACATAAATAAATAAATGCTGTTCATTGTTCACAATAACCAAAATCTGGAAAAAAAACCAAGTGCTTGAGAACCGATGACTGGTTAAAGAAACTAGTTGGTACATCTATACAATGGAGTACTATGCAGCTGTTAGAAAAGATGAAGTCATGAAATTTACATACAAGTGGTACTACATGGAAAGTATCATGCTAAATGAAATGAGTCAGAAAGAGAGGCACAGACATAGAAAAACTGCATTCATCTGGGGAATATAGTGTAACAAAATAGGAGAATAACATCCAAGAATAGTCAAGATAAGTACCAGGAGGTTCACTCCATGACTTGAAGGCCAGCCACATATGCTAAGGGAAAGGGCAGCTCAGATAGAGAAGGGAATACCAAATAAGATGTGTTGGTAGGATCCTCCCAGGATGGGAGATCTATAGTATAGATCTATGCTAATAGTAGATTATAGACCAAACATGATTGCCACCCAATACCTCTTTTGCAAACCACAGCACCCAAAAGGAGAGAGAGAACAAAAGGGAATGCCCTGCCACAGAGGCGGGATCGGATGGGGGTGGTGGGGAGGTGGGAAAGATACTGGGATCACTGGTCGAGGAGAATGTGCACTGGTGGAGGGATTGGTACTCTATCATTGTATAACTGAAACTCAAGAACAAAACTTGTAATGTCTACAACTGTACCTCATGGTGTTTCACTAATAAAAATTTAAAAAGAAACACTATTTTCAACAATTTATGGTGGTAATACTATAGGCACATGCAAAAATATGTACTTAAATCCCTTTCTAATGCATTGCACAAGTCAGCTCAATGGATTAGCAACCTTGATATTAGACTTGAATTCATAACCTACATTAAGGAAAAAATAAGCAAAACTCTCCACGGCATTAATGCCAGAGGTATTTTTTGAAAGTCAATATCACTGGCTAAGCAGCAGATACAAAATAAGCAAATTGTACAACATGAAATTAATAAGCTTCTAATACTCAAAGAAATAGCAAAATTCAAAGACAATCCACAGTTTAGGAGAAAATATTTTCCAAGTACTCATTGATAAACGATTACTATTCAAGTCATATAAAGCATAGATAGAACTACAGAAAAAATTCAACCCCATAAAAATGGATGGAAGAAATGAACATAAACTTCCTTAAAAAAATACATAGCCAAAAGCGTATGAAAAAATGCTGTGTCACTAATCATCATAGGAAAACAAATCGAAACAATGAGACATCATCTCACACTGAAGAGACTAGCACACATCAAAAATAAATAAATAAATAAGAATAGCTAGTGTTCCTCGATGATGTTGGTAAAAGGAATTCACTGTCACTGTTTGTGGAAATGTCATCTGGTCCAGACTTTCTGAAAAACAATATGGACATTCTTCAAAAGCCTAACAATTTGACTTCCATTTGATTCACTATTTCCACTGTAGCACTGTCCTCCTGTTGTTCATTGATTTGCTCGAGCAGATCCAGTAACATCTTCATTGTGAGACGTGTTGTTATTGTGTTTGGCACATCGAATACATCATGGGTAGCTTGCCAGGCTTTACCATGCAGGCGAGATACTTTCGGTAGCTTCTCGGGCTCTCCGAAAGAGGTGGAAGAATCAAACTCGGGTTGGCCAACGTGCAAGGCAAACGCCCTACAGCCTTAACATCACCCCAGCCCTTCTTAAAATATACCTTAAGGACACAAAAGCACAATGAAGGTAAAACATTTGCACTCCTACCTATATTCATTGCAGCAGTGTCTTTAATAGCCAAAAATTTGGAAAATAAAAACAAAGAATTGCTCAAGAACAGATGACTGGACAAAGAAACTGTGGTCCATATATACAATGGATTATTTCTCAACTGTAAGAAAAGATAAAATCATGCGATTTTCTGCCATGTGACTGAATAAGAAATGTATTATTCTGAGTGAAATTAGAAAGACACTCACAGAATGAACTCTCTCATAATGGGGTTTAAAGTGTAAGGAGATAATAATTGCCTGAAGAAAGTAGAAACTAAGACCATGAGAAGTTGTTACCTAGAAAAGCATCCATGGTGGTGGTGTTTGTGTGTGTGTGTGTGTGTGGGGGGGGGGGGGTGCGGCAAGAGGAATGGGGAAAAATAGGACAGGGAAAAGAACACTACAAGAAGGGTGGAAGTAGTCAACCAGGAAAAGGGGTTGCTGAAAGGCAGTAAAGTATTATGCTTGAAACCCCACAAATAGCAGTACTACCAAAGTTGATTTTTTTAAAATGTGCCTGTCATAGAAGCAGGGTTATTGGTGGGAGAGGACATTGGACTCTACTAAAGTGATTGGAATTGGAGCATTGTATACCTCTAAACCAAACATGAGTAACATCTACATTCGCTAGATAAAAAAACTAATTAATTAACTGAATAGTAATTTGGAGCTACAGTACAGTTGTCAGCATACTTTGCCTTGTATGTGGCCAACCCAGTTTTGTTCTCCAACACCCCGTAAGAGGTCCCTCAAGTATACCAGGAGTGATCACTGAGTTTAGATCCAGGAGTAAACCCTGAGCAGAGTAAATGTGGCCTCAGAAACAAAAAATGGAAAAGCAATATTGTGTCATACGTATTATAATTCTATTTCTTGTTCTGCTACCTAGGAAAATACAGTGTGCTGTAGTATGTTTCTATGAATTAGGCTGCCAGAGGAGAGGTAAAAACAGTGACATAGATATAAAAAGATTTATTTCCCTTGCTTTTGAGAAATCCTGCAGTAAGCAATTTCTAGTATGGGTTCCTCATCTTCAGCATGTCAGTATCAGGAATATGTGATTTGGAGGGTGAGTGTTTATTCAGCATCTTAAAATAAATGTTTCATAGCCACAAGTTTATTCCAGGAAAGAAGAGACAACCATAGGAGAAAAAAAGCACTGAGTGCTCTTATTTCAGACTTATTTTCTTCAAGCTTCACCAACAATTCTGCAATAACTTGTGGCCGTAATGATATAGTTCAGCCCATCACTTTGTGCATGGAGATGTTGATAAACAAAGACACTTTAACTGTCCACATTATGAAAACCAATAGAATCAGGCTTCTTCTAAGCATGGAAAAAGAGGTATCGGTCAGCAACTAGCTATCTCATCATTCCTTGCTCCAGAAACTTGCTCTTGGAAGATGGGTGGAGAGAGAAATGGAAATTGATAAACAAAGCATTTAGAAAACCCCTTCTTCCTCCTCCCTTAACTCATCAACACAGGATTTACATGATCAGTCATTTGGTTTCCTCTGGAGAAGGAAGGTATGATAATTTTAAGGATAGAATCATCCAACTTGGTCAGGTTTATTTTTCTTACATATTCGTTAAATTTGCACATGTGTATCTTACACAAATGGTTGATCAGACACAGTTCTACTTAGTCACTTTAGATACCGACAATATTTTAACAATAATTAGAAAAATAGGAATCGAGAACATAATTTGGTGAATTTTTCATTACACTTTTAATTCCATTACAATTTTCCATTACTGAAACAATTTAGATTCAGTTTAAAGGGTTGAGTTTGATTCTGGAATTGTGTCCATTTTTTGTATTATGGTATATTATTAAATGTCATTTCCAACATAAAATTTTGGATTTAATTTTATATTTTAATTTTCTCTGTCAAAATTTAAAAATCAAAAGAATATAAACATCTATTAACCATGTTATATACTTAGTGCATTTTTCATGAATTTATTTATAGATTTATATATATTTACAGCACTATTTTTCTTTGAACATAAAAATGAAGGTTAATGCATAACAGCACATTATCATTCTCAAATTTCATCTTTGTGTTGCAATCAGCTTAGGTGTACTCTAAAGAATATGGTATTTGATAAATGATTGCATGATAAGTATAAGTACTTTACATTTAAGCACTTTGTGCTATTTCTTCCTAATTGCTATTTATGGTTACACATACAAATTCTCCTTTCTACATCAAAAATATAATATATTCACGGAGCTTGGCTGTCTTGTCAAAATATCATTGAAGCTAGACTCAGGGCTCAGATCAAGTTCTTCAAAGTTCTGTATTCCTCTATCTGCTTTAAAACCGTTTGGGCAAACATGTCATTCCTTTCACTCCCAGGGATAAAGTTATATCTCTATTCAGTGTAATCTTGGTTGTTATTCCAGAACAATTATTTCTATGTCTATTAGTATTAGGATTTTTTCTTCAGAAATAGCATTTTTCCAGGATATTCAACTTATAAGCCAATCACTGAGCGTTTCTCTTCTACTCTCTGACTCACTTTACTGGTATAACACCCTCCAGTTCTGTTCAAGTAGCAATACCTTTCATTTTTAATCATTGCTGAATTATTCCATATTGTACATTTCCCTGAAAGTACATTTCCATATTTACTGAATTTATGAAAACCAAACATGAACTTAGTTTCTTCAGTTTCACCTGTTAAATGGAAAAAATGCAGATTCGTAATGAGATCAGGAACTGACTTTATGGTTATTATGGAAATAGCAGCAAGGATAGTTAAGAATTTGAGCAGGAATAGGGTTTATGACCTACCTAAGTATTAATAATAGCCACAGTCTATTGCTAAAAGTGTATGATCATGTCTATTTCTCTGCAAGATTCTAAAATTTCAACTCAATCAGACAACACTAAATTCATTTGCAAGCATCTATGTTGCAAGCCCTGACTAGTAATTAAAATTGGAAACATTAGAATGTCAACCCTGAATGGAGCAAATATGTCTTAATTGAGGACAAGTTCATGGCTAAAAGATTGTCATGTCAAGTTCAGTCATTTTTCTCATGATGTTCAATCAACACAGTGTAGTACATAAAATGGTAACAAGTGATTTTCTAATATATTTTGCTAAAGAAAAAGCAAGTGCTAAATTTCAATTTGACTGAAAATAGGAAAAAGGCTCTTTTCTAAGACAGTGTTTTAAAACTATTTCCAGTGAGCAAAACAACAAATAAAGCATAAGCATTCCTTTAGTTACAGAGATTCCCAAATATATAAGTCCTGCCCCAACTGGGTTTCAGAAAAAAAAAACAAAGCTAAACTAAATTCATTGGGTCCCATATTGAAAATATACCTTCTTTAAGCAAACAGATAGTGCCCCACACTGCTGTCACTTGCATTCAAGGCAAGGATATTACCACCACAGCCAAGGCCTGTCAACCCCATCCCCAATTCTTCCATAATTCTCAGTCCAGGAAGATAATGTGGTATCACACACTTTGTAAAACACTCTGCTAGAGAAATAGTCATAATGTAGTGCCACCATTCTCAGATATTTAAAAACTTCGTAAATATAGAAAAAAAATGTCACTTTAGCATTATCAAGGCTTTAGCCCAGGAAAAAGATATTTAAAGCTCTCTATAATATGTAGGGATGATAGAAAGTACTACACAAAGAATATAATTATCCTGTGGTATACTTAGGAGAGGAATCCTTTGGGACAAACACAAATGATCCCTAAGCAGGTCAATGAAGGCTCATCAATAGTTTCTTATTTAGAAGTTAGAGGAGACAGTACTGGAAACTACTGTCTTCAGATCTTGTTCCAATTTTTATGCTAAATATGATGCCAGAAATTATTTAGATAATATGAAGACAAAATAATAGAGAAAATGGCAACTCACATTCACCTGAGAAACAAGAGAATTAACCAATCCATCAATTAGTACTATTGTTTTGGAAATTGATAAACATTCCAAAGAAAGAAAAAAATAAGAATGACAAAGAAGGGATGTAATTGCATGGCCTATGGAATTGGAAAACTTCATAAGTTCAGACCTGAATGGTGAGTCGCTCATTAATTTTGAGAATCTGTGAGGAAAATGGTATAGCAGAAAAAAAACAATGCAAATATTTTGAAGGAGAAATCGAGCTCAAGGAATGTCATGCAAGTGTGTATATATAAAGTGCAATTCCAATTGTTTTCAGCAAAACTTTTTGCCCTTATTTAAGATGTATTGAATGAAACACACCTATACTGATATAATCACAATTTATTTGCTCATAAAAGAAGCAGTTATAAATCCTCCCCAAATACTCCTCCAACATATAATGCTCTCCATTTCACTGCATTTAAACTTAAGAATCACCATCATAAGTTTAAAAGCAAGTGTTAAATTTCACTATGTACATATTTTGCTTCTGTTAAACCTCTACTCATTTATGAAAGAATTATTTAGGACTAAAAAATTCCTTGTATTTTTCTTCTTGATTTTTTCTTTAATGAAATACAGTTTATACAGAGTAAGATGGAGCATCTAAAACCACTCAACATAAATACATTGAAAAATCACTGTGCTCATTCTTCCTCTAATAAATTCTTTGTGACTGTCCTTTTAATAATGGTTCTCCTGAAACCGAATCTGGCTACCGCAGATGTGCTTAAGAAAACCCAGAGGCCCTTGAGGAAACTGACTTTGGTGGGGGAGGCAGGAAACATCTGTGAATGTAGGAGAACTGAGAAGATGAGGTCAGGTGGCCCTGCCAATTTTCTAGTGCTCTCATTCACCCCATCTTAGGAAGTTCTCTAATATATTCCATAGGGGTAGAATAAAAGATTGCTTTTCTTCCCTGACCCATCACTGGTGTTTGTAATTCTGTTAGACATATAGTGAACTTATATTTAACATTTCTGTACACAGTAGTTGATTATCAGATGTTACTGGCATTACCTGTACCTATACTATTCTCCCCTTTGGAAACAAAACTCATTTCACCTTTGTATTTTTCATATAGGGACTTTCCCAGTTCCACTACAGAATAAATAATTTTAGGCACTTATTGGTTGGTGTAAGAAGTATAAACACAATTTGATTTCTATGATCTTTTTATACCCCTGTCTTAGATAATAATGCTCTTCCATTCTTTTGCTTACTTATTAATAGAGCCTCATGTTCCTATAGCTTTTCTTCCTCATCTAATTAAGAGAGCTAAGTAAAAATATTTCATATTAAAAATATCTAATAAGTTAGTTTATACTGAAATAAAATGCCAGTTCCTTAAAAATATTTCTTTATAGCTCTCTCATTATTATTATTATCACTCTCTTGTTATCTCTCACTTATCTCATTGTTATAATATTTTGTATTTTAGTTCAAGAAAGATTTCACTAAAGGGAACTATCTTTAATAGGTTGTAATCTTCAAGTTTCAGGTAATTCTGTAAACTTGTAAATTAAGATGTGTATATTTGTTTGCTGAACATCTTTAGACAAAAGTAAATTCAATTGATACATTGTTGGGATTTAAATATTTCCAACTTGAGAAATTCTTGAGTCATACATTAAAGCACAAAGTACATTTTCTATTTAACATTTTTCACTCATTTTTCGTTGAGAACTAATCCTTCTTTTCTTCCTTGCATTCTTGCTTGCTTTCTTGCGTGTTTTATTTCTTCCTACCTCTTTTCCTTCTTTCACCTCTTCCTTATTTTTTACCTTCTTTCTTCTCTTGCTTCATCGCTGTGTGTAGCATGCCTTTAGCTCTTGCTATGTTCTGAACACTGTGCTTGATGCAGGGTATATATGTTAGAGTAACATACAGACCTTGCCCTTTGGCAGCTGGTATAGTATGGTCACAGTCACAATAACACTCCTCGCGTTGTTCATTGATTCTGCTCGAGCGGGCCCAGTAATGTCTCATTGGAGACTTTGTTGTTACTGTGTTTGGCATATCGAATACATCACAGGTAGCTTGCCAGACTCTGCTGTGCGGGCGAGATACTCTCGGTAGCTTGCCGGGTATAGTATGATAGGATGCTAAAAGCAAGCAAATACATGGAAACTAATCTGGCAATTTTAATAGAAATATGAACAAAACCCCCCCAAAAAGAAAGTAGATAACTCTGGGATATGTAGCAATATTTTGTCAAGAAGGGACTATTAGTTACAAATTTTGAAAGATGACTAGCATTTGCTGTTTAGAAAATAGTTGGATAAGAGTTCATATAATAGAGTAGGGAGTTGAAAAGCAATATCAGTTTTAATAAAAATGATAATGACTAGGGAAATGCCTCTGGCTCATATGACCAGAGTATATGAGATGGTATAGTAGACAAAGATGAACACTTTAAGTTAGTTTATGTACCTAACTTGTCAGCAACAATCACTGACCCATCTTCTAATATGGGAATTCTCAAATAACCAATTTTCTGAAACCTTCTTCCTTTCATTTGACAGACTGCATGTGTCCTGGTTTTCTGTCCATTTCATTGGCTGTTTTTCCCCCTCATTTGCTGGACCACAGTATTGGAGTGCCCCAAGGCTGCTATTTCTGGTTATTGTGAGAGACTTCTTTTAAAAGTGTTTAAGAATTCAAGTACAAAAGTAAGGGTTGTGATATTCATTCCCAAAGTCTTTCATTATTAGCTGGGTAAGTATTCGCCATTTGTTTCTTTATCTGTAAAAAAAAGTCTGTAAAATAATAATATTTGTCCCAGAATGTAGCTTGAATCTTAAATAATTTTAGACATTTGCAGAAAATTTAATAGGGCATTATTTATCCAGCGGAAGTCCTGCCTTCAAGGTTGATTCTGGACTGGTGTCCAGAAATTAGATTTTATGAATGTTCCCACACAGCATCTACCTAAATTATACATAAATGCTTTATGCCAAACACCAGCTGTCTTCTTTGGAGTCTAGAATTTTACTGCATGCCAGACTGAGATGGTTTGTGAAATCAGCCTCCAAGAAAAACGCGGGGTACTGTCAAATAACCTTCTCCAGTAGAAAATGTTTCACCTGGCCTACCAAAACTTATGGCTGTGAGAATTAACTACATCCTTTTTTGACTCCACTGTCTGGATTACCCTTGATATTCAACCCAGGTGGCTTTTCCCTTTGCTAAATCTATTTTATATTCATTAGCTATAACATGTCGTAGTCATGAGTTTGACTAGATGCTAACTCTTGTGTCTTTCTAAAAATTCAGAATCAGGACAAGGTCTTGGAGACCCACTAAAGTAGCAAGGAAGGAAAATTAGATAAGGGATATATCCACATTGAATAAGCAAGCAATCATGACTAGTGATTATTATTATTGTATTTTTCTGTGTTTATATTTACCAAATATCTTTAAATGAGCAATTTCTACCTTTTCTTGACTCTAAATGCATATATTATATTTCCTTCCTACTATCTCCGTTTGAGTCTCTAATGGAAACCTAAAGCAGCACATGAACAAGAGATCCTGAGTTTCTGCTCCAGACCTTTCCCAGAAGAACTAAACCACTGCAATTATGTTAAGTTGCTATATTTCCCTATTTTCCTCACTTTCATCTATAACTGTTGAATGCTCTTATCATTTACCTACCTATAAAGCTCAGTACTAACACAGTGTTCATCAAGTCATTAATTTCTCTGCCTGAACCATGCCAGGCACAACCTCATCAGTGTCCTGCCTCTGTCTACTTCTTTCCTCTACCAGTCAGCAGTTAGAATCCTCTCTTAAATTTAAAAGAAATAAAAAGGAGAACATCTCTATTAGTATTCTTTGATCTTGGGGCCAGAGTTATAGTATAACGTAGAGTGCATTTGGCTGGCAGGCGACTGATCTAGGTTTGATCCATGATGTCACATATGGTTTCCCAAGTCGTACCAGGTGTGATTCCTGAGCACAGAGTCAGTTGTAAGCCCTGAGCACTAACTGTGTGAATACCCCCCTCAAAAAAAGAATTCTTTGATCTCTTGCTATATAAATCAGAATATATCAAACTCCATGTCATGACTTCATGACATGGTCTTCAGCTCATGGGCCCTGCATTCCCCCTTTGTCTAGTGTAGTGCTTTTCAAGTATTAATAAGATGTCTTTTTATTTCCCTCCAACATGCTAAACTAGCTTCCATCTCTAGACAGGGCTCTATCCTTGGAGCACACATAACCCAGACTTTCATCCATCTGTCCCCTTCTCAAGGCCCTTTGTTTGTTTGACCACACTCAAAGAATCTCAGGATTTACTCCTAGCTCTGCACTCAGAAATAACTTGTGGTGTTGCTCAGGGGACTAGAAGGAATGCAGGGATTCAAACTCAGGTCAGCAGTATTCAAGGCAAATGTCTTACCAACTTTATTATCTATCCTGCTCTAAAGCCACTTTATTTAAAGTGTCCCCGACTCATGCAATTTCTAGGCAATGACTTTTAATCAATGAACATTATTATACATTTGCATCTTTAGTTTTAAAAAGTGGTAATAAAATTCATTAAAAACAGCCTCTAGTTGATCTGTTCTTTATTCTGTTTTCTAGAAGCAACCATTATCCAGAACAATCTCTCTTTTATCATTTTTATTGTAGTTATCTGTGTGTGTACGTGTGTGAGCATGTGTGTGTGTGTTTATTTGTGTGTGTGTGTGTGTGGTATTGTGTGGTACAAGGATTAAATGCAGGTCCTCACAAATAAATGACAAAGTGCTCTACCATTGAGATACATCCCTGACCAAAATGACAGATATTTCATATTTATAAACCTTAATCATATCTTTTCATTCACACTTTGAAAGACAGAAAATAGAGCTTTAGCTCATTTGCCTCATCCATATTCTTTCTAAGTCCCCAAGTTGATAATTACATTATTGATTATTTCTGTAGTATGAATTAAACTTTGAAAGAGAAGCATATTTTTCATGCTCTCTCTTTTCAACTTCTTCTACTTCCCTTTCTGTTAAAGGAAATTATTTGGGACTGGCCTTTCTCAACACATTCATTAGATATCTCTCAGTTTCTAATATAAAATACGTTTTTTACTTTTAACGTCACCAGAATTTATAATATTAATATTTTATTATAAAGTTGGACTGGAGCAATAGCACAGAGGTAGAGCATTTGCCTTGCATGCAGTCAACATGGCTGACCTGAGTTCAATTCCTCTGCCTCTCTCAGAGAGCTGGGCAAACTACCAAGAGTATCTCGCCCTCACGGCAGAGCCTGGCAAGCTACCCATGATGTATTCGATATGCCAAACACAGTAACAACAAAGTCTCCAATAGAGACGTTACTGGGCCCACTCGAGCAAATCAATGAACAATGGGAGGACAGTGACAGTGGTTATAAAGTTATATTTTAACCTTTTGTGATATATTTGTGTGATGAAAATCAATTATAGTTGAAAATAAAGGGAAGTTCCATATATTTTTTTTTATTCTTCTCTTATCATCAAAATACAACCCAAGAATGTATTTGCTCAGTGGAAATGAGTGAATAAATGTGTTATCATCCCAAAGAACAAAAAAATATAAGAACTGAATTTCAGACCGAGGTCACATGTTTCCCCCCATGAGCGGCTCTCTGGCACGGTCATGGCTCCAGAAGCACAAGGACTTAATACAGAGCCTGGCAGCTTGTAGCAGAAAAGTGAATGGACTATGTGTTAGTGCACGCCACCACTCCTGCCCAGAAGGGAAAGGGTGTTGCTCCTTCCCTCCCTTTTCCCTCTGGACAGCAAGATGGTGGCTGCCTTGGAGCTTTTTGGAAATCCAGCTATGAGCCAGTCGTGATGGGGCGACTGAAACCTCATGGGAAGGGGGGTCGTTCCCGGCTCGTTCTTCACGCCCTACTGAAGCCATGAGTTGCCCCCCACGAGTGGCTCTCCGTCACGGCCATGGCTCTAGAGCCACAGAAACCAATCTTATAATTATCTGACTCTCGGTAGAAATACTTCCAGGCTTAATCAGTAAAACATCAGAAATCCAAAATCGCGTGGCCATGACATCATTTGGTTCTTGTAACCAGTTGTAGAAAACAAATTATTTCACAATGCCTTTTCAGCAGGTCTGATTTTGGGGTGTAAACTCTAAATAATAATGGTGCGTCTTTTGTCAAACAATGAATCTAATCAAAATAGATAGAGTGTTAACTAGAATTCATCTGCCTCACAGGCATTGGGAGAGTTGGGAGGGGGAGTATATTGGGATTCTTGGTGGTGAAAAATAAGTACTGGTGAAGGGAAATGTGTTTGATTATTGCATGAGTGAGACTTAAACCTGAAGCTTTGTAACTTTTCCCACAGTGATTCAATAAATAAATAAAATTTAAAAAATTGCTGTGAGTTTGGGAGGTTAGTTTGAGCTTTTTGTACTTTCTTAAGAAGTAATCTAGTTGGCTAATATGTTTTGAGCTTTAGTCTTAAATTGCTGGAATCGTGGTTTAATCAGAATTTAGAGGAGAAGAAGAAAGCACATTGTTTATAGTTAAGCATCAAATCTTTTTTTTTTTTTGAAAAAAAAAAGAACTGAATTTCAGCTTCAGATTTTATCTTGGGTTTACAATCACTTATCTAAAGTTCTTGTAATCAGTTTGTTTTCAAGTTAGTACTGCAAACTATTGAATAAATGTCTTGTGTTTTTTTTCTGGTTATAGACAAAATAAATTTAATGTTGAAAATTTATCTTGCATAAAATCTGTGATATAATATAATATTGTATATTTATGTATATATAAGACAGTGCAAAGACTGAAAAAAGTCTCAGATTTGGTATGCATTTTGTGTCAGTTTGTGTGTTCAAAAAATAAAAATAAGCTAATGCCAAAACTTTATTATACCTCCTGGGTACCTTTACATATTAGGTCCAAATTATTGACTCTTGGGAGTTTACTAATATCCTGTATTCAGCCTAATCAGAACATAGGTTCTAATCTCAACAACTAATATCAGAGAGCAAGAATTTGTTCTAAAACAAAATGATAAAGTAGAGAAAAAATATCAGTTTACTTTTGGGTACACCACCACTGAACTCTCTTGAAGTGACTTAAGGGAATACGATCCCGTTATTTACATTCTGAGGGCCAGTAATTTGAGCTCTGCTTACACTTGGAGGTCTCATGCCAACTGGACTCACTCAATTGTAGTCAGTTCTCAAGTTGACGGGGGACTACCCAGCCTATAACTTCAGCTGGGATATAACTCCTCACCCACTTTGTCTCCCATCATAAAGCAGGCAAGCCCAAGCTTGTAGAAATAGATGCTGAAAATGAATAGAAATGCACTAGGGCTCATGAGACTTTGCCTCAGAACTAGCATAATGACAGGCTACTGCCCAAATTAAATAAAAATTCCAACGTAAACTAAAGAGTAAAGAAATGAATTTTCCCTTTAGATAGAAAATGTTACAGAGTAACATTGTAAAGGCAAAAGAAAAATTGAAATAAAATGATAAAATAAGTTTATCATAGTAAATCTGCAAATTTTGAAAATCAACACCAGGAAAGTAAAAAAGACTCATGTGGAGCAATGAAGAAAAACTATTAGCTTCAGAGGCGAGAATAAATGATGATTTGTTATTTTTTTTTGATTTGTTATTTTTTTTGAAGTATGAGCATGAAAATTTTGTACAAATGAAAACTGGGAATAGAAAAAGGGCTGCAACTAATCAATATTACCTCTGCATTGTGAAGAAGGTAGATTTAACCAAGATAATGATTCACCTAACCAAACTCAGTAGGAATATAGTACTCTGAACATGTATTGGTAAAATTCCTGAATAGGGAAAGAGTTCTCAGAACTTTAGTGAACTTCAAAACATATATTTGCAAGCAGAAATTTTGTAAGGTAAATATTAAAAAAAATATGTGAACTAATGTGTGTTGTTGTTGCTGTTGTTTACCTTTGTCATTTTAGGGGGGGCTGGAGTGATAGCACAGTGGTAGGGTGTTTGCCTTGCAAGCCGCCAGCCCCACAATTCGAGTTTGATTCCTCTGCCCCTCTCAGAGAGACCGGCAAGCTACCGAGAGTATTTCGCTCGCATGGCAAAGCCTGGCAAGCTACCCATGACATATTTATTTGATATGCCAAACACAGTAACAACAAGTCTCACAATGGAGACGTTACTGGGCCGCTCGAACAAATGATGAACAATGGGATGACAGTGCTGTATACAGTGCTGTGTACAGATGAATGAAATTCAGTGCTTAAAAGTGACCTTAAAATCTTGAATAACATTTGCAATATGATTTGATATGTTTATTTAATGACCCTGTCATTTTATCATAGTGTTTTAACTTTTGTGTTTAACCTTCCAGGGGAAAACTGAAAAAATATATGGTGCTAAATTTTTCATCACCTCCCATTATGCCCACGCTTATTACGTTGCTTCCTCATAAATTGCTATTTAAACTAACTCTTCTCAGGTGCTCTAAATTTAGTTTCATCACATTAGTTACCTCATTCTTTTTATTTACTATTATATTTATATACTCACTTTTGGGGTGAGTAATATACTTTTGGTGTGGGTAAGTATATAAGTTATTTACTCACTTTTAGGGTGACGGTTTGTCATTAATCTCAATGCTTTATTGGATACTGCAACCTATATGTTATATATTCTTATTATTGATTATGTAATCATGTAATATATGTGAAATACAAAACGGAGAGAGAGAGAGATTGAAGCAAATGAGTATATAAATGATAAGTCCAAAATCTTGAAAGTCAATGTCCATTTAAGTTTGAAAGTCAGAGGCTGTTTTAGTTCCTGGAGGATTCAATATTATTTAGAAGACAAAAGAATCTCTAAAGCCAATGGGTATCCAGTGTTTTCTTCTATTCAGCTCTACACTCTGTTAGTGGATAGGGTCTGTACAATCTATGCAGATTGCCCTACATAAAGTGAGTTATATTCACCCACTTTATGGAGGGCAATCTGCATTATTCACTTAACTGATTATATTGATAATCTCATTCCCAAACACCCTTACCCAATAGAACATTTGACCAAATATTTGAGCAGTTACACAATCAGCTAAGATTAAACAGCATGGAAATAATTAATTTAGGAGACTTTTCTCTTCTTTTTAATACTTGAAACCACTAGTATGTCTAAAGGTAAAAGGTAAAGGCCCTCCCGTTGATCGTCGATTTGCTCGAGCGGGCCCAGTAACGTCTCCATTGGAGACTTTGTTGTTACTGTGTCTGGCATATCGAATACTCTCGGTAGCTTGCCGGGCTCTCCGAGAGGGGCGGAGGAATCGAACTTGGGTCGGCCATGTTGGCCTCTTGTAAGGCGAACGCCCTACCGCTGTGCTATTGCTCCAGTATGTCTAGTTAAATCAAATAAAGAAGAGAATCATGTTTATTAAATATATTTTTGTTATTTTAACATGTATATTGGCACATATCTTCCAAACCAGAAACCTATATCCCACATCTTATTCAAAAGAGTAATTATAATTTAGAGCATTCAAGAATAATTTAATGGTAGACAGCAAAGTAGAAAAGAACCTTAATAACTATAGTTGGCTAAATCATATATCATCTATCAGTATTCAAACTATAGGAAGATAGTTATATTTAGCTGAGAACCTCATCATTCCTTATAGCAAGAATTAAATGCTTTATGTGAATCAAAATTTCAACACTGCAGTCTATATTATATGCTTTAAGAAAGCAAATACTTAATGCTAGGTTTTCTTTCTGCTAATTATAGCTGTTCATTGCACTAAACCTAATTATTAACAGTTCTTTTAAAACCATTATAGGTGGTAATAAAGGTTAAGAATTAATGCTCTGAAAATAAACTCTGGCTTTGCCAATAACTAGTAGTGTGAACATGGAAAAGTTTTGTAATTTTTCTATATGTCAGCTTACTTGACCGTGAAAGATTCTTTTCCCTGAAAAATAATAAAACTGTGTGATTTGAGGTTCAAAATAAACCAGAATTTTAATTTAAAGAAAATTTGAATATGTATATAGAAAGATAGTCTTAAAAATGCACATTACAGGGGCTGTAGCCATAGTACAGCCGGTAGGGCGTTTGCCTTGCACGAGGCCTACCCGGGTTCGATTCTCAGCATCCCATATGGTCCCCCGAGCACCTCCAGGAATAATTCCTGAAGGAAGAGCCAGAAGTAACCCCTGTGCATTGACGGGTGTGACCCAAAGAACAAAAAAAATGCACATTACAGATTGTTATAATATCTAATTATGACTATAATTCAGATTATAACCAGTGACATTCAGCTGCTACATATTTACACAATTAAAAGTGACATATGAACCATATATAGCCTTTAGACTATAGCAAACTTTATAAATTATTCAGGTTTCATGGTCACGGTCATCCCGTTGTTCATCGATTTGCTCGAGCAGGCCCAGTAACATCTCCATCATGAGACTTGTTGTTACTGTGTTTGGCATATCGAATACGTCACGGGTAGCTTACCAGGCTCTGCCGTGCAGGCAAGATACTCTCGGTAGCTTGCCAGGCTCTCCGAGAGGGGTGGAGGAATCGAACTTGGGTCGGCCATGTTGGCTGCTTGTAAGGCAAACGCCCTACCGCTTTATAATGTATAATTATAAATTATACATTATATAATACTTAAAAATAGCTAAATATTTTTACAGCAAGATGACTCCGGTCTTTTTGGTGGTTATTCCAGGTTTTAATTGATACTAGTCTAAAAATCTAGATTTTGGGGCTGGAGTGATAATACAGTGGGTAGGGCATTTGCCTTGCATGCAGCACCCCAGGTTAGATTCCCAGCATCTCATATGGTCCCCCAAGCACCTCCAGGAGTAATTCTTGAGTGCAGAGTCAGGATTAACCCCTGTGCATTGCTGGGTGTGACCCAAAAAGCACTGTACTGTAGCACTGTCCTCTCGTTGTTCATCGATTTTCTTGAGAGGGCCCAGTAATGTCTCCAAAGTGAGACTTGTTGTTACTGTGTTTGGCATATCTAATATGTCACATGTAGCTTTCCATGCTCTGCCATGCGCAAACACCCTTCCCGCTGTGCTGTCACTCAGCCACTCAAAAAGCAAAAAAAAAACAAAAATAAAAATCTAGATCTTTCCAAAGAAGTAAATATTTTTGCCATCTTGTGGATCATAATCAGGAAATTTGATTCTAAGAATTCCCTATGCAATCCAATTGCCCCACTAGTAAGTAAGTAAGTAAAGGCCCTCCCGTTGTTCATTGATTTGCTCGAGCGGGCCCAGTAACGTCTCCATTGGAGACTTTGTTGTTACTGTGTTTGGCATATCAAATACGTCACGGGGAGCTCGCCAGGCTCTGCCATGCGGGCAAGATACTCTCGTAGTTTGCCGGGCTCTCCGAGAGGGGTGGAGGAATCGAACTCGGGTCGGCCATGTTGGCTGCGTGCAAGGCAAACGCCCTACCGCTGTGCATTGCCCCACTAGTCTAGTTCATTCTAGCCAGATTTCTGTAATATTTTTTGTCTGTCTATTGCTCCTACCATCATCTGACTTCCTATCTAAACTTTAGATGATTACTACTACTTCTGTACATTCCCTAATTTCTCTTCATCTTGATCTCATAGAGCTCTCTCAGAAGTTGAGTAATAATCTGAAGTTTAGATGGGTTTAGATAAAGAAATAAAACAGTAGTAATGATCTAAATGATCTAAATGTCAACTGTACTTATACTCTATTACTATAATGATAAATTTTTATTTCTTTATTCCTGTCTACAATGCAAGATCATGAGCAGGTTGATCCTGACTGTGACATTAACTGCATTTTTCCTTATGGAGTATATGGTCGGTAGAAGATACATATTTATCTAAATAATATATAAAACATGAATGAAATGACAATGCATAATTAACAAATATCATTAAAGGAATAAAAAGGCATACCATAATTGTTGACAAATGAACATTTCAAGTAATAGTACATAATATCATAAAAATTTATACCTTTAAAATTAAAAAACTTAAACCTATTTATTCAACTGTCAATAACAATTAACTTAATGTTTTTTATTTCTAACAAAGATTTCTCATCTTGGAGCCATTGCCCAGGATCATATTTATAGCCATCTTACACCTTGTCACAAAATCACTTTGCAGTGTTTTATCTTCCAATTTCTTTTTCTTATACAAAAAAAGTTATTGGAATTTAGAGCTACTTGATATTAAGTGTGAGTAAACTGATCTGTCCACTGTCCCTACCATCATCTGACTTCCTATCCAAACTTCAGATAATTACCACTACTTCTGTACATCCCCAAATTTCTCTTCATCTTAGCCTCATAGAGAACCTTACATTTCCACTTTAGTTATACATTGAAAATGTATGTATTATAAGTGTGGGCACCTGGGACTTGTGCATTCAGTGACTGAGAGTTGCCTCCCCAAGTCAGCTGATGGTGACAGACAAAGGGATGGAGGAACAGGGGCCACAGGCTTGTTGGTAGTCAAGGACTGTTTATTTTTCCTTCTCTTCTCTCCCTACTTCTCTCTTACAGCATAGTTATTTCTCCCTTCCTTTTACCTCCTTACAGCATAGTTATAAAGAAATCATGAAGGGTGGGAGTACATATAGGTGGGGTTGAACATTATCATAACAACAAACAGATTAAAAGCCCCTCCAGGGAAAGTTCTTCTAGGAGATTAACTCAAGGACAAAAATCTCATCTGAAGGTTCAATATTCTAGATCACTAGGAGATTCTCTCAAGGTTGGAATCCCATCTATGTTGTATTACATTCTCCTTTCTTCAGTCAATAATCCATTTTAACAATTATATTGGATACTAATAAATATTTCTAGTCATTTTCTATCAACCCAGTAAGACATATATTATGCTTATACTTTGGCTCTTCCTGGGGTCATCTTGCTATATATCCCAGACCAGATTAGTCTTTCCTAACCCCAGTAGTGGGCTGGAGCGATAGCACAGCGGTAGGGCGTTCGCCTTACAAGCGGCCAACATGGCCGACCCGAGTTCGATTCCTCCGCCCCTCTCGGAGAGCCCGGCAAGCTACCGAGAGTATTCGATATGCCAGACACAGTAACAACAAAGTCTCCAATGGAGACGTTACTGGGCCCGCTCGAGCAAATCGACGATCAACGGGAGGGCCTTTTTTAACCCCAGTAGAGTCTTTATTAGTTGCTTCCTTATGTGTCATGACAGAGTTTGTTCCCTTAATTTATTATACTTCTTATGGCACTTAGTTTGAACCTTTTAAATGTCAGGGTAGTTTACAGCTTGCCCTGGATCCATCCTTGTCCCTTTCAGGGAACCCTCCTTTTGGGGGTATTAGGAAGTAAGGGCAACTGAGGCTTAAGTAAGGTAAATATGATGGATGTCCAGGAGTATATATTATTCTGAATCAATTAACTTCCGGGTTGGAGCGATAGCACAGCGGTAGGGCGTTTGACTTGCACGCAGCCAACATGGCCAACCTGAGTTCGATTCCTCCACCCCTCTCGGAGAGCCCGGCAAGCTACCGAGAGTATCTCGCCGGCCCGGCAGAGCCAGGCAAGCTCCCTGTGACGTATTTGATATGCCAAACACAGTAACAACAAAGTCTCCAACGGAGACGTTACTGGGCCCGCTCGAGCAAATCGATGATCAACGGGAGGGCCTTTTTAATTAACTTCCATGTTACAAAATCATAGCATCAACTGTCTTCCTGTATATATACAAAAAGGGCATTGCCAAATTATGCAAATGACATAAAGGAAAGAGAAAAGCAATATATGATTATTAGTGCCTGATGGAATTGAGTATGCCTTAAGAGCACTGTTGTGGGAGTAACTCAATAAACCTAAGCTCCCTGTGGGTGGAGCAAGGACAAACCAATATTATGCAGCAATACGTAGCATAACTTACACTGGTTTCAAGCAAGCTATTCTATAGTACGTAGGCTCCTCTTCTAAATAAATGTGCTAGGTTACCCAGTTTCAGTCAAAGATAGTAAAGAGTGTCAGAAAAGCAAGAAACAGCTGTAGCAGTGAAGTAGATTACTGTTGTGAGGCAGAAAAGAGAAGGAGGCAGTCCTATTTCTGACACTGGTAATTGTTCTGGCATACATGTGGCTGTGTTGCAGGGCTATAGGAAATCCTCTTCCAGCAGAGGTGAGCTGAGGCGGATGAGTAGGGCTTCCGCCGGAGACACTGGAGTACCTGTTTCTAGTAAGAGGACTGATGCTGGGAGTGGATATTAGGGTTCAACTTGGCCTGCAAGACAGGTGACACTGGATGTGTTCACACACTGTTACACACACACACACACACACACACACACACACACAACAGTGGATTACGAAGCAGAAGTAAGCAGAAACAAGAAATCAGCTCTCTAGACTAAAGAAAGAGACAGAGGTCTCTTTGCAGGATATGCCTCTCAGCAATTTCTATTGGCAAAGCTTAGCATCATGCTTCCTGTAAAGAATAAATGCTTATCCTCTGGTATGTCATGGCAGAACAGGTGCTAGGGAGTGACTGTAGATAAGGGGCAATAAACTAAAAGCCATTACAGTTTATTTCTTTGCTCAGCTTCTATGCATACACTCCAAGACATACTTGAGCTGCTGTAAAATAAAGAAGACAACACTGAACTATACTGAAATAAAAATAAATCCCATGTTTTTTCATGGTTTATCAAAAAATAAGATTTATTTTTCGTCAAATATATATATTTTTCCTTTCACAGGCTCAAAGAACTTAGTCTGCTTTTCTTTGGACAATGGACCTATGTGATATTTTGTTTCTAAGAAAGAGACATAAAATTGTTTGTGTGTCTGTACATGCATATGTGCATGCATGTTTTAATGCATGCATGGTGGGAAGGGGGCATTCATTAATCATTCTTAACTCATTCTTTTTAAATATATCATATAGCCCACTGTGAACTTAGAAATATAAAAATATTTGCAAAACATGTACAAAAATAATAGTCTTACACTTCCTCACTTTGAAACATCCTATGGAAATTTAGAACCATAATCTCCCCTTATGTGAAAGAGAGACATAAAGTACAATTTACTGGTGAAAAAATGACAGGTAAATTAAGTAAAGATCTACTGGCAAGGTAAAAGTATATTAACAATACCAATCTTCCAGATGGTCAGTGAATGCCAAGTTAATTTTTTTCAAAGAAAACTCTCCATGGAAGCACTAAAAATGCTGTGAATGTGTGAGACACTACACACAGCATCGTGGATCCTTGGTAAGCTCTGATTCTACTACAACTGAGTTCCTTGGTTCTGGAAATGCTGTTCATTGACTAGTTCCCAGATTTATTTCTTTCCATATGGTTATTTATATTAGATCACTAGACCAGTATTCATTTTTTTCCTTCCACCCCTAGTTTCTCTTCCTAAATTCTCCCCTCCTTCATACTACCTAAATGGATATAGATATACTCATTCCCACTCATTGTTTCTATTTAGCCAATTTACATACCATGAATTCATTGCATTCCCTTAAGAATTAGGCATTTGTAATTTAAAAACCAATAATAGCCAAGAGGTTTCTCCGGAGTTCAAGATGCCCTCTGTCTACCGTTCATTGATTTAAAGAAGGCCTTCGATTCTGTTGAGACGGAAGCAGACATTGAAACCCTAGCCAATCAGGGCATTCATGCTCAATACACCAGGATCCTCCATGAGCTGTATTATGGATTCACTACCAGGGTCTCACCATTCTATAAAGAAATGATCATCCATGTCAAGAGAGCGGTTCAGCAGGATGATATCATTTCACTGAAACTCTCCAGTGCCACCCTCCAGAACGTCATGCGATGACTGAAATAGGAAGGAATGGGAGTGAAGATAGATGGTTGGCAACTACACCACCTCTGCTTTGCTGATGACATCGTTCTAATAACATCAAACATCAGCCAAGCGGCACAAATGCTGGCCGACTTTGACCATGAGTGTGGAAAGGTCGGACTCCAGCTGAATCTCATGAAGACAATGTTTATGAGAAACAATTTCATTCCTGACATTCCATTTACTCTCAATGGAACAACCATCTCTGAATGCAATAGTTATGTGTACCTAGGTCGAGAAGTCAACATGACGAATTACCTGGCACCTGAGTTGCACAGGAGGAAGAGAATGGCTTGGAATGCCTTCAAGAGCATTGATGAAATAGCTAAGAGGATGAAGAACCTCTGGCTCTGGGCACATTTCTTTGATTCCAGTGTTCTTCCTGCATTAACATACGCCTCAGAGACCTGGGCCCTATGAAAACAGGATGAGAAGGTTATTCAAGTCTCCCAAAGAGGAATCCAAAGAGCTATGCTTGGAGTATCACATTTCACTCAAATGAGAGAAAGAATTCGGAGTTCTTATCTCTGTCAATGGTCAAGAATCAGGGACACTGTCTTGTTTGCCAAGGCATCAAAAATCAGATGGGCTGGACACGTAATGAGATTTGGAGATGACCGCTGGAATAGAGCCATTACCAACTGGATTCCATGGGATGTCAAAAGACCGAGTGGCCTCTCACCTACAAGATGGACAGACTTCTTCATCATGACCCTGAATGATCGGTTTGAGGCTCTTTGTGTTCCTAGAACGAACAGATGCCATTGGGCTAAACTAGCACGCAAGAGGTTCAAATGGACACATTACTGGCGCCCACTCAAGCAATCAGTGATTAAAGGGAAGTCAAGTGATCAAGTAATCAATAGCCTTTATTTGTTTAACTGTGATCAATCAAGCCATCCTTCTCAAGAGTAGGGGGTATCAAATAGCTAGAACTGATTCAGTGAGAAAGTGACTTGAAGGTATACGGAATTGTAGAGAGTGAAAATCTCATTAACTATTATTTCAAGTGTTTACTATGTAAGAATTCAAGGAAACAGTGACTATACAATTGCCATTGTTTCTGGTCCTGTCCCCTTAGTGACCTGAGGATCTGCTTGGTGCATTCAGGACTGATGACGATGACCATGGACCCCCTTGCAGGCCAGCAATGGATGGATAAAAGATAAGGGGCCTTAGGCTGGTTGGTAATCAATGGTCATTTATTCAGCTCTCACAGAGTTAAAGAGAAAATCATGAATGGTTGGGGGTTAGCAATTACACATAGGTGTGGTTGACTGTTATGGTGAAAATAAAATTAACAAATATAAGCCTTTCCTTCAGGTAAAGTTATTCTAAGAGATCCACCCAAGGACAAAATCTCATAGGGATTCAGCACTCTAGATCCCTACTAGGAGATCTGCCCAAGGGTGGGATTAAATCTAATGAAGTGTTGCTTTCTCCTTTCCTTTGTTAGTAATCCATTTAAATAATCATTTTAAGTTTACTTCTTAATAATATCTCTAGTCATTTTGTACTAAAACAGTAAGATATATTAAGCTTAAAGCATGGTTCTTCATGGGAACACCTTGTTATATATCCCAGACTAGAGTCCTTAGGTCAGGTAAATCTTTCCTAACCCCAGCAGGGTCCTTATTCAGTCACTTCTTTTTTGATCATTATTAGAGTTTGTTTCATGACCATGATCTTAACTTACTATACTTACTATAGTGCTTAACTTGTCCTTTATCAATGCCAGGGTAGCTTATGACTTGCCCTGAGTCCATACTTGTCCTTCATAGGAACCCCATTTTGGGGGTGTTAGTTTAGAAAATAAGGGCAACTGAGGCATAATCCAGGTAAATATAACAGATAGGCAGGAGTAACTAAAATTTGGAGTCAATTAACTCTGTGTCACAAAAGCATAGCATTTCTGTCTTCCTGTAGACAGGACATTGCTCTAAAATAAACTATGCAAAGGACATAAAGCAAAGAGAAAAAGCAATATTACAGTCACATAATTTACATTACAGCTTACAGAATCTGATTTGGGGATATTTGTGATTAACTGATAGTGGAAAAAGAACACAAAGGAGAGGTTAAGATAAACAGAAAGAATTGGGAGTGCCATGATGGAATTGAGTGTGCCTCTGGAGAACTGTGGTTGATGTAACTCAATGAATCTAAGCTCTCTATGGGAGGAGAAAAAATGACCCAAAGTTAAAACTAAAATGCTTGGAACAATAATACAACGTACAATGATTACACAATGTTTCTCTCAAAGCAAGTTCCAACTAATACTTTCATACACTAACATATAATACTTTGCAGACTGTCCCATCATCAGAACTTTTGACTAAATCCTATACAAAGTTTTGAATCTTACACTTTGTATCTGTCCCTGATAATCTGTCAATTGTTCTTTATCTAAACCACATGCTTTTTTGTCATTTTTTATAATTTTATTTATTGAATCACCATGAAAGCAGTTACAAAGCTTTCAGGTCTAAGTCTCGGTCATACAATGAAACACCTGTACCTTCACCAGTGCCCATTCTCCACTACCAAAAACCCCAGTATACCCCCATACCATACCCTCCCCCTACCTGTGGAGCAGATGATTTCCACATTACTATCTCTCTACTTAGATCACATTCAATATTTCGACACCAGACTCACCATTATTTGAGATTTTACCCCAACACTCAGATCTGCTGAAAAGGCAACAGAAGACAATTTGAGTTCTATTGCTGGTTATGAATAACATATGATGACGTATGGCTGCAGTAGGGCTATATGATTTTGAAATTGCGAAATTTTAACACTTAAATCTGGAGGGATTTCTGCCAGAAGCTGCTGGGTTTCGAGATTTGCTCCTGAGTTTCTGGGATCATGGCCGTTGAGCAGCTTGATCAGGAGCCAGAGAAACCGTTCGTGGGCGATTACTTGGGGTCTCGTTGGGATGGGGAGAAAAGGCCCGGCTCCACTCCCATCCCGCGAGGCCCAACAAGTTTTGTCACTGCAGGCCCAAGCCTGACTGTCCAATGGCCTCTGGAAGATGACGGTCACCGAGATGCCAAGGGGAAGCAGGCAAGGGACAACACCCTTTCCCCCCTGGGGTGGTCCGGTGACAGTAACCTTCTGCGGGGTCCGGACGTATTTCTGCCAAAAGCTGCTGGGTTTTGAGATTTTTTTCTGAGTCTTTGGGATCATGGCCATTAAGCAGTTCAATCAGGAACCAGAAAGGCTATGCCTCCAATTCTATAGCTGAGCCGGAGGTGGTTCGTGGGTGTGTTTCCCACATACCTAACTTTTGGCTGTTTACTTTCTTGGTAAACTTTGCCCCAAGTTTTTGGGGTCTGGCCAAAGGCACAGCAGCAATTTTGGAGTATCTGGTAGTCTAAAGTCACCATCAGGCTGCTGATGCACTTGCCTCCCAGTACAGATTGACCTGCTGGCGGCACCATACCCCCAGAAACTACATGCTTTTTAACTCACTTTCATTTTCTATTTCACTTTTCAAGTCATAGAAGATGAATAATGCATTTATGCATGAGTAGAATATGGTGAAGATAATATGGACAGTAATTATTCATCCTAGATTAGGTGCAAATTCATAATGAGTTTATTGCCTGTGCTTAAACTGATCAGTAAGGCCACAATTATTTGATAAATTGCATTCATGTATAGGAAATTTGATTCAAAAACAAAATAAACTCCATAGACAACACAATTGACATTAGAGATTTAACAACAAATTTTAAAACTTTTAGTAAACACATCAGTGGAATTTCCGATTTTCCACTGGGTGCAACCTTTTCATAATGAATAAAAATTTACTGGATATAGTAAAATTAACATATACTGGGTCTTTTTATGTAAAATATCACCTCCTGGCATAATGGACTATTTTGTCTTAGAGTTTGGGTTTGGCTGTCATTACTAATGAAAGAAAATAAATTAACACAATTTCACTAGACATCTATAAAATAGGATGTTCATACATGTTTATAAACATCTACAGATATTTATAGACACCTATAAAATAGGAGAGTCTTGTGTTTGTTTTTCAAATTTTGAAATTCAAGTGAAACTGACTACTGAAGAACTTAGCAACACAATTGACACACCTAAGGTATTAAGGCAATTTTCTTCTAATATAGTTATTGATTTTATTATCTTTGCAGCTATCAAACTGCTATTTGTTTTCAATTTGTTCTACCTACTATTTATTCTTATAATTTCTCTTCAACCTTCTTTTGGATTAATTCAATACCTTTATGGCTTTACTTTTTTCCCATTTTAGGCACATTAGCTATAATCTTTTTTTCTTTGCAATTGTTGTCTTAGGGTTCATAATAAACATCTTCAACTTATTGCAGTCTCCTTTAAGTGGTATTTTAACATTTGAAATACAAGATTATAACCTTGTAATGGTTTTCTTAAAGATCTTCCACCTTAGGTTTTCTATTTTTTTTACCATGTATTTTACTCTTGCATATTAATGAACTCCAGAATATAGTGTAATTTTAAGTTATCCTTTCAAATTGTTTAAATAATAAGAAAATATTGTTTGTACTTCAATTATATCCAGTGCTTTTCATTCATTTATGTAGATCCAGATTTCCTTTTTCCTTCAGCCAAAAAAATTTCTAATATTTCTTGTATTAATTACCTGTCTGTGATTAACACTCTACATTTTTGTCCTTATATTTTGTTTCAAAAACTAATTTCACTCACAACTAACAATAACTCTTTATTGTTACATTATTGTTACTTGTAACAATAATGAGGGTTCATTTCTTTGACCCTGAAAGAGCCTCCAATATGCTGGGAAAGTAGAGTAAGGAGAGGTTGCTAAAATCTCAGGGATGGGGCGAATGAAGAAGTAATTGGCGCCTGCTTGAGTAAATCGATGAACAATGGGATGACAGTGATACAGTGATTTTAACTCAATGTATAAGTCTAGATTGACAGGTTTTGTTTTTAGTACTTTTAAAATGATGTTCCACCTTATTCCTGTTTTTATTACTTCTGATGAGAAATTTGCCATTATCTATGTTTATTAATTTATTAATTTTATTAATTTTTTCTGCTATACATGTTTATTTTTCTGTGACTTTAAAATAAATGATTTTTCCATTTGATTTGTGTAAAAAGATTATGGTGTGTCGACATAATTTTCTTGGTGTTCCTTGTACTTGTAATTTTTTATTTTCTTGTTCCTGTTTATTGGGAAAATATTTATCAAATATTACTTGTCCATCATTAAAATGTTTCTCTCCCACTTCCCATTTTCCAATTGCATATATATTAGACTTTGTATTGTTATGCAGCTCACTATTATGCAATTATTTTTATCCCTTTTTCTTTCTTTTTTGTGAATATTTTCTGTTATGTCTTCTATTAATACTAAAAATTATATTTTTTAAAAACTCTAAACCATAGTTTTGATACAAAGAGTTATTGTTATAAAACAAACTAACAGTGCCTTATGGTGTGGTGTGAGGGTACTCTCAGCTCTGCTCATCTTAGCAGGACATACTTGATTGTTGGTACTAAGGAGTATCATATCCAGTGGTGCTTGTAAGTCATATGGTGCTGGAGATTGAACTCTGAGACTTACTAATATTACATATGTTCTTTACCTCTCAATATAAATCCCCAGTTCAATTCCTTGACTAATTATTTGGGATATTTTAAACATCTTACAAGTGTCTACTTGAATCTTTCAATATCTGAAATGAAGAAATTATGGGAATTCAGTAAAAATTGTATGACTGATAATGCCAAAAAAGAGGAAAATGTGACCCATAATTAGGGGGGAAATATCAAATTGTTGAAATTATATACAATGTATTAAAAGACTAACAGTTTACTACTACACTATTTGTAGTGTGCCTTTTGATTTATAAAAACCAGTCTTTGCGAAAGGAAAAAGTTGATTATCATATGTGTTCTATTACTTATAAGTAGCACAATATATATCCACTGGAAATTCACTAAGCTTCTATGTATTTAAAGGTATTGGAATATGAAATAGCAGCAATTCCAGT
This sequence comes from Sorex fumeus, assembly GCF_029834395.1. Taxonomy (NCBI): domain Eukaryota; kingdom Metazoa; phylum Chordata; class Mammalia; order Eulipotyphla; family Soricidae; genus Sorex; species Sorex fumeus. The sequence continues at coordinate 18,568,502 of NW_026606322.1, forward strand.
TTATTTTGTTGCAGACAGTGAATTGTTTAATGTATTAAAGAGCACTGAGCCTTAAAGATCTATCTAACTCTTTACAGCTGGTACAATATGTTTTGGTCTGAGGTTTATTTTGTTCTACCATATTTATTTAACAAAATGCATAGCAGTAAAGTCTTTTAAGGACTTCTTTGAAATGAAGGATTTTCACAAATATAATATTATTTCACAGAAATAATATTAAAGCTTCTAATGGCAATCATAGATTCTGCTTCTCTCCTCTAGAAAGTAAATACATACACTTTCCAGGTTTCTTAAAAATTGGTTTACTATACTCCTTTTTAAATACATATTTTTTTCAGCTGATGTTTCTTAGGATGCACTTTAAATTGCATTATCTCTCTTCCTTTTATTCATCCTCTTTTTCTTTATGCTTGCATTCAATTCCAATGGGTATTATTTATCATAATTCTAGTAGTTTTGAAAAGGATTTGTCAATTCAATGCTTTTTTCTACCTGTGGCAAATAAAATCCAATAAACCTGAGTTCATGTCCTAACCTAACAGCTGAAAAATCATACTAGAGTGAAGGCCATAGCCTGACTCTTTAATCACATATCTATTTTGTTGATATAAATTCTGAATAAATAAAGTTAGTCTGCAAAGAGACAAGCTTAAGGATATTAAATCCAAGCTGAGAGAGAAGTGGAGGAGAATTGCTATGGTGTGTAAACTCCTTTCTTTTGTGCAAAAAGGTTATCTGGCCAGGCAAGGCTCTTAGGAACAGGGTAATTAAAGTCAATGGAGGGAAAAATATAAGCATTTTAAAAATGTAACTTAAAAACTGGTTAATGAGAAAAATTTGACTATTTGCGCTTCTGGGGTGCAATGAAATAATTAGTAGTTTCTGTATTTTCCATGGGCAAGCAAGAAGTAAAACTGCCCACTCCCAGTTAATGTCTGGCCCTTCCTGCCAGACCAAGACTTGCGTAATTGGTCCACTGAGAACAGAACAGAGTTGAATCTGCCTGTGATGTGCTTTATTGTGATTTGCATTTTTTTGCATAGTAATTCATAGGCTTTAATAAAACATTGATTTACAAGCTGTTACAAAATGCATCATCTTTCAGGCTTTAAATTAAACATCTCTGCAGTGTGTGTGTTAGTTGGGGTAGGGATGGGTATAGATTAGCTTCATCTTCTACCCTAAGGGAAAAGTCTTTGCTCCCCCATCTGGCCTCTTTAAATGCAAAGCCACGGTTGTGCATTTTTTTATTTGTGAGCAGTTTGTCACTGTCTAATTTCTGTTAAATTTCATAAGACCTGACACATTTGCATTTACAGAGCTGTTAGATAATGTTTAGCACTCTTCATCTTCAAAGTGCTTTATAAATATTAACTAATCAAATGTGCTAGCATACCCGTGAGGCAGAGGAGTATTGGGTTGTGTTGTTTTTCTCTTATGTGGTTTACCTTATGGGAAATTTGTGAGATTGTTGAATATTAATTCCTTGCCCTGAGTTAGGTAAAATTTGTTTCTCTACTTATAATAAGAAACTTCCTTCTCTCTCTTTTTTTTCTGCAGAGCCTTCTGTGATGTTTTGTCCCTTAAGTTGAAAAGTTCTTTAGAATGAAAAGAATAAATGATTTATACTTATTTTTATTGTATTCAAACTATCACAGTATCAGACTATCAAACCCTTGAACTTCGTTTATAAAAATCATAACATAGTTCTCAATCTAATGATTTCTTGTGTTTAACTGATGAGTTAGCTTGATTATTTATATATGCCTGTCTACATAATACATATATATGTAAGAACACATATACATCCACATATGTTGTATATTATAAATCGACACAGTCAATACGATTGCTTTCATCATATTCTTAACACAACATAGCAATGTTCAGGTCTAGAGTGACATAAAATACTTTTAAAATTCATATCTCTATGTTTTTCTATCTATATCACCATTTTTTTTCATTTTTTATTTTATGTCTTACATAAAATAGTGAACAGTGGGGAAAGTCGTGGGGAAAGAAGAGGTAGACTAAAGCAACACAGGGACACTGGTCAGTGGCCTTGGGAACTGTGGTGGTGTGGGATACTTCAAACTCATAAACATCAATGCTATCATAACCATGTTATATAACCTATATACACATTTTGAAAAGAAATAAGTGTTTATAGAAAAAATCTACTTCTCTGTATTTCTGTCATTACCTAGTCTGACATTTATACAGCTCATGAATGTAATCATAATCACCTATTTTCTCTAAGAAATTCATTTCCTTAATCTTTCTCTAAGTAGAAATAAGAATAAAATTGACTTCTTAGATTTTTTCCCATATCATAATCCCTTAGATCATTCATGTAATGGATCAAGATTGATTTTCTAAGTGAGCATGCCAATGTGGATAAACACTTTTATTCAAAGTTGAAGATATTCTGGTAGATCCTGTGTTCTAAGTTCTGCTTTGTTGATGAGCCACCTTCTACATTACCCAAATGTTTCCAAGAGTTTCACTTTATAATATTTGTTTTCTTCTGTGTAGCAAGAAAATGATTTCCAAATAGGGATTGTGATTTGAACAGCTGGCATGAGTATAAACTTTGTATTAAATTCTGTGGGATTTTGTGGAGTGAATCCTGTGCCCATTTCTAGTGTAAGACATGAAATAAAAAATGAAAAAAATAGTGATATAGATAGAAAAACTTAGTACTGTAGCACTGTACTCTCGTTGTTTATCAATTTGCTTGAGCGGACACCAGTAACGTCTCCATTGTGAGACTTATTGTTACTGTTTTGGGGATATCAAATATGCCATGGGGAGTTTGCCAGGCTCTGCCGTACTCTTGGTAGCTTGCCAGGCTTTCCAAGAGAGCTGGGGAATCGAATCTGGGTCGGCCATATGCAAGGTAAATGCCCTACCTATGTGCTATTGTTCTGCTCCCTTAATCATATATTTAGAAAAACTTAGAGACATAAATTTTAAAAGTATCTTAAGTCACTCTAGACCTGAATGTTTCTATGTTATATTAGGAAAATGATGAAAGCAATCATATTTACTATGTTGATTTATATCACACAACATATGTGCATGTATGTGTGTTCTTAATACATTTGTATTATATAGGCAGGCATATATAAATATTCAATCTAACTCATCAGTTAAACACAGAAATCATTAGAATGAGAACTATGCTATGATATATCCACTTTACTTCTTGACAGGTGTTGCTTAATTTCCTACAAAAAGTACATTATATCCCACCAAAACAATGTGTAAAATATCATTTTCTCTATAGTTTTATTATTAATCTTTGAAATAGAAATTCTAAAAGTGAAATATCAGTTTTATCTATTTTTATTTGTTTACTTGTATCTTAATAAATTTATCTAATTTATACACAAGAAATATGACCGTTATACCTTGTATGTCTTACAGAATTAAAAATCATATCTTTATTTTACATTTTAAACAATGAATTGATATTACCAAATAAAATATTATTGGAAACTACAACAAAGATAATGTGTTTTTCTAGATCAGTTTGTGACCCTTCATTTAGTTTTGAGTAGAAGTGATACAGAGCAAAAATTTTCTAGAATTGTGATATATTCTTTGTGATTTTATAAAATCACAAAGAATATATCACAATTCTAGATCTCCTCGCCGCCGGGGCCCCTTGAAGGGGAGCGGGTTGAGCTTTCCTCCCTGCCCCAACCAGGGCTCCAGCAGCCAAAGACCTCCAGGACCAGCCACCAACATGCTGAGACCACTCTCCGCACACATGAAGGTACTGGCAGAGGGACAAAGTCACGCGGGTTCCGGGGCCGAGATCTCCAAGCCTACTCGGATTTGGGCCGAGCATCCTCCACCCAGATCCTCCAAATTCCAGTAGGCGGGGGTCACACCCACCAACTGGCCCCCTGGCGCCATCAGCGGCCAAGACTCAGAGACTATAAAAACCAACTCCCGGAAGAGAACATTGCAGTCTCCTGCCCCCACGCCTGACATTTTATTATGACATCTTATTATCTCATTCCTACTTTGGACAAACTGGCGGGCTACCGAATGTAGCCTGCCCACACGGCAGAGTCTGGCAAACTCCCTGTGGCGTACCCAATATGCCAAATACCAGTAACAATGATGGGTGTCATTCTCCTAAAGAGCCTTGAATATAATCTCAGGGCTAGGATGAAGGAGACGTTACTGGGGCCTGCTCGAGGCAATCGACGATTAACAGGATGATTTGTGATTTGTGATTTGTGTGATATATTCTTTGTGATTTTATAAATTAGAATGAATTTATGTTAGAGCATTGCTTTGAATAACAAATGAAATGATGGGTGAGAAACTACTTGTGTATAATAATACTTTTCATAAGTTCTTAGTGTTATTAAAATTAGATAAATTATTTAGCTGGAGACTATTTATTTTGGAAGAAATAAGAGTTGGGATGTTGAGCTAGACAGATTGCAGAAATATGCTACAACTTTATATACCAAAGTCAAGAGTTTTTTTATTTTGGAAATCTCAAGGAGCATCCAACCTGATTGGTTAAAATACTAATGAACAGGGTTGAAATATTTTAATTCAAGCTTTCTGAATGTTAGCATTACAGTTTTGGGGGGTCTCAACAATCGCTACTTTTTTTCTATTGTCAACTATTACTCAGCGATCTTTTTGTTTATACTGAGTTTTGTCACCAGTGGAACATCTGGCACTGATGCATTTACCCTCAGATAATAAAGTTAGTTACAAACATAACCACAGCTGAAGCGATTGCATTTCTGCAATTACATTAGGCTTCCCTGAAGCAGGTTAATTGAACTGCTGTGTACTCTTTTGTCAAGATTTATCCCCTTGTATAAATCCACTTGCATCAGCTATGTAGTGCAATGTTCCAAAAGAAAACTATCTCTAGAAAATACTTTTTAAAAGGCACTGAAATAGAATGATTCATTCCTATGTTACCCAAATTTAAAAGTTTCCAAGATCCATTATTGTATTGGGGTTTTGTTTGGGAGATCCAATGTTAGGTAGAGACAAAAGTTCCTCAGAAATCGTTTGTTCCTTCATCTCAAGGAGATCGATGATTTGGAGGGGAATAAGGATTATAGCAATAATGAAAAGCTTTGTACTGGAAACTCTAAGTGGAAACTGGCCTTTGTGTGTTTGAGAGATAGCAATTAGCACTTATGCTATTTGGCCAACTGTAAGAAGTAAAAATATAAATGTTTCATCAGATATTTTAGTAATATATAATATTGACATCTCATTATCTCATTCCTACTTTGGACAAACTGGCAGGCTACTGAATGTAGCCTGCCCACACGGCAGAGTCTGGCAAACTCCCCGTGGCGTACCCAATATGCCAAATACCAGTAACAATGATGGGTCTTATTCTCCTAAAGAGCCTTGAATATAATCTCAGGGTTAGGATAAAGGAGACATTACTGGGGCCTGCTCGAGGCAATCGACAAATAACAGGATGATTTGTGATTGTGTGTGATTTTTATAGTACAACTATAATTTATAGTACAACTATAATTTTATAGTCTTATAGCTATGGGCTGGAGCAATAGCACAGCGGGTAGGGCGTCTGCCTTGCACGCAGCCAACATGGCCGACCCGAGTTCGATTCCTCCGCCCCTCTCAGAGAGCCCGGCAAGCTACCGAGAGTATTTGATATGCCAGACACAGTAACAACAAAGTCTCCAATGGAGACATTACTGGGTCCGCTCGAGCAAATCGATGATCAACGGGAGGGCCTTTACTTTTTTTACTTACTTGTTATAGCTATAATCAAACTTTCTCTTAAACAGTAGTTTAAAATGTTATCTGAAATAGTCTAGAGTTATTGGTCCAGAGAGATAGGATAGCAAGTAGGGCACTTCACTTAGCCTACTCTTTGAGTCACAGGCATCCCATTTCATCCTTTGGGTCCCACTAGAATTAAGCCCTGAGCACTTCTGGGTGTGCCCTTAAGAAACAAAGCAAAAGTGTGTAGAGATTTTAGATATGGTGTCATGGCAAGCAAAAACATTAAAACTTGGTCCACAAATAAAACAGGATTTTCTGAGAAGAAAATGAAATTAGGACAATGAAAGAGGTAAGTAGTTACTCTGAACAATGAGTGGGTGCGGAAAAGAAGTAAAGTGATATGTGTGTTATATTATCATTAACATTATCTTAAACCAAAATGACAAAAAATGGAAGATACAGGAAAAGAAAAAAGTGTCTGCCGTAGAGGCAGATTGCAAGGAGGAAAGGAAACTGGGGACATTGGTGGACAGAAGTGGCCACTGGAAATGGGATTGGTGTTTTACATTATATACCTGAAATTCTATCATGAATGACATTGTAACATTGTAATTCTAGTTGATTTGATTAAAAAAATCTTTAAAAAAAGGCCTATAAATACAGGTTTATGTCTTGAACCTGAAAGAGTGAGAGAGAGAGAGAGAGAAGAAGAAGGGAGGGAGGAATGAAAGGAGAAAGAGAAATGAAGAAAGTAAACATAGTGGTGGATGTTAGAGTTTCTGAGAAGGATCATAGGCAAATTCTTCCTAAGAATTTGTCACTATTTCATTATTTCAAGAACTTCATGACTATCTGATTTAATTCTACCAAATTTACTGGATTACTATGAACTCAATATACCAAATTCAGATTTTTTGCCTTTAAACACACATTTATCTTTGATTACCAGAACCGTGGAGTTTCAAGGGTCTAGCTTCATATCTTTATATGTGGACAGAACCACCAAAGTTCCAATGCCATCTCCACACCAAACATCCCTCTATACCTTCCTTCAACCACCTGCCCAGGTTATCCGCCATCATTTTCACCAAGTTTGAGTCACTTGTTTGTTATATTTAATTTATATTAGACATGTAAGTGAAATAATCTAATAATTGACTTTCATTTACTTATTTTCCTTATCACGGTCACCTCAAGTTCTATCCATTTTGTTTTTTGGAACTTATCTGTCTTCATAAATTTGCTTGTGCTATTTCATACTTTTCTAGGGTGACTTAAAATTCAATATATGTCTTAACTACATCCTTGAATCAAAGTCTCATTAAAAACTAATGACCTCTAAAACTTCTTGAATAACACAGTTCTCCAAATTAAAGGAATTCAGTTTAAATTAGTACACAGAAAAGCATTACTTATCTTAAGGTTGATATGTAAATTTTCATATCAACCTTAGATTTTCATTTGGGGGAATTTTGATTACTTTTTCAAATTCCTTGCTAGCAATTGTTCTGTTCAGATTTTCTGTTTTATAATTCAGTCTTGGAGGTTTTAAAACTCAAATTTTCATCCATTTCTTCTAGGTTTTCCAATAGTAGTTTAAAATTGTGTATTGTAGTTTTATGTTTTTAAAATATTTTTGTGGTATCTGTTGTAACTTAACATTTTTCATTTTTTTAACATCTTTCAATTTTTTTGAAGTACTATATTTTTTCTCTTTATTTCTTCCTATATCTAAGTAAAAGTTGTAATCTAATATATATATATATATAAAAAACTAGCTCTTTTTTCTTTGATCTTTTGATGTTGTTTTTTAGTTTTTCATTTTATTTCTGTTCTAATTTTTATATTGTTTTCCATATACTAAATTTTGGTTTAAGATTCTTTTTTTCTTGCTTCTTAGGATATGAAGTTTCATTTTTTGTTTGAGTCCATTCTTTTTTTTTAATGTAGGAGTACTGCTATTTATTCACCACTGATTAGCTGATTGAATTGGGCATGAACTCCACCTTACTTTTTTTTTTCATAATTTTATTTATTTATTTATTTATTTTTACATTTATTTATTGAATCACTGTGGAAAAAGTTACTAAGCTTTCAGGTTTGTCTCGGTCATACAATGATCAATCACCTTTCCCTTCACCAGTACTCATTTTTCACCACTAAGCCAATATAACCCCCTCTCCTCCCAATGACTGTGAGGCAGATGATTTCTACTTAACTCTTCTCTACATTGATTACATTCATTATTTTGACAAAAGATGCACCATTATTTTTTAGAATTCCCCCCCCCCCCAACAATCAAAATTGCTGAAAAGGCATTGTGAAATACTTTGTTTTCTATAGCTGTGTATGAGAATCATATAATGTGACGCGGCTGCGATTTTGGATTTCTGCAAAGAGCCAGATAATTACAAGATTGGTTTTTGTGTGTCTGGTATTATGGCTGTGCTGGAGAGCCGCTCGTGGGGGGGCAACTCGTGACCTCGGTAGGGTGTGAAGGACGAGGCAGTACCACCCCCTTCCCATGATACTGCAAGAGCTTAGTCACCGCTGGCTCATACCTGGCTCTCCTATAAGCTCTGAGGTGGCGGCCACCTTGCTGCTGGGGGTAGGGGGAAGGAAGAAGGGAGCAACACCCTTTCCCTCCCAGGGAGGCATGGCGCCATAGTTTAATGCATGGTTCATTCACTTTTCTGCCTCAGGCTGCCTGGTTCTGGATTGAGTCCTTTTGCCTCTGGAGCCATGGCCGTGCTGGAGAGCTGCTTGTGGCGGGCAATTCACGACCTTGGTAGGGCATGAAGGACGAGCCAGTACTGTCCCACTTCCCATGAGACTGCAGTTGCCCTGTCACCACCAGCTCATACCTGGTTTTCCAATATGCTCTGAGGCGGCAGCCACGTTGTGTGCTGTCCAGATGCATTTCTGCCAAAAGTGGTTGGGTTTCGAGATTTGTTTCTGAGTCTCTGGGATCATGGCTGTTAAATAGCTTGATCAGGAGGCAGAGAGACCATTTGTAGGTGGCGACTCAAGGTCCCATTGGGATGGGGAGGAAAGGGCCGATTCCACCCCCAATCTGGTAAGGCCCTGTGTGTCTCATCACTGTAGGCCCAAGCCTGCCTGTACAGTGGCCTCTGGAGGATGGCAGTCACCAGGCCACCACGGGGAACAGGCAAAGGCACGAAACCTATTCCCACCCACCTGGAGTGGCCCAGCACCAGTAACCTACTGCAGGAACAGGACACATTTCTGCCAAAAGCCTTCGGGTTCCAAGATTCGTTTCTGAGTCTCTGGGATCATGGCCGTTAAGCAGTTCAATCAGGAACCAGAGAGGCCATGCCTCCAATTATATAGCTGAGCTGGGGGTGGTTTGTGGGTGTGTCTCCCACATACCTAACTTTTGGCCGTTTACTTTCTTGGTAAACTTTGCCCCAAGTTTTTGGGATCTGGCCAAAGGCACAGTTGCGATATTGGGGTATCTGAAAGTCTGACAGTGCCATCAGGCTGCTGATGCACTTGCCTCACAGGTACAGATTGACTTGCTGGCAGCACCACACCCCCTTGAGTCTGTTCTTGTTTCCTTACATACACATTTCTATGAAACTCCTCTTGGCGCTGATTTTTCTATGTCCTATATGTGTTTTAGTTAAAGTTTGTTTTCATTCTCATGTCATACAAGGAATTTGTTTCTTCTTTGAGTATTCCTTGATCCAACAGTAATTCAATCATATGTTGTCTAGCATCCATGTGTTTGAGTTTTTGCAACTTTTCTTTGTAAATTTCTTTTTTCATAGTGTTATAATTTAAAGATACTTGTGATTTCAATATTTATATTTTTACTAAAGTATGTTTTGTGTCTCTTTTTATAATGTATTCTGGAGTATACACTACACAAGTATGTTTATTTGGCTTTTATTAAGTCAATTGCCCTTAAATATCTATTAAGCCCATCTCTTGCAGTTCCTCATGTCAGGCCATTTTTTAAAATTGTATCTGTCTGATCTTTGAGTGATGAAAGTGTGGTATAAAATATTTATAATACCATTATATTTCTATCAGTGTTTCTCTTCAGGCCTTATATACTTTAATACATGTTACTTGATTTATATATGTTAATGAGTATTAAATCCTTTCGATGTATGGGTGCCACTTAATAGTTATAGACTGGCCTCAGGTACGTTTTATTACCTTTTAAATTTCATATATAGAATATAATCTAGACTGAAGGATTAGAAAAATCAAATTGTCAAAGTTGTCATCCAATGCAAACCATTACACAGATTCGGTAGTCTTCATCAGAACTCTAATGAAATTATTTATGGACAGTGAGAAAATGTTTTTAAAATTGGTTTGTTTCATTTTAACATATTTAAAATATCAAAGATCTGGGAAAAAGGTGGACTGTGACAGAAAAATAATAAATGTTCATGTGTAATGATGGGATATTACTCTTGATCACTTGATCATTTGATATCCCATTACTCTTCAGTTTGCTCGAGAGGATACCAGTAACGTCTCCATTCTTCCCTTTTGTGTGCTAGGGTAGCCCAATAGCGTCTGCTCTTTCTAGGAACACGATGAGCCTCAAACTGATTGTACAGGGTCCTGACGAAGAAGTCTGACCATCTCGGAGGTGGGCAGCAACATGATCTTTTGACATCCCGTGGAATACAGCCAGTAATGGCTCTAGTACAGCGGTTGTCTCCAAATCTCATTATGTGTCCAGCCCATCTGATTTTCTATGCCTTGGCAAATGAGACAGCATCCCTGATTCTTGACCATCGACGGAGATCAAAACTCCCAATTCTCTCATTTGAGTGAAGCATGATACTCCAAGCATAGCTCTTTTGATTTCTCTTTGGGGGACCCGAATAGCCTTCTCATCCTGTTTTGGTAGGGCCCAGATCTCTGAGGTGTATGTTAATGCAGGAAGAACAGTGGAATCAAAGAGATGTCCCCAGAGCCGGAGGTTCTTCGTCCTCTTAGCTATTTTTTCAATGCTCTTGAAGGCATTCAAAGCTGCTCTCTTCCCCCTGCCAACTCAGGTGTCAGGTCATTCATCATGTTGACTTCTCGACCTAGGTACACATAACTATTGCATTTGGAGATGGTTGTTCTGTTGAGAGCGAATAGAGCGTCAGGAACGAAACTGTTTCTCATAAACATTGTCTTCGTGAGGTTCAGCTGTAGTCTGACCTTTCCACACTCACAGTCAAAGTCAGCCAGCATTTGTGCCGCTTGGCTAATGTTTGGTGTTATTAGAATGATTTCATCAGCAAAGCGGAGGTGGTGTAGTTGCCGACCATCTATCTTCACTCCCATTCCTTCCCATTCCAGTTGTTCTTCAGGTGTTCAGGTCTGACCTTGTCTGGGCCCCATGCTGTTTGCTTCTTTACTGATGAAATGATGCATCAGATTTTGGAGGGGAGAACGTTGGGAATGACATATCCATCCTGTGAAATTTATTATGTGGGCAGATGGACAGCCCAAAACCAGGGATTTTACACAGAAGACCCACCCTACCGGATCCAGATAAATACCTCACAGGCAGACCTCCACTACCTTCACTACCGAGCTGCTGCCACACTCCAGGATGCTTTTTTGACACTCGGGCCAAGACTCACGCACAAGTGAAGCCACACAGAACCAGGTAAGCTGAACTCTGAGACCTTGGACTCCAGGCTGAATGGACCCGCGAACAGAGATCCTCTGCCTGCTCCCACCAACCTCTGGTGACGGAAGGATTAAAACCAGGAACCCAAACCTACCCTGACCTGTCTGCTTCCACCAACCTCCAGTGACCCAGGAATTATACACAGAAGACCCATCCTACCAGTACCAGGTATATACCTCACTGGCTGACTTCCACTACCTCCACTACCTCTACTACCCAGCCACTACTACGCTCCAGGATGCTTTTTGGGATGTTACTCAGCTTTAATAAAAGGTGAACTATTGCCTATTGTTGCAATATGGATGAAATTGAAGGGGTAACAGCAATTAAAATAAATCAGAAGTCGTTTTACAAATACTATGTTAACTCATTCATAATTGATACATAGATAAAGTAAGAAGAGTGACAACTTCCTGTGTGAACAAGACTTAGACCCTTACACTAAAACTGACATTGTGTTTGAGAAAAGGATAATCAGTTGAATTGTGCTGATAGGTGTGCTGTCGAAAAGATTTTACCTACACAACATAAATATTTGTAGTCTTTTAAAACAAAGTTACCTCAATTAAAGAAAAAAAGTCACATCATTTGATAACCAACACATTATTTAAATATACTAAAGTAGATTTTTCTTTCAATGAAGATAATAATAATATATATCTCCTTTGTATAGTTCCTGAAGAAAATAGTGGGATGGTGTAAATAATAATGACACAATACTTGATTCAGAGTTAAAACTTAATAACTTATTTAATATTCATTAATGTTTCTCCTTTTCATTACTTGTGTGTTCAATAAATGTGGGTCCTTGTTACATGTGGTGGGTGGTCAGGCCCCTTCCTTACCCCAGATGGCTGATGGTGATGGATAAAAGAGGGAACAGGGACCAGGCTGGTTGGTGATCAATCGCCATTTATTCCAATATCTAGGTTCACTCTCTGCCCCGCAAGCTAGTATCCCCCGTTTTTTTATTCCCATCTCTCTCTCTTTTTCTTCATCTCTCTCTCTCTCTCTGCATAGGTGAGAGAGCAAAATTGACATATGAAAAGCCCTTTCTTCTGGAAAAACTTCTAAGACAAAGATCTCATCCTGCTAGGAGATTTGCTAAAGGACAAATAGAATTTCATCTAAGGGTGTATTTCTCCTTTCCTTAGTTCATTTCCATTTAAACAATTATTTTAAATTTACTTCTTAATATTTCTACTCATTTTGTATGGATGCAGTGAGAGATATATTAAGTTTATTGGATGGCTCTCTTAGCGATATCTCACTATATATCTCAAACTACAGACCTCAGGCCAGATTAATCTTTTCTAACCCTGGAAAGGACCTTCTCCAGTCACTTCTCTTTGGGTCATGACAGAATTTGTCCATGACTGTGCTCATAACTTATAAGCTTTATAGCACTTGATCTGTGTTTTTTCAATGCCAGGGTCACCTCTTGCCCAGGGGCCATCCTGGTCCCTTCTCCAGGACCCAGCTTTTGGGGCTCCAGGAAGTAAGGACAGCTGAGGCTTAAGTTGAATAGATATGATAGATGCCCAGGAGTAAACACTATTCAGAATCAATTAACTACCAAGTTAAATGAGCACAGTATTAACTATGAGCACAGTATTTCTGTGTCTAAACCAAAAGGGCATTGCTCTAAAGTGAAATTTTAAAGGACATAAAGCGGAAAAAAGCAATATTTTACTTATAAATACAAAATCCAGACATCTCTGAAGAATCTGACATTACAAGTCACAGGTTCTGATTAAGGGAAATGAGTGATTAACAGATAGGGCACTGGTGGAGAGATGGGAACTTGATCAATGTATGACTGAAACATAAGCATGAAAGTCTCCAAGTCTGTAACTGTACCTCATTGTGATTTAATAAGAAAGAAAAAAAAAGAAAGAAAGAAAGAAAGAAAGAAAGAGTTAAACTAAAAAAATAAAAAACAGGGGAAGAAGAGCACAAAGGAGAAGTTAAAGATGAATGGAAATACTTTGGGAGTATTGTGATGGGTGTTACTCAGTAAATTTAAGCTCTGTGCTGCAAAAGAGAAAGTACTGACCACTGTTACTACTCTGGAATTTATCCATTTATGTATTGTATCATAATTCGTAATGCCCGCCTGTCCTTCACCAACTACAAGACCAAGATGACTGCCCTCCGACATCCTGATGGATCTATAACATCTTCCAGAAGGGCAATGGAGAAGATTATTCATGATTTCTACTCAGATCTCTTTAATAGCCACGTACACTTGGACACATACCACATTCCAAACGATGGAGATATCATTCTCAATGTTCTCCCTTCCGAAATTCAACACGCCATCTCGTCAGTAAAGAAACAAAGAGCACCTGGCAAAGACAAGATCAGACCTGAACATCTGAAGAACTTACCATCAGTACTCATCAATACGCTGGCTCGGCTCTTCACACGCTACCTGTCTGAATGCAAGGTTCCATCCCAGTGGAAAACCAGCAAGATGGTACTACTATACAAGTAGGGAGACATCCACAACATTGGCAATTATCGCCCAATCTGCCTATTGTCTGTCATCTACAAACTGTTCACTCAAGTCATCCTGAATAGGATTAGCAGAACACTAGATGAAGGACTAACTCCCTGTGGCGTACACAATATGCCAAATACCAGTAACAATGATGGGTCTCATTCTCCTAAAGAGCCTTGAATATAATCTCAGGGCTAGGATGAAGGAGATGTTACTGGAGCCTGCTTGAGGCAATCGACGATCAACAGGATTAACAGATGAAGGACAACCATGTGAACAAGCCGGGTTCTGAAAAGGATTCAGTACCATCGACCATATCCACACGATTACTAAACTCATTGAGGTTTCTCAGGAGTTCAAGATGCCGCTCTGTCTAATGTTCATAGATTTGATTCTGTTGAGATGGAAGTGGTCATAGAAGCTATAGCCAATCAGGGCATACAAACTCAATATTTCAGGATCCTCCATGAGCTCTATTATGGATTCACTACCAGGATCTCACCATTCTACAAAGAAGTAATCATCCATGTCAAGAGAGGGGTTTGGCAGGGTGATACCATTTCACCCAAACTCTTCATGCCACCCTCGAGAACATCATACGACAAATGGAATGGGAAGAAATGGGAGTGAAGATAGATGGTCAGCAACTACACCACCTCCGCTTTGCTGATGACATCATTCTAATAACATCAAACATCAGCTAAGCATCACGACTGACTTCGACGTGAGTGTGAAAAGGTCGGACCACAGCTGAATCTTATGAAGACGATGTTTATGAGAAACAGCCTCGTTTCTGACACTCCATTCGCTCTCAACGGAACCACCATCTCCAAACGCAACAGTTATATATACCTAGGTTGAGAAATCAACATGATGAATGACCTGGCACCTGAGTTATGCAGGAGGAAGAGAGCGGCTTGGAATGCCTTCAAGAGCATTGAAGAAATAACCAAGAGGACAAAGAACCTCCAGCTACGAGCACATGTCTTCGATTCCACTATTCTTCCTGCATTAACATATGCTTCAGAGACCTGGGCCCTATGAAAACAGGATGAGAAAGCTATTCAGGTCTCTCAAAGAGGAATCAAAAGAGCTATGCTTGGAATATCACTCTTCACTCAAATGAGAGACAGAATCCGGAGTTCTGATGTCTGTCGACGATCAAGAATAAGGGACGCTGTCTCATTTGCCAAGGCATCAAAAATCAGATGGGCTGGACACGTAATGAGGTTTACAGACAACCGCTGTATACTAGAGCCATTACTGACTGGATTACACGGGACATCAAAAGATTGCTTGGACGCCCACCTACAAGATGGTCAGCCTTTTTTGTCAAGACCTTGAATGATCAGTTTGAGGCTCTGCATGTTCCTAGAACGAACAGATGCCATTGGGCTATGCAAGCACGCAACAGGGATGAATGGTAATGTTACTGGCACCTGCTCGAGTAAATCAATGAATAAGGGGGGATCAAGTGATCAAGTATTGTATCAAGTATAATAGATTTACCTTCATTTCTCCTACTTAGTATGGCATATTTTTTGTGTTCTGATTTACTAAAAAAAAAAAAAACTCATTCTTTGGTCAATTCATCCTTGTATTTTCTTGCAAATAACTTGCCCTAAATACTAGGGCTTTCCTTTGGACTCAAGAACCAATCAATGTTTTATATCCTTTTTCATTCTGCAGCTATTATATAGACATTATGATTTATAATTCTGTTGATATTCATGTTTCAATCATACAGTGCTCCAACTTTACACCCACCACTAGATTGTCAATGTTCCTCCACCAATGTCTCAATATCACCTGGGAAGAAGAACTAAAAACCACTTTCTCAAATTAATAGAATATAATCAATGGGTATATGAAAAAGTTCTCCTCATCACTTACCATCAGCGGTAGGGCATTTGCCTTGCACGCAGCCAACATGGCCAACCCGAGTTTGATTCCTCCGCTCCTCTCAGAGAGTCTGGCAAGCTATCGAGAGTATCTTGCCCGCATGGCAGAGCCTGGCAAGCTCCCCGTGACGTATTCGATAGGCCAAACACAGTAACAACAAAGTCTCCAATGGAGACGTTACTGGGCCCGCTCGACCACTTACCATCAAATAAATAAAACTAAAATGAACAACAATATACCATCTCATAACTGTGATACTGACACCATAAAAAATAGAAATAATTAGGGCTAGCAGAGATGAGAATAAAGGAAATCCTAATTTTCTGTTGGTGGGAATATTATCTGGTTCAGCCTCAAAGAAAAACACTATAAAGTTATCTCAAAAATATTAAGAACTGAGTTTTCATGTGATTCATTAATTTTATATCATATCACCTAGCACTCATCTGTGGACATGTATAGTGGTTCTTTAGATATAAGAGATCCACACTAAGTAAAACAAAAAATAGTAAATAAAAGGAAAAATTTGAGCAATGTATAAATTTTTTTTCATTCTTAGAAAATTGAATTATTCTTCATTTCTCTTAGAATAGATTGCTCACCAAAAGCTAAAGCTCTATTGTTGATTTATTTCTGTACAAATGCAAAAGCTGATACTGAAGGATCAGATTATGCATGCAAGAGATAAGCAATGCTTGAGAGGTAACAACACCCAGAGGATAAGCTTGCAATGTCCAGTATCCAGATTTATTAGAAGTACTTTGGCACTTTCTAGTGAACTCAGAAACCCCGATGCAACATGATATTTAATGTCTGATGAAGATTTATTAGATGTACTTAGGTTGTTAACATATCTTGACTATTATGAATAGCCTTGCATTGAACAAGAAAGTGTAAGTGTCTTTTTAAAATAGAGTCTTTTTGTGTGAAACAAAGTATCAACAGGGAATTCTTTCTTCCTATTCTTTTACTGTTTTGGGGGACCACAGCCAGTGACTCTCATAGGCTACTATTGGCTCTTTATTAGGGGTGTTACTTCTGGAAGTACTTGGGGAGCCATGTGGTATCAGGGGTCTAACCTGGGTCTCTTGCACCCAAAATATATGTTGAGTTCATAGAGCTATTTCTCTGCCCCCCAAAATTGAAGAGGAAATAAAACATTTGACTTATTATATAACTTTGAATCCCATCATTTCAAGAAATAAAATTACTAATATTTGCATCCTGCAAAATAAAGAGGAGGTATAGAATTTAATATGATATAGGGAAATGCGGGCTGGAGCAATAGTACAGCAGGTAGGGTATTTGCCTTGCACGCAGCCAACCCGGTCGACCCGGGTTTGATTCCTCTGCCCCTCTTGGAGAACCTGGCAAGCTATCTGTGATGGATTTTATATGCTAAAAACAGTAACAACAAGTCTCACAATGGAGATGTTACTGGGCCCGCTCTAGAAAATCGATGAACAATGGGAGGACAGTGCTACAATACTAAGTAATGCAATTTAATTTAGGATTACTTTTAAATAATCTTTTATTAAAATGTCATATTTATATGTTTTTTAGAAGTTTTATGATGTGGAGATAAACTGCATATAAAAGAAATATACTTGGTTATTAAGGACATATATAGTATAGATTTGTCTTTATTTTTATAGTCTCTGAGTCTTGGCCATTGATGGGATTACACGGCGCCAGGGGGCCAGTTGGTGGGTGTGACCCCCGCCTACTGGAATTTGGAGGATCTGGGTGGAGGATGCTCAGCCCCGATCTGAGTAGGCTTGGAGATCTCAGCCCCGGGACCCGCTTGCCTTTGTTCCTCTGCCAGTACCTTCAGGTGTGTGGTCTCAGCATGGTAGTGGCTGGTTCTGGAGGTCTTCGGCTGCTGGAGCCCTGGTTGGGGCGGCAAGGAAAAACCAGCTCCCGGAAGATAACAGTGCAGTCTCCTGCCCCCGCGCCTGGCTGTCCTCGCCAGGGCCCCTTGGAGGGGAGTGGGTTGAGCTTTCCTCCCCACCCCGACCAGGGCTCCAGCAGCCGAAGACCTCCAGGACCAGCCACCACCATGCTGAGACCACTCTTTGCACACCTGAAGGTGCCGGCAGAGGAACAAAGGCAAGCGGGTCCCGGGGCTGAGATCTCCAAGCCTACTCGGATCGGGGCTGAGCATCCTCCACCCAGATCCTCCGAATTCCAGTAGGCAGGGGTCACACCCACCAACTGGCCCCCTGGCGCCGTGTAATCCTATCAACGGCCAAGACTCAGAGACTATAAAAACCAGCTCCTGGAACTGTGCGGACACATTTGCGGCCACGCAACATCTTATTATGACATCTTATTATCTCATTCTTACTTTGGACAAACTGGCAGGCTACTGAATGTAACCTGCCCACACGGCAGAGTCTGGCAAACTCCCTGTGGCGTACCCAATATGCCAAATACCAGTAACAATGATGGGTCTCATTCTCCTAAAGAGCCTTGAATATAGCACACTCTTAAAAATCTCAGGGCTAGGATGAAGGAGACGTTACTGGGGCCTGCTCGAGGCAAAAGATGAATAACAGGATGGTCGTGATTCGTGATTCGTGTCTTTATTATTTACTTTTTAAAAGATTCAAAAATTTGCATCATCTTTAAAAATATAGATCATGATATTGCAAAATATTGTTTACCTTCTTTAGAATAATTTTATCAAAAATTATCATTATTAGGGACTAGAGCAATAGTACAGCAGATGGGACACTTGTTTTGCATGTGACTGAACCTAGTTCAATCTCCAGCATCTCATATGGTCCCCTCACAATGCCAGGATTAATTCCTGAGCAAAGAGTCAGGAGTAACCCCTGAGCACTGCTGGGTGTGGCCCCTCCAAAAACACACCAAAAATTATCATTATTAATTAAGAAGTTTCCAGACATTCACAATTATCTATGTATATGAATTTAATGTTTACCTTTTAAGACTTACTGAAAAACAATAATGGGAAGTGCATCTGATATTTTTTAGTATTTTGTTCATACAGTTTCCTAGAACATTTTCCTAAATTGAACTAAAGCAAACCTGTCAATAATCCTATATATGCTGTTGTTTTCTTACTATTTTACAGATAGAAATGGATGACATGAAAGGTGACATGATTTACCCCATTTTTCCCAAGTAGAAATTGGTTTTGAACTCGAGTTTCCAGTCTCCAGTGCATGTGCTGTTACCCAGAACTCAAATTCCCCTCAGGAGAAACACATCAATCTTTGGTTTCATAATAACAAATAAGATCTTTGGTATTCACTCTCCTCTGTCCCATTCCCCCAGAGAGGATTTTATTTTGACATGAAGTAAAATGCAGAAACTTCATGTGAGTAACTGTCATTTAAAATGGATTTCCATCTCTACAGACAGCTTGAAAAACGTTTCTTTTTGTTTAGTTTTTAAAACCCAGAGAGCACCCTGTCTATTGCCAGCCAACTGCAGGTTTGATAACCAGCAGGAAAACGCCAGTCTCTGCTTGAATAACTTTTATAGTTTGTCCATTAGAAAGTTCAGTAGCATGATGACCAAGCACAATTTGCATCTGCTTCCTCAGCAGACTGCCTGGTAGATGAACAGCCCTTGGCAGTTCAAGTGAAATATTTAGTAACTAAATAGGGAGTAGTATGAAAGCAAATTATATACACAAGAGAAATGCATCACAGAAAATGTTCTGGCTGGGCCAGATATTAGAATGTATTGCCCTTACATTTGCCTTTTCAATTCTCTACAAAATTGAAGGGACATTGTAATGAGAAGTTGCAAAATCCTAATTTTATAATTGATTTAAAACTTTTTTGCTAACCAGTAATATGACACCTATCTATATATTTGAGCTATATATATAATATAAAATTCAGGTATAGTTATCGAAATTTTCTTGAAAACTCTTTAATTTGTTTACTAGATGTTTGTTATAAAGTGTTGATATTTAATTTTTGGAGTTCTCGTATCTATTAGTTGTACTTTAACAAAGAGCTAGTCAAGACATGGTCTGTGATTCAAATTTATTTATGACCATTTTGTATGTAGCACACAAGTTGCACATGATTTTCATGTTTATAAGTCTCTATTATAGAAAAGGCAAAGTATGCACAGATTTATGTCAGGTGCATAGACTAAAAAATTTAGTATATGTCCTTTTACAGAAAATTTTTCCTACCTCGCATTAATCTTCTTAATTATTCTAAAATATGTTTCTAATAATTATTTCTCCATAAAATCATCTCATTTTAATTAAATGCCTGCCCACAATTAAATCCTGTGATCTTGTAGCATTTTTTCTTTGAATTACAACATTCAGTTCTTATGTTATAAGGTCAGTCAGTAAAACTCACATCGTATTTTACCTAAACTAGTAATTTTATGTCAGAGGTCACTTCTACCTAATGGTCTTTCCATTGTTGTAGGGGAGATGTCAAAATTTCCTATTACTTTTTTATTCCCTTTAGGGCTGTCAAATTTTACCTCATATTCTGGGCTTCCAATATTTACTGTGTGCATATGATAATTATCATATTTATAGTGTAGCTCTCTTTATCATATATGTATATTTATATTTATATATGTCCATCTTTGTCTCCTCCTATGTGTTTTAGTCTGAAGCCCTTTTTAGTAATGAGTTTACTGATTCCTGCCTATAAGTTGACTTGTTTTCAATTAGTTTGGAGTGCCAGTTTTCATCCATTCATGTTAACTGTGTAGTTTTTTATTATCACTTAAGTAGTTTCTTGTAGTAGCATATGGTGTTTGCATTTTAATTCATTAGGTCACACTGTTTCTATTGATGGGTTCAGCTCACTAATAAGGTTATTATTGATTTGTGACGTTTCCCCTTATAGTATATTTATCAGTATTTTGGTTTTGTATATTTTCTGTTCTATTTTTTCCAAACTTTTTATTTTAATACAGTATTTTAATAAATACTTTTAATTTTCATTTTAATATTTTAAATTTACATTTGCAAATTGCTGCAAGCTTTGCTTGTCTGTAAAGGAACTAATTTCTTCTTTCTCCCTAATTTCTGAAGTTTAATATTAGTATTTTTGGCTGTAAACTTTTTATCATTGAGTATTTTAAATATTATTTACAATTTTTTTCTGGCCTATAAAATTTCTGATAAAAATTCTGATAAATGTCTGACAGTTGTAACTTTATAAGTTACCTGTTCCCTGCCAACCCCAATATTTACCTTAAATATTCTCCGAGAGCCCGGCAAGCTACCGAGAATATCTCACCCTCACAGCAAAGCCTGGCAAGCTACCTGTGACGTATTCGATATGCCAAACACAGTACCAACAAGTCTCACAATCGAGACATTACTGAACCCGCTTGAACAAATCTATGAACAACGGGAAGATAGTGACAGTGGCAGTAAATAGTTTTACTAGTATATGTTTTAGTGGAGGTCTCTTTGAATGTAAATATGTTCTGTATTCTATTTATCTTATAAATTGGGTATTCTTGTCATTCCCTAGGTTTGGAAATTTTTCTTCTATTATTCCTTTAAACAGTCTCTGCTTATTTATTCTCTTGTCCTTCTCTCTGGCATCTGAAATATCCAGTACCCTGATGTTGCTTTTAAAATTTGCACTGAATAGATTACTGAGAGGTATTATTTTACTTTTAATTTTGTTCCAATTAAATACTCTGTATGTCAGTATACTTGAACTCACTGATTTGGTCCTTCACTTGGTTTATTCTGCTTTCACAGTTACTTCACATCAAGGTATTCTTTCCATACCCTGATTTTTTTGCTTTCTTATTTAATGTTTTTATATCTGCTTTCTATTCGTGATTTTATTTTTGACCTAACTAACTCACAGTTTTGAGTTCTGTTCTATCTGTTTGATTAGATTTTATGGCATAATTTGTATCACATCTATGTATTTTGTATTATTTCTACTTCTTAGAGGTTCTTTATTACAATAGTTTTGAACTCTAACTGGTAGGGAAATTTAATCTTTCATGGTTCTGCTGTTGAATTTTTGATACTTTTTTTTCACTTTATGATGTCATATTTCTTTGAGATCTCAAATTGCCATGGAGTATATATTTTTGCATGTCTGCACATTTCAATGTTTTAAGATTTTTTTTCTTTTTTATGGGTTAGTAGCAAAGGTATTAAACAAATTTTAATTTTTCCTGAAGGGGACCCTTTGGTTTGATTTTATTTCTTTATTTTTGGTGTTCTAATCTTTGATCATCTTTGGGACGATGATTGAAGATCAGGGACGCTGCCTTGTTTGCCAAGGTGTTGAAAATCAGCTGGGTTGGACACGTAATGAGATTTGGAGATGACCACTGGACTAAAGCCATTATTGACAGGATTCCATGGGACATCAAAAGAACACCTGACTGCCCTCCTATGAGATGGTCATACTTCTTCATTAAGACTCTGAATGAATGGTTTGATGCTCTTTGTGTTCCTGGAGCCAGCAGTTGCCGCTGGGCTACACTAGCACACAATAGGAAAGAATGGAGATGTTACTGATGCCCACTCGAGCAAATCGATAAACAATGGGATGACAAGTGATTACAAGTGATTTTTGGTGTCTGGAGGATTCCATAGGTATTAATATTAGGTATTAATATTAATATCTATTTCATAGGTATTAATATTAATAATACCATAGCTATTAATATTTGAGCTGAAGCCATTTGTAATAATTAATATTAATATTTGTTGTATATTAATAGGTATTAATATTTTTTCTCACTGGCTTTTCCGACCTTATTTCCTTCCTATGGCTTTCCTGTCTGTTAAATAATAAAATATTAGTATTGTATTATTAATATACAACACAGTCAACATTACTGTGTAGACAGGGGATGGGAGGAAGATGGAGGAGTCAGCACTGAACATGCTGAGGATAGGGTCTGTTTTATGTTGTGGTGCTACGAATTCCCTCCTTCCTGTGAGTCTAGATCTGAACCTTGGCAAAGTGTCTGCCCTTAGTTCATTTCGTGAACTTCGTATTGGAGGAGGTTTGTAGTCTCAAGGAACATTTCTCAACTGGTAATCGTAACACCCACTTAGGCCACCAGGATATTAAAAAAGTGTCTTAGATGAAAATTGCACTAGGGGTTCATAGCATGTGAATAGAAAATCATCTAATAGGACAGGAAAGCCATAAGAAGGAAATTAGGTCAGAAAAGCCAGTGAGAAAAAGATTGAGAAACACTGTTCTCGAGCATTTTTCTCTGTAGTTCTGGCATACCAGTTACTCAGAGCACCTGGTATGGGAAGAGCCTAAGGTCAAGGGTATTTGCTGCTTTTTAACTCTGTCTCAGTGCTCCTGGCTGGGGCAGTTGCCCTGCCAACTCTATTCGTGCTTTAGGCTTCAATCTTTATGTATTGATCTCCACCCACATTTTTTCTGAAGGCACCATTGCTCTTTTTTGTAGTCTGCATTAGTTTCTGTCTGTTAAGGGATACTTCAGCTTCCCCCCCAAGAAGTGGTTGTTCTGTCCTTCTAATAAGTTATTGGCTTTGTATGTGAATGTGCAGGATTGATTTTAGGTAAGTGCAGCAACAAATTAAGTGTTCTTCCCGGGGAAGAGATGGATGCTACGCCTATATATTGTCAATTCTGGCTTAATTCCATTAAAACTTATTTCACTTCAGAGCTTTTAAGTTTTAGAAAACTTATCTATGTTCTCTAGAGTTCTTGTATGTGAAATCCTAAAGAATAAATGTAATAGTGTAATTCATTCCCAATTCAGGAATGCCATTTTCTCCACTATTCAAAGAATATATGCATGTTTATAAATACCATCTGTTATCAAACTTCTATCAGAAAGTAGTATTTCTTCAGAACAGGTAATCTCAGGTTGTTAATGATTGGATTGGTTAAATTACTTAAGCATTTCTCTGCCCACCTGTGTCAATTTGTAACATGGCAAATTTGACTGCAATGATTCAATATGTGAATTCCCTTTTTCATTAACACACAAACTTTGGACCAGATAGACCCTTGCTGGTATCAAAGTTCCACTATTTGATAATGATGTGGCCATGAGGAAAATACTTAATTTTTATCACTTTATCACTTATGTGAGAATTAGAGACTAACCTATTAAAAGTTTGACCAGAAATACATACATATATATTTTCAGTGTCTTGGGTGACTGCTTTTGGTGGTAAATGGTAAGGGGTTTTTTATTTCTAGCTCTTGTGCCCTGTTTGTGTATTTGAGAAATTCCTTTAGTAGTGATTCACCAAACTGTATGGACCATAGAATGCAATATACACACCAAAGGAAACTACTGTGTTTTCTTGTTCCCCTTGCAGCTCTGTTTAGGTATATGTGCGAGATATTTATGATCAGATCACAAAAGCTGGTACTTTGTAAAAGGAGGCTCTATGTTCTATTTGGCAAATACTGTGTTCAAGTTAGAAACTACATTAATTTCTCATAGAAACAAAGGTAGAGACATTGTGAATTTTGGCTTTTTTATGAGTGTTTTCCTCCCAGGATTTTTTCCTTCTATGGATTATTAGTTCTTCATTAAATATTCTTCTAGCCCACCAAAGTGGGCCAGGTTTTTTTGTACTGTTTACAAGTAAGGATTTTATCAAAACATTAGTGTACAATTCCTGGCTTAAAATGGTGTGGTTATTAAAAGTCGTTACAGTAGAAACTGTCATACTATATTAAAAATATGAAAGAGAAAATGCTGATAATTGCTGAAGCTGGAAAATGAGTTTATAGAATTTTACTACACTGTTATACTTTCTTGTACATATGCTTGAAAATTTCTATGATAATTAAAAAGCATTTATATAAATATATGCATGACACACAAATAGTGACAGATGGAAATTGTTTGACTCTTAACAGATGCTTTAGAGTTTATTTTTGAAACCAAGTGAAAAAGATATTTTGGACAGAACTGACAAATCTCAATCTTGAATATTTAATCTGTTTAATTTTTTTATTTAATGATGTCCCACCTAAATTTTCAAACATAAATAATATTAGGGGATAATGAGAAACTAATTTTTATTCTATGTTAATATATTGGTCAGAAATAAACTATGTATTTTTAATTTTGATTATGTAATAATTCCAGACAATCATATTGTGCATGAAAATGCATGATAACTATACTTGAGATCAAATCACACTGATAATTTTTTTATTTTTTGAATCACCATGAGATATGCAGTTACAAGGTTGTACATGATTGGGTTCAGTCATAGGGTGCCCCAAAATCTATCACTTCATCTATGTATATTTGCCAACACCAATGTCCACAGTTTTCCTCCCAGCACAAACCCCATCCCTTTCCCCTGCCACAGCAAGCCTGCTTGTATGGTAGTCATTTTTCCTTTTTGTCTCTCTCTATCTGTCTGTCTGTCTGTCTTTCAGTCTCTATCTTTTTTTCTGAGCAATATGGTTTGTAATGCAGGTACTAACAGGTTATCATGTATATCCCTGTATCTACTCTCAGCACTCAACTCTTGTCCAGTGATCATTTCCAACTATCATTGCCATAGTGCTCTCTTCACTTATCTAACTGCCCCACTCTACTTGTGGCAAACTTCCAACAGAGGAGCAGGCCCTCTTGTTTCTACTATCCTTGGATATTAGACTCATATATATATATATGTATATATATACATATATATATTTAAATCTCACAAATGAGTGATATCATTCTATTTTATTCAGCATGACACTCTCCATGTCCATCCATTTATAATCAAATTTCATTATTTGATTTTTCTTAACAGCTGCATAGTATTTCACTGTGTAGATGTACCATAGTTTCTTTATCCAGTAGCTTGTTCTTGGGCACTCAGGTCATGTCCAAATTCTGGCTATTGTGAATAGTGCTGCACTGAACATAGAGGTATAGATAACATTTCTGTTGTGTTCTTTTGTGCCCCCAGGGTATATACTTGGACGTGTTCTTTCTGGATCATTTGGAAACTCAATTTCTAGCTTTTTGGGGAATCACTGTCTTTTTTCAAAAAATGCTGGGCCATCCAGCATTCCTACCAGCAATGAAATCAGACCTCTTTCTAACTCCAGTCACAAAAGTCAGATCAAAATGGATTAAGGACATTAACATCAGACTTATATTATAAAGTACATAGAGGAAAATTTAGGTAGAACTGAAGTTAAAGGCATCTTTAAAGATGAAATTCCACTGACCAAACAAATTAAAACAAAAATAAACAAATAGGACAACATTAAACTAAAAAGCTTCTGCATTTCAAAAGAAATGGCAACCAAGATAAAAAGACAGGCCATAGAAATTAAAAAAAAATATTTATCTAATACCCATCTGACGATAGCACAGCGGGTAGGGCGTTCGCCTTACACGCGGCCAACATGGCCGACCCGAGTTCGATTCCTCCGCCCCTCTCGGAGAGCCTGGCAAGCTACCTAGAGTATTTGATATGCCAGACACAGTAACAACAAAGTTTCCAATGGAGACGTTACTGGGCCCACTGGAGCAAATCGACGATCAATGGGAGGGCCTTTACCTTTACCTTTACCTTTTACCCATCTGACAAAGGATTAATATCAGTGATATTTAACACACGAATACAGGTCAGACCTGAACACCTGAAGAACCTGCCATCAGTACTCTTCAATACACTGGCTCGGCTCTTCACATGCTGCCTGTCTGAATGCAAGGTTCCGACCCAATGGAAAACCAGCAGGACTGTACTACTGTTCAAGAAGGGAGACATCCATGACATTGGCAACTATCGCCCGATCTGCCTATTGTCTGTCATTTACAAGTTGTTCACTCGAGTCATCCTAAATAGGATTGGCAGAACTCTAGATGAAGGACAACCATGCGAGCAAGCCGGGTTCCGCAAAGGATTCAGCACCATCGACCATATCCACACGATAACCAAGCTCATTGAGGTTTCTCGGGAGTTCAAGATGCCGCTCTCTTTAATGTTCATTGATTTAAAGAAAGCCTTTGATTCTGTTGAGACTGAAGCGGTCATTGAAGCCCTAGCCAATCAGGGCATTCAAGCCCAATACATCAAAATCCTCCGTGAGCTGTATTGCGGATTCACGACAAGGATCTCACCATTCTACAAAGAAGTGATCGTTGATGTCAAGAGAGGGGTTAGGTAGGGTGATACCATTTCACTGAAATTCTTCAGTACCACCCTCGAGAACATCATGCGACGACTGGAATGGGAAGAAATGGGAGTGAAGATAGATGGTCAGCAACTACACCATCTCCGCTTTGCTGATGACATTGTTTTAATAACACCAAACATCAGCCAAGTGGCACAAATGCTGGCCGACTTTGACCGTGAGTGTGGAAAGGTAGGACTACAGCTGAATCTTACAAAGACAATGTTTATGAGAAACAGCCTCGTTCCTGATGCCCCATTCGCTCTCAACAGAATGACCATCTCTGAATGCAACAGCTATGTGTACCTAGGTCGAGAAGAAAACATGACAAATGACCTGGCACCCGAGCTGCGCAGGAGGAAGAGAGCGGCTTGGAACGCCTTCTAGCTAAGACGACAAAGAACCTCCGGCTCCAGGCACATCTCTTTGATTCCACTGTTCTTCCTGCATTAACATATGCCTCAGAGACCTGGGCCCTATAAAAACAGGATGAGAATGCTACTCGGGTCCCCCAAAGAGGAATTGAAAGAGCTATGCTTGGAATATCTCGTTTCACTCAAATGAGAGAAAGAATCCGGAGTTCCGACCTCCGTCGATGATCAAGAATCAGGGACGCTGTTTCATTTGCCAAGGTGTCAAAAATCAGATGGGCTGGTCACGTAATGAGATTTAAAGACGACCGCTGGACTAGAGCTGTTACCGACTGGATCCCACGGGATGTCAAAAGAGAACGTTACTGTCCACCTACCAGATGGTCAGACTTCTTCATCAAGATCATGAACGATTGGTTTGAGGCTCTTCATGTTCCTAGAGCGAACAGATGCCATTGGGCTACACGGGCACGTGACATGGACGAATGGAGACGTTACTGGCGCCCGCTCAAGCAAATCGACAACTAACAGGAAGTTAAGTGATTAAGTGATTTAACACACAGAACTTTGCAAGAAAAAATTTTGAACCCCACCAAAAAATGGGGATAGCAAATGAGCAGAAATTTCTTCAAAGGAGAAATACAAATAGCCATAAGTCACGTGAAAACCTGCTCTTCAGCATTAATCATAGGGAGATGCAAATCAAAACAACAAGCTATCATCTCACACCACAAAAACTAGAGTGCATCAAAAAAGAACAATAACCAGTGCTGGCATGGATGCTAGGAGAAAGGGACCCTCATTCAATAACATCGTTCGTTAGATGAAAATCTGTTGGTCATTATTTATTCTTTTAAATAGCACAGTGGGTAGGGCGTTTGCCTTACAAGCGGCCAACATGGCCAACCCGAGTTTGATTCCTCCGCCCCTCTCGGAGAGCCCGGCAAGCTACTGAGAGTATTCAATACGCCAAACACAGTAACAACAAAGTCTCCAGTGGAGACGTTACTGGGCCCGCTCGAGCAAATATATCAATAGTACCTAATATTTTCATATTCTCTAAATTTGCATAAACAACTCTGCTAATTTTTATGGATTATAATATATTTTCACATTTGATATGCCAAACCCAGTAACAAGTCTCACAATGGAAACCTTACTGGTGCCTGCTCAAATAAATTGATGAACAACAGGAGGACAGTGCTACAGTGCTATGATTATAAGCTTATGTATATCCAACTAGAAATCTATGGTTTTTGGCATAAATATTTTAATAAGTTCTAGAAATTTTAATAGAATATATTCAGAGAATTTTTATTTTTTCACTTAAAACCTTCAAACATGTTTTGCAAATGATCTCCACCTATTATGTTCTGATACATATTCTTGTCATTTTTTTGCATAACATAAAGTTCATGCAGGAAATTTTCCTGATTACTACATACACATTTTCACTCCATTTTCAGATATTATGTTTCACTAATTCTATGTACATAGCTTTTCATATTTTAATTTTCTGAAATCAGAATATTTCTGGTAAATACTGTTAGTGAGGTTTTTAGTCTACCCAAACATGAAACGGACAGGTAGCATAACTTGATTAATGCCAATAATTTTAGGAAAAAATTAAAACCTCTAGAGAAATGTTAGAATAACATATCTAATTTAAAAAATTGCAGTAGTTTAAATGTATATAACTATGCCAAGACTTTAACCACTGTTTTTATTTTGCTTTTAATTCCATAAGATATATTATTTTTTATTTATTGAGTGGTTAGTTTTGGACCACATCAGGCAGTACTCAGAGCATACTCTCAGATTTTTGCTCTGGGACTGCTCATAGTAAACCTTATGCAGTTTCTGGGATCAAACCAATGTTTATCATGGGCAAGCTAACTTCCTTAACCTTGACTATTTGTCCAACCAAGGAAATGTATTTTTAACATTCTTGACATAGGAAAGTTGAGTAAAGGACAGTGAAGGGTATTAAGATCTCTTGTATTAAGATCTCTTTTTTGTTATTGATCTCTAATGTTCAAGTTTGACGGCAATAGTTAGATACACAGCAATTCCTTCTCCCTTTTTTTCTTCAGTTCCACTGAGCCTCAAAAAAAATGAATATACAGTTTAAATGGAGTATCATTCATACCTTAGCTATATCATTGCAAGTGGTTGGACCTATCAGCTCTAATTTGCCTTCATTTTGTTTGTTCTTATTCCCTTCCACTTTGTTTGTCTTTTATTTCCATTCTTATTTTAAATGGAATAAGCTTTGAGTTCCCCCAAAATGCATACATTTCCATAGACTTTATCATTCTTTGCAATCACATAAGTCTAATGCTGATACAAAAAGCACTTATTCCCTATGACTCAAACTTATTAGTTTTGAAAAAGATATAGCAATGCGTTGTTGTTGATCAAAAATAATAATAGTTGAAAGATAAATATGACAGTCAAAAAAGGGGGAGATCTACATCAACAACTGAGTAATGTAAAACCCTTGATATACTCCTCTGTATCATTTGTAGCTATGTTTCTTGATACTTGGGGTACTCTGACTTTGACCATGATCAATCTTTCATCAATTTTCTTTTCATACATTCTATTTTGTTATTTAAATGTGGACAGAAATTTTTCTCTATATGGAAACTACTATGTAATCTACTAGATCATTTTCCAATGCATGTGCTTCTTATCTATCATATCACATTGTCCTGTACATGCTTTTATTATAGTAATTATCTTAATTGCATTACCAATACATCTTATACGTAGGTTAAATGCTTGGTATCTTCAGTTTTGCTATTATTTAGAGTATATAGGATTTTACCCCAAATTTTACTTATTAATTTATGTAGCACTTCACTGTCCTGTAGCACTGTCCTCCTGTTGTTCATCGACTTGCTCAAGAGGGCACCAGTAATGTCTCCATCGTGAGACTTGTTGTTAGTGTTTTTGGCATATTGAATACACCACAGGGAGCTTGTCAGGTTCTGCTGTGTGGGCGGGATACTCTCGGTAGCTTGCCGGGCTCTCTGAGAGGGACATTAATATATTTATTTTAAATTTGAAGCACTGTGATGTCGGACTGGAGCAATAGCGCAGCAGGCTAGACGTTTGCCTTGTACACGGCTGACCCGAGTTCCATTCCTCCGCTCCTCTCAGAGAGCCCGACAAGCTACCAAAAGTATCTTGCCCGCACTGCAAAGCCTGTTAAGCTCCCTGTGATGTATTGTATATGTCAAAAACACTAACAACAAGTCTCACAATTTGTTGTGAGACGTTACTGGTGCCCGTTTGAGCAAATTGAACACATGCTACAGTGCTACAGTGATGTTGTTATTGGTAAGATTTAATGGGTAAAAATTCTAGTACTATAACCTATACCAGAATGCTTACAGTCCTTTCCCATCATGATCCCATTCTATGTTTCCTTCTCTATTTCAACACCTCTATCCCCCTACCACACAAAGCAGGCACACTTTTGTAGACCAATTCTGTTTCTGTTGTCTTCGGACATTTGTTATTTTCATACAATGTATCTGTATATCCCTCCTATGAGAGAGATTATTGCATAGTTTTACTTTTTTTCTGGTTTATTTAAGTTAACATAGTATTATTTTAGAAACATTACATTTTTCTGTGGCTCCGATAATTAAGAATAGATTAGTAGTATTGCATTTAAAGCTGTAATATTTGTGATGTGTGTTTACTTTCAGAGGAGTCTAGTTTGATTTTAGATGGTTTATACATTTTTCTCGGGGCAATGGAGGACAAGTGAAATTAGGGCAGTGCTAAAATTCTTGGTTTTACTTTGAAAATTTTAACTGTTCAAATGATCATAGTAAGAGACCAGTCTCTTGAGTTTCTATATACATGGAAAGAATGCTTATGAAATTCATTTTCCCTGTTTAAACAATTAGTGCTAGTTTCACCCCTATTTTTATGTAGCATAAAATTAAGAGTTATCAAAAGAAAGATAAACAGAAGAAAGGTAGAACATATTAAGACAAAAGTTTTCCTGGTAATTATTATTTCCAAATGCCTAGAAAGTATTATAGAGTTATGATCAAATAAGAATTGAATGTATTATAATTAGCAGAATCAGATTTTGGAACTGGATTGTAACTTAGCCATTGAGTGGAAAACATTTGGGGCTTAGAATCTCTGCAATAGGTAATTCCAACAGGTCAGCAGTGAGTAAACAAACAGATTGAAGCATCCATGTTGTGAAACTTGAAGGATTTCTTCTTTCCCTCAGGGGATTTTATCAGGAGGGAAATTGCTAATGAAACATAAACAAGAAACCACCTGGAAAAAGATGACCCAAAGAAAGAGGGAAAAAAGGTCAGAAAATGAAACAAAGCATGCTGAAAATTAAGCAACTCAAGTGTTAAACCGTACTCACTTGATAGATACAGCATATTTTTCAAGTAATTAATGCTATCATCAAGTAATTAGTATAGCAAACAGCACACAATTATCAGCGCTTCAAACAATAAAAGATTATTTCCTGTATCCCCACAGGTTAATCAGTCATTTAGTAGAATTTTCTTCATAATTCTGGAATCACAACTTCTTGTGTTCTGTGTTGCCAGTGCTGGTTCCTATTTCTTGATTTAATCAGTTAGAAAAATTCTGAGCAAAGAGGAGCTACATGACATTTTATGAATTTTTTTCACTTCTTCCCAGAAGCAGTCATTGAACCGTCAGTTTGTACTAAAATGAGACCTGGCAATGAAGTCTTTCCTTGTGGTCAATAAGAGAACTTGTCTGTGAGTGATGTAATTGGCCTAAACTGTGTATCTGTAGTTAAGCTTGTATGGTTAGTCATGATGTGAAGTACCTGAGTCCTGAGTCCACATCCTGACTATTGATTATATTCAGCTCTGAAGCTTAAAGTAAGTCAACTCAGTTTCTTTAGCAATAAAATGGGGCTGAATAATAATATTTACTTCATTATATTGCAATGAATGTTACATGAGCTAATAGATTAAAATATTTGCATCATTAACTTGTCATACTAGTTTTAACTAGGGTTTGTATCAATTATACTGATATTTTGTCAATAGCAAATATATAGTAATAATTTCTACTTTGTAGTATTTAATTTAATTCATGAAAAATCATTGAAAAATATTAGTAGTTAATGAAAACAAGAGGAACACTTAGGGAATATAAAATCTCATTAGACACTAGAAAATAATGCTTCCAGAGCCTACTCTCATTCTGAGTGAAAATGAGATGAGAGAAATACTAAGACAAATTATTTTGGCTCCTTGCTTTGACTATGTTTCTCTTTGGATATTCATTATACATAAATATTTTTCTGTATATTGTTGTTTGAACTCAACATTTTGCATTAAACTGTAAATACTAGATAAGGTTAAAGCAATGTACAAGAAACCCTGCCACAACTAGTTTAGGCTATAATTGAGACACCTGCAATTAATAAGTACAAGAAACAAAAAGAAAAATAGAAAGATACGTTAATGACAGTAGTAGGTGAATGAGAATTTGAACAAGATATGTGTTCATATTTTCATATATCTGAGTGTTCATAATTGGGAAAACCTCTTTCTGAATAATTCTGACTTTTCCTATTTATGGCAGTACAAGTGGACTTGCAGATCCCCACATATGAAAGGTACACATTTCTATTTTCATTCTTTTATGCATGCTATGTTTTCAGGCAAATATGACATATCTATTCCTGGAATTTCATTAATATGTACTAATTGTGATAAACTAGCTGTTATTATAAGTTGTCCCCCAATATATCATCATTTAAATACACATTAGTTGCTGATTTATGTGGCAGCACTTAGTAGGCAATCTATTGGATGCATAGTTCTTTTTCTTTCAAAAGTTTGAGTTTCTTCACAATGGCTACCAAGTCACCCTGAAGGGATGTTTTTGTTTCACATAGAGGAAGAAAAGTAAGGAGTAGATTTTCTAGTAGGGCAAATATGAAGTATCAACTTTTTTTGATACTTCATATTTGTTTTGTTTTGTGAAGAATTTATACCCATTTCGCTTGAAATGGGTATAAGTTCTTCCAAAGGGTAAAAATTGACTGCTAATCATCTTTGTGTTTTCTCTCATAGTTAGTGTAGTGTTTTCAAATCTGTAGAGACACAATATTTTAATTTGAATTTACTTTGATTTAGTGACAAGAAATAAATTCTCAAAAAAATAGACATTAAAATCACCATCGGTATCTTAATATGATTATTTAGCTTTATTTTAGAAGAGGCAGAGTCACCTGCTCCCATGCCTGGTATCCTCGCCAGGGCCCCTTGGAGGGGGGCCGGTTGAGTTTCCTTCCCCACCCTGAGCAGAGCTCCAGCAGCTGAAGACCTCCAGAACCAGCCACCACCATGCTGAGATCACTCTCCACACGCATGAAGGTACTGGGAGAGGAACAAAGACAAGTGGGTCCCCAGACTGAGATCTCCAAGCCTGATCGGATCGGGGCTGAGCATCCTCCACCCAGATCCTCCAAATTCCAGCAGGCAGGGGTCACACCCACCAACTGACCCCCTGGTGCCATGTAATCCTGTATAATCAACGGTCAAAACCCAGAGACTATAAAACCCAGCTCCTGGGTTTTATCTTATTATTTCATTCTTACTTTGGACAACCTGGCAGGCTACCAATTATTACCTGCCCACACGGCAGAGTCAGGCAAACTCCCCGTAGCGTACCCAATATGCCAAATACCAGTAACAATGATGAGTTTCATTCTCTTAATTCTGAAAGAGCCTTGAATATGGCACTTTTTAAAATCTCAGGGCTAGGACAAAGGAGACGTTACTGGGGCCTGCTTGAGGCAATAGACGAATAACAGGATGATCGTGATCATGATCGTGATTTTAGAAGATTACTTTAAGGCTTATATTGTGGCAAAGTCATATTTGAGAAAACTCATCCTAGGCATGATTAAGTGATGATGTGTGCTACAAACGGAAAAGAACAAAATATATAATATATGGTTCAATATACAACAATAATAAGGACTTTCTTTTACAATAAGGATAAAATGATGTATAAGAACAAAAGGACAGTATTAGGAGTGGTAAATATAATAGCAGTACATATTAAAGAAGGTATGTTTTGAAGAGGAAATAAAAAGATATATTCAGCAACATCCTGTCATTGTTCTGATTTTTTTATATTAGAAGGATATATGCCTTGCAGAACTCATCTTGATTCTGTTAAATGTTTAACATAAAACTGTGAAAATACATTTTGAAAAATTATATTTCAAAATGTGAAAGTTGGTAGTAAGTGAAATTTCAGGCTAGTTAAGAAATATTTTCATTATAAGGAAGCCACAGGCTGGAGAAATAGCACAGCAGGTAGGGCGTTTGCCTGGCACGTGGCTGACCCGGCCGACCCAGGTTCGATTTCTCCGCCCCTCTGGGAGAGCCCAGCAAGCTACCAAGAGTACCTTGCCCACACAGCAAAGTCTGGCAAGATACCAGTGACGTATTTGATATACTAAACACAGTAACAAGTGTCATAATGGAGACTTACTAGCCCCGCTTGAGCAAATCGATGAACAATGGGAGTACAGTGAAAGTGACAATGATAAGGAAGCCATCTTCCAACTCAAATTGATTATCAGCCAAATAAATAGCATTATTTATAGACATATAATACTATTTATCTGGTACCAGTAGGGGTAGGGTGGGTCGTCTGTGCACAATCCATCCCTGGGTTTCTGGCGGTTGGTGGAAGCAGACAGAGCAGGGTAGGTGGGAAACCTGGTTTTAATCCCTTTGTTACCTGTGGTTGGTGGGAGCAGGCAGAGGATCTCTGTCCCCGGGTCCATTAAGCCTGGAGTCAAAGATCTCAGAGTTCTGCTTATCTTGTTCTGTGGGGCTTCAGTCATGCGTGAGTCTCAGCCCAAACATCCGGAAAGCATCCTGGAGAGTGTCGGCGGCTGGATAGTGGAGATAGTGGAGGTAGTGGATGTCACGCACGACTGAGGCCCCACAGAACAAGATAAGTGGAACTCTGAGACCTTGGACTCTAGGCTTAACGGACCCAGGGACAGAGATCCTCTGCCTGCTCACACCAACCACAAGTGACAAAGGGATTAAAAGCAGAAGCCCCACCCTACCCTGCCCTGTCTGCTTACACCAACCACCAGAGACCCAGGGATTGGATTGCACACAGAAGACCCACACTACCCCAACAGGTACCAGATAAATACCTCACCGGCAGACCTCCACTACCTCAACTACATCCACTACCCAGCTGCCGCCACACTCCAGGTTGCTTTCTGGAAATATCCGTCTTCCAGAATTGCCGCACCATATTTGATTGGGTTCAAATATGGTTTGAACTATGGGAACACCTACAAGGACTATTAGAGGCTGCCTTGAAAGCCTTTATCCCTCTTGAAGAGCCTGGCAAGCTACTGAGAGTATTCCACCCACATGGCAGAGCCTGGAAAGCTATCCGTTGTGTATTCGATATGCCAAAACCAGTAATTACAATGGGTCTCATTCGCCTGACCCTGAAGGAGTCACCAATATGGCAGCATTGAGAAGGATGAGGAAGGAGAGGCTGACAAAATCTCAAGGCTGAACTAGGTTGCCAAAATGAAGAAAGAAAAAAAAAAAGATTGTACTTTCAATGCAGATATGCTAGCATCAGATGCATCCATCAAGGACCTGATGGTTCAAGCACGAAAGATCAAGTACAATATCATTGGTCTGACCAACACAAGAAGGCATCAATCACATCACTCCATTTACGACACTGGAGAAGAGCTGTTGCTCGGAACATGTGATAAAAGGCATCGGAGGCATCAGTGTCCTTGTCAACACGAACTTAGCGATGAGCATTCGAATGCCTAACAACATGAAACGGACGATTACATATGAATAGATGTGGTTCACTGCCGGCAGTTTCTATCTTCGTTGTCTACACACCAACATCCAATTATGATGAAGGAGAAATTGAGAAGTTCTACATGGAGCTGGAGAAGTTCTATAAAAAAGGCCACACCTTCTACAAGATCATTGTGGGTGATTTTCATACCATGATAGGACCGAGGTTCCGGGAGCGGCCGCGCGGTTCCGGGAGCTGGTTTTTATAGTCTCAGAGTCTTGGCCGCTGATGGCACCAGGGGGCCAGTTGGTGGGTGTGACCCCCGCCTACTGGAATTTGGAGGATCTGGGTGGAGGATGCTCGACTCCAATCCAAGTAGGCTTGGAGATCTCGGCCCCGGAACCCACGTGGCTTTGTCCCTCTGCCAGTACCTTCAGGTGTGTGGAGAGTGGTCTCAGCATGGTGGTGGCTGGTCCTGGAGGTCTTCGGCTGCCCGGACCCTGGCCAGGGCAGGGAGGAAAACTCAACCCGTTCCCCTCCAAGGGGCCCTGGCGAGGAATAGCCAGGCGCGGGGGCAGGAGACATCTTATTATGACATCTCATTCCTACTTTGACAAACTGGCAGGCTACCGAATGTAGCCTGCCCACATGGCAGAGTCTGGCAAACTCCCCGTGGTGTACCCAATATGCCAAATACCAGTAACAATGATGGGTCTCATTCTCCTAAAGAGCCTTGAATATAACCTCAGAGCCAGGATGAAGGAGACGTTACTGGGGCCTGCTCAAGGCAATCGACA
Organism: Sorex fumeus; assembly: GCF_029834395.1. NCBI lineage: Eukaryota > Metazoa > Chordata > Mammalia > Eulipotyphla > Soricidae > Sorex > Sorex fumeus. The sequence goes on from NW_026606322.1 coordinate 18,605,473, forward strand.
AATAACAGGATGATCTGTGATCTGTGATCTGTGATAGGACCGAGAAGATCAGCTGAAGAAAACCACATCGGGACTTATGGCCTAAAATGGAATGAACAGGGTGAGAGAGTGTCTGAATTCATCATGTCCACAAGACCATCCATGGTAACTCACAGTTCCAGAAGGCCGAATCTAAACATTGTTCATGGGAGTTTCCTGGTGGATGATTCCACAACGAAATAGACCACATCATATTCAATCGACTGTTTTGCCTGACCAAAGTCTCTGTTGTCCCAAAATTCCAAACAGGATTGTACCACCATCTCCTGTGCGCAAAATTCTACTTCACAGAGCAGGGAGAAAGGGCTGCAAAGTTTAAGAAGAGAACTCCCAGAACGACCACCAACTGGGAGCTCTTTGGTACTATTGCTGCAACATGGGAATATGCCGTTGTTGACAACATTGATGAGGAAAACGATTTACTGGTTCAGCATCTCAATGATTGTGCGAGGAACAGCAAGAGAGAGAGATAGCTACAAAAAAAGCCTGTCTTTGAAAACTCTTGAGCTTATCCAGCAACGTGGTTTTGCGCATGCTTCAGGCAACTGAAAGTGAATGTCCAAGCTTGCAAAGAAGTGCAGAGATGCGATAAAGGAAGACCTCAAAGAGAAAAGAGCAGAAGTGCTGATAGATGCAGCAAAAGCCTAGAAAATCATTCATAATGCCCGCCTGTCCTTTGCCAACTACAAGACCAAGATGACTGCCCTCCGATGACCTGATGGGTCTATCACATCTTCCAGAAGGTCAATGGAGAAGATTATCCATGACTTCTACTCAGATCTCTTCAATAGCCATGTTCACCTGCCGATATACCAATTTTGGCAGGATGGATATGTCGTTCCCAGAGTTCTCCTTTCTGAAATTCAACATGCCATTTCATCAGTAAAGAAGCGAACAGCATCCACCAAGACAAGGTCAGACCAGAACACCTGAAGAACCTGCCATCAGTACTCATCAATACACTGGCTTGGCTCTTCACACGCTACCTGTCAATGCAAGGTTCTGTCCCAGTGAAAAATCAGCAGGACTGTACTACTGTACAAGAGGGAAGACATCCACAACATTGGCAACAATCGCCCCATCGGCCTACTGTCTGTCATATACAAGCTGTTCACTTGAGCAATCATGAACAGGATTGATAGAACACTAGATGAAGGATGGCCGTGCAAGCAAGGCAGGTTCTGAAAAGGATTCAGCACCATCAACCATAACCACACAATAACCAAGCTCATTGAGGTTTCTTGGGAGTTCAAAATGCTGCTCTGTCTAATGTTCATTGATTTAAAGAAGGCCTTTGATTCTGTTGAGACGGAAGTGGTCTTTGAAATCCTAGCCAATCAGGGCATGCAAACTCAATACATCAGGATCCTCCGTGTGATATATTATGGATTCTCTACCAGGATCTCACCATTCTACAAAGAAGTGATTGTCATGTTAAGAGAGTGTTTCAGCAGGGTGATTTCATTTCACTGAAACTCTTCAGTACCACCCTCCAGAACATCATGCGACTCCTGGAATGGAAAGGAATGGGAGTGAAGATAGATGGTCGGCAACTACACCACCTCCGCTTTGCTAATGACATCGTTCTAATAATACCAAACATCAGCCAAGCGGCACAAATGCTGGCCGACTTCGACCATGAGTGTGGAAAGGTCGGACTCCAGCTGAATCTTACGAAAACAATGTTTATGAGAAACAGTCTCATTCCTGATGCTCCATTCGCTCTCAACGGAACAATCATCTACAAATGCAACAGTTATGTGTACGTAGGTCAAGAAGTCAATATGACGAATGATCTGGCACCTGATTTGCGCAGGAAGAAGAGAGCAGCTTGGAATGTCTTCAAGAGCGTCGAAGAAAGAGTTATGAGGATGAAGAACCTCTGGCTCCAGGCCCATCTCTTCGATTACACTGTTCTTCCTGCATTAACATGCCTCAGAGACCTGGGCCCTATGAAATCGGGATGAGAACGCTAGTCAGGTCTCCCAAAGAGGAATCGAAAGAGCTATACTTAGAGTATCACATTACACTCAAATGAGAGAAAGAATCTGGAATTCCAACCTCCATTGATGATCAAGAATCAGGGAAGCTGTTTCATTTGCCAAGGCGTCAAAAATCAGTTGGGCTGGACACGTAATGAGATTTGGGAGACGACTGCTGGACTAGAGCTGTTAGCAACTGGATTCCACGGGACGTCAAAAGAATGCATGACTGCCCAGTTAACAGATGGTCAGACTTCTTTGTCAAGACCCTGAACAATCAGTTTGAAGCTCTTCGTGTTCCTAGAATGAACAGATGCCATTGGACTAAACTAGCACTTGACAGGGACAAATGGAGACATTACTGGCGCCCTCTCGAGCAAATCAATGATTAGCAGGAAGTCAAGTCATCAAACAATATAATACTATGCAATACTATCATACCACAGTCTATGAATATGTAACACAGAGAAATTTTCTTGGATAAAATAAAATCAAGTTATGTTTCCTTTTTTTTCCTTTTGAAAAAAGGTGTGTAGAAGAAATGATTAATTGATAACTTACCACACAAATAAATGGTTGCTTCAATTATGTTGTATATTCTTAAAACTTTCGAAGCAACCTCCAGAAAATATTGGCCATGCTAATCCCAGTTTTAAAATTTAATATATATAATATTAAAATATGTGATACATAAGAGGGAATTTATGCTGTTATTTTTGTTCCTTTATTTTAACAAAATGTTTATTAATTCATCGTTGTTATAATATATTATAATTTGTTAAACTCTTAATATTTCTCTTTCTCTCTATATACAGACACACACACACATATATATATATATATATAACCACAACCACCACCAAAGATGATATTCTAGAACCATCCCCATTACCCAATTGACTGCTAATGCACATATTTAACACAACCTTTGAATATATTTTCTCAGTTTAAAATTAATTTTTGTTCTTACTTGTTTGTTCATTTACTTTGTTATTTTATTCCAAGCATGAGAAAAACCATCTGGAAAATATCTTTCATTTTAGACTTACTTCATTTACTTCACATAATTAACTCATATTCTCTCAATGTTGTCACTGAAGGAAACATTTCATCTTTTAAAATACCAGAGTAATATTTCATTGAGTCATATGTACCACAACTTCTTTACCCATTTTCTATAAAAGAATACTTCTAGATTGTTCCCTTGTTTGGACTATTTTGAATAATGATGCTCTGAACATAAGGCTGCACATAACTTTTCTACTGAAATTTTTTATATTCTTATTAGTGCCTTTTATGAATATTATGGTATTTCTAGTTTTATTACTTTAGGATTCCCCATATTATTTTCCTCAGAGATTGCACTAAATCACATTCTCACCAACAATATATCAAAAATTTATTTTTCTTTGCTCACCAATGCATGTTGTTCCTAGTTTTCTTAATAAGAGACCATTTTCATTAGTATGAAGCAATCCCTCCACTGTGGATTTAATTTGCGTTTCCTAAAAAACTATTTAATTTGAACTTTTATATTTTATGTGCTGCTGTCTATTAAATATCTTCCTTGAAGAATTGTTTTTCCAAATGTTCTGCACATTTGGGAAGGGGTTGTTTGCTTATTTGGTGAGTTGATGAGTTCTTTATGTATTTTTGATATTAATTCCTTGTCTGTGAGCTTATGCACAAGTATCTTCTCATAATCAAAAGATTAAATTTTAATTTATTTTTTACAATAATAAGTATTTTAAGACTATGAATTCACTAAGCTATTAGCTATATCCGAAGCTCTGGATTGTTCCTTCAATCAGAATCATAAAAAAGCTGCATAGAGTATTTTTGGTGATGTATTTAGTTCATTGATTTGTATACTATATTTGTAAATATAGTATAATTATAGTATAAATATAAACACATACATATATATAGTGCCAAGATAGTCTATTATCTTTTGGTTTGTAGAATCTAATTTGAAAGATTTGTTATTATTATTATCGGTTTTCATTTGAATGTAAGTTTTTTTTATAATCTTGGTTTTCATAATTTTCTCTCTATCTTTAGATTCTGTTATTTTGACTATAGTGTGTCTTGGAGTTTTCCTAGTTGAGTCAAATTTTTGCTGGAGCCCTTCAGTTTCTTGAATCTCATTATCTATATTCCTGAACTCTGGGAAATTATTATGTGTAATATTTTTTTGTTTCTTCATCAAATTTAGGAACTCAATTCTTACATTGCTCCTCTTGAACTCAGTCTATTGTTCTCTGGTATGTTGTTCATTTCTTTTCAGAGTGTTTTCCACCTTCTCTTGTTTTCTAGTGGTTTCCTCTATCTCATGTTGGGGCTCCTTCATCTTTTTCCCAGCTGCTATTACTTTGCAATTCAGAGTTTCTGGGTTATTTGAATATCACCAGTTATACTCTTCATTTCTACTTCTGGTTTTCTCAGTTCAGCACCCATACTTTCTTGCACTTCGCAGACTACCTGTGCTATCTTTCCTTTAGCTCATTTAACATCCTTACAATGGTCTCATTAAAGTCACAGTCTAATGATTTACTGAGCTGTTTGGTGCTGGTTGAACTCACTGGTTGTCTCTCCATTAATTTGCTAGACTCCTGCTGTGTTGAGGGTATATCTTTATAGTTAGCTTTCTGAGACCCCTTGAAGAATTAGGCTTGGAACTGCTCTTTTATTTCCTTGCTTGTCTTTGCCAAGCGATAGAAAGTACAAATGTGAGCAGTATGCATTTTGAGGAAAAATTATGGAACTGGGCCCATTGAAATGGCAGAAGCCAGATAGGGAGGCTGACACTCATAGCTAAAAAGAAGAGAAATCTACCTGGCACGGTTTTATTGTTTGTTTGTTTTGTTTTTTAACTTTTTAATGGAATAACTTTGAGATAGACCATTGCAAAACTGTTCATTAGTGGATTTCAGTCATACAGTATTCCAATACCCATACATCTATCAACGTAAATTTCTCATCACCAGTATCCCCAGATTCCCTCCCATCACCCGCGACCCCCCACTCAATGCCTCCCTCTATGGAAGACACTTTTATCCTCTCTCTCTCTCTCTCTCTCTCTCTCTCTCTCTCTCTCTCTCTCTTCTTTTGGGCATTTTGGTTTGCAATATTGATACTGAAAGGTTATCAAGAATATCTCTTCACATATCACAAAATCACAAATCATTCTGTTATTCGTCAATTGCCTCGAGCACGCCCCAGTAACGTCTCCTTCATCCTAGCCCTGAGATTATATTCAAGGCTCTTTAGGAGAATGAGACCCACCATTTTTACTGGTATTTGGCATATTGGGTATGCCACGGGGAGTTTGCCAGCCTCTGCCATGTTGGCAGGCTACATACGGTAGCCTGCCAGTTTGTCCAAAGTAGGAATGAGATAATAAGATGTCATAATAATAAGATGTCGCGCGGCCGCAAATGCGGCCACGCGGTTCCGGGAGCTGGTTTTTATAGTCTCTGAGTCTCGGCCGCTGATGGGATTACACGGCGCCAGGGGGCCAGTTGGTGGGTGTGACCCCCGCCTACCGGAATTTGGAGGATCTGGGTGGAGGATGCTCGACCCCAATCCAAGTAGGCTTGGAGATCTCGGCCCCGGAACCCGCGTGGCTTTGTCCCTCTGCCAGAATATCTCTTACCTACTTTTAACCTCAGATCTTGTCCAGCATGATAATTCCCAGATATTATTGTCATACTGGTCTCTTCTGACACTGGTTTTAAAAGGTCTCTAACTTGTTAGCTGGGAGATGGAGCTATCTGGAAGGGTGGTGCAGAGAGAAGAGATTTGGGAGCAGTGGGGCTCTGTCTGCTGAAATGACAGCGACTGGGTATGGAAACCAGTGTACTAGGAAGGGAAAGAAATCTCCCTACCCTTGTTCCTGAAAAGAGCTTCAAAGACAGGCAACGTCCTATAGAATTCATACTGTTGAAACCAGGCTTGCAGAAGCATAATAGAATTTTTTAAAAAAACAAAACAATCTCCTCAGCACTTGGCATTGAGTATGGCATTCACTGATGGACCTTAGAGTGGCCCTCAACTACATTAGGGAAATTTTATTTACTTCTGCTTCTTAAAGGATTTTGTACACTTGCAATAAAAAATTAGCATTTCATTTATGACAAATATTATATATCTGATCATACTTATTTTTTATATAATTCTGATTTTATTACAATTCTTTGCTTATCAATGGTGACACATATGTAGTATCACTAATATATTTTCTAACATAAAGTCAGTATTTCCTTTTTTGGGAAAAAATAAATATTTTATTTATTAATTTATTATATCTAGGTTTTGAGCCACACCCAGAAGTGTTCAGGGCTTATTCCTGACTCTGTACTAAGGACTCACTCCTTGTGGGTTTTAGGGGCCACATAGAATGCCTGAGATCAAACTTGGGTTGGCTGCAAGCAAGACAAGTGCCCTACCCATTTTACTATCAATCTAGCCTCTAAAACTCAGTTTTACAATTTTATACGTCTACTCAGTTTCTTCCCTTAAGTTTTTCTTAACTTTCTCCACTCTTACTAAATTTAACATTCATAAAAGGTAAAGGTAAAGGCCCTCCCGTTGATCGTCGATTTGCTCGAGCGGGCCCAGTAACGTCTCCATTGGAGACTTTGTTGTTACTGTGTCTGGCATATCAAATACTCTCGGTAGCTTGCCAGGCTCTCCGAGAGGGGCGGAGGAATCGAACTCGGGTCGGCCATGTTGGCCGCTTGTAAGGCGAACGCCCTACCCGCTGTATTTTTTGTAAGTACTCAAATGCATTATTGCAGAATTATTTATAATATTTTAAATTTATTTATCTGTAAATACATAGCTTTTGAAAACAAAATACTTTATCAATTTACCTTTGATTTACATTTTTTGGAATTCCAGGAGGTTAGATATATTGAACTATGTATGTAGGTATCACTGACTCCACAGTAAGAGAGAGAGAAAGTGAGATACCATATATGAGATTTAGAAAAAAAAAAAAGGAACCATAGTAAGAGAACAACTAATGGTCAAAGTCATCATAACTTCTTTTATCTACAGATCTGAGCTTACATGGGGGTGGGAGTCGCTCTGTGCTCTTTGGTGGTACATGTGGTCTTGGAATGATGCGTTCCTGAAAAATATGAGTCACTGTCTGTGTATTGTCCTCTCATTGTTAATTGATTTGCTCAAGCGGGCCCAGTAATGACTCCATTGTGAGACTTGTAACTGTGTTTGGCATACTGAATACGTCATGGGTAGCTTGGCAGACTTTGCCTGCAGGTGAGATACTCTCAGTAGCTTGCCAGGCTCTCCAAGAGAGGCGGAGGAATCAAACCCGGCTTGGCCGGCCGACCATACTCAAGGCAAATGCCCTACTGCTGGGCTAACGCTCCAGCCCAGAAAAGTGAGAGTAAAAATATTTAACTCCAAATGCCTAAATAAAAGTGGGATAAGGAAAGAAAGATGGCGGCCACATGGGAGCCTTAAGGACAGCAGGTTTGAGCCGGGGGTTGGGGGCAGCAAAAACTTCATGGGAAGGGGGGCATTCCGGTCCGTCCTTCACGCCCTACCGAGGTCACCAATTGCCCCCCACGAACGACTCTCCTGCACGGCCACGACTCCAGAGCACAGAAACCAATCTCTTAATTATCTAACTTTTAATAGAAATACTTCCAGGGTTAATAAGTAAAATAGCAGAAATCCAAAACTGCTCGCCGCAACATCATTTAATTCTTGAACCCAGCTGTAGAAAGCAAATCATTTCACAACGCTTTTTCAGCATGTCTGATTTGGGGGGGGGTGTCATAAACTCTAAATAATAATGGTGCATCTTTTATCGAAACAATGAATCTAGTCAAAGTAGATAGAGTGTAAACTAGAACTCATCTGCCTCACAGGAATTGGGAGGGGTGGGAGGTGGGGTTCTATTGGGGTTCACGGTAAAAAATAAGTATTGGTAAAGGGAAATGTGTTTGATATTTACATTACTGAGACCTAAACCTGAAAGCTCTGTAACTTTTCCCACAGTGATTCAATAAATAAATAAATTATTAAAAAAAAAGTGGGATAAAAGGCACTTCATTGTAGTTTAGGTAACGTGGTTACAGCAGTGTTTATGTTTATAACTTTGATGTACAGTTTCTGCACCTTCTTCACCACCAAAATGTCCAAGACACTCCATGACAGTCTTTATGTCACTTCTAATAAATTTTCATTTTGCATTGGTTCTTTTCTGTAAAAAAAAAGTAGTAGTTCTAGTTTTGTATAATACCTTTTTTGTTAATTTTTCTTTTGTTTCCTGATCTTCTGGAAACTTCTGATTACTAATTTTGTGATATGTATGTTCTTGCCATATATTTATTCTTGTAAATCAGTCTTTAGAGATTATATGAGTCAGGGATGGAGAAACAACACAGTGTGTAAGATGTTGGCTTTGTAATCTGCAGGTTTAATCACCAGCACAGCATATGGTTCTCTGCCCAATGCCAGTTGTGATCTCAGAGCACAAAGCCAGTAGTAAATTGAGTACAACAAGGTGCGTTCCCCCTGCCCCCCCATAAGAAAGAAAGACAGTATCATGTTAAGTTGTATTTTCTTTTTACAGACTACCCAGTTGGTTACTGTATCAGTGTTCTTACAAATCTCACGATCTTTTGTATTTCTATGTTGTCAGTCATAATTTTTTTAAATTTGCTTCCTGATTCATTTTGCTAGAGTTCTCTTTTCCTCTTGTGTTTCCTTAGTGATTCTAGCTTGAGGGTAATGGTTAAGGATTATTTTAAAAGAACTATATCTCTATTTCACTTATCTTTCATATCATTTGTTTGGTCTCTAGTTCATTGTTTTCTGCTCTGTTTTATTATTTTCTTTCTCATACTGTCAGCTAGATATATTTATATTTTGTTTTTCTAGTTTTTCAAATATAAAATAATTTATTTGCTTGGTCAGAGACATAGTGGGTAAGAGGCTTGCCTTGCACACAGTCCACTGGGTTTTGATCCCCTTACAACATATCCTTTGTTCACCACCAGAAGCGATCCTTGATGACATAAAATGCCTTAGAAGTAAACCCTGAGTCTATAAAGGCACCCCCCCAAGAAAACACAAAATGATTTGGGGGGGGTTCTTGTTATTGTGAACCTATATTGCTAAGAATGCCTCTCTTATTATTGATTTTACTTCATTTATTGATTCATTGTCTTTTCTCCTCATTTGCATTAAAGGAAAAGGTTTTTTTTAATTTTTCCTTTGATTTTTTTCTATTTATCTGATAGTTCGTGAGGACCAGGTTTCTAAGTCTTCAAGTGTCATTAGTTTTCTAGTTTTTCTTATATGGTTTTGTTATAGCTTTATATTGTTTTTAGAAAATATGTTTTAAATTATTTCAATTTTTACATATTTATTGAGTGGTTTTGTATCCAAACTTATGATCAATCCTTGAGTAGACTATATATTTCTTCTTTGGAGGTGTATACATTTCTATATGTTTATTATGACTATAAAATTACCACATTTGGGTTCATTATTTCTAAATATTTTTTTCCTATGGTCCATCTATTTGTTTACATAACTGGTATAGTAATAATAACTATTATTTTGTTGCCACAAATATCTTACTTTAGATTTGTTAATAATTGTTTTTTTCATGTTTAGGTGCACAAATATTTATAATAATTACTTGGTGGGTGTTTTCCTTAAATATTATATAGTGCCTATCTGTCTCTTATCATAAGTATTTTTGCCTCCAAATTAATTTTGTTACATGAGGACTATAGTTATTGGTTTTTTCTCTGTACTATAAACTTGAAATATCTCACTCTAGATTTATACTATGAGCTTATGCTTGTAATTTTATTTGATATGAATCAACTTATGAATATAAAGATGAATACTACTTTTCCTTTTAACTAATCAATTTCTGTCTTTGGTAAGTTCAAATTATTCATGTGTAGGATAATTATAGTTTTGTGATTGTACTCTATTTCTAGTCTTTCTTTTCCCTGGAACTGCTTTCCAGTTTTACACTTAGATGGGTTTCCCTGGAGGTTTTCTCAATGTAAACATGTTTTTCTCCTGAGTATTCCTAATACATATTTTTGTTCTGTGTTTACCAAGAATATTGTGTCATTCTGGATCCAACAGTTTTTAGTTTTACATGCATTGCCTTATCATCATTAAACTCAACAGACTTGTCCCTGTATTTCTCCCATTTCATGTTGTTCTGTGCTCTATTTTTTTAATTCTTAATTATGTTTCTGACTCTGTATTGCTATTAATCACCTTGATTAAAATTTTGTGTTTTTTTTATTTCAAAAAATTATATTCATGTGCGTGTGTCTAAAGTTCATGATTGGGTGTTGTGTAAATTCAATCTTTTGATTATCTGGGAAAGTCTTAAATTTTCCATCATACAGATCCTCCTTTTCCACACATACTAAGAAAAGCAAAATGAATTTTGGGGAAAGGCACAAAGGACTCAAAAAACAAAGGGAGACTTGAATGTGAAAGAAATATTTCTGAATTATACTAGGTACAACAAACGTTTCCAAATGCCTTATTTGCTAAATAATAAAGAGGAAAATTCACATTGTGGTGGCCTTCTAGAACACAATGAATGAAAACTGAGAGGAAAGATATCATAACACTGTGGTTTTAGATTAGTCTTTTTGTAAAAAAACACTGTGACATTGAATAGGCAATTTAATTCTCAGTCATTTAATGTATGGAAAAAATTAGATTAAAAAAATCCTGTAGTGAAGCAATAATTTGAATCATTCCATTTATATCTATCAACTTTTATGGTTACATTATTTAATGAGAAACAATTGATCCTCATATATTTGTGTGTATATGCATATATGTATGTATAATGAAAGTTATGTTCATGTTTATTAGAAATGGAGACAAAGCATTACTCTTAGGACATTAAATCATTGGACAAGAAAGATGGTGCTCAAGAATTTTGCTCCATAGCTTGGAGGCCAGCCACACATGCTAAGGTAAAAGGGAACTCAGATAGAGAAAGAAGCACCAAATAAAGGGTGTTGGGAGGATTCTCCCAGGATGGGAGAAGCATGCTGAAAGTAGACCATAGACCAAACCTAATTGTCACGCATTGCCTCTTTTGCAAACCACAACTCCCAATAAGAGAGAGAGAACAAAAGGGAATGCCCTGCCAAAGAGGCAGAGTGGAATGGGGGGGATGAGGGGGAGGGATACTGGGATCCATGGTGGTGGGAAATGGGCACTGGTGGAGGGATGGGTATTTGATCATTGTATAATTGAAACCCAAACACAAAAATTTGTAAGTCTACAACTGTACCTCATGGTGTCACTAATAGTCACTGTCACTGTCCTCCCGTTGTTCATCGATTTGCTCGAACGGGCCCAGTAACGTCTCCATTGTGAGACTTGTTACTGTGTTTGGCATATAGAATACATCACGGGTAGCTTACCAGGCTCTAATTAATAATAATTAAAAAAAGAAAGATGGTGCAGTAAGTAGGGCACTTGCTCTCCCGAGCCTTCCAGGAGTGAACACTGAGCATAGAACTAGGAGTAAGCCCTGAGTAGCACTGGCTGTGTCTTCAAAACAAAACAAAACAACAACAAAAATGACATTAAAATGAATAAACACTGTTTCAAGGGCCAGGGCTATAGTACAGCTTGCCTTGCACCCAAGGTTTCTATCTCCAGCACCCCATATGGCTCCCTGAGAGCACCACTCTGAGAGATCATGGTGTCAAAAATAAGTGCTGAGTATTAAAGTAATAATCAGTGATTTATTCTTTAAAAGTAGTTAGTGAGGTCCCCAAAACTGTGCGGGTCTTCTTCCCCTCCCAGGTCAGTTAACCCCCCAGTATTCCAACCTGGAACTTGGCTTTCGCCATGCAAGTGCTCCAGGAGTCCTCTAGGACCCTGGGACAACAGCATCCCTGAGCCTCTTCCTCTTCGTTCCCAATGCTGTGCTGGTTTTCTTCCCCTCCCATCTAGTAGCCCCCACACACCAGGTTCCCATGGGGGTGTGGCCTCTTCAGATGTGGGCGTGGCATCTGTAGAAGTAGGAGTGGCCTAATTTTGGGCTAGTGGCTGCTGAGGTGGCCACAGGTAGTTTAGTCATACCAAGAAATCTGGTGTAACATCTCAGTTCCCATACCTACACACCAACAAGAAGAAAAAACGCAAATCCCCACCACAAGGGGACGATGATGAAAAGAAGCCTTAGTAGGTGCTACTCACCTAAAGGAGCTCTCTGAGAAAGAATTAAAATATGAAATCATGAAGATGTTCAATGAACTCAATGAAACAGTCAGACAGATACCTAGTAACATGATGAAATAATTGAGAAATTACGGGAAGAAATGATAGCAAAATGTCATGAATAAAAGATTGTGTAGATGAAATAAAAAACTCAGTCTGTGCCCTCAATAGTAGAATGACCACAGTTGAAGACAGAATCCAGAGAGCTGGAAGATCAGCTGCACCAACTCAACAGGCAACAACAAACAATGGCAAGAGACTTAAAAATAGCTCTAGAGCGAATCAGTCCTAGGAGATGATTCCAAGAGGAACAACATTAGAATCATTGGAGTACCAGGAGATCCGGGAAACAATCCCAGTTAAAAAGCCACGGTTAAACAAATCATTGGTGAAGAATTCCCAGAGATGGTCAGTGCAGCCATTGAGATTCAAGGAGCCTGAAGGTGTCAGCTAAAAGAGACCCTACAAAAATACTCCAAGACATATCATAGAATGATTGATGCTGCCAATAGAGATACAATACTGCAAGCACCAAGGTCAAAGAAGGAAATCACAAACAAAGGAGCACCCCTATATTCTCAGCAGACCTATCAGAGAGAACGCTCCTAGCCCAAAGGCAATGGTGGGATATAGTGAAAAAAATCACTGAAATGATTGTTTCACCTATCTGGCTTACTCTATCTGGCTAAACTCTCACTCAAACTCAAAGGAACGGTAGACTATTTTCTAGATAAACAGAAGCTCAGGAACTTCATAGACTCAAAAACAAACCGAAAACAGGGGCTAAAGGGGTTACTATAAGACAAGACAAACCCTACAAGCACAATAGACCCTTATAGAAAGATGACACAAAACCCCATAACAATAATCTCACTCAGTGTGAACAGTTACAATTCACGAATTAAAAGACAAGAGTGGCAAAATGGATTCAGAGACAGAACCCAACATTCTGCTGCCTACAAGAAACTTATCTAAAAAAGTCAGAGGAAACACAGACTCAAAGTTAAAGGGAGAAAAACAATCCGTCAAGCAAACAATTCCCTCGAAAAAGCTGGGGTGGCCATACTAGTATCCAACAACATAAATTTCAGCTTGAAAAAGATTAGAAGGGACAGCGAAGGCTACTTTCTATTCATCAAGGGATACATACAACAGGAAGAAATCACACTCTTAAATGTATATGCACCAAATTAGGGAAAAGCTAAATATTTAAAGCAACTGCTAACAGATTTTAAGAAGGACAAAGCTAGCAACACAATAGTAGCCGGAGACTTCAACATCGATTTATCACCTCTGGATAGATCAACAAGAACAAAACTCAGCAAGAAAACATTGACTTTAAAAGAAAAATAGAAGAGAGAGGGCTTATAGACTTATACAGGGCTTGACACCCCAAAAAGAAAGAATACACATTCTTCTCCAGTGCACACAGAACATTTTCAAAATAGACCATGTGCTAGGACACAAAACATACCTCAATAGAATCAGGAAGAAAGAAATAGTATCAACAATCTTTTCAGACCACTATGCACTGAGAATAGAAGTGAATCACACACACACATGGAGAAACAAATCCAACACCTGTAAATTAAACAATAAAATATTGAACAACGAGTGGATCAGGAAGGAAGCCAAGGATGATATAAAAAGATACCTGGAAACAAATGAGAATGAAGACAGGAGCTACCAAAACCTATGTGATGCAGCGAAAGCCATGTTAAGGGGAAAATTTATAGCTCTGCAAGCATTTCTCAGGACAAAGAAAGGGCCCACCTAAACAACTTGACTTCACAGCTCAACATTTTAGAAAAGGATCAAGAAAAGGAGCCCAAATCAAGCAGAAGGAAAAAGATCATACAACTTAGAGCAAAAATCAACAACATGAAAACCAAATATCAATCCGAAAGATCAATGAAACCAAGAGCTGGTTCTTTGAGAAAATAAATATGATAGATAAACCACTAGCAACCCTCAAAAAGAAGCAGAGAGAGAACCCTAATAAATCGAATCAGAAATAAGAATGGGGATATCACAACAGAAACCAAAGAAATTCAAAAGATCATCAGAGTCTACTTTGAAAGTCGGTATACCAAAATACAAGAGAACCTAGAAAAAATGTATAAATTCCTGGATTCCTATAATCTCCCAAGGTTGAATCAAGAAGACATAGAATATATGAATATACCTATTAACATCAAGGAAATTGAAACTGTAATCAAAAGTCTTCCCAAAAACAAAAGCCCAGGTCCAGATGAATTCACTAGCGAATTTTTCCAAAAATTTAAAGAGGACCATTTGCCCGTTCTTCTGAAGCTATTCCAGGAAATTGAAGAAACAGAAACTCTCCCAAGCAGTTTCTATGAAGCCCATATCTCTCTAATACCAAAAGAAAACAAAGACAACACAAAAAAGAAAACTACAGGCCGATATCACTGATGAACACAGATGCAAAGATCCTCAACAAAATAGTAGCAAATAGAATTAAACAACTAAACAAAAAGATCATACACCATGACCAAGTGGGATTCATTCCGGGAATGTAAGGATGGTTTACCATTCAGAAATCAATCAACATAATCCATCATATTAATAAAAGAAAAGATAAAAGTCATATGATCATATCAATAGATGCAGAGAAAGCATTTGACAAGATCTAGCCCCATTTTTGATGAAAACCTTGGCCAAAATGGGGATAGAGGGGACTTTCCTCCTTATTGTTAAAGCCATCTACCACAAACCTACAGTAAGTATCATCCTCAATGGGGAAAAACTGAGAGCCTTCCCCCTAAGATCAGGGACTAGACAAGGATGCCCACTCTCTCCACTGCTGTTCAATATAGTGCTGGAAGTACTTGCAATAGCGATTAGGCAAGAAAAAGATATTAAGGGCATCCAGGTAGTGAAGGAAGAAATCAGGCTCTCACTATTTGCAGATGATATGATATTATACTTTGAGAACCTTAAAACCTCTACCATGAAACTCCTAGAAATAATAGACTTGTATAGTTGCAGGCTATAAAATCAATACCCAAAAGTCCATGGATTTTCTATATGCAAATAGTGAGAGAAGAAATTGACATGAAAAAAACAATCCCATTCACAATTGTTACCCTGAAAATCAAGTACCTAGGAATCAGTTTCACTAAGGAAGTAAAGGACCTGTACAAAGAAAACTACAAAACACTACTTCAGGAAATAAAAGGGGACATGAGGAAATGGAAAGATATCCCCTGCTCATGGATTGGGAGAATTAACATTGTCAAAATAACAATACTTCCCAAAGCACTGTACAAATTCAATGCGATCCCATGAAATTCTTCAAAGAAATGGAGCAAACACTCCTGAAATTCATATGGAACAATCAGTCCCCACGAACAGCTAAAGCAATGCTTGGGAATAAGAAAATGGGAGGAATCAACCTCCCTAACTTCAAAGTGTACTACAAAGCAGTAATAATTAAAATATCATGGTACTGGAACAAAGGCAGAGCTGCAGACCAATGCAACAGGGTCGAATATACTGATGTCTCCCCCAAAGCATATGATAATCTAATCTTTGATAAGGGCGCAAGAAATGTGAAGTGAAGCAAGGAAAGCCTTTTTAACAAAGTGTGCTGGCAAAACTGGACAGCTACATGCAAAAAAGTGGGCTCAGATCTGTCCCTAACACCATGTAGAAAAGTAAGATCAGAATGGATTAAAGACCTCAACATCAGACCGGAATCCATAAGGTATATTGAAAACAAAGTTGGCAAAACCCTCCATGACATTGAAGCTAATGGTATCTTCAAAGCTGTCATGACACTGGCCAAGCAAGTGAAAACAGAGATAGACAAATGGGACTATCTTAAACTAAGAAGCTTCTGCACCTCCAAAGAAACAGTGACCAAAATACAAAAACAGTCTACAGAATGGGAAAGTTTATTCTCTGAATACACATCTGACAAGAGGTTGGTATCAAGGATATATAAAGTACTGGTTGAACTCCACAAGAAATGGAGTTCTTGTGCTTGTGCTTGGGATTCAGCACAAAATCAACCCCATCAAAAAATGAGGCAATGAAATGAACAGAACCTTTCCTAAAGAAGAAATCTGAATGGCAAATGGCACATGAGAAAATGCTCTACATCATTAATCATCAGGGAGATACAGATCAAAACAACAATGAGATATCATTTCAGACTGGCCCACATCCAAAAGACCAAATGCAACCAGTGTTGGCAAGGATGTGGCGAGAAAGGGACTCTCCATCACTGCTGGTGGGAATGCCGACTGGTTCAGCCCTTTTGGAAAACAGTATGGACAACCCTCAAAAAATTAGAAATTGAGCTCCCATTTGAACCAGCAATACCCCTCCTGTGAATATATCCCAGAGAGGCAAAAAAAGTATAGTCGAAGTGACATCTGCACTTGTTTGTTCATTGTAGCACTCTTTACAATGGCCAGAATCTGGAAAAAACCTGAGTTCCCGAGAACAGATGACTAGTTAAAGAAACTTTGGTACATTTACACAGTGGAGTACTATGTAGCTGTTAGAAAAGATGAAGTCATGAAATTCATATACAAGTGGTACTACATGGAAAGTATCATGCTAAGCGAAATGAGTCAGAAAGAGAGGGATAGACATAGATATATTGCATTCATTGGGGAAACAAAAAGTAACAAAATAGGAGACTAACACCCAGGAATAGCTGAGATAAGTACCGGGATGATTACTCCATGTCTTTGAGGCCAGCCCCACATGCTAGGGGAAAAGACAGCTCAGATAGAGAAAGGAGCACCAAATAAAGGGTGCTGGGCGGTTCCTCTTGGTATGGGAGATGTGTCATGAGAGTGGACTATAGACCAAACATGATTGCTACTCAATGTCTCTTTTGCAAACCACAGCACTCAAGAGGAGAGAGAGAACAAAAGGGAATGCCCTGCCACAGGGTAGGTTGGGGTGGGGGGTGGGAGGGATACTGGGATCAGTGGTGGTGGAGAATGAGCACTGGTCGAGGGATGGGTATTCGATCATTGCATAACTGAATCCCAAGCACAAAAATTTGTAAGTCTACAACTGTACGTTATGGTGTTTCACTAATAAAAATTTAAGGAGAAAAAAACAGAATGAACTAGGAGACAGCAATGAGATAATGGTGAATATATCTGGAATACCTGTTGAACAAATTGGTGTAGTAGCTTTGCAACTAATAAAATGAGTTCAGTAAT
This sequence comes from Sorex fumeus, assembly GCF_029834395.1. Classification (NCBI taxonomy): domain Eukaryota; kingdom Metazoa; phylum Chordata; class Mammalia; order Eulipotyphla; family Soricidae; genus Sorex; species Sorex fumeus. The sequence goes on from NW_026606322.1 coordinate 18,622,967, forward strand.
ATAAACAATAATGCTCAAAAAGCATTAGCAAAATAATAAATTTGAAAATTAAAACATTAAATAGAATTTTACTTTTTAAAATCCGACACTTCTCAGGCTTTCTCCACATTTAATTTAGGGAAAAACTCTACATGAACAATTTTTAAATTATTAGTGACATGGGTATTTTAACAAGTTAATTATTAAAGCATTTAAAATTTAGCATTAAGAACATACTGTTTGAATAAAAATTCTGAGACACTTCATTTTAATGCCTCATTTCTTTTTAACAATTATGAAGTTTCTTTTCTGTAAAACATTACTTGGAGTTATATCCTTCAGGTTCTATAGTTAATTAGCATATGTTTCTTAGAGAATGTTTTCGGAGAGTAAAAAGAAAAAACAGGAAAGGACACCTGCAGCGAAAAATAATCAGAAGTTGTTACATAGAGTTTAGCATTAATATCTTCTAAAGACACTTACTGTAGTGATTATGATTGCCCATTGTAGAAAGAAGGGTGGGTCTGAGAATGAAAGCAGGGGTCTTGAGAGAATTCAAGGGTTTGAATATCTGATTAAGAAGCACAATTAAATAATCCAGTAAGGGAAATACTTCTGTGCAAATGACTGTGAAAGGAGATTGTCTTTGTTTTTATGGGCCATAAATTCATTTTTAAACTAATGGCATAATTGATGTTTTAAACATCTGAACCAAAAAGATGCAATAAATAGACAGTATTAGGTTTATACAGAATTTTATAAAAAAAAAAGTTTTTGGAAATTTTACTTCTTAGAATGGCCTTTAGGACATGTAGAAATCCAAACCCAATGAAAACATTTATTTTTATGGGATGAATCCTAGATGAATGCGATCAGCTTATAGATTGGTCTATTTTTTGCCTTCATGCAATATTCAATTTCATTGACCTTGTAGGTTTTTCATTTTTGTTCTTCTTTTATTATAGGTATGAAATTAGTGACCCAGGGTATGTTGCTTATTTATTTTTCATAAGAAAATTAAATAAAGTAGAAGAAAAAATTCTAAAGTCATATACAAGAATGACGTGATTGCAGTTTCTAGTTTTTCTTTATGCATTTCTTGACAGTGTCTATTTTTCTTTTCTTTTCTTTATTATGGCTCTTTTTTTCTTTCCATCTCTTTCTTACACAGTGAGATACATCTTTAAAAGAGTAAACAAACAAATGAAAAACTCTTATTACAACAAAAAGTATGTCCTTCTAAATTTAGGTAGGTTAGGTGGGGAACAAGGACACCGAAAAAAAAAATCACCAAATGTCAGCCTGGGACTTTTCCGTCAGCAGTAGCTTCGAGTAACCTGAAACCCCACCTAGACTTTCCATGTAATGGAAACATAAAGAACATAAAGAAACTGACACTGACAATAGCCCCTAGGAATTCTATCACCAAACCTGCATGCTGCAATCAGGACATGCCCAGAGTTCCCATCCACCCACATACCACTCTGGACATTCCCTTTCAGATCATAATGAATGAAGCCCTCGGACACTTTTCCAGCATCTTCAGCAACTCTATCCAACCTGCTCTTTTTTTTACTTCAAGTATCTCAGATCTTTATTTAGGTACTAAGAATTTGAACAACACGGTGCCCCTCACCCCACCACCACCACCATCTTCACTCAACATCGATTCTCTCATTATAATTTAATTTATTTAAAATATTTTTATTATATGAGATTGAGAAATATAATCTTCAAGAACTTCTGTTATTTTTCTAAAGAAAGGGAGTTATAAGTCTTGTGTAAATTCTTTGATGAACTGGGTAGAAATAGGCAACATATATCTTTCTACTTCAACATACAACATTATACCTCAGATGTAGTAGCAGCTCAATTAATATTATGTTCTTCTGAATAACTGTTATTTGGTTTCCCCAAAAAGGGGATTCTCAAGGGGAGGAGGGTATGATGCCACCAACACAACAGCCTGTACCTGCAGGGCAAGCTCATCAGCAGCCTGATGCTGACTTCAGGCTTCTGACACTCCAAAATTGCTGCTTTGCCGTTGGCCGGACCTCAACAACTTGGGACCATGTTTACCAAGAAATTAAACCCCCAAAAGTTAGGTATGTTGGAGTCATACCCACAAACCACCTCCAGATGAGCTATATAAACTCATTTATTGGCCTTATTTCAGAAGACCCATAGATAAATCTCGAAAGAGACGAAAAGCCACAGTTAATTTCGGTCCTGTGCATAGCTGAATGGACTGGGCTAAAAAGGAGGGGGCAGCTTGGCCTGTGCCTGCCCAAGCTGAGACCCCAGCAGTCGCTTGCTTCTACAATCCAAAATCGACGCCATTCCCACAGCCTGATGTCACTGTCTCAGGATGGACCTCACCAAGATATAATCTGCTGAAAATTCGGGTATGCAGGATTTTACACTAAAATCTCTAGGCTTTCATGGAGTTAGGGTATTCTAACTCCCTCTACTTCCCAATACTCCTGGAATCACTGGCAGTCACCCCCACAAACCAACTCTAGTACCACCCTGTAAACTCTATTACTGGCCTTGCTTCAGAGGCCCATAAATAAATCTCGAAAGAGATCAAAAGCCAGAGACACAGCTGTGAGTCTCGGAAGACACCACAGAGCTGGAGATCTCTCCGGGCCCCTTTCTGAGCTAATTTCACCAGGACACCCTAGAGGAGCAGGTCAGTCTCTCCGCCTACTCCAGATGGAATCCTGGCGATCAAGAGCTTCCACAAGCCAGGCCCAGGTGCGCGGGTTCTAGGACTAACTCTCCATGATACATTGTGACAGAGTTGCCAGGCTATCCCTGCCTGACTCTCTGCTCCTCATTGGCCTGGCTGTAATGCTTACAATGTGGGCACCATCTTAGCGCACCAATAGCCCTGGTCCAGAGATGTCCAATCGAATCCCAAAATGGATTAGTGCCCTACAGAAATGTCTCTGGAACACAACCATTTACAATCTATGATTCCAGAAGTGTGCAGCTGCAGCACTCAAGATATTCAAAATTAGCAATGGACAATAAATGATCTAGCATCTGCCTCTGACAAGGAGATTATATCTTGGTGAGGTCCATCCTGAGATGCTGGAGTCAGACTGGGGGGTATGGAAAATTCGAGCAAAACATAATGCCTAAAAGTAGAGAGAGAGTATTGGGTAAATTGCCTTCCAAGAAAGGAGAATTAGGACTGGGATGGGGGGCAGGGATATTCTGGGGACATGGTGGTGGAAAGTGTGCACTGGTGGAAGAATGAGTGTTTTATCATTGTGCGGCTGAATCTCAAACATGAAAGCTTTGTAACTGTATCTCACGGTGATTCAATGAAAAAAAAAAAAGTAATGTGGTGTTCATGCCCAATTCAAACAGCTTAATCAACGGCTGAATAAATAGCAGTACTCTTGCATTTTAAAAAAGAGAGAGATTCTCACTGAAGTTTACATATGTAAAATAATATTCATGAATGAGATAACATATAATATATATTTAAATTAAGTCACAATGCAATTTAGCTGTTTTATATAGAAATCACTTCTAGATACAAAGGAAATAAAACTCTGTAATGATCATTGAAGTCGAAATGGCTACTACTATACATCAGTCACTAGTTTCAAAAGGAATTTTGACACATTTATTCCTAATACAACCCTTTGCCACCTAATTTTGCACACATTGGGAAATAGAATACAAATTCAAATTTATAGACTATATATATAACCATTTCAGAAAAACTATTCAATAATTATTTAATACTGAGATACTTTTAATTGTTTTTAACACATATTTTAATGAAGTTGTAAAATGAATGAGTATGCCTATAGATGTCTAACTTTACACTTTAGGGATTATAATCCACTAACTATAGGAGTATAAAAGCAATGACTTTCTCCATTATTACCAGATCTTCTCACTAAGGAACTAGGAGAAATTCTTAGTATAGTTCAGGGTGGTAAGTCAATGTAGACTCAGTTTTGTCTGTTTTCTATTACCCTTGTCCCCTGCTGAGATGTCAGTTTTTAGATTTTTGGTTTTCTTAGAAAATTGTCTACTTGGGAAATGAAAGTTTTCCATGAAAGTTTTCACTCTGACTCAAATTATTTCATATATTTCTTGTGAAATTCAAGAGGGAAAAAAAGAATCATTCAGACATTACTGTCAATGAGACTACTTGTTTGAATAATGGCCTTAGAACAACATCCCCATGGAATAGAAATATGAATTGCATAGCATAATCTTACTGTACTTCTATATAAAATACCAATTTATTCAAGAAACTATTTTGGGGGGACAGATCATTAGTGCAATAATGCTGTGATATTCCTTATGGGCCAATTATTTAATGGCTGCAAATGTTGTATGGTCTGAATTATTCAAAAATAATATACTTTCAGAAATAATGTTTCCTTTTTCCAATCCATATTAAAATATACATAATATACATGTATATATATACATATATATGTATACACACATACGTAGATACTCTGTTAGTTCATTCCTTTCCCCTTGCTATTTTCAGTTAATTTGTTCACCAAGGTAATGAGATTTTATATTTTTGCCGTATTATTTATTTTTTCGTATTTTTTAATGTGGAAGAGTTGCTATTTATTTAGCCATTGATTAAGCTGATTGAATTGGGCATAAACTCCATAACACTTTTTAAAAATTTTTGTAATTGAATATCTGTGAGAAAGACCATTACAAAGCTGTTCATAATTGGGTTTCAGTCATACATTGATCCAGTACCCATCCCTCCACCAATGTATATTTCCCATCACCAGTGTCCCCTTTTTCCATACGACTAGCCCATCAACACCCCACCCCCCTACCCCCAGCCTCCCTCTATAGGAGACACTTTCCTTCTTGCTATCTATATATCTATCTATCTATCTATCTATCTATCTATCTATCTATCTTTTTCCTTTTGTGCATTATGGTTTGCAATACAGGTGCTAAGAGATCATGGTGTTTGTTCAGGAGATTCAGTATTTTTATTAGGACAGTAAAGCTGGAGTAGCTTTTCAATTGGGTAGTCACTTTGGGATGTGGATATGACTGCCAACGCTTCTGAAAGTAAAGGGAGGAGAGTAGCTCATCTTGACCCCAAGAATGTTTGCAGATTTCAGTCACGAAGCCCACATACCTGAGTTTTCAGAAGATTATATCTTGGTGAGGTCCATCCTGAGATGCTGGAGTCAGACTGGGGATATGGTGTCAATTTTGGCTTGTGGAAGCAAGCGGCTGCTGGAGGCTCAGCTTAGGCTGGCTTCAGACTTACCCGCCCCCTCCTCCTCCAATTTACTCCTATATGTTCAGCCATGTATAGGTCTGAGATTAACTGTGGCTTTTTATGTCTTTCAAGATTTATTTATGGGTCTTGAAAGCAAGGCCAAAAACTGAGCTTGTATAGCTGAGCTGGAGGTGGTTTGTGAGCAAGGCTCCCACATACCTAACTTTTGGCCATTTGATTTCATGGTAAACTTGGCCCCAAAATGTTGGGGTCCAGCCAAAGGTACAGTGGCATATTTGGGATATCAGGAAGTCTGACGGCATCATCAGGCTGCTGATGTACTCGGCACACAGGTACAGGTTGACCTGCTGGCAGCACCATATCCACATTTTTTTGTATTTTATACCTAATATAACACAGTGGGTAGGGCATTTGTCTTGCATGCAGCCAACTCGGGGTCAATTCCCAGTCCCTCTTGAAGAGCCCGGCAAGTTACCAAGAGTATTCCACCCACACGGAGCCTGGCAAGCTCCCCGTGGTGTATTCAATGTGCCATAAACAGTAACAAGTCTCACAATGGTGACTTTACTGGTGCCTGCTCGAGCAAATAGATGAACAACGGGAGGACAGTGCTCCAGTGCTACCATAATATTGAGTTTCTGGTATCCTGAGACATACATTCCAGCATCTCTATAAAGACAATTTTACCTTAAGAACTGCATTGTAACAGAACCACAAGCAAAGAAGTCACTCATATTGAAGATAATTGGTCATGTGGTTCTCTGCATCTCTGAAATTCTTTGAAATAACCCTATGCACAGGCCATCAATTCATTATAGGTCAGCTTTAATATTTCTGTTCCCTGGGAAATCCGTGAATGTTGCAGAAACCCAGTAAATATCAGGTGGAACTTTTAGGGGACATGCCCTGAGTAACCTTCAGTGCTATAGATATACTCTAACTGAAGCTAAACTGGCATCCTATCCAGGAAGATAACCTATGGGAGTAGACCATATCCAGATTTCCTCAAATTTGACAAATTTGTGATACTGCATGAGCTCAAAATAATTTTTCACATTGAGTAAGCCACAATGTCTTAATCTCTTTGTTTCATTTTCTATTTTTGCATATATTACATGTGCCAATTTCAGGCGTGTTGATGATAAATGACAATAAAAAAACGACTAAGTGACTAAGTATATTAAAAATTTATCTCCCAGATTTCCTGAGATAATTATTCTCATATAATCATAGAAGTTGATTTTCACTCAGTATACATTTATATTAAATATATTTGTCAAAATCAGCATAAGAAACAGTAGAATCAAATTAACAATAATAATATTCTTATATTTTTTTATTCCTAAGTAATCTGGCTATTTACAAAATATTTGCAGAACTATACATTTCCCCAGATTCATATTAATTCACCTGTATGTTCATTCTTTCAGGAAATTATTATTTTGTTTATTGAGATGTTATGGTTTAAAATACTGTTAATAATGGTGTCTGGTATGAATAATCCAACACCACCCCCATCACCAGTGGACCCTTCTCCCTCATCACCTCTCTTTTTCCAACCTCCTCTCACCTGAACTCAATTGTGGAGATCAGTTCTCCTATTATGTTGCCTTTGAACCTTTGTGTTACCTTTCTGTGTATGTTCTTCATAAGAGTGAGCTCATTCTATATGTATGACTCAGAAGAAAAGTTTTTCAGGCAAAAGTAATTTCCAAGCACTCTGCTGTGTACCTTGGATATGGACCTAAGTAAATCAGTCTTTTTTAAGGAAGGGAAAAGTAATAACTCTAAGATATTTCTTATACAATATCCTAAAGAATATAGTGTCCTTGATGCATTCTGGGCTACCTGTAAATACTGATGGGAGAAGAATATTTGACACCAAAAAGCAGTCCTTGTATGACCTTTAAAAATGTATTTGATTATGAACGCACAGTTTATTCTTTTAAGTGTTTTAAGCAATGGTCACAATTCAGACTTGGTTAAGTTCTGAGAGGAAATTGAAGAATTAAAAGTTTTATAGGCAAATAAGTCAAGAACACATGAAACTTCTTACGTCTTTGCATAATTACATACTCTTCATATTAATTTATTTACTAACTCCTAATTATAAATGGTCTTACCTCTTCCCAGTCTCAGAAACTTTAGAATAAATTTGAATAAAATACATGTTCAAAGTATTATATGCCCAGCACCACGAGAAACCAGAAGTATAAAATAAACATGTTTTATCCTGTTAAAGAGTTTTATTCTCTAAAATTGGATATATTCAGAAATCAACTATATTAAATACAGGTGTATGGAAAATTAATGTTTCTAGACGAGATTGAAAAGATTGAAAAGATTGAAAAGAGATTGAAAAAATATTACCGGAGACAGTAGAAACGTATGAAAGCCTTCAAAGGGAATGCTATCCAAAGAATATGAATAGAATTTCAATCAGCGAAACTAAGAAAGAAGGAGGAAAAAATATCTAAGAAAGAAATGTTATTCAGCTATCCTGGAGCATATCATGTTACATTTTATATAGGGAGCAAAGAAAATTATTGGGCTATGATAGCAATTCTTGAGTTTAAACATGGCACTACGTCCTTCTGTATTCTATTTGTATATTGTATAGTAATAAAATGAACATAATCTGTTAAGCTTCTGCTTTAGTTCATTTAAGAAAGCTTTTATTTTTTTCCTTTTATGACATTGCTACTGTTCAAGGTGTAAAATGTTGTAAACATATAATGTTATATAAATACTAAAATAGAAATGAACTTACTAAAATATTATATTCTATTTGAAGATATATAATAAATGTGTAAACATGCACAGAGATTAAATAATTTCTGGAAGTATTAAGAATTATAAAGGAAGTCTAAATAATGGAAGAGACTGAGATGTGAGTGGACAGCTTAGACTGATTAAACAGGGTATTTGGGTTTTTTTAATAGTTATCAATTTTTAACTATTAAATTATTTAAAAATTTATAAAATTTATCATCTTAGAGGCATCAATCCATTTTTGTGCATATTTTTTATATTCACACCATAGACTACAACACGCACCATAACATGTTCAACATCTTCAAAATTTTCCTTTGTTCCCTTCATTATTAATACCCTGAAATTTGAGTGCTAAGTAGTTTGCATCTGAAATAAAACTAAGTTATGAAAAAGAAGTCGTAACATATTAAAACTGAAGAGTGTTATTGGAGAGATAATACAAGGTATTTGTTCTCCTTGTAGTTGCCCCAGGTTCAGATCTCCAATACTGTGTATGTTCCCCTGAGCAGAATGAGGAGTGACTCCTGAGCATAAAGCCAAGAGTTAGTCCTGCTATTGTTGCCACTGCCCACTTCTCAAGACTTATTTTTAGAGCAGTACATTGTACATCACAATACTGAGGCAAAAACTAGAATTTTTCCACACATATACTGCCACACATATTTAACTTTTGTGGTTCAGCAAAATTTCAGTGAAAATGGTGACATAACATGAGAGCTTAAGAAATACATAAATCATATTGCAGAAAAAACCTGATTTTGGATATGATATTATTGTTATCCTTAGGATAACACAATATTCCTTAGTTATCTCTTTGACCATCACAGCCTAAATCAGATCTATTGAACACTTACCCTTTACAGATTTCTTCCCTTTACTGAACCGAAGTCACATTTTACTGGGAGGTTGATAGATTTAATCCTTAATTTGAGAACATTACATAAACTGAGAGTCTTTTAGTATGTGACACTAACCTTGAGTCTTTTATATGTGTTCTAAATACAACTTTTTTAATGTTCAATTTCTTCTTTATATCACATCAACTATCTTATTCTCTGTCATTTGGCATTTCCAAAATTCTGCCTTAACATATGTTAAACCAGATCCTCTGGTTGAGAATGTATATTTTCATTTGAGATTCTCTTCTATATTATTTATATTCCATATAAGAAAAGTATCTCCAGTCTTAGAGTCGTCAAGAAAAAAATGAAGGAAAAAATTTTCTGACACAGTTTGAGAGGATCAAGAATTTGAAAATATTTTAGGTGGATAGTCATGACACAGTGACTCTCAAGAGTCTGCATTCATGTTAGCAGAGGTTATAACTACTTAAAGGCAATTTTGGAGCAGGAGAATCTGTGCTCAAAGTGATCATATGACGAATACTAGGCTGTCTTAATTTAGCGCTGGCTTCTGGTGGAAGACCTCTATCACAGGGCAATCTATGAATCCTCTCAGCATCAAAGATATCTTCACCTGAAGTAAGTGATTATCCAAAAGGCAAACAAATTAAAAATCATTACACCAGTCTCCCTGAAAAAAAAAATCAAGCTCCAATTCTTGGTCAGTAAATGCTTGAGATGTTGAGGACATATTTCAAAATGTTTGAGGACATATCCCCAATTTTAGCACCTATATTTGTTTCATTTACCAGTTTAACTAGATTTTTTACCACTATCTAATATACTTTGTCCAATTTTCAATAATATTGCCCTAGGATAGCACAGCGATAGGGTGTTCGCCTTACAAGCGGCCAACATGGCCGACCTGAGTTCGATTCCTCCGCCCCTCTCGGAGAGCCCGGCAAGCTACCGAGAGTATTCGATATGCCAAACACAGTAACAACAAAGTCTCCAATGGAGACGTTACTGGGCCTGCTCAAGCAAATCGACGATCAGCGGGAGGGCCCTTTACCTTTTAGTATCCTGTGTTCCCATTGATATTCTACTTATGTCCATTATGCTGGCACCCAACATGTGGCCCCAAGTCGCAAAGTCTATGTTTTGCATTTTATTATATTAAAAACAATGTATTTCCAGTACTAAAGTTTGCTATGGCAAATATATGTAAAGTAATAACCCATCCTAAACCAGGAGTAAATTAAAACAGTAATAGTACATTGTGTCTTCACTTTGTTAGGCATTTCTCAGAACCTAGTGAAATGACCCATGCTAGGCTGATTCATGAAATGTGATTCTCCCCTGAAATAGATCAAATTGTTGGAGATGAACTATTTTGTTTGACTGGGATCTAATATCTGTTGCTTCAGATATAGACATAAATTAGATTTGAATTGGACAAGGTCTACTGGGATTATATAAACCAACTTAGCTTCGTTCTATACATCTGAAACCTAAATCAGAATGGTCAGAATAGGTAGATTGGAACTAGAGAGAAACTCATCAGGATAAATGCATTGAGCGTAGGAGGCATGTCTTCAATCCCCAGAAACTCGTGTTCCATAGAGCAACACCAGAAGCAACCTCCAAGCACAGACCCCAGGGAATAACTCTTAAGTATCACTGAGTGTAGTACTTAAGCAAAAAACAAGCAACAATAGCAACAAATGACTGACTTCCTGTGGAGCAAGAAGAGGGCACTAGAGCAGATAAGACCCGACCTTGCCAGGTGATTCTGAAGCAAAGCCCCATGGAAGGGAGTATTTGGGCAAAGTTGGCAAGAACAGAGTGTCAGCTCTGGGTGTTCGGCCTTGAACCTCACTCAACCTCCTAGTCACATGCGCCAAAGACACAGAAACAGGCATGTATTCTTATTAGGTCATTCTAGCCACAACATGTAGACTTAAACGGGACCAAGGCAAAGCTGGGTAGAAAAGGTGATGGGCCCATAATGCTAAACTTTACGTGATTGGACCTCCTGTAAGCTGAGACTCTCTTAAAGATGCATGCATTTTGCAATAAAGTGAGCTGTGATCAACTGTTCCTGGAGGGTTGTTTCTCTGAGCGCTTGTTCTCCTTTTCCCCACAACCAGACTCCTCCCCAGACCCGGTGAGCAACGTGTCCAGGCACCTTTGGGGAAAACTGCTTTTCAACAACCTCCCAAGTATCTTTATATTTATATTTTTAATTTCCGAGTGACCTCTCTACAGAGAGTGGCCATCATAGTGGCTGAAATATTTTTATGGCCCTGACTTTGTTTAGATATTGAATCTTAAGAAATTCAGTTAATATTACAAGGTTTGATGTCACCATTTGATGTCACCTAGTCTCAAAAGTTACTCAAATTCACTTTCTCTTGATTATTCAAACCAAGTCATATTTCACAAGAAATAGAACACATAGGCCCAAACCAAGAGACTTTATTTATTTGGGAACCATATTTGAAGACTAGTTACCACTCAGTACCATGCTATTTATATATCTGACAAGTGACTTCTAGAATATGTCTTTATGACTACTCAAAGTACTCTCCTTGAGACACGATTTTGAACTGTGTTAGTGGGGTAAGTTTATTATAAGGCATAATAATAATAATAATAATAATAAGACCCTCCCGTTGATCATCAATATGCTCGAGCGGGCCCAGTAACGTCTCCATTAGAGACTTTGTTGTTACTGTGTCTGGCATATCAAATACTCTCGGTAGCTTGCCAGGCTCTCCGAGAGGGGCGGAGGAATCGAACTCGGGTCGGCCATGTTGGCTGCGTGCAAGGCAAACGCCCTACCCACTGTGCTATCGCTCCAGCGATATAAGGCATAATAATATCAAATAAACTGAATAATACCATCTTCTTTTCACAAAACCAGAGTTTGAATTTTTATCATCAAAGAAATAATTTAATGGTCACTGCTTATTTATTTAAGAATTTTATATACTGTTCCTTAAGCATTCTTCCGTGGTAACAGGAATTTTACTCTTGGAAAATTGGTTATGATTTTTAATCATGCAGATTCCTTTGAATTATATAAATTTAATGAAAAGCACTACCTGAGTAGAGATTCAATGTGTTTTTTGGTGCTACTATTAATACAGAAATTGTGTACTAATATCTGTATGTTTATTCAGTATGCATGCACTTACACATATTTAATGCAGTGTTCTGCATAATATTCTAATAGAAATATATATGCTTTAAAATGCAGCATAATAATACATCCTTCTCTTCTCTCTGCCTTTTTCCTTCCTGGCTAAACAACTTAAAGTATTATTTAGGTTAATTAATGCTTCAAGAGTATTGCTAGCCATTTAAGCACAGTAATTTTATAAGTATTGATTTTCTCAGTTGTTTTGAGATGACACCCAATGTAATTACTGGTTCTGTCCCAATGGAAAACCAGCAAGACTGTATTACTGTACAAGAAGGGAGACATCAATGACATTGGCAACTATCGCCCGATCTGCCTATTGTCTGACATCTACAAGCTGTTCACTTGAGTAATCCTGAACAAGTTTGATAGAACACTAGATGAAGGACAACCATGCAAGCAAGTCGGGTTCTGAAAAAGATTCAGCATGATCGACCATATCCACATGATAACCAAGCTCATTGAGGTTTCTCGGGAGTTCAAGATGCCGCTCTAACGTTGATTGACTTAAAGAAGGCCTTTGATTCTGTTGAGACTGAAGAGGTCATTGAAGCCCTAGCCAATAAGGGCATTCAAACTCAATACATCAGGATCCTCCGTGAGCTGTATTACTGATTCACTACCAGGATCTCACCATTCAACAAAGAAGTGATCATCGATGTCAAGAGAGGGGTTCGGCAGAGTGATACCTTTTCACCGAAACTCTTCAGTGATACCCTCGAGAACGTCATGCGATGACTAGAATGGGAAGAAATGGGAGTGAAGATAGACTGTCGGCAACTACATCACCTCCGCTTTGCTGATGACATCGTTCTAATAACACCAAACATCAGCCAAGCGGCACAAACGCTGGTTGACTTCAACTGTGAGTGTGGAAAAGTCAGACTCCAGCTGAATCTCACGAAGACAATACTTATGAGAAACAGCCTCGTTCCTAATGCTCCATTAGCTCTCAAGGGAACAACCATCTCCAAATGAAACAGTTATGTGTTCCTAGGTCGAGAAGTCAACATGACGAATGATCTGGCACCTGAGTTGCACAGGAGGAAGAGAGCGGCTTGGAACGCCTGCAAGAGCGTCAAGGAAATAGATAAGAGGACAAAGAAACTCCAGCTACAGGCACATCTCTTCGATTCCACTGTTCTTCCTGCATTAACATATGCCTCAGAGACCTAGGCCCTATGAGAAGAGGATGAGAATGCTATTCAGGTCTTCAAAAGAGGAATCCAAAGAGCTATGCTTGGAGAATCATGTTTCACTCAAATGAGAGAAAGAATCGGGAGTTCCGACCTCCATCGATGGTCAAGAATCAGGGACGCTGTCTCGTTTGCCAAGGCGTCAAAAATCAGATGGGCTGGTCACGTAATGAGATTTGGAGACAATTGCTGGACTAGAGCTGTTACCAACTGGATTCTATGGGACTTCAAAAGACCGCATGGCCACCCACGTACAAGATGGTCAGAATTCTTTGTCAAGACCCTGAATGATCGGTTTGAGGCTCTTCTTGTTCCTAGAATGAACAGACTCTATTGGGCTACACTAGCACGTGATAGGAACAAATGGAGATGTTACTGGCACCCGCTGAGCAAATCGAAGTCAAGTGATCAAATGTCTTGAGATAGGTAAAAGAAGTTTAAATTTTTTTCATGGTAGTTCTAGTTTCTTTCAAAATAACAGTTACATAAAAGGATTATCTATGCCTAGTGTGTAATCTTCAGTAAATATTTCCTCTTTCCATCTCTTTTTTCCTCTGTTCTGCATCTTTTTATGAAGAAACAGATAAAACTAATATATGATTCCCAAGGTTACCTTCTTATGTAATCGTCATTGATTACCATTTTTATTTATTTTTTTTGATTACCATTTTTAAAGTTTTTGACCCTTTAATGTCGCCAATACTGCCTTCTTTGCTTATTTTATATTTTATTACAGTCTACAAGCCCATTAATTAATTTCATTCCATCCACTTTTCTCTTGAAAAACAAGATCAAAGAGAATAGATATATTGTGTGTGTCTAACATATTGCTGAATCCTTGGCTACTGTTCCTAAAGTTAACAACAAATGAAGATCTTATCCCTAAGTTATTAAAATATCTATGGAAACTAGGTTTAATCAGAATATCTATAGAAACTAGGTATGTTTCAATGCCAAGTTCATTTGAGGCACTGTGGATATCTAACTACCACAACTTTCCATTCTCAGGAAATCCATCCCATTGGTAGACTACTCCTATTTTCATCTCAAGCTATGGCCACACGTTCTCGGTGCTATGAGTTATGTATTTCCTGTGAACTAAATGTTTTGCAATATGATTGAAAGTCCATCATTATGAAAAAGAGTTCACAAATGAGAACTAAAGGTCAAGATCTCAAACCTTGATTTCCTTTCTCTAACAGCTGACACATTCTGTGGTGAGCACTGCTATGCATTGCTGAAGAGCTGATTTAGAGATGAATTATTTATTGTAACAGCTGTCAGAATACTGCAGACAGACACCTCTCAGCTGCTGTCCTCTCCAGGGATTACTTCAGCTCAACAGAGCCACCTCAGTTAAGTTTTGTTAACTTTCTGGAGGGTTTCTTATTCAGCACAGATGCATGTGTGAATATAAAAGCTTGGGTCTTTCACTCCAATTTGCAACAATTTTGAGATCCTTGCATCATCAGCCTTAATTCTCAGGATCACCCAAAGCTTCTACAGAAGCTGCAATGAAGTCTGACTTCCTCTGTCAAGTCCTATTCTCTTTTTCTCTCTGATGAGTATACACTTTGCAAGTTATTTTGCTTACTAATATCTGGTTGATAGACAAAGATATGTTACAAGCAGAAAGTCTCATAAAATAGAAATGAAACTTTTAATTCTCTACTTCAAACATAACATGTCACTTTAAAATTTGTTTAATCTAGGACTAACACTATCTTTCAACAATACTTTGTATTGTTCTAAATTTTTAATGAATTTAAAGTCATTGTCCAAGATTCCTTGTGACATTTCAAAGCTTTTTGATTTTGTTATTGTGTGAATCTCTAAAATAGTAGCACTGTAGCACTGTACTCCCATTGGTTGTTAATCGATTTGCTCGAGTGGGCACCAGTAATGTCTCCATTGTGAGACTTGTTACTGTTTTTGGCATATCAAATATGCCACAGGGAGCTTGCCAGGCTCTGCCATGTGGGTGGGATACTCTCGGTAGCTTGCCGTGCTCTCCGAGATGGGTGAAGGAATCAAACTGGGGTCAGCCATGTGCAAGGCAAATGCCCTATCTACTGGTCTATCACTCCAGCCCCTCTAAAATGGTAATAATAATAATAACAATAATAATAAGTTGCAGTCATTCTAGAATTCCTAGAGTTGACATATTGAATCCACATTTATTTCATTGTTCTAATTCTTCATAAAATTCTAAATTTAAGAGAAAGAGAAAAAACAATACATTAGTCAGAATGTATAACATAAAGACCAGCAAAAATGTGAAACATTTCAGTAATCACACACTGGTTGTTCTAATTGGCATTGGATTTTTGTTGAAAATTCTGTAATTGATAAATTTATTTTTAGTGATAGTAGCTAAAGGATTTATATTTCTAAATAAAAAATATTGGTTTAACACACCATTGATCTATATGCCAGATCAGATTTGAGTTCTGTTACATTATGGCATTGTCACCTCACTAAATCACTTAATCTTTGGAATTAATGATTTCTCCTAGGTTTCATATACTGTGTATATTATTCATTGTAATATTATTCATCAAATATTATATTTGTTGATGAAAATCATTCATTTATAACAACATAGGTGAGCATAAAAGATATTATGTTAAGTGAAATAAACAAATGGATTTCCATAATTGTATTTACATATGATACTTAAAATAGCCATACTTCATTTTGGTAGTGGAGGTGGTGAACTACAGAAAGAATAAAATGCTAATACAGAAACTTTTATAAAAATTACATATATATAAATTTTTTAAAAATTTATTTTTACATAAAGTATTACATTACATGGGACTCTCCACCAGGCTGTGGGGTGGGTGAGAGCCCTCACCACCCCAAGGGACCCAGCCCCAGGAGCCAGCATCCACTGCCCAACCACTGACACACTCCAGGCTGCTTTATAGACCGCTTGGCAGCAAAGTGGTCATGTGATTCATTATAAGACCCTTCCTACCCATTCATGCTTCTCAGAGAGCCTGACAAGCTACTGAGAGTATCTTGCCTGCATGGGCCGAGCCTGGCAAGCTCCCCATGGTGTATTTGATATGCCAAATACAGTAACAACAATAGGTTTCATTCCCCTGACCCTAAAAGAGCCTCCAATACTTGGGAAAAGATGAGTAAGAGGAGGCTACTAAAATCTCAGGGCTCAGAGGAATAGACACATTACTGGGGCCCAATCAGGTAATTTGACGATCAATGGGATGACAGTGATACAGTGATTACATTACATAAACATGAATAAAAATAATTAAAAATCACAGAGCACTAACAAAACAGAAAAAAATAACTAAATATTTATGGTATTATTTTATTTAAAAAGTGTCAATTCCAGAATAAAACTTTGTAATGCTTATTGGCCTGTGAGATTTTGCTATGAAACCTATAATTATCAGATGACAAATTAGCAACAAATCAAAAGAATCAGGTTGAAGTCTAAATTTTCATCAAATATTGACCATTTGATTGTGAATGTGAGGCTATTAATAATCTTACTAAAGTTTAATTTCATGAAATTAATACCTAAACTTGTAGAAGTAAAAAATAAGTTGTTGATTTTAAGATATAGAGAAAAATAAGAAATATCATCTTATGAATATAAGGCAATGATTAGATTAGATGCCTAAATAATAATTATATACTGTATAACATAGTGCCTTAAAGAATATGTTACTGATTACTTAAATACAAGTTAAAAGCATAAGGTCTCTTAAGTGTTATTACCATTTATACATACATTAAAAGGAAACTTGAGAACAATGAACATTTTTAATTTTTATTGAGATAGTGAATCACAGAAAAATTTTAATGTCTGAGAGATATGTGGAGTTATTCAACATCACTAATCATCAGGGGAAATGAAAAATCTTCAAATTGTAAATAGGTGCAGTTTTTATGTATTGATAAATGTCTTCAGAAAGTGCAAAATAGAATACAAATTTATGTAAAAAAGTTTGAAGGCATACAAATTTTCAATATTTAATAAAATACCATTTCTAAGAATTTAATCAAATACATGGTTAGGTTGGGCTGGAGCGATAGCACAGCGGGTAGGGCGTCTGCCTTGCACGCAGCCAACATGGCCAACCGGAGTTCGATTCCTCTGCCCCTCTCGGAGAGCCCGGCAAGCTACCGAGAGTATTCGATATGCCAGACACAGTAACACCAAAGTCTCCAATGGAGACGTTACTGGGCCCGCTCGAGCAAATCGATGATCAATGGGAGGGCCTTTACCTTACCTTACCTTACATGGTTAGGTGGAAGGCTAATTTATAAGACACAAAATGATGATAGGTTTAAGCAAAATTAAATTACTCAAAGGATATCAAAATTGTCATAGAAAACTTGGAAATTATGAATAGAATTTGTAGTAGTTTAGGAAATTGAAAACTCGGGCCACTTTTAGGAGGGCTCTGATGAATGTAAAATCCTTGGCACCATGGGAACACTTGCTCCATGAAAGTCAATAGATCACTATCCCCATAGGATATGACTGCTGCCGTGGCCACTGGTCAGTGCCTTAGAAATCAATTCCAAAATTTATCTTACGGTGGCTAATTTGAATTTTAAAGTTTGTTTCTTTCTGAAGTTTGGTTGTATTTCTGTCTCATTGCTACTGTGGTCTCTTAGTTAAATTAAGATTCGTAGTAGAAATAAGAATTCAAGATAAATCGGAATCACATTAGCAGAGTTTTGCTAGCAAAGCTCCAGAAAAGATGATACAGGGACAGAAGAAACGTCGCATCAAAATTTCAATAGCCATGCGAATCATAAATTATCTCTATTTAAGATCAACCTTGGCTAACACATTGGGAATAAAGTGTAGCTATTAGTCTTCATCTGTAATAATTGCCTTCACTGAAATGAAAGCCATATAATGAAGTTGGTAAGAGAAAAGTAAAAAACACAAAAGGAAAGAAAAATGCCCTTATAATTATACAGAGTGCTAAATTACTAGTGAACATGAAGGAAAATGCACACTTCTAGTCAAATAATGGCAATTATTTTAAATGCACATTGTATGGGTAATTTTTATAAATGAGCTAAATACTTTAATAATTATATATACCGTGTGCTAATTTTTAACTTTTCAAAGAAAGTATATATTTATTCCTTTCAAAAATTATTTATAGTTTTTAATAATAACTTGAAAGTGAATCTTACTTTCTACTGTTTTATTCTTGCTGATCTACAAATGAAGCTTTTATACAAAATTTCAAATTTGCTGACTTATGTTGAATGGCCATTAAATAGATTGAAATAATTTTGGATGAAAGTAATTCTAATATTTCATTTTACAAATAATGAAAGCTGGTATCTTTTGACAATTCATTCAGTACATATGTTCAAGTGTTTTTATACAGCAATGCATACATTTATGTTCAATTTATAAATTATTTATTCATATATATAAGCGATTTATTACATATAAACTATATACTTTATTATAACAACTTTTGTGTTTTATTATTATTATCATTGTTAGTTTTTTTGCTTAGTAGTTTGCAGTTCTCAGGAGTAATCTCTGGTATCAGGGATTTAAACTAGAGACACAGCTGCAATATCTGCATGCAAGTCAACTGCCTTACTTCCCATATTGTCTCTCCATCCCCTTATTATCATTTCTTAATAAATTAAGAATGCTAGCTTAATTCTTCTATTTCTTTCATTTTAGTTCTTCCATTTTTTTAAACACTGTTCTCCCGTTGTTCATCGATTTGCTTGAGCAGGCCCAGTAACGTCTCCATTGTGAGACTTCTTGTTACTGTGTTTGGCATGTCGAATATGTCACAGGTAGCTTGCCAGGCTCTGCCACGTGGGCGAAATACTCTCAGTAGCTTGCCGGGCTCTCCAAAAGGGGTGAAGGAATCGAACCCGGCTTGGCCAGGCTGGCTGTGCGCAAGACAAACACCCTACCACTGTGCTATCACTCCAGCCCTTCAATTTTTTTAATGGAAGAATTAAAGAAAGTGTGTTGTGAGAAGGAAGTGGATTATAGACTCTTTGATGCATCACATCTAGGTTGATTCATTGTGAAAATGCAAGTGGTGTTAGAAATGACTCCCTGCTAGATTTTTATTTATAAAATAAATGATATCTTATGGGGTACATTGAAGATAAAGTTGGCAAAACCCTCCATGACATTGAAGCTAATGGTATCTTCAAAGATGCCACGCCACTGGCCGAGCAAGTGAAAACAGAGATAGATAAATGGGACTATCTTAAACTAAGAAGCTTCTGCACCTCCAAAGAAACAGTGACCAAAATACAAAGACAGTCTACAGAATGGGAAAGGATATTCACCGAATACACATCTGACAAGGGGTTGATATCCAGGATATACAAAATACTGGTTAAACTCCACAAGAAGAAAACATCCAACCCCATCCAAAAATGGGGCAATGAAATGAACAGAAACTTTCTCAAAGAAGAAATCCGAATGGCAAAAAAGCACATGAGAAAATGCTCTACATCATTAATCATCAGGGAGATGCAGATCAAAACCACAATGAGATACCATCTCACACCTCAGAGACTGGCCCACATTCAAAAGAACAAAAGCAACCGATGCTGGCGTGGATGTGGCGAGAAAGGGACACTCCTTCACTGTTGGTGGGAATGTCCACTGGTTCAGCCCTTCTGGAGAACAGTATGGACGATTCTCAAAAAATTAGAAATTGAGCTCCCATTTGACCCAGCAATACCACTCCTGGGAATATATCCCAGAGAGGCAAAAATGTATAGTCGAAGTGACATCTGCACTTGTTTGTTCATTGCAGCACTCTTTACAATAGCCAGAAACTGGAAGAAACCTGAATGCCCAAGAACAGATGACTGGTTAAAGAAACTTTGGTACATCTACACAATGGAGTACTATGTAGCTCTTAGAAAAGATGAAGTCATGAAATTTACATACAAGTGGTACAATATGGAAAGTATCATGCTAAGCGAAATGAGTCAGAAAGAGAGGGATAGACATAGAAAGATTGCATTCATCTGGGGGATGTAAAGTAACAAAATAGGAGATTAATACCCAAGAATAGCTGAGATCAGCACCAGGAGGATTACTCCGTAGCTTAGTGGCCAGTTGGGCATTCTAGAGGAAAGGGCAGCTCAGATAGAGAAGGGAGCACCAAATAAAGGATGTTTGGAGGATCCTCCCAGGAGGGGAGATGCATGTCGAAAGTAGACTATGGACTGAACATGTTTGCCACTCAATGCCTCTTTTGCAGACCACAACACCCAAAAGGAGAGAGAGAACACAGGGGATTGCCCTGCCACAGAGACAGGGGGGATGGGGGGATGGGGGTGGGAGGGATATTATCCATGGTGGTGGAAAATGGGCACTGGTGGAGGGATGGGTATCTGATCATTGTATAATTGAAACCAAAGCACAAAAAATTGTAAATCTACAACTTAAAAAAAAAATAAAATAAAATAAAGGGAAAAAAAATAAATGATATCTTATGGATCAAAGAATTAATTCCATTGTGAATATTTTTGAGAGATTCTATTAATATATAAAATATAGCATTAGCCTACAAATAAATATTCTCAGAAAGAGAGAAGTGTTGATGACTGAGCCTTTCACAGAAGAAGGATTTTCATAAACACTTTTGGGTTTTCATAAACATTCTTCCACTTCTTAGATATTTAAACAAAATCAGTAACTGATGTCATTTGAAAGACTCAATGTTTGTGATACTTAAAATGTAAACAAGTAAAATCAAATATGGATAGTATAGATATATCTGAAAGGTAGGGCCTAAAGTAAATGCCAGAGTTTACCTTATTTATTGGAGAGGAAAGGACATTGCCATTTCATGACTTAATGAGATAGCTGTAATTTGAATAATTTTCCAGGAGCAGAGTGTTTGGAAGTTGGCTATGTGATATTTGTGCAAGTCTTCAGGTCATGAAAATTCAATATTTTAGAATTATAAGTAGAGGTCCTTCCATTAGAATAAATTATTATATGAAAATTATCTATTTTGTGGCTGGCCTCCTAGTTAAGACTTTTACAAATATGAAACAACTCTCACAGTAACTGTATAGAATGTTATCTAGTCTGCTTTTCAGATTTTAAAACAAAACCTAGTTATATAGTTATCTACTATAACAATAACCTAGTTATATGCTTATCTACTATAATTCACTTAGCTAATGAGGGGATTTGAACTCAGGTTTGTTAGACATTAAAATGTACGATCTTTCCATGACCATCACTGACTGTCTCCTTGGTCAACATGCATTCTTTACTGCAAAAAGATAAAGGAAACCAGATTTTCACTATACTCCACGTAAATGACCACCAGTTGTCCTCTAAGAAGAGGATCTGATGATCACAACACTATGGCAAACAGCAATGCGTCTCAATCTTGAAATAACTGCACCACTTTCTACAGCGTGGTTCTACTACCTTAGTTATCCATTGGCATGTAAACAAAATTTACCTTTAAACTGAGCAGCAATCAAAGTTCATGGAGAAGAATAAAGTCAAAATAATAATTATTTAATAATATAGATTTATACTATTAAGTAGAGAAAAGAATGACATCTGTGATCTGAAGAGAAATCTTTCTCCTTTCGCCTTTCAGAACACCTTCCCTGTCCCCCCGCACACACCCTAACCCCACCCATCTTAGTTTTATTCTTTCTCTTTTTTTCTGTTCTGTTCTGTTCTTTTTCTCTCTTAAACCTTCTGGGCTTTATGGTTTGCAATATAGGTACTGAGAAGTTATGTATATCTCTTTAGCTTTCAGCAGTCAGTTCTTATCCAGAGTGATCATTTTCAACTATCGTTATACTGGCCCCTTCTCTATCCTAACTGCCTTCCGCTTACCTTTCCACTTGTGGCAAGTTTCCATCTGTAGACCAGTACTCCTGGCCCTTCTTTTTACTCTCTGCAGGTAGTAGTCTCATTTTACGCTTTTGTATGATTCCTCCGTCCCTCTCGGAGAGCCCAGCAAGCTACTGAGAGTATCCTTGCCCACACTGTAGAGCCTGGCAAGCTCCCCATGGTGTCTTAGATATACCAAGAAACAGTAACAACAAGTCTCACCATGGAGACATTACTGGTGGCCGTTCAAACAAATTGATGAACAATGGGAAGACAGTACTACAGGACAGATAGTCATGTAAAAGTCATGTAAAAATAGTCATGTAAAACAATGCAATATAATTATAATAAAGCAGAATAAGTAAAGTGTAATTTTTAAATGCTTTGAACTTACCTTAATTTGCCAATATTAATTAGTTTGATATCAAACACATAAATATACTGACAAGAGATTTTTCTAGTTAGATATCACTGTAACACTGTCATCCCGTTGTTCATCGATTTACTCAAGCGGCCGCTATTAAGGTCTCATTTGTCCCAGCCCTAAGAGTTTAGCAGCCTCTCCTTACTCTTCTTTCCCAACAATTGGAGGCTCTTTCAGGTTCAGGGGAATGAGACCTCTTATTGTTACTGTTTTTGGCATATCAAATTTGCCACGGGGATCTTGCCATTCTCTGCTGTGCAGGCAGGATAATCTTGGTAGCTTGCCAGGCTCTCCAAGAGGCATATATATGTATTTCTCTCTATTATTTGTTGCCTACTATCTGAACCTCATCAAATATGGTGTGGTAATTATAGTAAATAATATTTTATTTTGTTTATTTTTATTAAATCACCATGAGATACAGTTACAAAGCTTTCATGTTTGCATTTCAGTTATACAATGATCCAACACCCATCCCTCCACCAGTGCACATCCTCCACCACCAATGTCCCCACTACCCCATACCACCCCTCCCTCTGCCTCTATGGCAGACAATTTCCACCATACTCTCTCTCTACTTTTGGGCATTATGGTTTACAATATAGATGCTGAGAGGCTATCATGTTTGGTCCTTTATCTACTTTCAGCACACGTCTTCCATCCCAAGCAATCCCTCCAACCATCATTGACTTAGTGATCCCATCTCTATTTCAGCTGTCTTCACCCCCAGCTCATGAGACAGATTTCCAACTATGAAGCAATATTCCTGACAATAGTCTCTACTGTCCTGGGTGTATGTCTCATACTTTGTTATTTCATATTCCACAAATCTGTGTAGCCATTCTATGTCTGTCCCTCTCCTTCTAACTCATTTCACTTAGCATAGTACCTTCCTGACCAGTCACTTATAAGCAAATTTCATGCCTTCATCTTTCCTAACAGATGCTTAATGGGAATAGTTTTTAAGGTGAAATTTTTCAGGGCTTTTTTAAATATTTCATTTATTTATAAGTTATACCTGAAAAAAAATCATTAGGAGACTATCCTGACTAGGAGAGATGTTTATAAAACCTAAATATTATTTAAAGGATATATACAAGATCAGATTTTGAAATAGTGCTTTCAAAAACTGGTCCAATCTGCAGCCTGATCAATATAACAGCTGACAGTAATATAACCTAACCATGTTACGGAGAAGACAATAGGACTTTCAATGCTAGAGTTTTAATAAATTATCTGTGGACCCCAAAAGATACCAATGAGCATAGGGTTTAGGTATTTTTACTCCCAACTAATGAGATGATACATATATAATTAGATACGATTGGCATATATATATATACACACATAGATAGATATTTTAGATAGATACCAAGAATTCCTTGTGCCTGTTTATTTCTATGCTACTTATGTAGTTTACATGTATTTATCACTTTGATGTAGTTAAAAATTTTTAATTTTAAAATATTAAAATATGATCTGAAGCACAATTCATAAGATTAGTATATTGAAAAACAATTTCTTAAAAATGCTTAATGTTGAGGTATAAAAACAATAGCTTCTATAGCTTCTTTCTTGTGTTAAATAAGAATAGTGAAAATTAACAAACTCAGAGCTTGTATCATATTCTGTCTGTGTTAATATCAGGATCATATTTTCAAAGCAGCACAAACATAAACCATGATGTAAAATAATCTATATAAGTTCTTAGCACTAAGCCTGACCCTTATTCAATAAATATTAATGTCTTTTCATCTATTAAAATCTCAGGATTAAAGAATCTTGTACAAGCTAGAAAATAAAATTGATAACTAGCCCTGATAAAAATAGTTTACTTTTAAAAAATACTTAAGACTTATAGAGAAAACACTAAAACTTTATTGAAGTTTCACCTAGATCAAATCTACCCCACTGAGTGAGAGGAGTTTCAGTAGAAAATAAAGAGGTGTGTTGTGAAAGAAAATGGAATTTTCTCACAGGTGCTCCAGAGGAATAATTTTAGTCATACCATTCCATGTTTCACAAAGGAGGTACTTCAACTGTTTTTTTTTTTTTTCATTTGACATGAAACTTGTTTTCTGACTGTAGATCTTTGCTAACAGAGTCAGCCTATCTTGCATTCACAACATTAACTTTGAAACATTAGCAGAATGAAGTAAATAAAAATTAGGCAGCATGGGTGAAAGCAGGATTTCTTCTTTATAAATCCAGCGTCACAACTTCAGAAGGAATTGCCGTTGAAATTTTTTCTCAGTGTATCAGAGGGAAAAAGTGGATAACACTTGCATAACACTTTGGTGAATCTATTTTTGTGAAGCAAAATGGTTTTTAATTGAAATTTATTTAGAAAGATGTGAGGGCAGAGGAACATTTGTATGTTTTTGAGGGAGAATACAGACTTCTCTCGAGAATGAAAATAAACAAGCAAAGAAACAGAGACAAACAAGTGAGATATGTGTTCAAAGATGTGCATGGGATTCAAGAACGTGCATGAAGAATCCGGCTGGAGCGATAGCACAGCGGATAGGGCGTTTGCCTTACAAGCGGCCAACATGGCCGACCCGAGTTCGATTCCTCTGCCCCTCTCGGAGAGCCCGCAAGCTACTGAGAGTATTCGATATGCCAGACACAGTAACAACAAAGTCTCCAATGGAGACGTTACTGGGCCCGCCCGAGCAAATCGACGATCAACGGGAGGGCTGTTTTTAATAACCATCACAAAACTATATTGCCGAATATATTGTGACCTATTCCCTTCCTGTTGGGTCCTTAATCCTTATTGGTCTTACTCTTAAGGCCTGTTTTATGCTCATTTATTCTATGACTGCTGTTGCCAAAACTTGCTTCCGAGACTTTTGAACTTCTGGAGCATTTCCAGGGTTTTTTTTTCTACTAAATTATACCCTGAATATTCACAATTTGTTAGAATATATTTAAAATATTCAAAATAATGCATAACTCATTAAAAAGAATTAGTGCTTACAAGACGTTTTCATAAGATGTTTTATCTAATAACTTTTAAATAGTTTACATGGAATTGTGTTGTCTCTATTTAAATATGTCATCGATGTCATTATTTCTGATTAAATGTAGGCCTTATTGTGCTTTAGAGACCATTTTTTACTGAGCCGCCAGCTCAGTTCTGCTAACCTCTATACATGGTTTTCATAGTATCTGGCAGTACTCAAACTGTTCTGGAAACAGGGATAAGTACATACTTTAAAGCAATTCCCGTGGAGAAATTCAGCATATTAGACAGTAGAGAAATGGAGCTTACTAGAGAAGGAGCCAGCTAGACTCAGCAGCATGCATGCACTTCGGGATAAATAAGTCTTAATAAATTGGCTTCCTCTGAAGTTGTATTTCTAAGTATGAGGAACATTTACCAGCTTTCTCTTTAAATACATGAATTATTGGTAGATAGGAAATAAATGGTGCTTTGATTACCTTTAAAGAATGATAAAATTATTGATTCAATGTTATTGCATATTCATAACATAACATGTGTTTGCATTTTCCCCATGAAACTTTTAAAAAGTGGCATGTTCATATATCACATTAGACCTTTTATTTATCTTGTAAATATATTTGTTAAGACATAATGATTTGAAAAATAAGTGACTAACCACAGTTTATTACTATCACTCTTTCAGTTATCAACTATTAAAAAAATAGTAACCCCAAAGAAACTTACACAAAAAATTGTGTGTCTTGCTTCACATGATTGAAAATTTTTAGAGTACTTAATCATGGCTTGATAAAAAAATAGTAGCTCCAAAGTAACTTACACAAAATATTGTGTGTCTTGCTTCACATGATTGAAAATTTTTAGAGCGTGTCTTGATAATCTTAAAAGAAATTCAAATAATTTCATCCAGGATATTTTTTATGCATTTTATTATTTTTTTGTTGTGTTGGCTTAATTTTCAGAATGCTTTTACTACTGAGATTAAAGGGTTATAGGGTTATAGTAGTATATAGTGTATATATATATATACATGTATACTATATATGTGTATATATAGTATACAGTATATACATATATATAGTAGTATACAGTATATACAGATTCAATCTCACATTTTCTCATGTTCAAAATAGTAAAAATGTCATTGTTCTCTGTAGACCTTACAATTCTCTATTGGAGTTAAGACTTCCCATCACATTCCTGTATCGAGATTCATTAAGAAGGATCTGGTGTGTGTGTGTGTGTGTGTGTGTGGTGGTAGATTGGAATGTGTGGGAGAGGGGATGACCACTGGGGAGAAAGGGATCAAGAAATTTTCCTGTAGGCAGAAACTTTGCCCCTTATTTTTTATTTTGTCCCTAGAATCTGCTATAACACTAGGTTCCTAGAAAAAAATATTTGATACAAAAAATTTAAATTGATGGGAACTGGAGAGATGTTATAGTGGGTAGGGCAGTTTTATGTGACTGACCTGGATTCAATTCCGGCCCTTCCATTTAGTCTCCAAGCCTGCCAGGAATGAGTGATTTTTGAGCACAAAGCCAGGAATTAAATCCTGATTACTGTTGGGTGTGGCCCCAACACACAAAAACATCATGTCAAATACCTTCATTCACTTACCATTTTATCATTATTTTAATAACATGTTTATTTTAATTCTAGCAAGAATTTTAATTTTTTCATCTTTATTGACCCATTCCTACTTTGAACTAAATTCTTTCCTTGTCATGTTATTCTGTTTTCTTTGTGTCATACCTCCTTTCATTATAGTTCCTTTTTCAGAATCAATATATCTTTAAGCATCATATGGAATACCATTAAGTATTTTTAAATTTTTGTCTATGATAATTAAAGAGAAGAAACCTATAATAACACAGAAGATTGTACTGGGAGTTGGAGATGCTTCTAGGTGATGTACTAGCACCTTTATTCCTGAGAGAAAATTCATAGGACTATCCCTATCGCATAGATGAGAAAACTGAAACTTGGAAAAATAAATTATTTGCCAGATTTTTCAATTGTAAGTAGATGAGCCATTCCAGAAAAAAATACATATTGATAAATTATTTGTTCATTTGGTTATCTGTGTGTATTGGAGACCTTCATACTGCTTTCTCCTTCAAAGTTCTCATTATATACATTAGTGGTCTTTTGAAAATTGACTCTTTCTCTAATAAGGGAAAATATATTCAAACATGTGTTTGCAAAGCAGAGTATGGGGGAATGGAGTTATTTAAAACAGAAGCAAAGGCCTCCTCCCTCAGTGTTCTTATTTGTTAGTTATTTCATTAAACACGGTTCACATTCTCAAGGGAGCCTTTTCCTGAACCTACTCACTATTCTTTTAACAAGGTTATGGAGAAATATATGAAAAATTACAATTACCATCAGTAAGCAGTGATTGTGAAGTTTTCTTTTAAAGTATATCTGATTTTCTGAGCAAGAAGCTACTCTTAGTGAGAGAAATCCACGTCTTTGTGTTCTTTCGACTGTAGGGCATCATTAAATTTAATGGAATAAACATAAAAGAGAAGCCATATCCTACACTTACCCTATATTTTTAACATATATGTAGCAAAATTTTTTCTCATACTTGAATACTATATCATATTGCAGTCCTACTATTTAGACATTGAGGAATTGCATTTTTAGGTGAATTTTACAACTAGTTTTATGGAAATGTTTAAGGCTTTTATTCAGAAACTGCTATAAATCAGGGAACTCATTCATTAGTTTCATTGATTTTTCAAATTCAATTAAATTCTCTGTTTTCCTTACTTATAGGTTATTAATAATGAAAATGAAATTCATTCTTCTGCCTTTACATCTAACATTATTACCTTGCAAATAACGAAACAACATTAAAAATAAAACAAAAGAAAACAAACAAATAAAAAACCCTAGTACAGGAGGTAGGGAGCTTGCCTTGCAAGTGGTTCATCTGGGTTTGATCCCTGGTACCTTGTATGGTTCCCTAAATCAGCCAGGAATGATCCATGAGCCCACAGCCAGGAGAAAGTCTTGAGCATCGCTGGGTGTGTCAATCCATAAAACAAAACAAACAAGCAAACAAATGAATAAGAAGATTTATAGAACTAAAAATAGAAGCCCTTAAAAGTTATAACACATTTTATTTTAATACATTCATGTTTTGATTTAAAATAAATTTATTTAAATTTAATCTATCCACTTAAAATTATCAATTTATTTACATTAATGATTTGAAACTTATTTGCCTTTTTACCCATTTAATTATTTCCTTAGGAATTGAGAATTTCAAGGTATTTTAAAAGTTTATTCAGGGGGCTGGAGAGATAGCACAGCGGATAGGGTGTTTGCCTTGCACACAGCCGACCCGGGTTCGATTCCCTGTATCCCATATGGTCCCCTGAGCACTACCAGGAGATACTTCTGAGCGCAGAGCCAGGAGTAACCTCTGAGCATCACCAGGTTCGACCCAAAAAGAAAAAAAAAAGTTTATTCAATTCACGAGTTTAGCAAATATAGGCGCAGGAATTATTTCTCTAAATAATAATTGCAAAATCAAACAAAACCCTATGCCCTATCCTGTTCTGGAAACCTGATCAGATAACCAGAACCAGAAGTTCTAGATCTATGTTTTATTTTTCTACACTATTCCTTTCAAAAATCAATTTAATAGTTTTGAACCTTGATTTTCTTTTATTTTTTAAGTAGCAATAAAAACTGATTTATTAATAAATTCTTTAAGATTATATAGATATAATAAAATATTTACAGTCATAATATTTTAGGTCATAGATTTGGCATATATAAAGCATTTTAAGTATTAGAGGTAATATAAATTTAGAAATTTTATAATATTGTGAAAATAGTCACTTGTTTCTTTATTGAAAAAATAGGTAATTACATGTTTGGAAGCAATTCAATTAATGACTTTCTTTAAAGAAAATTTTATCAGTATATTTAAAGATAGCATTTACCTCATCTACATATTAAAATAGAAATAGTTAAAAATACGTCACTTTGCCTCTTTTTTTTATTCAAATGAAATTGAGTCCTAAATTTATTCTTGTTTACAATAATAAAAATCAGCTATGACAGCCAACTTCAAATTAATTTGTGTAGGTTCAAGCTTTATTATTAAAGACAACCATATAATACACATTTTTTCATTACATTTCTACATTTTAATAGTCATTCTTTTAAAAAATAATCTTTTTAGGGGACAGAGCCACAGTACAGTGGATAGGGTGTTTGCTTTGCACTATTATCAACACAAGAACACCTCCGGGTATACCCCAATCTGCACCCCATGTTCTTTTCTAAAAAGATTTTAACATATTTTAGTATAGCCTATAGCTATTACATATAATTGAAGGTTTAAATTACTCTCTGGAAAATCCTCTCCATTTAACTGCCTCATCTCCCACTTATAGCCTTGTTCATGTCAGCCAAATTGCTTGTCAACATGCCATCAAGCTTCTAAATCAAGCCACCTGTCATTTCTATGTCCAAGTGCCTTTCTTTCTGTTCTTTAACTAATTACAATCTCTAAGCATAATATTTGACTCTTGCACTCCCATAAGTGCCATTCCCACCAGCTTCCCCAAGAATGTGTATTTGAATTTTGTATATGTATTTTACTGCAACATGAGTCAGCACTTTTCCATACTGACCAGCATGCATTATTGGCAGCATCTCTGGTATTTATTTCAAGAAAATGGAGAAATCACTAATTTATTACTTTACTAAATTGTCTTCTGTTTCACTGTCTGTGAATTTATTAACTTATGCACTGAACCGGTTTTTCAGTCAATATATGCTTTTTTTTCTGACATTATTCCTCCCTACCAATACGAGGGAAGAAATAATGTGTTCCTTGTCCTTGAACACATGTTAAAAATGAAATTCTTATCCCTTGAATACCACCAGGTATGGCCACAAACCCATCAAAACAGTTTTTTATTTTCTTCTGTCATTAAGAATATAATTTTGCTCTAAATTAAGAAATGAATTTTGGAATGTTTTCCTATGTAATATTTTTAAAAATGAAGAAAACGGTGAATGGGTCTATCACATGTAGTAAAGATCAGAACCGTGAATTTCCCCTGAGCGTTGAAAGATTGAGAGGCACAGTAAATAAATGGTTTCCGAGCAGACTCTGAAATTACTTTTCTTGAGTCAGAATTGTGCCTCTTGTACTTACTAGCAGTTTCACCTTGAACTGACTGATGGACTTATTTTCCTCGTCTGTATAAGATGGTCCTAAAAGTATTAACCTTTCAGAATTGTTCTTCAGATTAAATCAGCTATTTTATGTAACACTCTAAGAACAAGCCAGGTTTTGGGTACTTAGTAATGTCAGCAGCCGATACTAATGAAGAAAATGGAAGGATAAATGAGAATAAGATGTATTCATTCATTTTGTTGAAGCTATATTATGTAACGTACCAAATGCATGTAAATAATAACAAAGAATAGATTCCAAGGTGGAAAATATGCTCAGTGAATAGAAAAATAATTTTATAAAAACAGACAAACTTGACAATAACTATACACTGAAAATTATAACCCACTTGACAAAAGGTAACAAATATACTATAAATTGTAGCCATAAGATATGCCAATAAAGCAGCTCCTGAAGAAATATTATTGCCCTCTGAGAAGGAAAAATGGCACAAAAACATTGCAACGTTTCAGTTAATCAGTTCAGCTTCCTTCTTAAGTACATTTCCTGAGACTTTGTCTAGTTCAAAGACCAAGGCCACCTGCTAAATTGATCTGTTGCTGACATATTCCTGGGGGCAAAGATACAAACACAGCATGATCTGTAAAATCCATAGACAATTGCATGTTTGTGAGTTTGATCAAACAACATTGGCTATTTTGAAGGACTCATGCAAAGAGAGGCAGAATTACAGACACAGTGTATTAAAATAGTATATTAAAATTTATTCCAGGGTGGGAATGACTTGGGTGTGATTGTGCATATGCTTTGCATTGTGAGGCTGAGCTGATTACTGGTACCACCTGGCTCATATGCCCCTCTGGGAATGGTCTCGGTGACACCTCTGCACCAACAGTTGTGAACCCCATGACTAACAAAGAAAATAATCTCATTGGGGAGGGATGGTATGGGTATAGCTCAATGGTAGAATGCATGTTTTGCCTGAGGTTGGATCCCTGGCACCAAAACAAAACCTTTTTTTGGGTTATCAATTCTAATGATAAAATCTTATTATTTATACGTTATTTAAATATTTGATCACATTCAACTGGAAGTAGCAATTATCTCAGATATATAGAAATTATGCAATAAAAGGTAATACATCTTCACTTGACTGACTTCTTATAACTGACACAGTAGTTAACAGCTCATTTAGTTTAAAGAAATTTTAGTTTAGATACTTTAGTTTAAAGAGCTCCTGGTATTTTACACACGCCCCAGTGCACACACATGCACCCTCCCAACACATACACCCTCATATATACACTCAGTAAAATCTTTAAACATTTTGTTTATGGGCATAAGTACAGAAGGTAAGTAGCTTGCCTTACATGTGTCATATCTTGTTTCAATCCTTGACATTCCATCACTTAATCACTTAATCACTTAACTTCCCGTTAGTCATCGATTTGCTCAAGCGGGCGCCAGTAACATCTCCATTTGTCCCTGTCGCGTGCTAGTGTAGCCCAATGGCATCTGTTCACTCTGGGAACATGAAGAGCCTCAAACCGATCGTTCATGATCTTCACAAAGAAGTCTGACCATTGGTAGGTGGGCGGCCACGCAGTCTTTTGGCATCCCGTGGAATCCAGTCAGTAACAGCTCTAGTCCAGCGGTCGTCTTTAAATCTCATTACGTGACCAGCCCATCTGATTTTCGACACCTTGGCAAATGAGACAGCATTCCTGATTCTTGATCGTCGACGGATGTCGGAACTCCGGATTTTTTCTCTCATTTGAGCAAAACGTGATATTCCAAGCAGAGCTCTTTCTATTCTTCTTTGGGAAACCTGAATAGTGTTCTCATCCTGTTTGCGTAGGGCCCAGGTGTCTGAGGCATATGTTAATGCAGGAAGAACAGTGGAATCAAAGAGATGTGCCCTGAGCCAGAGGTTCTCCGTCCTCTTAGCTATTTCTTCGACGTTCTTGAAGGCCTTCCAAGCCTCTCTCTTCCTCCTGCGCAGTTCGGGTGCCAGGTCATTTGTCATGTTGACTTCTCGACCTAGGTACACATAGCTGTTGCATTCAGAGATGGTCGTTCCGTTGAGAGCAAATGGGGTGTCAGGAACGAGGCTGTTTCTCATAAACATTGTCTTCGTAAGATTCAGCTGTAGTCCTACCTTTCCACACTCACGGTCAAAGTTGGCCAGCATATGTGCCGCTTGGCTGATGTTTGGTGTTATTAAAACAATGTCATCAGCAAAGCGGAGGTGGTGTAGTTGCCGACCATCTATCTTCACTCCCATTCCTTCCCATTCCAGTCGTCGCATGATGTTCTCGAGGGTGGCACTGAAGAGTTTCAGTGAGATGGTATCACCCTGCCGCACCCCTCTCTTGACATCAACGATCACTTCTCTGTAGAATGGTGAGATCCTGGTAGTGAATCCGCAATACAGCTCACAGAGGATCCTGATGTATTGGGCTTGAATGCCCTGATTGGCTAGGGCTTCAATGACCGCTTCCGTCTCAACAGAATCAAAGGCCTTCTTTAAATCAATGAACGTTAAACAGAGCAACATCTTGAACTCCCGAGAAACCTCAATGAGTTTGGTTATTGTGTGAATATGGTCGATGGTGCTGTATCCTTTGTGGAACCCTGCTTGCTCGCATGTTTGTCCTTCATCTAATGTTCTGCCAATCCTATTTAGGATGACTCGAGTGAACAACTTGTAGATGACAGACAATAGGCAGATTGGGCGATAGTTGCCAATGTCATGGATGTCTCCCTTCTTGAACAGTAGTACGGTCCTGCTGGTTTTCCATTGGGACAGAACCTTGCATTTAGACAGGTAGCGAGTGAAGAGCCGAGCCAGTGTATTGATGAGTACTGATGGCAGGTTCTTCAGGTGTTCAAGTCTGACCTTGTCTGGGCCGGGTGCTGTTTGTTTCTTTACCGACGAAGTGGCGTGTCGGATTTTGGAAGGGAGAATGTTGGGAACGACATATCCATCCTGTGGAATTTGGTATGTCGGCAAGTGGAACATCAGGAATAAGACTGTTTCTCATGACACTCCATATGTATTCCAATTGCACAGGAGTGATCCTTGACTGCAAACCTAAGGGTAAGCCTTAAACAAAGCTGATACGGGTCCAAAAACAAAAACTTTAGTTTTCCCTCATAACCAGCAACAAATACATATGTATATATACACATAAATTTATGTATATATATTAGAATACAATAAAATATTTCTCAGAATCACTTGATACCCTGTTACTCATTGTTTTGCTCGAGTGGGTGCCAGTAACTTCTCTATTCATCCCTGTTGCGTGCTAGTTTAGCCCAATGGCATCTGCTCGTTCTAGGAACATGAAGAGCCTCAAACCAATCATTCAGGGTCTTGATGAAGAAGTCTGACCATCTCGTAGGTTGTCCTCCACATGATCTTTTGACATCCCGTGGAATCCAGTCAGTAATGGCTCTAGTCCAGTAGTCGTCTCTAAATCTCATTACATGTCCAGCCCATCTGATTTTTGATGCCTTGGAAAATGAGACAGAGTCCCTGATTCTTGAATGTTGACGGAGATCGGAAATCCAGATTCTATCTCTCATTTGAGTGAAACGTGATACTCCAAGCATAGCTCTTTTGATTCCTCTTTGAGAGACCCAAATAGCATTTTCATTCTGTTTTCATAGAGCCCAGGTCTCTGAGGCATATGTTAATGCAGGAAGAACAGTGGAATCGAAGAGATATGCTCGGAGCTGGAGGTTCTTTGTCCTCTTAGTTATTTCTTCAATGCTCTTGAAGGCATTCCAAGTCTCTCTCTTCCTCCTGTGTAACTCAGGTGTGAGATCATTCATCGTGTTGACTTCTCGACCTATGTGTATATAACTGTTGTATTCAGAGATGGTGGTTCCGTTGAGAGTGAATGGAACATCAGGAATAAGACTGTTTCTCATGAACATTGTCTTTGTGTGATTCAGTTGTAATCTGACCTTTCCACATTCATGGTCGAAGTCGGTCAGCATTTGTGCCACTTGGCTGATATTTGGTGTTATTAGAATGATGTCATCAGCAAAGTGGAGGTGGTATAGTTGCCGACCATCTATCTTCACTCCCATTCCTTTCCATCCCAGTCATCACATGACGTTCTAGAGGGTGGCATTAAAGAGTTTTGGAGTTTCGGTGAAATAGTATCACCCTGCCAAACCCCTCTCTTGACATGGATGATTGCTTCTTTGTATAATGTTGAGATCCTGGTAGTGAATCCGTAATACAGCTCATGGAGGATCCTGATGTATTGAGTTTGAATGCCCTGATTGACTAGGGTTTCAATTATGTTTTCCATCTCAACAGAATCAAAGGCCTTTCTTGAAATCAATGAACGTTAGACAGAGCGGCATCTTGAACTCCTGAGAAACCTCAATTAGCTTGGTTATCGTGTGGATATGGTCAATGGTGCTGAATCCTTTTCGGAACCCGACTTGCTTGCATGGTTGTTATTTATCTAGTGTTCTGCCAATCCTATTCAGGATGACTCGAGTGAACAGCTTGTAGATGATAGACAATAGGCAGATTGGGTCATAGTTGCCTATGTTGTGGATGTCTCCCTTCTTGTATAGTAGTACAGTCCTGCTTTTTTCCCATTGGGACAGAATCTTGCATTCAGACAGGTAGCATGTGAAGAGCCGAGCCAGTGTACTGATGAGTACTGACAGTAAGTTCTTCAGGTGTTCAGGTCTGACCTTGTCTGGGCCAGGTGCTCTTGGTTTCTTTACCGACGAGATGGTGTGTTGGATTTCAGAAGGGAAAGCATTGGGAACGACATATCCATCCTGCAGAATTTGGCATGTGGGCGAGTGGATGTGGCTATTAAAGAGATCTGAGTAGAAGTCATAAGTAATCTTCTCCATTGCCCTTCTGGAAGTTGTGATACATCCATCAGGACATCAGAGGGCAGTTCTCTTGGTCTTGTAGTTGGTGAAGGACAGGCGGGTGTTACGAATGCTTTTCCCGGCTTCTGCCGCATCTACCAGCACTGCTATTCTTCTGTCTTTGAGGTCATCCTTTATCGCATCGCTGCACTTCTTTGTGAGCTAGGACATTTGCTTATGGATGCCTGAGGCATGTGCCAAGTCACGTTGGCTAATAAGTACAAGAGTGTTCGAAGAAAGACTTTTTTTTGTGGTTATCTTTTTCTAGGCATTGCTCACACAATCATGGAGGTGCTGAACCATTCGATCATATTCCTCGTCAATGTTGTCAATGACGGCATCTTCCCATGTTGCTGCATCAGAGTCAAAGAGCTCCCAGCTAGTGGTCGTTCTGGGAGTTCTCTTCTTAAACTTTGCATTCTTTTCTCCCCGCTCTGTGAAGTAGAATTTTGCACAAAGGAGACTGTGGTCCAATCCCATTTGGAATTTTAGGAAAACAGCAACATCGGTCAGGCAAAACCGCCCATTGAATATGATGTGTTCTATTTCATTGTGGAACCATCTACCGGGAGACTCCCATGTCCAACATTTAGATTCAGCCTCTGAAACTGTGAGTTACCATGGATGGTCTTGGTTGACATGATGAACTCAGACAATCTGTCACCCTGTTCGTTCCATTCTAGGCCATGGGTCCTGATGTGGAGTTCATCGGCTGATCTTCTCGGTCCTATCTTGGCATTAAAATCACTGACAATGATCTTGTAGAAGGTGTGTTCTTTTTTATAGAACTCCTCCAGCTCCATGTAGAACTTCCCATTTTCTCCTTCACCATAATTGGATGCTGGTGCATAGACAACAAAGATAGAAACTGCCAGCAGTGAGCCACATCTATTCAAGTGTAATCATCCGATTCGGGTTGTTAGGCATTCGAATGAATCAATGCTCATGGCTAAGTTTGTGTTGACATGGATACCGACACCACCGATGTGTCTTTTTTCACATGTTGCAAGGAACAGTTCTTCTCCAGTGTCGAAAATGGAGTGATGTGATTGATGCCTTCCGTCTCGGTCAGACCAATGATGACGTACTTGATCTTTCGGACTTGTGCCATCAGGTCCTAGATGGATGCATCAGATGTCAGTGTACGTGTATTGAAAGTACAGACAATCATTTTTGTCTTTCTTTGTTTTGGCAGCCTAGTTTGGCCTGAGATTTTATCATCCTCCCCTTCCACATTCTTCTTGACTCTGCTATATTCAGGGTCAGGGAAATGAGATCTATTTTTTTTTTTACTGGATTTGGCATATCGAATATACCAAGGATAGCTTGCCAGACTCTGCTGTGTGAGTGGGATATTCAAGGTACCTGAAAACATAAATAAACCTTACAGGTGTTCCTATTCAGGCACATGTGCTGTTATGATACTCTTGGTAGCCTGCTGGGTTTTCTGAGAGTGAGAGATAGAGAGTAAGAAGTCGCGCGGCCACAAATGCGACTGCGTGCTCCTGGGAGCTTGATTCGGTGTGATAATCTCTGGATCCTGGCCATTGTTGGGGCTACACGGCAGTTGATATATATATATATATGTAATATATATATACATATATATATCAGAATATACAATAGAATATTACTCAGTTGTGAAAAAATTGTGAGAAAATGCAGTTTGAAGCAAACATTGATGGAATCAGTGGAAATAATATTAAGAAAAACATTTCAAAAAAAAAAGATGAAAGCCACACAGTCTCTCTCATTTATAGTAGAGACATAAATAAAGCAAGAGCTTATGTAATTCACAAATGAAAACTGCCTCAAGATATAATCAATAAAACTATGAACAAAGGCTTGTTCTTTAAGTCCTTGTTCACCATGAACATATGCCTTGCTTGCTTGACTCTATGTCTTTTTGCTTGCTTGCTTATTTATTTGCTTTCTCCAGCTTGTTTTCTCTTTCAAACACATATTCCTTTCCTCACAACCCAGCTACCATTTTTCTAAGTAAGTTTCATTCAATAAAAATTATTTTGCTTCAAAAAAATGTTATTTAAGAGTGATGGGCAATAGTAGGTAAGAGAGAAGATCTTGGGATAATGGTGAAGGAATGTCGGTACTCTTGTGGTGAGCACAGTATAGTGTATCCTGGTGGTGGGCATGATAGAGCAATGATTTAGCAATGTTCTTCTATTAGCCCTATTATTTTAAAAAGTCATTAAAATATTGAGTTTTATTTATTTATTTATTTTCTTTTTGGGTCACCCCCGGCGATGCACAGGGGTTATTCTTGGCTCTGCACTCAGGAATTACTCCTGATGGTGTTCAGGGGACCATATGGGATGCTGGGGATTGAACCAGGTCAGCAGTATGTGAGGTAAATGCCCTACCCGCTGTGCTATCGCTCCAGCCCCAAAATATTGACTTGTTTTAGCAGTGCTCTTAAGTCACTATTATAAGCAGATAATTATGGATTTCTATTTCAGGAGAGGATTCCACCATGACATAGCAATAGTACATATTTGACAAGTTATGGATCAATTATATATAGAAAAATTAAACTGAGTACATAAAATATTAGGTAAAAGTCATATGCATTTCCTATTTTATGTTTTTCATAATGTTTTGATAAGACTTAAATGAGAGAATTTCTAAGGGACTGGAAATATAGTATAGCAGGTAGGGCATTTGTCTTGCATATGATACTTAACCCCCTAGAAGTTTCACCGAGTTCTAACAGGAGTGAACCCTGAGCTCAGAGCCTGGAATAAACCCTGAACACAACAAGGTGTGGTATCTAAAGTAAAAAAAAAAAAGTGATATACTTCTTCATTAGAAAAGTGTTAAGGAAAGAAATAAAGTGAAGCAGAAGGAGAGAAGAGATCAGTGAGAATCAACAAGGGTAGGGGTCAAGAGGACCCAGGAATATTGGTGGTGTTAAGGAATGATAGAACTAATTATCCAAAAGACAGAATCAGCAATACTGAAACTGAGAGTCCGAAATTTTAACAACCAGATGTAAAAGGTGTCTCTGAAGATGTCAGGATAGGACTGGAGTGGGTGTGGGGAAGTAGAGGAAATTTGGGACACTGGTGGGAGGAAATTGCATTGTAGTGAGGTGGTGATGAATCACTCTATATCAAAAACCCAACTGAGAATAACTTTGTAATTTATGGCACTTTCACGGTCACGGTCCTCCCATTGTTCATCAATTTGCTCGAGGGGGCCCAGTAACGTCTCCATCATGAGACTTGTTGTGACTGTGCTTGGCATATCGAAT
Organism: Sorex fumeus; assembly: GCF_029834395.1. Taxonomy (NCBI): domain Eukaryota; kingdom Metazoa; phylum Chordata; class Mammalia; order Eulipotyphla; family Soricidae; genus Sorex; species Sorex fumeus. The sequence goes on from NW_026606322.1 coordinate 18,661,837, forward strand.
ACATCACGGGTAGCTTGCCAGGCTCTGCCGTGCAGGCGAAATACTCTCGGTAGCTTGCCGGGCTCTCCGAGAGGGGCAGAGGAATCGAACTTGGGTCGGCCATGTTGGCTGCTTGTAAGGCAAATGCCCTACTGCTGTGCTATTGCTCCAGCCAACTTTAAGAAAACAAAATCATGAAAACAAAAAAAGAAAATCGTTGATGGTGAGTATCCATGAGCTCTAAGGTATTGTGCTGTATACTTTTCAAAAGCATAGCAGCGTGTGCTCGCTCCCCACAAATTTGATTCATTTCCTTACTGTCTATTTCTCTAACAAGTAAACTACCAGCCGTTGCTACAAGGTGAGAACAGAACTCTTTAGTAAAATTTAACATATATTTGACACTTAACGTTATATAAGTTTAAGGCATGTAATATGATAATTCAATATTTGTTAATATTGTAATATAATCAATACAATAATCCTCATTGACTATTCACATCATCTATAATAAAAGTATAATTTACTTATAATAATGAAGAAATTTTATATCTACTTTCTTTGAAACATTCAAATATGAAACAGTGCATTATTCACCAGGTTGTACATATCATTGTACATATCATTTATTTTATAAAAATCACTGTCACTGTTCTCCCATTGTTCATCAATTTTTTCGAGGCGGCCCAGTAACGTCTCCATTGTGACAATTGTCGTTGTGTTTGGCATATCAAATACGTCATGGGTAGCTTGCCAGGCTTTGCTGTGCAGGCGAGATACTCTCGGTAGCTTGCTGGGTCTCTGAGAGGGCCAGAGGAATCAAACTCGGGTTGACCACGTTGGCCGCTTGCAAGGCAAAAGTCCTATCTATTGCTCCAGCCCTATTTTATAAAAAAAGTTTTTACATATAGATGATCTTACCCATTTTGTCCAGCTCTAGCCCACACCTCTGGCAACTGCCAATATAATCTCTAATGATAAACATGCTTGTTTTTAGTGCTCATTTATTTTTTAAGAATCAAAATACATAGTATTATATGAAGTAATTTTCTTTTTGTCTATCTTTCATAATGACATTAAGGTTTAAGATCTATCTACAATATTGCAATTGGCAAGATTTCCTTCTTTTTGTGAGTGTCTAATTTTCCATTGCAAATTATGTTTGTGCCTACATATTTTATCTATCTATCTATCTATCTATCTATCTAAATCTTTCCCCCATTTTCTGTTTATTTATCCATCAATGCACTTGATTCCATCCATATCTTGGCTATTGTAAATAATGTCAAAATAAACATAAGGTTTTATGTACTTTTGAATAAGTATTTTTAAAAATGCAATTTAGGTACAACCCTCATGAGTTGTATAATTAGCAAATATATATTTCCACTCAGTAGATTACCTTTTTCATTTTGTAGCTAGCTTTCATTGCTCTTAAAAAGAATTTTAGTGATGGTCCCCTTTCTTTTTTTTTGAAGTTATTCTTTTTATTATTAATTTTTTTTTTTGCAAATTCCTCCAACATTGGCCCTCTTCTTTTTATTTATTTATTTATTTATTTATTTATTGAATCACTGTGGGAAAGGTTACAAAGCTTTCAGGTTTAGGTCTCAGTCATGCAAATATCAAACACATTTCCCTTTACCAAAATTTATTTTTTACCATGAAGAACCCCAATAAAACCCCACCCTCCACCCCTCCCAGTCCCTGTGAAGCAGATCAATTCTAGTTAACACTCTATCTGCTTTGATTAGATTCACTGTTTCAATAAAAGATTCACCACTATTATTTAGAGTTTACCCCCCCCAAATCAGACATGCTGAAAAAGTATTGTGAAGTGATTTGCTTTCTACAGCTGGGTTCAAGAATTAAATGTTGTTTTTGGATTTCTGCTATTTTACCTCTTGACCCTGGAAGTATTTCTACTGAAAGTCAGATAGTTAAGAAATTGGTTTCTGTGTTCTGGAGTCGTGGCCGTGCTGGAGAGTCGCTTGTGGGGGGCAACTGGTGGCCTCGGTAGGGTGTGAAGGGCGGACCGAAACGGCCCCCTTCCCATGAGGTTTTAGTCGCCCCCACACCCGCGGTTCATACTTGCTATCCACAAGTCTCCCATGCGGCCACCATCTTTCTTTCCAGAGAGGATAGGGCGAATGGGGCAACACCCTTTCCCCTCCAGACAGACATGATGGCCTGGATTAACGCATAGTCCTTTCACTTTTCTGCTCCAAGCTGCTGGTTTCTGCATTAAGTCCTTGTGCTTCTGGGGCTGTGGCCATGCTGGAGAGCCGCTCATGGGGGGCAACTGGTGACCTCGGTAGGGCGTGAAGGACGGACCGGAACGCCCCCCTGCCCATGAGGTTTTAGTCGCCCCCCACACCCCCAGCTCATACCTGCTGTCCACAAGGCTCCCATGCGGCCGCCATCCTTCTTTCCAGAGAAGAGAGGGCGAATGGGGCAACACCCTTTCCCCTCCGGCAGACTTGATGGCCTGGTTTAACGCATAGTCCGTTCACTTTTCTGCTCTAAGCTGCTGGGTTCTGCATTAAATCCTTGTGCTTCTGGGGCTGTGGCCGTGCTGGAGAGCCGCTCGTGGGGGGCAACTGGTGGCCTCGGTAGGGCGTGAAGGACGGACCGGAACGCCCCCCTTCCCTTGAGGTTTTAGTCGCCCCCACAGCCCCAGCTCATACCTGCTGTCCACAAGGCTCCCATGCGGCCGCCATCCTTCTTTCTAGAGAAGAGAGAGCGAATGGAGCAACACCCTTTCCCCTCCGGGCAGACATGATGGCCTGGATTAACGCATAGTCCGTTCACTTTTCTGTTCCAAGCTGCTGGGTTCTGCATTAAGTCCTTGTGTTTCTGGGGCTGTGGTCGTGCTCCAAACTTAACTCTGATTTTCAGGGAGAAAGGTTGGGTGGTTTACTTCCCATTGATCACTTTGTATATAGAGAGATGTCGCCCGGCCGCGCAGTTTTGAGAAAAAGTCCCAGTTCCCGCATACTTGAGCTGTGCTTGTAGAGGCTTCTGGTCACCGGGGTTCCATCTGGGGGAGGCGGGATGCGGTACCTACCCCATCTGGGACTTCCCAGTGATCTCGGCTCTTTTTGGAACCTGTTTTTTTTTTTTTCCTCAGGGATCTATGGTTCCCGCCCTCCATGTGGTCCTTCTCTTGGGCTGTATGTTGTAAAGATGGCACTAGGGGGTGGGCTCGATAGTCCCCTTTCTATGTGATTACTGCTGTTTTTGTCTTCTAGTGTGAAATCTGGGGGAAAAAAAAAAACCTTTGTTGACTGATGTCAAAGATCTTACTACTTACTTTGGCTTCTAAGACTTTTTTTTATTTTATGCCTTTTATTAAAATATTTTACTTATTTTGAGTTAATTTTATATAGCAATGATGATGCTTATCTGATTTTATTCTTCTGTATGTGCTTAGGTGGTCATTGGATTTTCACAGCAACAGTTATTTAGAAACTGTCCTTTCTCCCATTCTGTATTCTTATCTCTTTAGTGGATTTAAGAATTAATTGCATAAACATGGGCTCAAGGCTAGACTGTCTTTCTGTTCTATTGATTATGTGTCAGTTTTTATACCATTTAATCATATATTTTATTACTATAATTTAGTAATAAGTAGTTGATAATCTAAAATAAGGGAACATAGTATCTCCATCTATGTTCTTTTTCAAGAAAGCCTTGTGTTATTTATCAAGCACTGATTTAAGGTCTTTTATGGTTTCATCCAAATTTCATAATTTTGTGTCTGTGAAAACTACAGTGGAATTTAATTTTAATTTTATTATTATGATGGTTGGTAGCTTTTTAGTGGTGCTGGGTATCACAAAGACTATATCTAGCAATACTTGGGAGTCATGAAATTTCAGGGAAGAAACCCAGGATCCTATGCATGCCAGGCATGTACTCCTATCCCTTGAGTTATCTGCAACTATATTGTCTTTCTACAAGGATTATATCAATCCTACAGGTTTCTTTGGGTAGTATGGACATTTTAGCTGTATTAATATTGGTAATTAATTATCATGATCTATTATTACACTCATTTGTCTTCTTAAACTTTTCTTGCTAATATCATAATAGTTTAAATTTACTGGTATTTCATTTTTTTTGGTTAAATTGATTCTAAAATTTTTATTTCCTCTGGATACAATTATAATGAAATTGCTTTCATAAAAACAATTTTCTCTTTCTTGATCTCATTACTAGTACAAAAAAACGCAACAAAGTTCTTTCAATTTGTATAATACAGTTTTGGTGAAGTTATTTGTTGGTTAATTTCTCCTTTATTTTACAGTGTTTTCATTGTATCTTGTACTATTATTATTCTTACTCTATTGTGATCTCTATTTGTGATATAACTTTGTAATGTTCATCCACTTTGATTCTGCATTTATCATATGACATAATTTTGCAGAAATAACATTGTAACAAATGCTATGACTAGTCTTTATGCTTGCATTGGCATGATAGGAAGCCCAAGATGAGAATCCATGTGCAACAGAGCTAGATAAACCTGAATTATTTTAGGCTAGACTGTCCTCAGTCCTAAGCACTGAATGTCTACTCCTGGATAAGTCAAGCTATTATTGTTCAATTCAAGCTCACACAGCAAAAACTACTACTATTTTGTCAACATTCCACTTTTCAGATTCAAAAATGAAGTCACCATTAGGCTAATTAATTTAAGCATGATAAAACAAAGAAGGCAGAATTAAGAAGTAGTAATACTTTTCTAGTTTTTTTAATGATTAAGATCAAGTTACACAGAACTATACAAAAGTTGGCCATATAAGGACTCCTCTGTCTTCTTACTTTGTGTTGGTGACTGTGTTTTGAGGAGACCATAGACTATATTATTATCTTATCAGGAAGGTTCAATAATATAGGAACTAGGCCAGTTATAGCTTTGTCTTATGAGAGGCTGACTTATAAAGCAATATGTTCCATCCTTGAGGTAGTAATAAAACTGCCTAAACGGTCAATAAAGCTCAGTTACCAAGGGGAAAGTAGATGAGCCACATGAAGATTCAGCAGACATTCGCATGAGAGGAGCAGACCAAAATAAATCAGAAGTGGTTCCATACAGCCAAGAAATTTATATTGACATAAGTTTTACAAACAGAAAATCAACCAAAAAAGTTGACAAGTATTTCATGCAAAGGCAATACCTATGGACAAGAGCAATAATAGAGTGGGTAGGGTGTTTGCCTTGCACTTGGATTTGATCTCCAGCACCCCATAAGTTGCCCCATGCTCTGATAGGAGTGACTTCTAAGTGCACAGCAGAAGTAAAACTTGAGCACTGCTAGGTGTGCAACTAAATCAGGAAAGAGAAAAAAAAAGGACATACCTATAGGGCTAAAGAGATAGTTCAAGGTGATAAGGCCCTTACTTGGCACATGTCCAACCCTGGTTTGATCTCTGGTACTGCTTATGGTCCCCAAGCACCACCAAACATGAACCCTGAGCACAGAGCCAAGAGTAGGCACTAAGCACTTCCAGATATTACCCCTCCTTTCAATAAACAAAACAAAAGCATAAAACATTTACCTCATTATACTCAATATAAAATAATAGACATGAAACAAAGAATAAAAATTCTCTTATTAGTTTCTTAATGATTGCCCAAATTTTCACTTCTTTGGTAAATATTTTGTTTATTTTTTGTAGGTATGAAATTTTGGAAGACGTGATTATAATAGTGGACTAACAAGAAGAAAAGTCTAAAGTGCAGAAATAAAACCAGCTCGAGTGGGCCCAGTAACGTCTCCATTTTGAGACTTGTTGTTACTGTGTTTGGCATATCGAATACGTCATGAGTAGCTTGCCAGGCTTATGCCGTGCGGGTGATGCTGGGCTCTCCAAGAGGGGTGGAGGAATCTAACCCGGCTCGGCTGGGCTGGCTGCCCGTGCAAGGCAAACACCCTACCGCTGTGCTATCGCTCCAGCCCAAGCCAGCTTCATAAGACCTTTTAAATGTTTCTCTAACCATAAACAAAGCTAAAAACATTTTGACCTACCTTCTTAATAGACAAAAGCAAAAAATCATGCATACTATAGGAGGTGTTTTTGGTGACTATATCATCAGCTAAGATCTATATTTTCTTTTACCTGGACTAATATTTGACAAAAAGAAGTCATCTTTTACTAGAAAGTCATTTTTTACTCAACAAAACTCAGATCTGGAGAGATAGTGCAGGGGGTAGAACACTTGCATTGCATGTGGCTGACTCAGCTTCCTTACCAGTTATCCCACACACTTCCCCAGGCACTGCCAGGAATCCTGAGTACAGAGCCAGGAGCAAGCCCCGCGTATTGCCATGTGGGTTTCAAAACAAAGATCAACACAAACACGTAAAGTTAAGTTCTTTTAAATGTCTGAAGACTACAATTTGAATAGATAAAAGTATGACATTTATGCAATAGACTAGAATTTTAGTAACAAAAATATTTTATTCTTTAAAAATATAGTAAATGAACTGATTGTCACACTAATATTAAGGAAACAATAGAATGATCTCCCTCATGAATAATGAAGAAACTTAACCATACAATAACAAATGCCAAAGAGCAACAGAAACTGAGATTTGTTCTTCAGTAGGAAGTTTTCCTTACCACTGCAGGGGAGATTGGGGGACCTGAATGAAGGGTGTGGGGACACTGGGACAATGAGAGAAAGAAACAGACACACTGTTGGAAGGTGTGGTGCTGGAATGTTTTATTAATAAAACCTTACCATTAACAGTACTGTAAATCATATCTTGAAGTAAAATTTTAAGTAAAAAAGTACTAAGTAAATGAGATAAATATCAAACTTAAAATAGATTTAATTTTTAAAGAACTTAAAGCACATAAAACTAAATACCATATTATTTATGGATAGACACAGCGGGCACAGTTTTCTAAAGAAGTAAGGGGCTGCCTCTGAACAGGCGGTGAAAAATTAGATATTTGGGTGAATAAGTGGCCTTTGAAAGCAGTGATAATTTTTACTGGAAAGAAAACACTCCAATATTCATTCTTAAATTTTGTATAGACCCTATATACATGTAGTACAGTTATATATTAAATATAGTATAGGATCAATTTATCAAATATGAGAGGGCATTGTTTCAACAGGATTAACTGGTATACTTTTCCCATAGCTAAGAATTTCCTTGGTCCACATAAAATGTTGTCACTGACAATGAAATTAGGGTTTCATAAATTTTATACAGTACCTGTAAAAACCATTTTTGGTTCAAAAATACTAAATGGAATATTTGCTAGAATATTAGTGGTTTTTGTCCTATTCAAGTTTTGTATGTGAAGCATGACATAATATTAAGTCCTCTCTGAGATTGGCCATGATAACGGAAGTGAGGGAATATTGAATTAAAAAGAGCAAAGAACATAAGAGAATACATTAGCAGATTTAGTACGAATAAAACTATGAAAACTTTCCAGTAAACCATTTCTCCATATAAAAATGTGTTTTATAACCTAATAAACTCTTTCAAAGAGTGTATTTGTTCCCTTCAAAAACTACGAACTTCTCTTTTTCTGGTTCTTGATCTGAGGAAGTTTTGGAGATGACATCATAAATAACTGCATAAATAATGAAATGATACCTGTTCCTACCTGATCTTTTGTTTGTTTGTTTTTTGAAGGCATAGTTGGGCTGGAGTGATAGCACAGCGGGTAGGGCATTTGCCTTGCACGCCGCCAATATGGCCGACCTGAGTTCGATTCCTCCACCCCTCTTTGAGAGCCCGGCAAGCTACCGAGAGTATCTCGCCCTCACGGCAAAGCCTGGCAAGCTACCTGTGATGTATTCGATATGCCAAACACAGTAACAAGTGTCACAATGGAGACGTTACTGGGCCTGCTTGAGCAAATCGATGAACAACGGGGAGACCGTGATGGTGACCGTGAAGGTATAGTTTAGGACCATCCTCAGCGGTATTCAGAATTTCCTCCTGACACTGCACTCAGTAATTCTTCATATAGGGTGCTGGAGAATGAATCAGGACTGACTGTTTGCAAGAAAAGCACTCTACCCACTGTTGAAATGTTGATTATAGTCCCATATCTCTATGTGAATTCCCCCTCTTAATTTTTGAAAATTATTTTTGTTTATGTTTCAAAAATGTTAGGAAAACTGTCACATTTATTCCAACTTTCTCTGACATAAAAGCAAACTGGAATTGTACAGAATACCTCAGAAACCTATGACCCACAGGTCATGACAGGCACTGTAAGATAACCAGATTTCTTGACTAATATCATAAAAAAAAAACACCTTGCTCTACAATGTAGTTTTTTTTTTTTTTTTGGAGTTCGTTGTCACTCTCTGGTACAGTTCCATGTCTCAAGAAAACTCTATAACCAGAAAAATTCACTAGGCACCAATTAAGGACAAAACCTCAGAGCCAGTCCCAGCAACCCATACCATCTCCAAACTCCTTCTGAGTTAAATTCTGAAATTGGAAGGTGGAAAAGAGACAAAAGGTACTTTGGAGGGCATTAGGTAGTTTATGATGTTTCTCTTTTGATGGATTACCTGCTCTCTGGTACAGCAACTGAGAGAGACCACAAGGTTATAGGAAACATAAACTGAAGGAGAGCGCCAGCATTTCTGGAATTCTACACAGGTCCTGCAGCTTTGATACATGACTGTCCTGCACAAGGCCATTAATTCCCTGTGAGGCACCAAGCAGAGTGGAGTATGCAATTTGTATGATTATAGGAATAATTATTAGATCCAGCTGAAATGAACAACACTTCAGCTCTGTGAACTAAAGGGAGGAAAGGCAACAGAAAGGCTTGGACTCAGTAACAATAATGTAGAAAGACAAAGATAGATAGATTTGTGAATCACAATATATATATTTTATTGGTTTTCAATTATTGATCCAGGAGTACTAACGTGAGCTGTAATTTGGCAGTTTATGATTCAGTAGTAGAGGAAAAATGTCTCTATTTTATTTTATTTGGGGGCCACAGCTAGCCTACATAGGTCCTACTCTTGATTCTGAGCTTAGTGATAGATTCTGGTGGGGATCAAGACCATGTATAGTGCTCAGGATCAAACCCATGCAAGGAAAGTACTTTCTTACTATACTATCTGTCTAACCCAGAATCTTTATTTTAATCAGCCTCACAGATGCTCAGGACATTTCTAAATGGTATAAGAATGAATGAATATATTATAATTATTTTCTAATAGAGATTAAATCTGCTGCGAACATATTCCTTTCTTAATCACTTAATAACTTAACTTCCCGTTAGTCGTCGATTTGCTCGAGCGGGCACCAGTAATGTCTCCATTCGTCCCTGCCGGGTGCCAGTGTAGCCCAATCAAAGAGATGTGCCCGGAGCCGGAGTTTCTTCGTCCTCTTAGCTATTTCTTCAACGTTCTTGAAGGTGTTCCAAGCTGCTCTCTTCCTCCTGCACAGCTCAGATGCCAGGTCATTTATCATGTTGACTTCTCGACCTAGGTACACATAGCTGTTGCATTCGGAGATGGTTGTTCCGTTGAGAGCGAATGGGGCATCAGGAACGAGGCTGTTTCTCATAAACATTGTCTTCGTAAGATTCAGCTGTAGTCCTACCTTTCCACACTCATGGTCAAAGTCGGCCAGCATATGTACTGCTTGGCTGATGTTTGGTGATATTAAAACAATGTCATCAGCAAAGCAGAGGGGGTGTAGTTGCCGACCATCTATCTTCACTCCCATTCCTTCCCATTCCAGTCATCGCATGATGTTCTCGAGGGTGGCACTGAACAGTTTCGGTGAAATGGTATCACCCTGCCGAACCCCTCTCTTGACATCAATGATTACTTCTTTGTAGAATGGTGAGATCCTGGTAGTGAATCCGCAATACAGATCACGGATGATCTTGATGTATTGGGCTTGAATGCCCTGATTGGCTAGGGCTTCAGTGACTGCTTCGGTCTCAACAGAATAAAAAGGCCTTCTTTAAATCAATGAACGTTAAACAGAGCGGTATCTTGAACTCCCGAGAAACCTCAATGAGCTTGGTTATCGTGTGGATATGGTAGATGGTGCTGAATCCTTTGCGGAACCCAGCTTGTTCGCATGGTTGTCCTTCATCTAGTGTTCTGCCAATCCTATTTAGGATGACTTTAGTGAACAACTTGTAGATGACAGACAATAGGCAGATCGGGCATAGTTGCCAATGTCATGGATGTCTCCCTTCTTGAACAGTATTACGGTCCTGCTGGTTTTTCACTGGGATGGAACCTTACATTCAGACAGGTAGCGTGTGAAGAGCTGAGCCAGTGTATTGGTGAGTACTGACGGCAGGTTCTTCAGGTGTTCAGGTCTGACCTTGTCTGGGCCGGGTGCTGTTCGTTTCTTTACTGATGAAATGGCGTGTCGGATTTCGGAAGGGAGAACATTAGGAATGACATATCCATCCTGTGGAATTTGGTATGTCGGCAAGTGGACAAGGCTATTGAAGAGATTTGAGTAGAAGTCATGGATAATCTTCTCCATTGCCGTTCTGGAGGATGTGATGGATCCATCAGGATGTCGGAGGGCAGTCATCTTGGTCTTGTAGTTGGCGAAGGACAGGTGGACATTACGAATATTTTTCCCGGCTTCTGCCGCATCTAACAGCACTTCTGCTCTTCTCTCTTTGAGGTCTTCCTTGATCGCATCTCTGCACTGCTTTGTGAGCTCAGACATTAGCTTGCGGTTGCCTGAGGCATGCGCCAAACCACGTTGGCGAATAAGCTCAAGAGCTTTCGAAGACAGGCAGTTTTTTGTGGCTATCTCTCTCTTGGCGTTTCTCGCACAATCATGGAGGTGCTGAACCAGTTGATCGTATTCCTCGTCAATGTTGTCAACAATGGCATCTTGCCATGTGCCGCAATGGTGCCAAAGAGCTCCCAGTTGATGGTAGTTCTGGGATTTCTCTTTTTAAACTTTGCAGCCCTTTCTCCCTGCTCTGTGAAGTAGAATTTTGCACGAAGGAGATGGTGGTCCGATCCCGTTCGGAATTTTGGGACAACAGCGACATCGGTCAGGCAAAACCATCAATTGAACATGATGTGGTCTATTTCGTTGTGGAATCGTCCACAACGGGGAGACTCCCATGTCCAACATTTAGATTCTGCCTTCTGGAACTGTGAGTTACCATGAATGGTCTTGGTCGACATGATGAACTCAAGACAGTCTCTCACCCTGTTCGTTCCATTCTAGGCCTTGGGTCCCGATGTGAAGTTCTTCAGCTGATCTCCTCGGTCCTATCTTGGCATTAAAATCACCCACAATGATCTTGTAGAAGGAGTGGTCTTCTTTATAGAACTTCTCCAGCTCCGGTAAGTGTCCCCGAGTGTGGTGGCGGCTGGGTAGTGGAGGTAGTGTTGGTAGTGGAGTTCTGCCAGTGGGGTATTTATCTGGTCCCGGTAGGGGTAGGGTGGGTCTTCTGTGTGCGATCAGATCCCTGGGTCTCTAGTGGTTGGTAGGAGCAGACAGGGCAGGGTAGGGTGGGGCTCCTCATTAGAATCCCTTTGTCACCTGTGGGTGGTGGGAGCAAGCAGAGTATCTCTCTCCCTGGGTCTGTTGAATCTGGAGTCCAAGGTCTCAGAGAGTTCTGCTTATCTTGTTCTGTGGGTCTCCAGTCGTGCGTGAGTCTCGGCTGGAGCTGCCACGCAGGTCCGGAAAGCGTCCTGGAGTGTGACTGCGGCTGGGTAGTGGAGGTAGTGTTGGTAGTTTGCTTTCTTTCCTGCAAAGAGCAATTCCTTGCTCCAGCTCCCCATGTGTTTTTCTGGGTGACAAAGTTGGGTAGAGAGGGAAGCAGTAGACTCTCTTCTTGAGGTTGTCAAGTCTTCCTTCTCTCCACATCTCATAAATTATCATAAAGTGATCTTCAACAGGGTTCCAGAACAGGAAATCAGGTGCTGAAAAATGAGTAGGAACCAGGATAAAGTAGGAAAATGGCTCCTTAAAATGGCAAACCACTTAGAGGCTCCTGCTGGAAAAATGTGAGCGTGATCTTCAGCAAAGAACTGATTTTAGCTTTTCATTAGAGAAGGCAAAAGGCTTCTGGACTTTTTTCCTTTTTCTTCTGAATTCTATCAGATTCTGCCAAAAACTCTGGGAAAGCATCTTTGTGTTTCTTTCAGTTGTAGGGGCAAAGGAATCCTTTCAAAGCATCCCACAATCTCCAGTTCTTCCAAAATATTTCAATATCTTCCAATATCTTCCAGCATATTCCTTTATGCTGAGAAATTTGAAATTTTTGAATTTCCATATTGTCTCTAGGTTCTTTGAATTACAGGATTTTGAAATTTGCCCCTTGAAGAGTTAAACTAATACTCATGTATACCATACAGTAGGTCTCACTCAATATATACACAGTGTCTGAAGAAATTCATGCTCTGAATAAACTTTTTCATCAAATTTTAAATGGTCTTGAAATTAGCTTATGAGTTTGGAAACTATTTTAAAAACTGGAAATACAATATATTTCTTTAAAAACACAATAAATGTTTCAAGGAGACTCAAATCATAGCTCACATCTCTCATTTATTTCCTATATAGTCTGAAACTATAATTTAAGGGAAAGTGACATATATTTAGTGGTTTTTCTCCTTGAAATAAAATAAGTCCTTGCTTCTTTCTGAAAGGTACAGCTCTGAGTGTTATCAGCTCATTAATATATAATCTTTGTAAGTAAGGTTAATTTTTAGTTTGAGATGTGAATGTTACCCAAATCAAATGAGTCTGTGGTTTGTAAATTTCTATGTATTCCTGGTTTATGAGAAGAATGAAATTGAGTAAAATGAATATTGAAATAAATAAAATATGCAAATTTATAAAAATCTAAGGAACATTTGAATTTTTCAGCTTTGATCCTTGGATTGATTTAATTTAAGCACACTATCTCCAGTACGAGAACATTTTTTTCTAAAGCTACTGATTTTGACATGTCAGCATCTTATATCACGAATCACGACCATCCTGTTATTCGTCGATTGCCTCGAACAGGCACCAGTAATGTCTCCTTCATCCTAGCCCTGAGATTTTTAAGAAAGTGCTATATTCATTCATTCTCCTAAAGAGCCTTGAATATAGCATCTTATGTAATTTACATTAATATATATGTGATGGGAAATGTCCAGGAAAAAGATACATTATTTCAACAAAAAGTTGAAATAATTCGCAAAATTATATATGAAACAATCTCGGACAGCTTTAGATACATTGTAAATAACTAATTTGAACTTATTTTATAACACAAAAGAGCAGAAATTAATTCATTTCAAAGACTAAACTGTCTTATTTGGGGGTAATTAGTAAGATCAAAATTTAGCTAGATATCTGATATGGAGATGTTAACTACTTATTCTATATACCTAAAAGATTATCCAAGAGATTATAGCATAATAAATTACATAAATATTGAAATTCATGTTCATGGTTCCAAAGGTAACACAACATAAATTTTAGTTGAAAATTAGTATATTTAAAGTTGTAAAAAGTAGGTACTCCCAGAAAGGGAATAGGACCTTGAGTTTTCTATAAAAATGAACTTATTTTTTGAAGGGGACAATTTTAGGTCACACCCAGTGATGCTCAGAGATAACTCTCAGCTCTGCACTCAAGAATTACTGCTGGTGGTACTCAAGAGCCCATATGGAGGGCCAGGGATTGAACCTTGGTTGGTCACATGCAAAGAAAGTGCCCTAATGACAGTATTTTATCTTTAGCCACAAAAGGTACATTTTAATTGGCTCCAACCTAGAGGCATTTAGAAGGGTAAATACTGTACCTCAAGTTCCCTCCCACTTCCATGTGGTAAACCTCAGATCTATACTCAAAATTTATTGGTTTATTATTATTTTATATCATCTATATCCTTGCTGTGTTTAGATTTTTACACCACAATGAGTGAATCAATAATATTTTTTCTTTCCCCTCTAAGTTATTTTGCTTCATGTGATACCATCTGACTCCATTTATGCTGTAACCAAAGGCAAGATCTCATCTTCTAGAGCTGTAAGTGTTCTACTATGTACATACCATGATTTCTTTAACCATTTGTTTGTCACTGGACATCATTGGGTTGTTTACATATCTTAGCTATTATACTTATACCGAATATGCCAAATACCAGTAACAATGATGGGTCTCGTTCTCCTAACCCTGAAAGAGTCTTGAATATGGCACTTTTTAAAAACTCAGGGCTAGGGTGAAGGAGACGTTACTGGTTCCTGCAATCAACGAACAATACGATGATCGATGATCGTGATTGGGATGGACTTGGTGCTGCAATAAACACTCATGGGCACACTCTTTTCAAGTTAGTGTGTGTGTGTGTGTGTGTGTGTGCGTGTGTAACACATGCCAAGGAGTAGAATTACTGGACCATATCGTAGTTCTAAATATTTTAAAGAAGTTTCCATACTATTTTCTGCAGAAGTATGGAGGAAAAATATCACGTTAAAAAAATATGTCATCCCCACCAATAGTGAACGAAGGTTCCCTTTTCACTGAATCCCCAGCAACACTCACTGTTTCTAGCCTTGGGGGCAGCAGTGTGATATAAGTTTGGGCTCATGCCCAGTGATACTCAGGACTTATTCTGGCTCTGTGGTCAGGGATCATTCCTTGGTACATGGAGGACCACATGTGTTACTGGGGATCAAAAACCAGGATTGGCTTCATACAAGACAAACTCCTTATGCCTTATCTCTCTGACTCAACAACATATTTGAGAAATCTCCTTCTCACTACTATAACATGCTAGCTGATCGTCATATTGGCTTGAGTTTCCCAGAGAAAAAAATGAAGATCAGCACTTTGTCCTATGTCTACTTTTATATGAGAATGAATTGGGAGGGGTCATATAGAATCTCATATTGATCCCTTATGCTGATGAATGAGAGGCAACCAGTCAGAGGGCAAAAGAGGATGGACAATCTAGATAAACAATGAGAGCCTTTTAGGTCTAGAGGTTCTGTATTTGCAGAAGGAGATGATTTTGCTCAGGAGACTGGAGAGAGAAACCCCTGCCAATGTGTCTATACCTCTGCCTCTGCTCTCATTATACCAGCTGCTCTTATCGCTGGGATTTTGAGTTACGTCAGGAGCCTCTGTGTTTTTAAACCAGATTGAATCTTTTTCTCCCTGGACTTCACAGCATCAAGACTTTTCTCCATACTTTGCTCTTTTGATTTGCTTTTCCTTTGGGCTTTTTAGCTGCCACTTGTGCATTTTCTGACTGTTTCTTGTTTTTCTTTTTTTTCTCCCCCTTTTTATGGTGAGGGATGAAATTGGAGCTGTTAAATAAGAGCTATGGCAAAACTCTTGTTTTTAGGTCTGCTATGCTTCACTCCTTACAAGGTCCACTCAGAAGCAGCCAATTCACTGTAATGTAGATTTAGCATGGCTGACCTAGAGAACAAAAGCTCTCTAATTCCATTTCACTACAATGATACTGTCCATCTGCATGTCTTCTTTGGGCAAATGTCTGTTTTTATCCAGTCCCCATTTGTTGATATAATTATTGGTGCTCCTGTGACCAAGATTTGTTAGTGACTTATTTTCTTGGGTATTAACTCTTCCTTTAATGTGTGGTGTACAAGTATTTTGTACTTTCAATAGGCTGTCCTTTTATCTTAGCCTGAGTTTCTTTCATTATGTAAATGTGTTCTCATTGAATTACATTCAATGTCCCATTTGTTCATTTATTTATTTTTTTATCTTTGCCAATGAAATCAAAACATTGAAGATAACTCTAAAGTCCAAATCCCAAAACTTTAAACCCTTATTTTTCTCAGCATATTTTATTGATTTCTTATCTAATCTTTGGTCTGTTTTGAATTATATTCCATGTAAGATGTGAAGAATAGGGGTCTGATTTTTTTTTAATGTGACTATCCAGTTTCAGAGATTTTCTTTGCTTCAGGTGGGTCAGTGCAAGGCAAGCTCTTACCCGCAAGCTTTCAATCCACAGCCTTCCACTCTTATGAGCCTCTGTGGCTACCCATGCTTATCATGAGAGTTTAAATTTCTTTCTTGTTAGCACCCAAAGATTAGATATTCTTCCTGAGCCCTCTGGTCACTCTCTGGCTTTTGGTAGGGGAATTTACTAAAATTAACTTTTTTTTGGGGGGGGTCACATCTGGTGATGCACAGGGGTTACTCCTAGCTCTATACTCAGGAATTACCCCTGGCAGTGCTCAGAGGACCATATGGGATGCTGGGAATCAAACCCTGGTCGTCCGCATGCAAAACAAATGCCCTACCCTCTGTGCTATTACTCCAACCCTAAAATTAACATTTAAAGAAATTATTGATCTCCAGTTTTAAGCTTTTATTAAAAAAAATCTTTGAAAATCACAGAACTGAAATAACTTTGCTGCCATTTTTCAATGGGGATTTTGTTCTCTTTGCCATTTACTTGTTATTTTATTTTATCAACTTACATTTTGAGTCTGGCATTTTATGAGGTAATATGATTAATTTTTTTTTCTTATTTATTTTTTTATCTTAGAGTAACTTGTGGTTTATATTTATAGTTCTAAACTCAATTCCTCTTTCACATTTAATTGACCTAAGTCTAGAAATCAAATGTGAGTTGCCTTATTTACTCTACTTCCCACATTTTACAGATTCATATATTTTTCTGATTCAAAATGGATTCTCTTTGCATTTAATAGAGAATATTTCATGTTCCTTTCAGGGCTTATTTAGAGGCAACAAATGTCCTTACCTGCTATCAGTCTGTAAATGCTTTTACCACTTTCTTAAGTCAGAGTGATAATCTGGAGGTGAAGCAGGATTTTGGTTGAAGGTTCTTTTCATCCAGTCTATTGAATATATCATCCCATTCCGTTCTTGCTTAAGAACCTTTCAAGCAAGAGTTTCCACTTGAGACTTTCACTTGGAAAATATGGTATAAGGTTTACTGGGTTACACATAAATATGAATCTTTGATTCATTTTTTACTGCTTGAATGAGTCTATGTTTCACTTTATTTTTGCCATTAGTGTAAAGTATTTTTCCTTTGTTTTGGTTTTTATTTATGGAATTCTTTGAACTACCCAGATCAATACATATGTAGCTCTTCTAAGATAGGGGAATTCTAAGCTATTACTTCTTCTGCGAGTCATTCTTCCTTTTTTTTTTTTGTTCCCTTATGGTATTCAGAAAGCATTCTGCTCTTTTACTGGCATAATATGATACAAAAAATGTTCCTCTTAGTATTGGCTAATAAGTCTCTTCAGTTCTCTTGATTTTTATAAAGTCTTTCTTTTTCCTCTTCATTATCAATGTTGAAGTCACTGATCTGAATTTTAGCTTTTCTGATTCTGCTTTCATCCTGCTTTTATATCTTTAGGTCAGTTTCTGTACTCTTTAGCACCTTTAATTTTATTTGGGTGAAGTTAAATTTTTTTATCTTCTTTTCATCAATCTTGCTTTGAGCTTACTGATGTTCTTTCTAACAGACTTCTTCAGTTTATTGAATATTAATAGCATTGTTGCTTTGAAATCTTCCTTGAGCAGTGCAGAAATTTTTGGTGTTTTTAAATTTCTTCCTGAACTTTTGACTCCCTTTCAAGCAACTGAATCCCTGCAGCTTTTAATTGCACATAGTGTTACCTATGGGTTAAGAGTGACAATCTGTGAATAAGTTGCCCTGAGCTATGACCAGGTGCTTATGTTTTAAAGGATTAAATGAGACTATGGCTCAGGACTATGTATTCTTCGAAGACAGCCAGAGAATTGTGGTGTCCTATAGCTGTGTAGGACTTAGGCTGACTAGTCAGGGCTCTGAAGGGTTCAAGGTCACTGATGTCTGCAGACTCACATAGAGTCTATGCCCTGCCAGCTTGGGCAGTGATGGGAGTTTGAGGTCATGTGTACCCATGTGTACCCATGTTGTTTAGTAATCTCATCTTTGTGGATTTGGGGAAGAATTTTTGCATTAACCAGTACATGTTTGATGATAATTATTCCGAGCGACAGCCTGATAGGCAAGTCTCATCCCCATGTCTTCTCTAGCCACAGTCTGGGGCAACTTCACAACTGTCAGCTCTGAGTTCAGTCTATACCATGTTTAGGACATTCTTGGACTCTATCCCTTTGGTGAGTGCAAGCACAAAATTGAATCTCTGTAAAACTTTTGCATATAGCAGACTGTCACAATTGGAGGTGTCCAGTGCAGAATGTTAGTTCTTTTCTTCTTTCTCTGCTTTACCTTTGCCCTACTCTAGGTAAGTGCCCCTTGGCTTTGATCTTGTCTGCAGCTCTGGACTTTATAGCAGCAAAGAAGCCTGAGATGATGTCTGTTTTCACTAGTGAAATTTGCCAGTAAATTTCTTTGTATAATGTTCTGTTTAACTCAGTGTTTTTTTTTGTTTGTTTGTTTTAGTTTTTTTGGAGGTGGAACACACTCAGCCATATTCAGGGATTACCCCTGTCTCTGTGCTTAGGGATCACTCCTGGTAGGGATAGGGGAACCATATCAGGTAAATAAATATCATATTAAATGTAAAGATAAAATACTTTCATTGAAATAGTACTTTATCTGGATGCATTGTATATAGTCTTTGTTTCTCTCATTGAAATATAAATTTATTTATGAACTTATTAGTTCTTTTCCTCTATAGTTAGGTATTTTTATGCATGATTGAATACAGCAACAAATGAAAGAAAGTTCTTGATGACTTGGAGTGGAGCTCATGTTCTAATTCCAGCCAATACATAATAAAATATGTGATATTTTCAAGTCATAACAAATAATATGAGAAAATATGCAAAAATGATGAAATGATTGAGGGTGATAGGAGCAGTGTTATCTCTTATGGGCTGAGTGGGAAGAGACATTCAAATAGGGAGATGTTCCAGTAGAAGTCTGACTGGAATGGACAAGCCATGTGAATAGCACTGTAGCACTGTCCTCCCATTGTTCATAGATTTGCTCAAGCAGGCACCAGTAGCGTCTCACATCAAATTGTGAGACTTGTTGTTACTGTGTTTGGCGTATAAAATACATCATGGTTAGCTTGCCAGGCTTTTGCCGTGAGGGCGAGATACTCTTGGTAGCTTGCCGAACACTTCCTAGAGAGGCAGAGGAATCGAACTTGGGTTGGCCATGTTGGCTGCATGCAAGGCAAACACCCTACCCTCTGTGGTCTTGCTCCAGCCCCACGTGAATACCTACACGTGAATAGCTCTGGAGAAAATTCACAGAGAGAAGGGACATGCAAGAGCAGAGATGCTAAACAGAAGCATTCTTGGTTTGGCATTTTAAGCAACAAAGAGGTCAATGTATGTGACATAGAGAACTTTGAGAAAAATTATGTCAAGATTTAAAATGGAGGCAAATGGGCACATTGGTGGTGGAAAATGTATGCTGGTGGAGGGATGGGTATATGAAACTTTGTGTGACTGAAATCCAATCACGAGCAGCCTTGTAACTGTATCTCATGGTTATTCAATTAAAACTTAATTTTAAAAAGTATAATACAATCTAAAATCCTTGAGTCAGGGATATAGTTCATCAATAGAGCACTTGCCCTGCATGTGAAAAATTCTGGGTATAAATAAATAAAACCTGGTTTTACCATCCCCCACTTGCCAAAAAAAAAATAAATAAAATGAAGAGGTTAGCAGAAATTTAAATTGCCTTGGAAACTTTAAAGTCTCTGTGTTCTGAGAGGATAGTTATTGACGATTTTGAACAGAGATCAAATAGGATGATTTGTGATTAACAGTATCATATTGACTACTATTTGGACAATGGAAGGCAAGCAGTGAGAACCAAGAGCCTAATATGGTTGGTGCACAGCAGGTAGGCATTTGCCTTGCATGTGGTTGACCCGGCTCTGATTCCCAGCACCCTGTATGGTCCCCTGAGCACCTCCAGGAACAACTCCTGAGTGCAGAGCCAGGAGTAACCCCTGTGCATTGTCAGGTGTGACCCCCTCCCCAAAAAGACTAATATGATCCCAATAAATTGTACACTTGAAAAATTTTTTCACTTAACTTTGACTGAGTTGTGAGTTTTTAGGGTATATAGAAATCATCAAATGTTCTGAATGCTTTGCGTCTTAGGAAATCTCTTCACTGACACAAATAAGAGTTTCGTTTGATTTCCATCCAGAACAACCATAAACAAAGCTAACAGCCTTAATTTGAAATGTGTCCAAATGATTTTCTGTGATGAAAAGAGCATTGTGAAATTTGAAAAAATAAATCTCTCAATTTATTTCTATAATTTACTATATAACTGAGCACCACAAAGCAGTAAGAATCATAATGCTGACTTAAAAATTATTTTTATTAAAAGCTGTTATACTAAGATTAAATTTTATTGTGATGTGAAGAATTAAAGGGATTAAAGAATCTTATTTAGTGGATTAGGATTTGGTTATATTTTTCCTGAGGTTAATTTTTTTTTTCTGCAAGAAACAGTATTTCATATGTGTGAAGGTTAAAAACATACAGGAAAAAAAGGCATAAAGAAAGACTTTATTTCCAAGAAAATTTATATCTAACTTTGGATCTCTCATGCCAGCATTAAAAAAGAGAAATGAAAACAGAATGGAAAGGGAGATCAGATAGCAACACAGATTGTTTACTTGCCTTTGATGCTTGAATTTTTATTCTTTTCTCTTATCTCTGCAGCCCTGAGGATTTATTGGCACCCATTTCATTTGTCTTTCTCCAGATTTAAAATTGAAGTGATGAGACAGAATATTACCTGTGTGCTTCGCAACATCCATGAGTGACATGTGATAGTTGCCTGGGAAACTAGAGATGAAATTCTGCAGGATTTGGAAATACTTTACATTTGAGAATAAGGCTCATCTGAAGTTTAAACCACATACTGACAGTGAACTTTGATTGTTCGTGTTACCTGTTAGGATATTTGAGCTGCAAATAACAGAAAGTGCCCCAAATCAAACTGATTTAACAAATAAAAGAAAAGTATTGCTTAATATAATGATATTTAGGGGTAGAGTGGAATTAAGAATGTTGTCATATAACCCAACTCAAACCCGATATACTCAAGAGACCAAATCCTATTCTCTTCGTTTATACTCAGTAACTTTCTAAGTCTAGTTGTCATGGTTTCAAGATGACTGCCAGAAACTATCTGAGTTACATAATACTTCTTTGCTGATTTCAGGAGCAAAGCAAGACTGTCTCCCTTAAACCTAGAATGTACTCCCTTTCTTTTATCTAACTAGAAAACAAAATTCACACATCTACCTCTGATTTGGGGAGTGTAATTATCTAACAAGCTCAAATAAACCCATTCCTCCCTCTTGAGGACTTGATTGTTGTGAATCTCTAGATTAAAAAGGGGACCGGGAAATGGAATTATAATGATTAACAGTGGATTCTATATTAAAGATACTTTGCAGAGAATTAAATCTGTCCCACATTTTATAATCCTGTTCCCTATCATCCACATAGAGGATATGCATTTCCCCCACTAATGATTAATGTAGAAGTGAGGTAAAAAGATTTCCGATAAGTCCCACTATAAAAAATTAGAAATAACTGGATTGTTTAAAAAAATGTTGTGGTACCAGAGATAAAACTTAGAACTTCATATATACAAAGCAATTGCTCTCCTGCTATGTTACATCTCTGATTCAGAAATTGAAATTTTAAGGGAAACGATTCTAAGGATGTGGGTATCCTGGTGTTAAGATCAAGCTTATGAAAGCTTATGACATTGTAATAGTAATTTGTTGCTGATAGTTTCCTGTATTCTAAATTCCTTCTATTTCAGTATTTATTTGTGGCACTGTAATTTGCAAACTAGTATTAGAAATTCATGCCTGAACTATTCCAGCACTATACCCTCTACCCAGCTGTGCACATCCCTCCACCATTGTCCTAGTGTCTCCTCCAAATTCCTCATTTAGAGACTGATTATTTCAGTGATAAGTCACCTGTGCCTATAGGTATACATATTATAAAACAAACTGGTATCTGATACATTGTCCCTTTCTTTATAAAACAATAGAAGAATTCTTGTTAACAATAATTTTAGCAAATGAAAATCGGAGCAAAGAAGAGCGGAGAGAATGAAAACCCTGGCTTTCCCTTGGCAATCTACATAAAAATGCATTAAAATTCTATTGCTAGAAAATAAATTACCATAAACTTAGTGATTTAAAGCAATGAAAAATGATTATTGTATTATTTCTGTAGGACATAAAACTGGTACAGCTTTTCTTTTTTTAAGAAATCGTCTTTGTGTTTCCATAAAAGTTGCAAATGACTGTTTTCCACACCATTAGTCTCAACTGAGTCCCAAGGCCTTCCTCCAAGAGTCTTCACATGAGCAGTCTAATTGAGCACCCCATTTTCTTACTGAATCGTTCTTGGAGGATAATCCTTAATTATTTGGAATAACTAACATACTTTTCACTAGTGTTAGTTTTAGTTTTTATTTTTCAGATCAGTAGGACTCTGTATCTTCAAATTTGATCTCTCATTTCTAATGTCTCTGATCTTGACTCTGATCAAAAGGCACTCAAGTTTAGGTCAGGCTGACCTGGTAATCTCTCTAAAAGTCAATATATTCAAGATTGTAATGTGAGAATTTCTTTTACAATAGAAGTGAGAATTGAATATCTGAGCAAAGGTTTATATAAACTAGAGAACTATCCATCTAGGAAAGCTGAGCTGACAGTATCTCTTCTTACAATGGAATATCCAAATCTTTTTGGTTCAGCTCTCATGAGTTGGAAGCTAAATTCCTCAAAAGGACATTGTTTCTTGGAACATGCTTGTCTCTAACTTCCTAGATGCCATCTGTTCTTGTATTTCAGTCCCTACAGATAAAAGAATAGTATAAAAACTTATCTCTGTCAAATAGGAGTGAATAATGAGAAGGAAGAGGAAGATCATTGGACAATGATAGAAATTTAGAGGAATTAATTGGAAAAGAAGGAAATAATATGAGAAGAAGAATAAAAATCAGTATAAAAGAAACTATTCATGAAGTAGCTAGTGTCAGATATTGATAGACAATTTTTTATATAGGTAGGCAATATAAAGAAAATTAGAACAAGAGAAATAATAAGAATTTAACAGGATTAAAGAAGGCACAATAAAGATGACAAAATTGAGAATAACATTAGTTGGGATAGTTGTGTTTTGCTCTGAATAAGGCACTCTGCTTATTTTTCTTAAATAATTTTCTGTGTGAAGGAAGCTGATGGCAGCACATATTTGTGTACATATCTTGATTGTGTTACCAGTATTTTTCAACATTCACTTTTTTATGATCTGGGTTCTGCTTCAAGGAGTAAGATAGAGTAGATATTGATGCACTTAAGAAAAGCATATGAAAGTCAAAAATATAACTACAAACAAAGAAAATTAAAAATAGCCCAAGGTAGTCTAATACTTTCCTTTCAACAAACTGTTTTGAGCAGACTGTGAAAACATCTATTGGTCAGAGTATTTATTTTCTCCTTTTTCTTTTTTCAGTATACTAAAAAGGATTGATTGAAAAACAACTTTATAAATTTATTTCCCCCAGAGTGTTATAGAATAAAAATACATTGTATATGAGCACCAACCTGGTTCTTGGTAAATCAGAAATAATCAAATAAAATTAATGACAAAGATGACTAAATGGAGATTTTTCAGTTTGTGTGTGTGTATGTGTGTGTGTGTGTGTGTGTGTCCGCATGTGTGCATGTGTAAAATTGAATGCAGATCTATTCTAAATAGCTAGTACTTAAGAAGACCATCTGTATTTATTTTAAAAGATTATAAACTGTATTTAAGGATTCTTTCATTTTAGGAAAATGAAATCCCATAATATCAGAAATGCATTGATTTGTTTTGAGTTATACTATTCTTAATTTTCTTGAGACTTCATGTTCTCTATTTTTTAAGGCTTTCTTGTTTGTTATTTGGTGCCACACACAAAGTTGCTCAGGGTCCAACCCTTGCGGTGCTCAGAAGATCATATCTGGTGCCTGAATTTTTAAAAGGAAATACCTTGGGAAGTGTCTTAAACTTTGCATTATCTCTTTGACCCATATTCAGGTTATCATTATTAAAGAAGGATCTAAGCAAAGATTATTTCATCAATACCACAAACAACAGTGAACAAAGTGATCACAAATAATTGACTTCTACTAATGACCCTGCTCGGTAGCTTGCCGGGCTCTCCGAGAGGGGAATGACCCTGATAAAAACTCATCTATACTGCTGAATTTACTGGTCCGTGAGATTTTACTGCTGACTCGTTCACTTTTATTTTGAGAGGATATTTCTTAGGGCACTACAGGGAAGGAAATGGAATTGTGAAGAAACAACTCACTCCCATTGCCAGGAAACCTTAAGATAGCAGGGGATTTATTCAGAATCCAACTTTTTTTTTAATGATTCTGATGTTCATTGTAATTACACGAGCACTTGCTTAGAATTTTTTAAGATGACTCCTATAAGAACAGAGAAGTGTTTTTGAAAATTGAAGCACATATTCTCAGCTTGGTAGTGGTTTGTTGAAGAGTAGAAATGATATCAAGATTACTAATCTAAAAGGAAAATTTTAGACTATCTTATTGAATTGATTTGTTAATTTATTAACTCAACAACATTGATAGCCATGAATGTCCTCTCTACTGTTCCTCTGGCTTCTAGTTATGAATCTCTTCATTACTTAAATCATTCATGAAGTACTTATAAATATTTATTACAAAGGTATAAGAAACTGAACTAGCGGCTGAAGTGATAGGAGAGTGGGTAGGGCATTTGTTTTGCACTGCAGACCCAGGTTTGATTCTCAGCATCCCATATGGTTCCTCCCAGCACTGCCAGGAGTAATTCCTGAGACAAAGCCAGGAGTAACCCCTGTACATAGCTGGGTGTGACCCAAAATTGTCACTGTCACTATCCTCCCATTGTTCATCGATTTGCTCGAGTGGGCCCAGTAACATCTCCATTTTTTTTGAGATTCGTTGCTACGGTGTTTGGTATATGGCTTTGCCGTGTGGGCGAGATACTCTCTGTAGCTTGCTGGGCTCTACAAGAGGGGCAGAGGAATTGAACCTGGCTTGGCCGGCCTGGCTGCGCACAAGGCAAACACCCTACCGCTATGCTAAGGAAAAAAAAAAAAAGAAAAAGAGAAAAGAAAAAAAAAGAAAAGAAAAGGAAAAAAAGACGCTGTAACTGGAGCTGGAGTGATAATACAGTGAATGAAATGCTTGTCTTGCGTGTGGCCAATCTATGACATCCCGTATGTTGTCCTGAACATTGTCAGTATTGAAACCTGAGCATTGCTATGTGTGACCTATGCAACAACAACAATATCAAAAGAAGCTGTAATTGTAATACTTTGTGATAGTAAAATAAGCTAGAATTTTAAAAATATGCATGAATATAAAAAAATACCATGCTGAGACCACTTTCCGCACACATGAAGGTACTGGCAGTGGGACAAAGCCACACGGGTTCCGGGGCCAAGATCTCCAAGCCTACTCGGATTGGAGTCGAGCATCTTCCACCCAGATCCTCCAAATTCCAGTAGGTGTGGGTCACACCCACCACCTGGCCCCCTGGCGCTGTGTAATCCCATCAGCGACCAAGACTCAGAGACTATAAAATCCAGCTCCCGGAACCACGCGGCCACTAATGCGCGGATATGGACATCTTATCAGGACATCTTTTTATGACATCTTATTATCTCATTTTTACTTTGGACAAACTTGCAGGCTATCGAATGTAGCCTGCCCACAGGGCAGAGTCTGGCAAACTCCCCGTGGCATACCAAATATGCCAAATACCAGTAACAATGATGGGTCTCATTCTCCTAAAGAGACTTGAATATAATCTCAGGTCTAGGATGAAAGAGACGTTACTGGGGCCTGCTCGAGGCAATCAAAGAATAACAGGATGATGAATGAAAAATAAAAATGAATTAATGAAAGACCCCAATTACTGAGTAGGTAGTAATATTTTTCATTATAGGGTAGTCAGTTACCTTATGATTCTTTGATTAAATAAAATGTGCTACATCATTTTGCAAATTATATTACTAATTAACCAATCATGTTGAACTACTATGTTTTTTCATGTCCTTGAATTTTAACTTACTTGGATCTCAAATATAATGAACAATTCCATTGATAATTATGGGTTGAAAAGTCACACCTCTGTGGCATGCCAATATATTTTCATTCTATTTAGTTTTTCATCACACAGTTGGTATTGAATTTTCCTAGATGAACATAGTAAGACCCCAACGCAATTTACTAATGTGTCTGATTTTATTCCAATAGCAGTTTACCTTCTTTGTTAAGATTATCATAGAAATAAAGCCATATATCTGGAGATAATTTATAGCAAAATTAAACAAAAACATTCAAATGGTGAAAAGAGATTCACCACAAAACATGGTATAGAAAAAAATAAGCCACATGTGAAGAATAAAATTGGACCACTGCATCATAGTAAGCATAAATATAAAATTAAAGTAGATTAAAGATTAACCCAAATTTGCAAATTAAAATCATATACTAATAATATACTATGTAGACAATAATAAATGTAACAGCTTGACAGCATATCATTATATATATATATTTATATGTTGAATACATGCTATATGTAGCATACATGTTAATATATAACCCAGGTAAAATGAAGTAACCTAAGGCATAATGCTAATAATTACACGATGGGAATCATAATTAGCTTTTTCTATGCGGACGTCGTTGAGCCACACTCAGTGATAGTCAGGGTTAATTCCTAGATCTGCACTCAGGAATTATTCCTGGCAGTTCTTGGGGGACCATATGGGAGGCCAAGAATCGAATCTGGGTCAGCCACATGTAACACAAGTGCCCTGCCTGCTGTACCATATCCCCAGTCTCCAAATTAGCTATTTCTAATTTATTAAAATATTTAAAATTTGAGTGGATTAAGGATATGATCTAGTGAATAAGCACTTACCTTGCACAGCAAACCTAGATTTAGGCCTCAGCATCCCAAGTGTTTCCCAAAATTTTACCAGGAGAGATCCCAAAGTGCAGAGCCAGGAGTAACTGCATATAGCCAAAGAAAGAAAGAAAAAAGATAGGAAGGAAGGAAGGAAGGAAGGAAGGAAGGAAGGAAGGAAGGAAGGAAGGAGGGAAGGAAGGAGGGAAGGGAGGGAGGGAGGGAGGGAGGGAGGGAGGAAGAGAGGGAGGGAGGGAGGGAGGGAGAGAGGAAGAAAAGGAAGGAGGGAGGAAAGAAGGAAGGGAGAAAGGGAGGAAGGGAGGGAGTGAGAGAGGGAAGGAGGGAGGAAGGAAGGAAGGAAGGAAGGAAGGAAGGAAGGAAGGAAGGAAGGAAGGAAGGAAGGAAGGAAGGACGGGAGGGAGGGAGGGAGGGAGGGAGGGAGGGAGGGAGGGAGGGAGGGAGAAAAGGAAGGGAGAAAGGGAGGAAGGGAGGGAGTGAGAGAGGGAAGGAGGGAGGAAGGAAGAAAGGATGGAAGGAAGGAAGGAAGGAAGGAAGGAAGGAAGGAAGGAAGGAAGGAAGGAAGGAAGGAAGGAGATAAATTAAAATTTGATCTTAGAACAAAAGTTACCTTAAATGCAAATGCTAAGTATATTGCCATTTTCTATCTTTATTTCAAAATTTGTAAACATGAATGAACTGATCAAGTTCTTTGAGAAAGTTTTATGAATGTCATTACTGTTTGTTTCTGTATCTTCATTTGATAACCCAAGCTGATCAGTTTCTATTAATGAGTTGAAATGACTATTTTATTAACATAGTGAATAACATAGTGACTAAAGATTTATTAAATTAATAGGTTCTCTGATTTAATATCAAAAATACTTTGATATTGATATCAAAGTAATCAGACTCAATCTAAATAAATTTAATAAATATTAGCCTAATTTGTGTTTTAATGGAATCATCTGATTAATACTATCAGCAATGAGTAGAAATGCCTCTTGGTATTTTAAAGAGGACCAGCAGTACGAATGTGATCAATGTATGTGAAACTTATTGTATGTGAGACAGTGAAACTTATTAATAACAGAATTTTGGCATAGGTAAGATAATGATGAAGATATTTTTTCTCTTTTACTGAAAAGTACAAGGGTCCTCACAAACAAATACTTATCTTCTACTATTTTAATTTGTGAAATCACTTCATATTTTCTTCCTTTCTTTTGCTTTGTCCACATTCTGATAAAAAATAATTTTTTAATCTAGGTTCTACTCCTGCTTTTTGGTTTAAGTTCTCTATCATTTTTATTTATCAAATATAAGCATTAATAAAGCCTATCTACAAATACAGTTGTTTAAGCTCACTGGCAACAATTTTCTCCCTGCCTAAAATTATGCTAAGGAATGGGCCAAAGAACAATGAAAGAAAAAAAAAAGAAACAAGAATACAAACATATTTACCTGAAGGTAGAATTTACCTGAAAACCTACAAATTATTTACTAATATAGTGTTTTCTTTCCATTTCTCTCTGCAATCTTAGAAAATGAATGTAGCATTGGTCTCTAATCTTTCACATAGATCACTTATACATTCAATATTTTGTACCTAATTTAAAATTTTAGCATTTCTTGAAAAACTGGGTTCAAGACTTAATTTCCTAAACCTGTTGCCTGCCTATTCTACTCACTATCACTCCCTGAAATATAAATGATAATCTAACTGAATAGAGTATTTTGGGGAAGTGTTCATTTTATTAACTTTATGTATTACATCCTTCTCTACCCTTCTGGCTTCAAGAGTTTCATCTGATCGATCCGCTGTGTGTCTTATGGGCTTACCATTGTATGTAAGTTCTTTTAAAAAATATCATGCTGTATTCAATATTCTGTATCTATCTTGGAATTTAGTCATTTTGAGTACAATCTGTCATTGGTTTTTCCCAGCTTAGTCTATTTTCACTGATATCTTTTACTCAGCTTCTGTTATTTTGCTTTTCAGACCTTATATTGAATTATTTTTATATCACCTACCATGTTTTACATTTCTGTCATTTCGGATTGTAAAGGCCCTCCCGTTGATCATCGATTTGCTCGAGCGGGCCCAGTAACATCTCCATTGGAGACTTTGTTGTTACTGTGTCTGGCATATCGAATACATCATGGGGAGCTTGCGAGGCTCTGCCGTGCGGGCGAGATACTCTCGGTAGCTTGCCAGGCTCTCCAAGAGGGGCGGAGGAATCGAACTCCGGTCGGCCATGTTGGCTGCGTGCAAGGCAAACGCTCTACCACTATGCTAATAACTTTTTTTCCCATTTCAACTCTTATACTTTCTTTTACTTTGCTACCTGTGCTATTGTTTCTTTGAACTGGTTGAACATCTTCATCATATTGTCACTTAAGATACTGGTGTTGTTTATGTCTTCAGTGATGCTGTTTTCACTCATTTAGCTTGGTGGACTTCTATGTTTTCCCCTCTAGTGTTCTGACTGGGCTGAGGGTGAGTGTTTGTAGTTAGACACTCTGGAAAATGCTGAAGGTGTGAGCTGAGGTTGCTCTTCCTTTTCTGACTGTCTTCACTGAATGTGAGCAGCCTGTTATTTGTGAGTAGATCTGCCACAAGGCCCCATAAGCTGCCTTGTGCTTCAGGAGCTGGGGTTTGAGCCTTTTCATATGGAGTAAGTTGAGTGTGAAGGCTGCTGGGAGTTTGCCAGGTGAGAAAGACTCTACCTCCCATTTCAGGTTAGGCCTAATGATGTCAGCCAGAGGCAGAGTGGCAAAACAGCAGGGAGAAAGTAAGGAAGGAGCTATGGTGCAGATTTTATGTAGGCATGTAGATAGGCAAAGGCCCTCAGCAATGAAACTTGGTCAACAAAGCTTCTGGGAGGAAAATTCTAAGGCTAATCCACCCTGTGGATAAGGATAAAACCTTGAGAAACAAGGACCCTGAGGAGATTGGACCCCTCGCTATGAAGGAAAATCCTCAAATACCCTCAGACTCTCCCTTAATCTGATAAACTTTAGTGATTCAGCTCAAAGAAGACCATCACCAATCCCAACCTCCCTGGTATCCTCCTTAGCAAGGGACTTTCACCTAGAAAAAATCCCCACATGGGGACAGGTTGGAAAAACCACCTCGAACAAGGAAGGGCAGGCATATGCTGCCTGAGCCCATCTGCTTTTTGTGCCCACAGGGCTGAGCACAGGGCACCTGAGCACATGTGTCACCTGCATCTCCTCTCCTGAGATGTGTACTTGTATACTTTTCTGTCTAATGCTGGGATGTGTGTAGTGGCTCTCTCTGCCTTTGGAGAAGCCCATGTTCTCTCTCTTTCTCTGTCTCTCTCTGTCTCTCTGTCTCTTTGTCTCTGTCTATCTGTCTCTGTCTCTTTCTGTTTCTCTGTCTCTCTGTCTCTCTGTCTCTGTCTCTTTCTCTCTCTGTCTCTCTCTCTCTCTCTTTCTCTCTCTCTCTCTCCCCTCCACACCTTCAGAATACCTTTCATATAAAAGCTATTTATTCACTGCTTGACTATTCCTAAAATTCCTTTCTGTGAGGCAAGACAAGAACCCAGCAACGCTGGGTCCTGGTGGCAGAGGAAGATGGAGAGAAAGTGATCGTCTTTCTCCTCCCCCTTTCCATAAGTCACCCGTGGAGCCCACCAATACCAGCTGAGTGTGGAGGAAGCTGTGAGGTAAAGGAAAGGGAGGAGCTCTGCCTCCTGTTCCAGATTAGCCTCAGTGATATCAGCCAGAAGCAGGCCTTAGTTGGAGTGGCAAAGCAGTAGCTAGAAGGTCAGGTTATTGAATTTCATTCGAGGATACTGGTGGAAGCCAAGAGCCCTCTCATAGACCCTAGCTGTGGTTCCCATGTTAGGAACTGCTTGGGACAGACATTGGTGACAGTCTCCCTTGGCTTCCTGACCTTGTGCCTGATCTATAGGCACATAACATCAGGCTGTTATCTAACAGTTATCTTATCTGGCCTTGTCTATAGTAACCTCCAGGCTGCATCTACTGCCCTAAGACCCTTTGATATGCAAATGTAAACCTCAAGATGCATCTACTGCCCTAAGACCCTTTGATATACAAATGTAAAGCTCAGGATGCACCTACTGCCATAAGACCCTTTGATGTACAAATGTTTACCTTGAATGCTAGGTAAAGCTCTTGTTGCTGACTTTACCATGTATGGTTATATTGCTCTGCTTGTGACTGGGCTATCCCAGACCCTATATAAACAGCCTGTATCCCTCAATAAAGCCTGTCCCTTTTTCTATTTCTAAACTATACTCTGTCTCTTATGTCTTGTGTTCATTTGGCCAGTCCTTCCCTGCACCTATGGATCCTAGGGCCACCTCTGCGGGCCGGAGAGTGGTTATCGGGGCCCTCCGCAGGATACAATTCATTTGTTCAAACAATAAATTACAAAAATCTAAATCTTGCATGTCTTGACTGGATCTATCTTATAATTACTTTAAACACTCCCTTTAATTTTTTTAAATTTTAATATCTATTTTATTAGCCCACATGGCAAAGCCTGGCAAACTACCTGTGACGTATTTGATATGCCAAAGACACAGTAACAACAAGTCTCACAATGGAGACATTACTGGTGCCCGTGTAAGCAAATTGATGAACAACGGGAGGACAGTGCTACAGTGCTACAGTGCTATAAATATAATATGGTTAAACGAGTGTTAACATTTATGATATCAACATTTTGAATCGTGGCATCCGACTGCCAACAAAGTGCTCAATACTCTTGACTAACTTTCTTATTCTGCTTGTAGACCTTTAACAAATATCCCAAAAGAACAACTTAAAAATATTATGGATGATGTTTGGTTCTTTTTTCCTCTAATATTAAATTTTGCTTTAACATTCTCCCCATTGAATAATTCTTCTCAATATTTTATTTATATCTCCTACCTTCCCAAAATTAAAGTCAATAATTGAGTTCATGATTTTATGCCTTTGGTTATATTTTCTTATTAATATGACAATTTTCTGACAAGGGTCTCTAATTTGATCTCTTGCTCAAAAAAAAGAAAACCAGTATATGCTAAAATCTCAATTTATTTTGTTCTTTTTCTCTAAGTCCCATTTCATATTTTTTCTCAATCCCATTATTATTTTTTTGCTTTTAGGTACCATTATATTTAGGGAAAATTTTTTTTTTTCTAACATTGTGGATCTTCTCCCAACTTCTTATTACTCCTGCAAATCAATTTAGTAATACAGGAGTTTTGTTGAGGTGATTATGCATTCCTGATCTGTAACCCAATTAAAGTCAAATTCTTAGTCTGATATTCTTTTACCATCAATTTCTTCAACATATTATCAATATCAAGAGCTGTTTCTTTACTACATCGTGTGTGTTCGTGTGTGTGTGTGTGTGTGTGTGTGTATGTGTGTGTGCATATTTCAGTTACATACCATTGTGTTCAGGGCTTACTCCTGACTCTGTGGTCATATGTCAAGACTGGATATAGCTCAGGAAGCCGTATGTGCTGCCAGTGATTAAACCTTGGTCATGAAAGCAAATGCCTCAAAGACTGTACTATCTCTCCATCCATTAGTTTGTGATTTTTTTTTTTTTTTGCTTTTTGCATCACACCCAGCAATGCACTCCTGGCTCTGCACTCAGTAATCACCCCCTGGCAGTGCTCGGAGGACCATATGTGATGCTGGAAATCGAACCTGGGTCAGCCGGTGCAAGGCAAACGCCCTACCCACTGTGCTATTGCTCCAGCCCCAGTTTGTGAATTTTTATAAATATTTCTCTATTTTATTTTAATGACCTAGTGTGCTGCCTATTCTATTCACGTTGACTCAAGTGAACAACTTGTAGATGACAGACAACAGGTAGATCGAACAATAGTTACCAATGTCATGGATGTCTCCCTTCTTGTACAACTGAACAGTCCTGCTGATTTTCCACTGGGATGGAACCTTGCATTCAGACACGTACTATGTAAAGAGCCGAGCCAGTGTATTGACAAGTACTGCTGGCAGATTCTTCAGGTGTTCGGGTCTGATCTTGTCTGGACCGGGTGCTGTATGCTTCTTTAGCGACAAAATGGCATGTTGGATTTCGAAAGGGAGAACACTGGGAACAAAATTCATCCTGCAGAATTTGGTATATGGGCAGATGGATGTGGCTATCGAAGAGATTTGAGTAGAAGTCATGGATAATCTTCTCCATTGCCCTTCTGGACGATGTGATAGATCCATCAGGACATCGGAGGGCAGTCATCATGGTCTTATAGTTGGCGAAGAACAGGCAGATGTTGCAAATGCTTTTCCCAGCTTCTGCCGCATCTGCCAGCATTCTACTCAAATGCAGACGTTGCTGGCACCTGCTTGAGCAAATTGACGATTAACGGGAAGTCAAGTGATTAAGTGATCAAAATGGGATATATAATTAACCAATATTTCACTAAGTAGGACTTTTAAATCTATCACTATGTATATGTCAAGTCACAGTTTGTATAAACTTCCAAGCAATGACTGCAAGACAGAGGAATTTTTTAAAAGCTCAGGTTTGATATAAAGTCTCTTTGTCAGTATTATATAAACTATTTAGAGATACAAAGAGAGTATCTTATTTGTATTTCTGATACAACTGTCTTTGTATGTAAAAGGAGTGATATCTATATAATGATCTAACAGCTTTTTCATTCTTATTTAGATTCCTCCCATTACTCCTTATTGGTATTACCTCCATCATAGTTTGTGTGGCTAATTCTGTCTTGGTATGTGTTTTCAGAAGACTCAGATTAGCAATCCCACTACTATTTAGAGACTGAGTAAAGTTTACACTCTAAAATTTATCTCCCAAATGAGCATATTTCACCATTAAATTATGTTTTCTATTCACATCCAAGACTTCATCTGTCTATAGTCTGTCACACTCCATCCGAAGTAAATCACTATACTGTTCCACTACATTGCCTTCTATTTTTAATGACTTTCATTCTCCATTTCAACATCTGATTCACTCTTAAGATCTATCTCAAACACTATCTTAAACCTCTGAAAGTTAAGAGAGTGACATCAGCTTCCACTTATATTCTTCCTTAACTATGCTTCTTTTATTAGTTTAAGAGAAAAAAATATAAAATAATGTAAAAATAAGTAATGTACTTATATTACTCAGTTTATTTAATTTTGCTTGATAAGACTATATATAAGTAAAATGCATATTGCAATTGTAACTTTAGATTATATTTTTTCAGAGTATATGAGAATCCCTACATTTGACTTTCTTATTTTCCGTTTTATTTTAGTTTTAGGCAAGAGCTCTGAACTGAGCCACATCCTCAGTCCTTCCTTCAACATTAAAAAAAATTGTTTTAATTGAATATCAGAGATACACAGTTACAAAGTTGTTCCTGATTGGGTTTCAGTCATATAGTGTTCCACATAGTCCTTTAACCCGTGTTTATTTTCCACACCAATCTCTCTCTCTCTCTCTCTCTCTCTCTCTCTCTCTCTCTCTCTCTCGCATTACGATCTGCAATACAGTTACTGAAAGGTTATCATGTATACCACTTTACTTACTTTCAACACTCAGCTTTCATATGAAGGAGCATCTCTTACTTTCCATTTTAATGTTATAGTATAGTCTTTCAGTGCTGACACTAAAGGATGTTAAGTAGTAGTAGTGTCATTTTACATCTTCCTCAGTCATGTGACATCAGTGCCCACATATATTCTTCCTTAACTATTATGCTTTTATTAGTTTAAGAAAAAAACTTCGGCTTTTTCTCCTGGAAAGGAGAAACATGATGCCCGCCAGAGTCATGCCACCAGACTCTGAGTCAGGCTGTTTCACATAGGGTGCCCCAGGGTGGGCAGGTGAGAGCCTGCTCCGCCCCAAGGGACCCAGCCCTGGCAGCCGAAATCCTCCAGAACCCAACCAAAACCACCCTCAAGGCCGCTCTCCATGCACCGAGCCTCATGCATGAGGGAAGTTGACAAAATCCAGGTACTGGGGAACTTTGTGACCATGGACTCTGGGCTCAATGGGACCAGGAGTGGAGATCCTCTGCCCGTTGCTCCCCTCCCACCCCTGTCTCCAGCGACGCAGTGGTCACACCCATAAGCCACCTTCTGCCAGCGCAAGATGATCTCCTCATCAGCTACCATCCAGATCACAGGGCATTTTCTCCTGGAAGGGAGCAACATGATGCCTGCCATAGCCATGCCACCAGACTCCACGCCAGGTTGTTTCACTCGGGGCACCCTAGAGGGAGGTGGGTGAAAGCCCTCCCTGCCCCAAGGGACCCAGCCCTGGCAGCTTAAAACCTCCAGAACCCAACTGCCACCATGCTCAAGGCCATTCCTCACATCCTCCAGCTGAGCCTCACATATGAGTTAATGTATTCCTGAACCACAGGGCTGTGACACACCATAAGACACTTCCTACCCATTCTCCATAAGAACTACACCACATTTGAGGGGGTTCAAAGAGTAGGCAACAAATCATAGAAGGAAATATATATGTATATATGCATATATACATATTTTTAGATATATATATATATATATGAAAGCTCACATCACTCCATCTCTCACAACATGTTAGTAATATCCTAAAGAATGTCTTAATGGTCGCTGCCAACACTCTTCACACTGTTTCCTCTCTAGATACATTTTTGTAGCATTTTCAGTGGTTTTTCATAACAGATAAAACAAAATATATATTTTTGGTTGTGCAAAAAAGACAGGAATTGGGGCTTGGGATGGAAACATCCCAGAGTTGGTGGTGGAAATGGTATTGGGAT
Organism: Sorex fumeus; assembly: GCF_029834395.1. Classification (NCBI taxonomy): domain Eukaryota; kingdom Metazoa; phylum Chordata; class Mammalia; order Eulipotyphla; family Soricidae; genus Sorex; species Sorex fumeus. The sequence continues at coordinate 18,697,559 of NW_026606322.1, forward strand.
TGGTGTTTGAATATTAAATGTAATTAAATATTGTGAACTACCTGATAAAATAAAAAAAATTAAGAAAGTTTAAAAAAAGAAAGAAAAAACTTAAAGGATAAATGTATTCAATCTTCAATGTATTAAAGGATAATGTATTCAGTCTTATAGTAAATAAAAGAAAACAATATACGTTCCAAAAAAGTAAACTTCAAATATTAAGTTTTATGAAAAGTTGAAATATTTAGGTAGATAATATTATATCTTATCATTGTAATAGTTTATGTCCATTAAGATTTCAATTCATTAATAAAATAACTTGATATATTTTACTAATAAGCTATGATTCCCTAATGTATTTTTAATGGATTCTCTCATTCCCCATTTCATATCTATATTTTGATTTAGTTCTGGAAGAAAAAAATTTTTTATATTCATTAATGTTTTTCTTAAAACAATTGATGCAGGTAAATAGTGCAGAATTTCCTCAAAATTTATTTTAAAATAATTAATATCAAAGCATTGATTTCTGTTGACTCACGAAAAAGAAAGATGACTAGAATTTCAGTGTCTGCACTCAGAACATATAACTGTGAAATAATACTATTAAAATAAGTAAAATGCAGGTGAAGCATGACTTTGAAGTACCTTTTTTACAAATGTTAATTTACTGGTAATTCCAGATGACTGATGAAGATGTGAAGTGACACTACAAATAAGTAATCACTGAAGGACTTTATTGCAACATTAAAATAGGAAGGAAGGATAGAAGGCAGGTAGGAAGGCAGAAAGGCAGGCAGAAAGGAAGGAAGGAAGGAAGGAAGGAAGGAAGGAAGGAAGGAAGGAAGGAAGGAAGGAAGGAGAAGAGGAGTAAGAGGAGGAGGAGGAAGAAAAGGAAACTCTTGAGTTAGCATTTTCTGGGGTTAGACTCTCTGAAAGATTCATATATTATTAGATCACTTGATCACTTGACTTCCCGTTAATCGTCAATCTGCTCAAGCAGGAGCCAGTAACGTCTCCATTTGTACCTGTTGTGTGCTAGTGGAGCCCAATGGCATCTGTTCATTCTAGGAACACAAAGAGCCTCAAACCGACCATTCATGATCTTGAAGAAGTCTGACCATCTGGTAGGTGGGCAGCCATGTGGTCTTTTGACGTCCTGGTGAATCCAGTCGGTAATGGCTCTAGTCCAGCAGTCATCTCTAAATATCATTACGTGACCATCCCGTCTGATTTTTGATGCCTTGGCAAATGAGACAGCATCCCTAATACTTGATCATCAATGGAGGTCGGAACTCCTGATTCTTTCTCTTATTTGAGTGAAACGTGATACTCGAAGCATAGCTCTTTCAATTCCTCTTTGGGAGACCCAATAGCGTTCTCATACTGTTTGCATAGGACCCAGGTCTCTGAGGCATATGTTAATGCAGGAAGAACAGTGGAATCAAAGAGATGTGCCCGGAGCTGGAGGTTCTTCATCCTCTTAGCTATTTCTTCAAAGCTATTGAAGACGATCTCTTAGATCTCTTCCTCCCACACAACTCAGGTGTCAGGTCATTCGTCATGTTGACTTCTCAACCTAGGTACACATAACTGTTGCATTCGGAGATGGTCGATCCATTGAGAGAGAATGGAGCGTCAGGAAAGAGGCTGTTTCTCATAAACATTGTCTTCGTGACATTCAGCTGAAGTCTGACCTTCCCATGCTCACGGTCGAAGTCGGCCAGCATTTGTGCTGCTTGGCTAATGTTTGGTATTATTAGAACAATATCATCAGCAAAGCAGAAGTGGTATAGTTGCCGGCCATCTATCTTCTTCTTCACTCCCTTTCCTCCCCATTACAGTCATCGCATGATGTTTTCGAGGGTGGCACTGAAGAGTTTCAGTGAAATAGTATCACCCTGCTGAACCCCTCTCCTGACATCAATGATTACTTCTTTGTAGAATGGTGAGATCCTGGTAATGAATCTGTAATATAGCTCATGGAGGATCCTGATGTATTGAGTTTGAATGCCCTGATTGGCTAGGGATTCAATGACCGCTTCCATCTCAACAGAATCAAAGGCCTTCTTTAAATCAATTAACGTTAGACACACCGGCATCTTGAACTCCCGAGAAACCTCGATGAGCTTGGTTATTGTGTGGATATGGTTGATGGTGCTGAATCCTTTGTGGAACCTGGCTTGCTCGCATGGTTGTCCTTCATCTAGTGTTCTGCCAATCCTATTCAGGATGACTCGAGTGAACAACTTGTAGATGACAGACAATAGGCAGATTGGGTGATAGTTGCCAATGTCATGGATGTCTCCTTTTTTGTACAGTAGTACAGTCCTGCTGGTTTTCCATTGGGACGGAACCTTGCATTCAGACAGGTAGCATGTGAAGAGCCGAGGCAGCATATTGATGAGTACTGATGGTAGGTTCTTCAGGTGTTCAGGTCTGACCTTGTCTGGGCCGGGTGCTGTTCATTTCTTTACCGATGAAATGGCGTGTCGGATTTTGGAAGGGAGAACATTGGGAACGACATATCCATCCTGCGGAATTTGGTATGTCAGCAGGTGGACATGGCTATAGAAGAGATCAGAGTAGAAGTCATGGATAATCTTCTCCATTGCCCTTCTGGAAGATGTGATAGATCCATCAGGACAGTCGATAGATCAGAGGGCAGTCATCTTGGTCTTGTAGTTGGCAAAGCACAGGTGGGCGTAACGAATACTTTTCCCAGCTTCTGCCGCATCTACCAGTACTTCTGCTCTTCTCTCTTTGAGGTCTGTCTTGATTGCATCTCTGCACTGCTTTGCGAGCTCGGAGGTTCGCTTGTGGTTGCCTGAGGCATGCGTCAAACCATGTTTGTGAATAAGCTCAAGAGTTTTCGAAGATAGGCGATTTTTTTCTGGCTATCTCTCTCTTGGCATTTTTAAGGACGATTAGAGGCTGCCCCAAAAGCCTCTATCCCTCTCGGAGAGCCTGGCAAGCTACCAAGAGTATTTCGCCCGCACGGCAGAGCCTCGCAAGCTATCTGTTTTGTATTCGATATGCCAAAATCAGTAAAAAGTGAAGTTTTCTGTGAAGGATGAACTTTTTCAATTGAAAGTAAGGATTTGAAGTAAGTTTTCTTTGCCATTGATTACAAAGTTTTGTGGAATACTTCAACTGAGTTTTTCTTTTCGCAATTTAATATTTTATTAGACAGTGAATATTACAGGAGCATTTTGTGGGATGTCTTAGATCCATAAAATATTATAACTACAAAAACTCTATTTAAAATTCCAACTTTTATCCCAATATGACTAAAATTTATGAAAATGAACAATCTTACCAAATACTACTATATGTCCTCCTATATGAGAAAGTGGTTTTTGAGGAGATGGATTGGACCAAATCCACTAACTCTAAGAATTTATTCCTGGCTTTGGTTTTGTGCTCAGGGATCACACTTGGTAATACTCATGACACCTTATGTGGTGCTGGGGAAAGAACCAGTGATGGTCACACGCAAACCTTTGACTAATTGGTGCCTCATAACCTGGTTGACCTACATGGACCTGTCACATTCATGAACAGAAGGTAATCATTGCAGTATCTAATCCTGGTGTTAATCCCCATCCACATTCTTGGAACATAATAAAGAAATACTAACACATCTGCCTAATGTTAAATTGACATAAAAAATTAAATCCCTCTGCCTTACTCTAAATTAATTTTTAGGAGACCCCTCTCTTTTTCTGGGAGCTTTTTTGTATTCCATTCACTTTCTTTCCCTTTCCCTAAATAGTCATTTCTAAATTTGGCTATTTGATTTCCAGCCCTTGCTTTCAATCTTCTAAGAACCTGAGTGCCTGTTCCACCTTGCTATTACAATTTGCTTCAATTAGACATATTAATTTGCACTATAAGTTTATTAAAATTATGTAACTTTGCTCTGATTACCAGAGGACCACATACATATCTTTTAAATATCATCAAATATATTCTGAAATTACACATAAAATGCCCAAAGAAATATTAATTCTTCACACTCTTAAAACTTGAAAAAAATAAAAACAAATGTAATGTTTTTATAGTCTACAAATGGAAACAGTGAATCAGTTAATGAATAATGGAATATATTTCACCAAAATTAATAACTATGATGATTTTGTTTCACAAATTCTTTCAGCTTCTACTAGGAATGTAGGTAACCCCGAACTGAACAATGGTCAGCATAAAATGATTAACAAACCTTGAAAAATAAAATAAAAAAGATTGTGGTATTTTAAATGTTTATTAATCAGGAGATTTTAATCATTTTATATGTTGAGCTGGAAGTTATCTTAAACTCAGAAGAGTTTTTTTCTGTCTCTTTCACTCTCTCAAGTGAAGATAAAATGAAGAAAGAAAGTAGGAGTATAGTGAAAATAGGAGTATAGGAAAGAAAAAAATTCTATGAAATAAAGTACTTTGAAAAGTTTATTTTGCAGAAATGACATTTTCAAGTTTCAGCATTACACAAATCTCTAGAGAAGTAGTAAATTAGAAAACGGAGTAAACGGAGATTTAGTAATAGAGCTAGATGACAATCATGAACTCAAATAATGACTTGATAACAGTTCCAAAATCTTATGTTGAAAGATCTGTTTTACATCTTCATATGCAATATCAGATCTTCAAAGTGCCTATTTGAAAAATGTGTGGAAATGCATGTAAGACACCAAACCAAGTCTTGTTATCATGATGCTAAGGGGATATCCAGCAGAGTAGAATGACAATAGACTATTACATTTTAAATAGTCATAGACATTAATAGTAGTTTTGTAATAGTGGTAATATAACATTAAAACAGTAGTTATGATGTAGGCAGGTAGAAAAGGGCCCCAATGCAATGGAATTCATAGGAAGAAATAAAACCAATAGCAAAAAACCTGCAAAAAGTCCACCTTGAGGACACAGAAATGAAGGCTTGATAAGACTTTATCTGTTGTCAACAGACCCAGAGAAGTCTGACCACCCTCTAAAAGAAGCTCCAGCAGGAACAAAGGTAAAAGAAAGGAATTTCATAGAGGACCATCAACCACTTCCAAATCTACCCTGTTGGCAACCACACTAGCTAGAAGCCCCATGTGAGGCAGCTTGAGAAAAATATGTATAAAAGGCACCTTGAACAAAGGAAGGGTGTGCATATGCTGTTGAAGCCTATGTGCTGCTTGTGTCCACATGGCCAAGCACATATGATGCCCGAGATTATGTGTCAACATCATCTTCCCTCTTGAAATGTGTACTGGGGCTCTCTCCAGTTTTGGACTTTAAGAAGTTTGGGTACTCTCTCTTGAATGTGGAACTCTCTCTCCTGTTCTCTCCTTCCTCCTCTTCCTCAAAAATCTCCAAATAAAAATTTCCTTCATTGCTCGTCTCCCCCTGAAATTCTTTTCTGTGAGAAGAGCAAGGACCTGAAAGACCTAAGACAGGCTTTCTTTTCCTGCAAAGAGCAAACCCTCCCTCCAGCCTAAATCCACGGCTCCCAGAGAAATCAAGTGGTGAGAAGGTCAAGTGGGCATCAGGTATGGATTGATGAGGTTCTGGCCTGTGCTGTGCAGGGACTTATTGCAGACTTTATCAGTCTAAGCCTTCCCAGCCAGCCCCAGGATGGCAGGGGTAGATGTGTACAAAGTGGCTCTCTCTTCTCTCTGCCTCACCTGGGCCACTCATGAGGACCAACTGACTTCAGTTAGATAATAGTAGTTATATAACATAAAATTTAGACTCAATGGAAGCAGTCCCAAGTTGGTTTTATAGGGAGACCCTTTGTTTATTTCCTCTGAAATCATAGAAAATCTATATCAAAAGCTTGGATCAAACTGGTTCAATTGGGGCTGGAGTGATAGTACAGTGGTTAGGGTGTTTGCTATTTACACGACTGGCCGGGGTTCAATTCGTAGCATGCCATATAGTCCCCTGAGCACCACCAGGAGTAATTCCTGAGTGGAAAAGCCAGGAGTAACCCCTGTGCATTGCTGGGTGTGACCCAAAAAGAAAAAAATTAACTATTAATAAAAACTATTTTGATCAACAGAGAAACCAACCTTAAAGCTCAGATGAACCAAAGCTTCCAAGACAAAAGGACGGCATCTAGATGGATAGAAAACAGAGACTTCTTGTCCACAAAAGAAAGCCCACTTCCAGGTGACAAGCAGTAAAACAAGGAAGAGAAATTGAATACATAGAAATTTACCCGAGGGATGGGGACAGGGGTTGAATTTTGCCAAGGGTTGGCCCTCATCTATTAGATCTCATATTTAAAAACCAGGAAAGCCAGCAACTACAAAGTATAAATAGGTTCTGACTGATGGGTCTGTGACATCAGTTGACAGAGAAAGAAACAGAGGCATATAAAAGTGAAGGAAATAGAAGAGATTTTTTGGGGAACTCCACAAACCTCTGATCATGCTGGGTTAGAGCCACCCCTGGGAAAGACTAAGCAGGAATTTTAAATTGTCTTAGGTGGGAAAAGGGAATGAAGACTAGTGGAACCAGTGGTCTTGGTCTGGCTCCAGTTATGTGTAGGGAGGTCATTGGTGAGGAAGCATGGAATGCGGCCTGGTGTCTTCCTGGAGCCAGGTGGCCCAAGTTGTGTCTTCTGTGCTGGGGGCAGGTAGTCTCTGGTTCTGGGAATGTTACTGTCTCATCAACTGGTCATCATTTTGCTCCGGACTCCATTTTGGCCCAGCCAACCTTACACTGAGTTGCTGTCAAGAGCTACTGTAGCAACTTCTCAGCACCATGCTGATAGCAGCAGCAGAGAACAATATGCCACATCATATTCTCTATACTAACATGTCATGGGGACAAATTTCTGAGGATAATACCCTCCATCCTTAGCTAAAAGCTGAGTTCATGAGGGGCTTAAAGACAATCAAGAGTCTTCCTGCTGGCTGACTTGATCATGGCCCTGCCAGTTCACACCTGATTACTATCAAGTCAACCAGGCCTTACAGTATGGGGACACTGAAGACCTCCCAAACCCAAGCTAGTGCTCAGTGCTACCAGCTGCCTGTTGTGCTATCTTGTCAGACTATTGCTAGCACTGGTTCAACTCTCTGCCCTCTTCAGTGACTTTGCACACTATAACCAAATGAGAATGAGGTCACAGTGTCCTTTCTGGATGTCCAGCAAAGGATCGCCCGTTCACCCCACACCCACCCCCTGCAGTCTGTGAGACACCAGCTTGGTGGGTTCTGCACGTTTATAATCTTGAAATCTTGGTCTCAGCTTCGTCCTGCTCAAACTACTTACATAGCAGCTACCGTTTATTAAGAAACAACTGGTCACTATCCAGGAACTATCATCTTGAACTCACAGTTATTGTCCAGGTCTGCTTTAATTTGGTATATAGATATTACTGCAGGTTCATAGCCATCAAAATCTGGGCATTTCCCACAACTACCTGTACTTGGGGTCTGGCATGCTCATAACTGTGAAACTGTGATACTTTCTGAACTCAACTTGTCCTTGAACTCTCAGCCACTGCCAGCCAGTAGCAGTTTAGATTCTCTTGTCACTGCCCATAATACACAAACTGTTCACAGGTGCCACTGAGCAATCACTTACTTATTTGTTTTTACAAAATTAGGTTTATTTATCACATAAAATGTCATATTTGTTACAAATATCAATGCAAAAATAACATTCTCTTCTCCCTGTAAAAGTTAAATACAATGCTGTAGGCTTTTGTGGAAGCTAATGCCATTTCAGTGTTAGCTTCTCAGAAAAAATGAGGAACAAATGAACTATACATATGCAACTTATCATAAAAAATATATCCAGAAGACAAGCATAATTGTAGTATAGTAAGAAAAAGCTACCAAAATATAGCTTTTGCTGTTTCCATAAAATGTATTAATATATTTCCAAGTGCTTCACCAAATGAGCTGGATAGCGATACTCTGGTTTTCATCTGTTTGAATAATGAGCAAAACTTTAAATTTGCCCATAGAGTTTGGTTTGAACTGTATAGGCATATTTTTGGAATTCTGGACTCTCAAGGAATATTATGAATGTTTGACATAAAAGGGTTCTCTGGGGTTTAAAAACTTCTGCATGTGTGAAATAAAGGAATTATTTTACAAATTTAATGTCTTTGATTCTCCAACTCAAGTTGGCAAAAAAGCAACACACATCTTTTGGGGCATAAGTGAGCCAAGTCAAATCGATTGCTTTGGCAAAAGGTTTGAAAGCTATCAAGCGGGGCTGGAGCGATAGCACAGCAGGTAGGGCATTGCCTAGCATGCGGCCAGTCCAGGTTCAGTTCCCAGCATCCCATATGGTCCCCTGAGCACCTCCAGAAGAGATTCCTGAGTGCAGAGCCACGAGTAACCCCTGAGCATCGTTGGGTGTGACCCAAAAAGCAAAAAAAAAGTTATCATGCAAAATCCACAGTAATTTAAACCAGTGATATGCATGACAAAGTGCTGCTTCAGTATACTTTTAGTCACGACTTAGTTTAGAATGTGGATGGTAGGCATCTGCTCTTCCTTAACAAGGGGAATATTTGAGTCTGGCTCTCTACATGGCCAATGCTAACTTGTACAGTGACAGCCCTTTCACCTCAGCGCAATTGCTCTTCATTGTCACAGGGAGACTGACACCAGAGCAAACACATCCTTATATCACTGATTATTAAGCAAATCAGTTCAAAAGTAGTGCTACAACTGCAGCAAGTCACTTGCTAAAGCAAATGGCTGGAAGCTGCCCAAGCCTTAATAGAGATCCGTGGTTCATGCTTTAGCATTGTATCACATATATTAGGGAACAGAGGAAATCACCTGCAATTGTAGATAATGAAGGCAAAAAACTGAGAACCCATATACAATAGCACTACATAAACAACCAGAAGAAGACTCCATTGCTATATTCTGATGTTCACTGAAATGAGAGCAATGAAGAGACTTCAATAAGGTGAGAGAAAGTTTACCAAAGTTCAAACAGAAATCACAGAACTGGAAAATAGAGTAACTAAAGGAAAATAAAAAAATGAGTGCAGAGGCTTCACAGCACACTGACAGAAAACAAGGGTCAAATCAATGCATAGGGTAAAGGAAAGCAAGAAACAAAAAAAAAGCAAAATGAATTTTAAAACCAACAGGGAATAAGTGATGTATGGAACGATTAGTGCTGAACCATTGAGTATCCCTGAGGGAGATTCTGCAGACCCTTAAGCACCCATGGAAGGCAACTTTAAAATTATATATGGGACAACACGATCGAAAGCAATAACATTTATTCCATTGAGCTTCCAAAAGTAGAAAAGAGAGAGAAAGAAACAGAATACTTATTTGAAGACTTTTTTTAAATTCAGGAACTCCCCCCAAAGAGAAATGAAGCAAATATCCAGATCCAGAAATTTTAAAGAATTACAAATAAAATAAGCAATTGTGCACACACGAACCTAAGCACATTGTAACTAAAATAAATAAGTCAGTGCTAAAGATGGAATTCTAAAAGTAGAAAGGGAAAAGCAAACACTTTCATCTAAAAAAGCCCTCCATAAAACCTTCAGTGTATTTTTCAGTTGAAATGTGACAGGTAAGAATATAGTCAAAGGTGAGATATAATAAAAGAAATGAATGGAAAAAGACCACCAATCAAGAAAACAGTGAGGATGTCACTTAGGTGTTAAGGGGAAATTTTCAAAAATACTGTTCAGATAAAAAAGTTAACGAATTTATGTCCACTAAATAAATTATTTCTGCAAGAAAAATGTAAGTTTTTTTATGAAAGTTAAAAGATACCTATTTGGAAGTTAGCAAGATAATTAAACACATTAAATGGGGAAAGAATGAGATTAACATTGGGATTTTCGAGAAAAAAAGAGATCTACTTGCTTTGTATTAAAATGTTAGAACTCTAGATGTGAGCCTCAAGATAAACTTGAAACAAAAGTACTTAGAAGAAGCAAACAAGAAGAGATGAAAAGAACACCTTCATTTCACAAGAGCCATATATAAAGTATAAGGAAAGCAAATAGAGAAGAAAAAGCATCCATCTCACATGGCAGCTTTGTGATTTTGTGATTCCCATTTTAGAGATGGATAAATGAAAAATTAAATTCATTTTATCTCTAGCAAAAAATGATGAAAATTAAAATGCATTATATCATATACATATATATTTTAAATTAAGATATACATATGTAGTTATATATGTATGTTACAGAAAATGTTAATGTTCACCACCTTACATGCTCAAAACACTTTTTGTATTCGCGATAAACATTTTTATGCTAGTGATAAACAGTTAAGTCTACCTTCAGTGACTTCCTAATATCTAACACAATATCATCAACTATAATGATCATGCTGTATTTTACTCCTCCACAATATGTGTATCTTACAATAAGAGATTTTTTTTCTTTCATCACCTTCATCTGATTCATACCATACTCTTCTGTTCATTACCCATTAATCTAAACTTTATTTCTCTGAGTTTTTTTTTAACATTCCAACTTTAAGTGATATCACACAGTGCTTATACTTGCCTGTTGGACTTATTTCAAGTAGCGTAATTCTCTTACATTTCCCCTCTATTATTGCAAATTACAGTTTTCTTCTTGATATTGCCAGCTAATATTTCATTGTATATTTGTATTTTCTTTATGTTTTATTAATCTGTCAATGATAGGTGTATACTATTTCCATGCAATAGGTATTTATATAATGCTATCATTAATATGGGGGTGCAGATATATTTTGGGGATTGGGATTTTGCTTCCTACAGATTCTAGCCAAAATTAGAATTGCTGAATATAATAATTCTATGTTTATTAATGAAAAACTATGCCAACGCATTTTTTAATTCTACATCCACCCTTTTCTTTCACCTCCACTCTCTTGCCTTCAATTGGCCTTACCTCATTCCCAAGATCCATTGGTTTACTTTTTAGTTTTGTACGTTCATCTATTTTGTAAGTTTACATTGCACACATGTGTAAAATTATTCAGGATTTATATATTTTCCTACTGTTTTATTTCACTTCACATAATTCATTAAATGGCCTTCCTTTTTCTGTAACTGGAATTTTTATCTTTATTTAAATAGCTGAATTTATTGTCTACATTGTTTTTTTATTTATCCAGTCATATACTGATACCACTCTGTTTCCATACTTTAGATATTGCAAATGTTGTTGCAATAAACATTGGGATGTTTCTAGCATTTGGTGTTAATGTTTTCATATTCACTGAAAAGATGCCCAGAGGTCAGATTGCTGGGTCATTACTTTTTAACTTGTTAAGCTATCTCCACGCTTTTCCAAAATGGCTGCACACATTTGCATTCACACTCAACATGAACAAGGATTCCTTTTTTGAAACATTCTTACAGATTATTGTTCAACTTTTAAGTAAACTCATATCACAGTATAAGAAAACATCCCATTGTGGGTTTGATTGAAAGTCAAGTTCACGGTCCTACTGTTGTTCATCGATTTGCTCGAGCGGGCCCAGTAACGTCTCCATCATGAGACTTATTCTTACTGTGTTTGGCATATTGAATATGTCATGGGTAGCTTGCAGGCTCTGCCATGCGGGTGAGATACTCTCGGTAGCTTGCAGGGCTCTCCGAGAGGGGCGGAGGAATCGAACTCGGGTCGGCCATGTTGGCCGCCTGTAAGGCAAATGCCCTACCCCTGTGCTAAGGAGAATATTTCAAAAGAAAATCAGCTGTGTTACATTGTAGTGGAAATATTATATAAATTTCACTATATTTCAATTCAAAGCCATTATGCAAAAAGATGTATATATGAGATATACTTAAGTAAACATATCCCTTTACATAATTATTTATTTCAAATGTAATATAATGAAATATTTTTGCAGAAGTAGATCAGTTAAATTATATACTTAATTCAAAACAATGGCTAGTGAGGTTAGAATATTAGAAAAAATGAATGGAATAAATAATAATTCTAAGAAACATTTCAATGAATCTTACTGAAATATGATGATATACATGAGAATGTAAGACTGATAAACTGTAGTAGGAAAATTGGGCATGTTTTAGTTTTATGTCCGTTCTATTCCTGTATGGGACTTGAATTTTTAATACATGCTTAATCTCCTGCATTTTAGTTTACTCAACTATAAAATAAGAGTCAGAATAGCTACTGTGCAATGTTTCTTAAGAATGAATTAGATTCTAAACACAATACCAATGTTGTGATTGTACCTCCTTAGATACTGGGTCCTCAATATGCTACTAAAAGTTTGAAAGGTTTATTAAATAATATTATGAACTGAGATTAATGACAACATTTATTATGTGTGACACTTTGAATAGTTATTGACATTTACTATAAGCAACCTACTTCTTCCTATAAGAAAATACAAAGAGATATGTGATTTTTATCCTTTATATCATTATTTCGCTGTTTACCATAACGATATGAAAACTAAAGAGATAATACAGTGGGTAAGACATTTGTGTTACATGTTCCTGACCAAGGTTGGATATCCAGCCCCACATGACCTCCTGAGACCTCCCAGCAGTGATCCCTGAGAACAGATTGAGCAGTAAGGCCCAACCATCATAGGAGGTGACTCAAAATTCTCCCTTGGGAAAAAGAATAAGTTTTTGATGAATTAGGTGGTGGTATAAGATGTAAACTTGTCTGACTGTGACAAAATAAAATGAAATAAAACAAAAAGAAAGAATGTTAGAGAGAAAATATAAATTAATGTTTTTTGCATATAAAACACAATAAAGGCATGAAAAGTATAGTGAGAACAGCAAAATTAAAGACTAATTTCTGTCAATAGGATATTAAGTCAAAGACCAAACTCTTGATAATGGTTAAAATTTTAACATAAAGACATATGATTGGCAGTTTTTCTTCACTTGCTAAAGGGATAATGTCAAACTTTTCTTTCATTCATTTAATACATCCAATTATAGCTCTTAATGTGTGAAGTAGCATATCTTAAACATTTATGGTAAGACAGATCGATTATTACTTTTTTAATATATGAGTACTGCTATTTGTTCAGCCACTGATTAGCTGATTGAATAGGCATGAACTCCACCTTACTTTTTTCCATAATTTTATTTATTTATTTTTCTTCTTATATTTATTTATTGAATTACTGTGGGAAAAGTTACAAAGCTTTCAGGTTTAAGTCTCGGTCATATAATGATCAAACAACTTTCCCTTCACCAGTACTCATTTTTCACCACCAAGAACCCCAATATACCCCAACACCCATCCCAATGCCTGTGAGGCAGATGATTTGTACTTAACTTTTCTCTACATTGATTACATTCATTATTTTGACAAAAGATGCACCATTATTGTTAAGAATTTCCCCCCAACAATCAAAATTGCTGAAAAGGCATTGTGAAATACTTTGTTTTCTATAGCTGGTTATGAGAATCATATAATGATTTTGGATTTCTGCAAAGAGACAGATAATTACAAGATTGGTTTCTGCGCGTCTGATCTTATGGCTGTGCTGGAGAGCCACTGGTCTGGGGCAACACTTGACCTCAGTAGGGCGTGAAGGATGAGTCGGTATCGTCCCCCTTCCCATGAGACTGCAGTTGCCCCATCACCGCGGGCTCATACCTGGCTTTCCTATAAGCTATGAGGCAGCAGCCACCTTGCTTCAGGGGGCGGGGGAAAGGCAGAAGGGAACAACATCCTTTCCCTCCCATAGAGGCATGGCACTGTAGTTTAACGCATGGTCCATTCACTTTTCTGCCACAAGCTACCGACCTCTGGATTAAGTCCTTTTGCCTCTGGAGCCATGGTCATGCTAGAGAGCTGCTCATGGGGGGCAATTTGTGACTTAAGTAGGGAGTGAAGGACGAGCTGGTACGGCCCCCCTTCCCATGAGACTGCAGTTACCTCGTTACCGCCGACTCTACCTGGCTTTCCAATGAGCTCTGAGGCAGCGGCCACCTTGTATGCAGTCCAGATGCATTTCTGCCAAAAGCCACTGGGTTTCTAGATTTGTTTCTGAGTCTCTAGAGTGATGGCCGTTAATCAGCTTGATTAGGAGCCAGAGACGCCATTTGTAGGTGGTGACTTGGGGTCTTGTTGGGATGGTTAGGAAAGGGCCGGTTCCACCCCCATCTGGTGAGGCCCTGTGTGTCTCGTCACTGCAGGCCCAAACCTGACTGTCCAGTGGCCTCTGGAGGATGGCAGTTACTGGGCTGCCAGGGAGAACAGGCCAAGGCACAAAACCTATTCCCACCTGATTGGCCCAGGGCCAGTAACCTACTGCAGGAACAGGACGCATTTCCACCAAAAGCCTTTGGGTTCCGAGATTCTTTTCTGGGTTTCTGGGATCATGGCCATTCAGCAGTTCGATCAGGAACCAGAAAGGCCATGCTTCCAATTATATAGCTGAGCCGGAGGTGGTTTGTGGGTGTGTCTTCCACATACCTAACTTTTGGCTGTTTACTTTCTTGGTAAACTTTGCCCCAAGTTTTTGGGGTCTGGCCAAAGGCACAGCAGCAATTTTGGGGCATCTGAAAGCCTGACGGTGCCACCAGGGTCTCACAGGTACAGATTGACCTGCTGGTGGCACCATACCACCTTCGATTTTTTTTTTAAATAAATCGGGGTGTGAGAATAAATATTAGGGTATACATGCTTTATATATGGTTTTGGATGACAGAGCAGCATGATTGTTTTTAATTTTTGTGACATTATGAAAGTAATTTTTTAAAAGAATTGACATAAAGAAAACTGGTGACATGAAAAGATTAAAATATTATTAAAATACATACTTATAGTAGAGCAGGCTAAGACAATAACTGGTAAAGTCAAGATAAAATTAGGTTTATTTTAATCACTTGCTTTTAAATTAGGATCTGTCATTCAGGGGAAAATCATCTCTCATATTTGTTTTTTCTAAATATTCAGCTTTTTTTTCGTGTCAAATATTTCCAAGGAAAGGTTCAAACTCACAGAAATGTAATGAACCAAAATGTCAAGGAAGGGCGGAGGGGTCTTCAAAAAAGCAGAATCTAGGTTAGAAGGTACATTTGATTATGAGTTTTGTTTAAAATAATTCTTGAGACCCATAGGCAAGTAATTCTTCTAAGAACATGTTATTCCAATTAGAGAATATGAAGAATAAGTTTGAGGTAGGTCAACATAGTTATTCCATCGCAGAAATTCCATACTCATCTCATTTATATCCCTATACATGGCAAATTGCATAACCTTTATGTATCTCTGCAATCTCGTTTTTACACTGGGTATGGTAATACACCATAGGGACAGGGTGAAGACAGAACAACAAAATGCACAGAATTAACTAAAAAGATATCAACCATCTAGTAATTATTACATAACATTCTATTAATTAATAGAATAATTTAGTGAAATTTCATTAAAACTATTTTAAAATGAGATATATTCTGATAGTTCAAACCGACCAATAAAAAATCCAGAATGATATGCATTAAGTAAACAAGAATATTTTAGTAGAACTGAAAACTTTTGGGTGGGAGTGCCCTGGAAATTTTCATAGAATTATATTGGACATATATAAAAATGAAGTAGTCCTTGGTCTTATAAAGTACTAAATTTGTAGAGTCAGTATAAATTAAAATGGTACTGGTCTTGGGGTCTGAATCATAGTACAGCAGGTAGGGCTCTTTCCTTGCATGCTGCCAACACATATTCAATCTTCAGCACCCAATATGCTCAACCCAGCATCACCAGGAAAGATCCCTAAGTGTAGACTCAGAAATAATCCCTGAGCACCGTCTGGTCTGGCCACCAAACCAAAAAAATAAAATGCTGCCAGTTTTAAAATTCAGCTGAAATTAAATATATATATTTGAAATTTTAACTACAGTTAAGTTGTCATTGCCATAAAGATCACTATAGGATGTAACATGGTCAGATTATAGTGAATGCTGAAATAGAAATAATTTTAGAAGTTGGAAGAGTCTTGAGCACCATTCACGATATATTAATACAAGTACTAGGACCAGAAAATTAAATGTAAATCAAGATTATGCTCTTTCAAATGTCAAAGCAGAACAATATAACATTCATAATGATTTGTAAGAACTTAACAGCAATCACTGTTTCTAACTCAGGGAAATGGAAATTGAGGGACAATGTTAACTGGGATTGAAAATGATAAGGATAATTATATCTCTTAAATCTAAAACATTACTAAAATTATGTAAAAGGAAATCAGATACAAAGGAGTATTAGCCAAAGGGTAACTTTGCAGAAATTAACTTTGCAAAAGCCAAGTAAGTAGAATCTAAATGTAATAATAATGTTAAGTTTTCTTGTGGAATATTGTAGGAAAATTGACAAAAAACTAGGTCACAGTTTATTGACAATGGATATCATAAATTTTAGTGAGCTATATTCACATAATTCTTCACACATTATTTTTAATAAGTATATTAACTCTTTTCCAGTCTTCACCAATAAAACTCAGCAGATCAGGTAGTAAACCGGGATTCATAGTGAATGACCTCAGACTTCAAAAGGAACAGAGGGTTAGGAAATAGTAAATATGGCAGAACAATTGGCCGCAAAAATTTATCACCCATATAATCTTGAAAACTTGTCTCTTTCAAAACAAAACTAAGCAATTACTTGACTGTTTATATTACAGTACAGTATGCCTGAGGTTCTAAAAAAAACATGTTTTAAATAATTTGTCTTGACATCCAAAGAATATGCATTTGTAGTCAATAGAGGAACTGTTAACTGAAGAATTATAGCAATTAAGTCCAGGTTTAGCCCTTTACAAGCCCTTTAGTTCCCTCAGCCTGACAGCCTGAATTTGGCAAGAGAGCTGCTGGGTGGGCTGCACTCTCCCAGCAAAGCAGCCATATGGCCAGTTGCACCTGTTTCCAGAAGCCCTACTGCTCCCCTGAGCCCTATGTTGGTTTAAATGAAGTGGGAGCTAATCGGACTTGAATTAAATGTGGAATGCAATGGAAATGTGTAAAAAGGAGGGCTAAGCAAAGCCAATTAGCTAACCTGCAATGGATAAACTAAACTGGGTAATTGGAAAGAACGGCAGAGCAAGGTTAAACAAAATAGCAACCAAGATGATGAATGTACTTTGAAAAAAGAAGCAGACAAGTTCATGGTCTGTGGGGGAAAAAAACAAAACTCCATCTGCCTATTCAAGTGGCTCCAGCTTCTCATTCATATTAAAGATAATTCTGAACTATGCTCTAGCAGCACTGCTGTAACAAATTGCTTCAGGGAACAGGGTTCCTTTCTCCGAACCTCACTTGATGATTTGCGGAATATAATGAGCACTGTGCTACTGTCAGAGGAGCAGAATCAGAGCCTAGAAGGAATTAACTGAAAGAAAGGGAAATCCTCCCGAATAGCATATCTTTCTCTATGCAGAAACAATCTCGGTGTTTTAAATTAAAAATTGCTAAAATGGTCTAGAAATGAATGGTCCTTTATTTTATATACTGTTTTGAATTGTCTTTCCATTACTGTTTTAAGCAAACAAAACCACCCTATCTCTTTTTTGTACAAATTTAAAATAGCGAACTATGTGCCCCAGGATAAATTGTTTTGCTTTTTAACATTAAAATATTGTACAAGCTGTTCATGCCATGTGTACTGGGCATTATAAGTATTACTGTAATGAAATTTTTGAAATTTTTAAATTTTGTAAAATTTCTCAACTTGTAATAATTTTAACTTTAAAACAATTAGCTTAAACATCCTGAATATTTAGAATTATATATCTCAGAATTAAAGAGAAAACAGATTTTAAATTCTGTGTGTACACATTATGTATATTCTATTATGCAATTCATTGCCATATTTTTCCTTATAATTAGTAAGTTAAAATGCATCCACATGTCTTAAATTTACATTATTTTTGTTAATCAGCATCTGTGTTATAAATTTTTGAAAACTGAGAAACAACTATTTTCTATGATTCTAAGACCACATGCCTATATGTCTATCTAAATTTGCTGAGTTTCAATTTATATGAAAAATGGGAGAGTAAATGATTATTTTAGAAGAGCTCAGTTTTGACAAAGTTTGCATTTATTTATAAAATATTTTAGAATTCTTTTGCGAAACTTTTTTCTTTCCCGATATGCTTACTCCAACACTTGAAAGTATGGGCAAATATAAAAATTAATAACTCTGGCAAAACAGAAGTTTTAGATTTTTTAGAGAATTTCCTGTGTGTATGCTTGTATGTGGGCTGAAGCAATAGCACAGCAGGCAGGGCGTTTGCCTTGCACGCAGCCAACATGGCAGAAACAAGTTCGATTCCTCCACCCCTCTGGGAAAGCCCGGCAAGCTACCAAGAGTATCACGCCCACACAACAAAGCCTGGAAAGCTACCCATGACATATTCGATATGCTAAACACAGCTACAAGAGTCACAATGGAGATGTTACTGGGCTCAAGCAAATCGATAAACAACGGGAGGAAAGTGACAGTGATGCTGGTATGTGCACATATACACTGTTCCAACTTACATTTAAATCACCAAAAAAAAAAAGAGACAAAGTATGTGTCACACAAAGTATGTGTGATCTATTTAAATAAAATCAGAAAATAATGCCGTGGTACTGGACAGATAGTTACCTTGCATGTAGCAGAATCCAGATCAAGTCCCAGAACTACATATGTTCCATGAATACTGCCAGAGGTAATTCCTGAACAATGACCCACAAGGAACCCTAAGCCCCAATGTGTGTTCCAAAATCTCCTCTCAAGCCCTCCAAATTGTTTTTAAGGCACTTTGGTAGTGGTGAATTTCCAGAATCTTTGTCAAAACCATAAACTTTAACACTACTGTCATCATGTTATTTAAACTAAAATAATTTTTAGAAAAAAGAATTTTTCCACCTCAAACTTTATTGCCATTTTGTCTTCTACACCTATCTTGCACACACTCATGTACTCTCACGTGTGCATGTGCATGCATGTACACATACATACTCACACACATTTACCATATTAACATTGCTTTTCTTCTTCCACTGCTTTTTTTTTTATAAAAAATTAGTTTTAATTTAGAAATTATTGCCACCTTTAAGGACAAATAATCATTTATTCGATGTAAAGTTCTCAATTAACCTTAGTTTTTATGGGATGATCTATGGAGATAAAAATCAGTCTAGCAGGGCTAAAACTCTAAGAAGACAGAAGTTATTAGACAAACTCAGAAAAGAGAAGCTGAAATAGCAGCATCAACACTATACTCTAACTTCACTTACTATTATTTTCTTTTGTTTTCTGTGCCACACCCAGCAGTGCTCAGGGCTTACTCCTGGCCATGCATTCAGGAATCACTCCTGACAGGGCTTAAAAGACAATAGGGGTGCTAGGGATGGAACCCCTGTAGGTTGCAAACTCCCTACCTGCGGTATTATTGATAAGTCATGACTCCATGTGCTTTTCAAGATTAGAAAACTGCATTGTTATTTAGCAAAATTTAGAGTCATATATGTGATAAAATACTTGTTAAAAATCAGACATTTAAATGTTTATTTTCCATAACTTCACTCTTTTGATATTTAAAGATTTATCTCTTTGACGGAGCAACTGAAACCTCATGGGAAGTGGGGAGGTACCGGCTCGTCCTTCACGCCCTACCGAGGTCACGAGTTGCTCCCCATGAGAGGCTCTCTAGCATGGCCATGGCTCCAGAAGCACAAGGACTTAATGCAGAGCCCGGCAGCTTGTGGCAGAAAAGTGAATGGACTATGTGTTAACCCATGGTACCATGCCTGTCCGGGAAGGAAAGGGTGTTGCTCCTTTCATCCTTTTTCCCTCTGGACAGGAAGATGGAGACCTCCTTGGAGCTATTTGGAAAGCCAGGTATGAGCTGGTGGTGATGTGGCAACTAAAACCTCATGGGAAGGGGTGCGTTCCCAGCTCGTTCTTCACGCCCTACCGAGGTGACCAGTTGCCTGCCACAAGCAGCTCTTTGGCACGGCCAGGGCTCCAGAGCCACAGATACCATTCTTGTAATTATCTGGCTAGTGGCAGAAATACCTCCAGGCTTAATAAGTAAAATATCAGAAATCCAAATTTGCATGGCCACTGTTGCAGCCACATGACTTCATATGGTTCTCATTAACTAACTATAGAAAACAAATTATTTCACAATGTCTTTTCAGCAGTTCTGATTGTTGGGTGTAAACTGTAAACAATAATGGTGCATCTTTTGTCGAAATAAAGAATGTAATCAAAGTAGATAGAGTGTTAGGTAGAATTCTTCTACCTCACAGGCATTGGGAGGGGTGGTGGTGGGGTATATTGGGATTCTTGGTGGTGAAAAAATAAGTACTGTTGAAGGGAAATGTATTTGATCATTGCATAACTGAGACTTAAACATGAAAGCTTTGTAACTTTTCCCACCGTGATTCAATAAGTAAATATAAAAAAAATAAAGATTTATCTCTTCCCTCTTTTTGATATTTAAAGATTTATCTCTTCCCTCTCTTAGAGAAATCATATGTATCAAATAATTTGTAGAAATTGAACTTCACAAAAGGATATTTTAATCATCTTCATATTTGAAAATCTTTTGGGTAGAAATGGAATTCTCAAACAGAAGAAAAATGGAATATTGATTTTCTGTTTTTCTGGTTTTCTGGATTATCTGGTTTTCCAATGAATTATGGAATTGTTCTGAGGAGATAGTTCTATATCCATCCACAGGTAACTATTCCAAGAATGAAATTGACTTGAAAAAAAAAGTATTGAATGTTAAAGTTGACTGTATCAATACTAATCCTACTGTTGGAAATAATGGACAATTTAAAAAAACATGGAGATGCTTAACAGTGTTGCATAAACTTCATACTTCTATGTGTCTTGATTACTGAGTATCTCTTTTCTTGTTTAATAAAAAGACTTTATTAAGATATGTTTTTTTCTCCATTATCCTATCACCATAGGAATGTTAATTACGATGAAAATGATGATCCTAGTAGTGTGAAAGAGAAAGTAAAGTCACCAGCAGATAAGGGATGAGGACAAACAAGTCTTATGAAAGACTGTGGTGCCACAAAGAGTAGTAACAAATATAAAAAAAAAATGACATCCAATGGAAACAACATGGGATAAGGCACTGGATATAATGATAATTGTTCTGTTGGGTACCTAGGTGTCTAGGTTATCTACTGTTTTGAACAAAAAAACTCGCACCTTAACCCTTAATCCACACATCTTTAACTTCTTATACAGAGGTACTTCTTAACCTCTCTCAAAAATTGTTGTTCTCTCAACAACTTTTAATGCACAAGCCTATTATTGCTGTTACTAAAAATAAATTATCAAGTCAATCCCACATAAATACAATAATCAATTTTCTAGTTTCTGATGTAGGAAAAGCCAAAAGTACTCTATTACAGATACTCTTTCAAAGCTTGTATTGTTCAGACATGTGTATTGCAAAACAATCAAAAGACATAAAACATAATCAAATCAAGGCTGTTAGTGATGGAGAATCTTTTTTTTAAAGGTAATGCTATCAGACTGTATCAGTTTCCACCTTTGCCAAATCTAGCAATATTTGGCAAGTCCAGTGGCACCATTTTACTTCCATTTCCCATCAGGCAATTCCTTAGTCTGAGAGTTCTCTGTTGCTACAAGATGAAATGGATGAATACCAATAAGCCCATCATTGATAATACCATCAACTCACATTTCTTCTAACCACTGGGGACAATTTCTTCATTAAATCCCAATTCTCCTTTTGGTCTAGGTCTTTTTCATAACCAATCAACTGATAAATGAAGCCTCACATTGTTTAGAAAACTATGCTTGTCATGGAGCCTACATTTGTCAGACCATCCCCCCAGAGAGTCTCATTCATCAGGCCTTGTCAGGTTGCATTACTCAGCCTCATTAATGCCACCTCACTGGCTGCAGCACGCCTGGAGCTGCCTGATTGACTGCTTGTCCCTGCACAGACTCTTAAGGGGCCCTTTGAGAAATGCTTTATTGAGGACACTGTTGAAGGAAACGGTGCCTAAATGAAAGACATGCACCAGAGCAGAATTAACTACTGGTACAGCCCATTGCTGTTGCCATCAGTAATTTCACTGAATTGTTACCTCTGGGGATGATGACAAACCTTTTTCTTAACTCAAAACGCAGGTGTTAAGAGAAACAAGGTAAAACGAGAAGAGAAGTTTTTAACAGAAATATTAACATGAGAAGCGAGCTTTTGTAATAAAAATATTTTCACTTGCTTGACAAAATCAGAACCAGTCCTTGATCTCTCAGTGGGTGTAGTTAGATTAAGAAAAACGAAACAGAAGAGAAAGTCAAAACAAAGGCTGGAAATTGTCAAGAAAGCCATTTAGGTCTAGAGGTAAATGTTTATTTGAATTGTGACAAATGTTGTTAGTAGCTCAAGATGTGGTGAATTTAAGCTCTTTGTCATTGCAAATACTCTAAAAAAGGAGCTAGAGTGGAGGATCGCTTAAATCATGACAATGTATTCTGGAATTGAAGGTGACAGGATGAAAAGCAGAGATTGATGACAACTTTGTCCTTTACAAAGCCCTTTTGGTTCTTTTATTTTCTAAATGCCAGAGTCTCTGAAAGAATTGCAATAAATGAAAAGATTAGTTATTTATACCTGCTTTAAATTGGCATATATTCTTCCCCCCTCCATTTTTCTCTTCCTCTCCCTGTCTCTGTCTCTCTGTCTCTCTCTGTCTTTGTCTCTCTGTCTCTGTCTCTGTTTCTCTCTCTGTCTCTGTCTCTGTCTCTGTCTCTCTCTCTCTCTCTCTCTCTCTCTCTCTCACACACACACACACACAAACCCATTACTCCTTATTTTAGAATTATATGTAACTGCTTCTCTGATCTAATTGCCTTTGCAGAACAACAAAAGAAGTTAAATGACTCTGTTTTACTTAGGCGGCAGATGAGATTCCTCTCAGGTCTGGCTGCATCTGTGCACATAAGATTCCCTTCAGAATGACAGTGTCCAATTACAAACAAAGATTGCTGTGTACCCAAGAATAACAGAATTCACAAGATCTGTGGGGCAGCACATGGTCAAATAATCTAAAAGTTGTTTACTTTTTACCATTGCAATGTTTATTTAGTGCTGATAGGGCTAGGTATAGTTTGTCAAGGTGGAGGTCACAATTTTAAAGGGCAATTTTGAATGCTAAAGCCGGATATAAACAGTGTCTAGTCAAGAATTGTTTAATTCTTTAGAAATTATCCAGATTTTCTTTTTAATTTTTGGAAAAGTATTATTATTTCAAATTTTTGAATCAAATTTTGGGGACATACTTTCAGTGGTACTCAGGAATCTTGGACAGCCCTACAAGCTAGTCATATCCAACTGGAACATTGGTTCAGTGAAAGGACCTGAAGTTATGGGGCAGCTCGGGCCAGTGGTACTAGAGATTACCTCAGCCATCCCAGAGGTCTTGGGGGGGATCTCCAGGTCTGCACAAATTGATGCTCAAAGGAGTATGTTGTGCTGGGTATTAAACTAGGATTGCCACATACAAGGTATGTGCCTTATCCTGGTAGTATCTCTCTATTTGTAGGGATCTCATATTTACACCAAAAAAAAAAACTCTGTAAAATGTTAATGACCATCCTTTATCCACAATTCCAAATCCAGGGACTGAGTGATAGTACAGGGGATAAGGCACTTACCTGCATGTGGCCAACCTGAGTTTGATCCTTTGGCACCAGGAATGGTACAAGTCCTGCCAGGATTTATCCCTAAGCACTGAGCCAGGAATAAGCTTTGTGCACAGCTGGGTATGGTTAAAGAAGAAAAACAAAAGCCTAAATCCCAAAATTTGAGAGTTTTAAAATCTTAGAATATATTTTAATATATGTTGTTGTAAGTTTTAACTAGACATTAAAGTTACTTGGCAGTGAAACACCTCTTGACCTTATAAGAAGCTAGTAATGGTCCAAATTTCTCTCTATTTTGTATATTGATATATTGTACTCATTGACATACAATGTCTTTTTTTATAGTACAATGTCCAGGCTAGAAAAGAGTTATGTAAAATACAATAAATGTCATGTGCTAACTTTGTTTAATTGGTAAAGTGGTTAATTCTAAACTATGTATCCCCACAGAATTCACTTAAATAATTGTGAAACTATACTTACATGTCTACTGGTGTTCGTCTTGTTGGCTAAAAATAAGTTTTCTGAATCTGGGTATCTGTCTCCTTCAGTGGGGAAAGTTCTTGGCTAGTATCATTTCTTCAATAAAAACTGCCCAATTTCCTCTCCTCCTGGAAATTCTTATGCGAATTCCATTGCTCTTGATGCTGTCTTACAAACCTGTTATATTTATTTTACTTTTTCTTTATTCTATAATTATTCTCTCTAATTTAAGGTGTTTGCCTTGCACACGGCCAACTCAGTTTCGATTCCTCTGCCCCTCTCAGAGAGCCTGGCAAGTTACCAAGAGTATTCTGCCCGCATGGTAAAGCCTGGCAAGCTACCCATGAAGTATTCAATATGCCAAAAACAGTAGCAACAAGTCTCACAATGGAGACGTTGCCGGTGCCTGCTTGAGCAAATTGATGAACAACGGGAGGACAGTGCTATAGTGCTACTCTTATTCTACACTTTGATCCTGCTCTTTTACAATTATATTTATGGTGTTTTCTTAGACTTTGTGAGATAGAAAACACAATTTTGCTATAATAAATATATGCCGCCTATTTTTTCTTCTAAAATAGATTACCCCTACCTAAAAATCTTTAAGATTAGTCTTAAAAATATCATCTATAAAATATTTTATTTTTTCTTACTGAATCCCTAAATGAGCTTAGTTATAAAAATATAAATTTTATATAAATTAACATATATAAAATGTGGAATCGAGTAATTTTGTAAAATATGGAAAATAAAATATAACACTAGAAATATAATACTCCAACTATCATTAAATCATACTGGCTAATCACATTTATTTACACCCCTTTGTACTAAAAGTTTCTTTTAATTTCATATGGGTAGAGAAGCTTGAAAGACATACTATTTGTATTACCATAAAATAGGGAAAATAAATTATCTTCCAAGAAAATAGAAAAAAAGATGGAATACAGCACATCTGATGGCGTTCAATGCTCGCTCCTGGCTCTGTGCTCAGGTCTTCAGGCTGTCTGGAAGTGGTGAAGGGATTATAGGTATGCAGTGCTAAAGATTGAGCCAAAGTCAGCCATTTGCAGCTCAGCCCATCTACTACTTAACCCCTCTACTATTTCTTGAGTCTATAACAATATTTATTTTAAAATCACCCAATCTTTGGTTTTATGTTATATAATCCCTTAACAAATTAATGTAATCTCTGTACATTTTCTTCAGAAATATATCGCACTAAAATATAACTGCATATATTCAGGAGCATCCAGAAACAAATTGTTGACCATAAGTGTTTTATCAAGAAAACTAGAGAGCTAGCCTTTACTGGATGTTTTTTATTTATTAGGAGCTAGTTAAAGTCTATGGTTAGAAGGAACATAGTGTGATGCTTTAAAAAAATAAACATGTTTTACATTGTATGAAGTGGGCATTCCTTCATGGTTTACAATGCTATTAATTGTAGGGATTCATTCATGAAACATTTCACCACCACACCCTTTTCCAAAGAGTCCACTTCCCTCCACCACTGTTGCAATGTTCCTTCCCCCCACCCGCACCCACATAAGTTTTCTATTATATACCAGTTCGTAGTTTCTGTTACATTTGAAAATTTTTGATTCCTCTATTATATCTCTTTATATCTCAAATATAAGATAGATCATTTTGTGGCTGTTTCTCTCCTTCTAAGTTTACTGCCACAAGGTGAATCTACATAGTAGCACATTGTATGATTTTATCTTCCTTTATAGCCAATTAGTATTGTATATAGGTGTCATAATTTCTTTAATCAGTCATTTGATTCTGGACACTTGAGTTGTTACCACAAGTGTCCAAGTGTCCATTATGAATAGTTCTTAAATGAACCAGGAGGTATGAATGTCTTTCTGAATAGATTTTTGGAACCCTTGCAGAAGATGGCAAGAAATAAATGGAACTGCAGGGTAAAATGGAAACTCAATTACTCATTTTTTGAAAGTATCCATATCGTTTTCCAAAAAGTTTTTATCAGTCAACATTCTCACCAGCAAAGAATGAGGGTCCTTTTTACCCTATATCCATTTTATTTTTATTCTTGATGGTTCATGCCAATCTCACTCATATTCAGTGCTTGATCACTGCACATCATCTTTTTTTTTCACTTTTTCTTTTTTTGATTTTTGGACCATACATAGGCGTGCCTAGGGCTTTACTTCTGGTTCTGTGCTAGGGTAAAGGTAAAGGTAAAGGCCCTCCCGTTGATCGTCGATTTACTCTAGCAGGCCCAGTAACGTCTCCATTGGAGACTTTGTTGTTACTGTGTTTGGCATATCGAATCCTCTCGGTAGCTTGCCGGGCTCTCCAAGAGGGGTGGAGGAATCGAACTCGGGTCGGCCATGTTGGCCGCTTGTAAGGCAAACGCCCTACCGCTGTGCTATCGCTAGGGATCATTTCTAAAAGTCCTTAGACCAGGGATTGACCCTGGGACACCCATGTCCATTCTGGCTGGCCATTTGAATGTTGCATTCAAGTCAATTTCTGCTTTACTACTTTGAGGGCCTCTGATCACATTTTCTTTGAAAAGTTTATGTTGGGTCTATAGAGAAAGCACAAGCCCTTGCCTTGGGCACCTGCTGAATCTCTGGTACCACATATGGAATAATATCTAAACACAGAGACAGGAGAAAGCCCTGAACACTGGTATTCAGGGTTTCTCATATGGAAATATGAGAATTTTAAACTAGAGATTTAAACTTGCAGCTGTAGGTGCAACTGCAAGACCTGGGAATGTGGTGATATTCCTCTGCTCAAAGGCTGATAGTTCAGAGACATGTAAGCAAGAGACGAGTTGGGGGACACCATCTATATGGGCCATACACTGATGAGAAAGGTTATTCAGGGAAAATAAGAGTTATATAAGGGGCAAGAGGAACGCCTTCCATGTGGAGTATGAGATGGGAAGAAGAAGGTGAAATCTATGGTGACATAGGCTAGATGGAACAGAGTGTCACACGATTTCAGGGTACTCTATGAGCTAATGCAAAGGTGGACCAGTAAGCTTTATAGTTACCAAAGGGGTCACCTCCCCCTCTAACAAGACATGGCTGCAGGCAATTGCAAGGCCATTCAGCCAGTTCCCTGGTGCACAGCTCTCCCCCATGGGGGCAAGGACTTGGGGACTTCAAACAAACCTTATGATCCATATGGTCAGGGAAAGTACCAGGAAGAGCTTCAGTAGTTAAATACCACTCTCATGTCATTGCCAGTTCTCTCTCTCTCTCTCTCTCTCTCTCTCTCTCTCTCTCTCTCTCACACACACACACACACACACTCACACACTCACACACACACACACACCATCTAAGTTTGCAACATAGGTAATGGAAGGTCTCATTATTTCCCTTTACTTACTTTAAGCACTCAATTCTTGTCAAGAGAGATCATTTCCAACTATCATTGTTATATTGGCCCTTTCTCTATCCTAACTACTCTCTCCCCAACACTTGTGGCAAACTTCCTGGAGCTCGTTTCTACTGTCCCTGGGTAATATTATCATCCTATGTTTTTTATAGTCCACAAATGAATGCAATAATTCTATGTCTTTTTCTCTCCTCTGACTCATTCCACTTAGCATGGTACTCTACATATTCATCTATCTACAAGAAAATTTCATTACTTCATTTTTCCTGGTGACTATATATTAATCCATTGTGTAGATGAACCACAATTTCGTTATGCAGTCAACTGTTCTTGGTCACTTGGGTGATTTCCAAATTCTAGATATTGTGAATAGTGTTGAAAAGAACATAAAAGTACAGATTGCATTTGTTATGCATGTTTTGGGCCCCCAAGGTATATTCCAAGCAGTATACTAGGTCATATGGAAGATCAATTTCTAGCTTTTTGAGTGATTACCATATAGTTTTCCAAATACGTTGTACCTTTTAGCATTATCACTAACAAGGCGTGAGAGTTAAGAAGGAGGAGGAGGAGGAAGAGGAGGAGCAGGAGGAAGAGGAGGAGCAGGAGAAGGGGAAGGAAGAAAGGAAGGAAGGAAGGAAGGAAGGAAGGAAGGAAGGAAGGAAGGAAGGGAGGGAGGGAGGGAGGGAGGGAGGGTGGGAGGGAGGGTGGGAGGGAGGGAGGGAGATAGGAGAGAGGGAGAAAAAGAGGGAAGAAAGAAGAAAAAAGGAAAGAGAGAAAGAAAGAAAGAAAGAAAGAGAAAGAAAGAAAGAAAGAAAGAAAGAAAGAAAGAAAGAAAGAAGGAAAGAAAGAAGAAAAGTACCTGTGGTAGAGGCAGACTGGGGGGTGGAGAGTATAGGAGGGAAATTGGGAAATTGTAGGTGGAAAATGTACACTGTTGATGGGACAGGTGTTGAAACATTTTGTGACTGAAACTCAATCATAAACAGCTTCTTAACTCACAGTGGCTTAATTAAAAAGTAAATAAAAATACAGAAAAAAACTATATAAGTAAAAAACTAATCAAAATATTTCAAAACTAATTAAAATATTTCAAGTTCAAAATATTTAAAGTTCACATATGAAGAAATACTCAGGGACTAGAAACTATGAAATAACTCAAGCTTGCCCCTAGCTTGAATTAATACTATGATAATATGTGACTATTGAATTTTTTGAAGACTCATAAAGTATGCTATGCTATTTTTCTTTTAATGCCACCATCAACCAAAACGTGATGAAGTGCTTGCATGAAGTATGGACTTAAATTCCTAGAACTGAGATCCTGCCTAAATCCAAGAGCTACCTGTTTTATAAAAATTGGGATTGTTCTTCTCATTCACTGACTTAAGGAATTACAAGGAAATATATTGTCTGCCAGAGGCTCAGAATGGAAAGAGTCATGTACCTGAATTTTTAAACCAACCCTGAGCCATTTACAATTATACTAAATTCACATTTACTGTACATAGTTGTGGAATATCAGTCTAAGAATCGATATTAATATTGAGTCAAACCACTTCTGTTGTTTGTTTCACTTGCAGTGTAACAAATTACTACAAATGTTGTGATTTAAAATATCATGGTCTTTCGCTAATAAAAATTTAAAAACTAAAGAAAGAAAAATCACCCATTTATTCATTCAAAATAAAAGTTGCTGATAGCTCCAGATACAATACATTTTTATAATCTTATAAGTCTAAACTCAACACATTGATTGGATTGAAGTTTGGGGAAAATTTTTTTTAATGGTCCTTCAAGGTGTTAGCAAAATACGGTACTTTGTAAACATATACATGGATTACCCCTCAATAAAAAAATTAGTTACACCTGAAGAATTCTTTTTTCTGTTGTGCTAGTTAGTTTTCAACCAGTTAAACAAAAAACAAGATTAATCTTAAGAGAGTTTTAGTTAACAATTTAGTTTAATTGAGTGTGGAGATGAACTAGGACAGTCCTAAATCCATCTGTAGAGTAGGGCATCAAGGAACATAGTCTGGGACTGAAATCTTCAGGCAGAATTTCTTTGGAAAAGTTAGCATTTATGCTCTTAATATCTTTGAAAATATTAAATCAGGAACAGATAAATAAACTAAGATAACTTTCCTTATATGACTATACACTTTAATTCCTTTAGCTAATCATGGATTTTAGTCATATACACAAATATCTTTAAAGCAAGAATAGATTACGCTTAAAAATTGGAAACTATAAGAGAAAGAAAAAAAAAACTATAAGAGAAAGAAAAAAAAAAGAAAAAACAGGTTCCAAAAAGAGCCGAGATCACCCGCAAGTTCCAGATGGAGTAGGTGCCGCATCCCGCCTCCCCCAGATGGAACCCCGGTGACCAGAAGCCTCTACAAACACAGCTCGAGTATGCGGGAACGAGGACTTTTTCTCAAAACCGCGTGGCCGCTTACGCGGCCGCGCGACATCTCTCTATATACAAAGTGATCAATGAGAAGTAAACCACCCAATCTTTCTCCCTGAAAGTCAGAGTTAAGTTTGGAGCACGGCCACAGCCCCAGAAACACAAGGACTTAATGCAGAACCCAGCAGCTTAGAGCAGAAAAGTGAAAGGACTATGCGTTAATCCAGGCCATCAAGTCTGCCGGAGGGGAAAGGGTGTTGCCCCATTCGCCCTCTCTTCTCTGGAAAGAAGGATGGCGGCCACATGGGAGCCTTGTGGACAGCAGGTATGAGCCGGGGGTGTGGGGGCGACTAAAACCTCATGGGAAGGGGGGCGTTCCGGTCCGTCCTTCACGCCCTACCGAGGTCACCAGTTGCCCTCCACGAGCGGCTCTCCAGCACGGCCACAGCCCCAGAAGCACAAGGGCTTAATGCAGAACCCAGCAGCTTGGAGCAGAAAAGTGAAAGGACTATGCGTTAATCCAGGCCATCAAGTCTGCCCAGAGGGGAAAGGGTGTTGCTCCCTTCCGCCCTCCTCCCTCTGGAAAGAAAGATGGCAGCCACATGGGAGCCTTGTGGACAGCATGTATGAGCCGGGGGTGTGGGGGGCGACTAAAACCTCATGGGAAGGGGGGCGTTCCGGTCCGTCCTTCACGCCCTACCAAGGTCACCAGTCACCCCCCACGAGCGGCTCTCTAGCACAGCCACGGCCCCAGAAGCACAAGGACTTAATGCAGAACCCAGCAGCTTGGAGCAGAAAAGTGAACGGACTATGCGTTGACCCAGGCCATCAAGTCTGCCGGAGGGGAAAGGGTGTTGCCCCATTCGCCCTCTCCTCTCTGGAATGAAAGATGGCGGCCACATGGGAGCCTTGTGGACAGCAGGTATGAGCTGGGAGTGTGGGGGCGACTAAAACCTCATGGGAAGGGGGGCGTTCCGGTCCGTCCTTCACGCCCTACCGAGGTCACCAGTTGCCCCCCACGAGCGGCTCTCCAGCACGGCCACAGCCCCAGAAGCACAAGGGCTTAATGCAGAACCCAGCAGCTTGGAGCAGAAAAGTGAAAGGACTATGCGTTAATCCAGGCAATCATTTCTGCCCAGAGGGGAAAGGGTGTTGCTCCCTTCCGCCCTCCTCCCTCTGGAAAGAAAGATGGCGGCCACATGGGAGCCTTGTGGACAGCAGGTATGAGCCAGGGGTGTGGGGGCGACTAAAACCTCATGGGAAGGGGGGCGTTCCGGTCCGTCCTTCACGCCCTACCGAGGCCACCAGTTGCCCCCCATGAGCGGCTCTACAGCACGGCCACAGCCCCAGAAACACAAGGATTTAATGCAGAACCCAACAGCTTGGAGCAGAAAAGTGAACGGACTATGCGTTAATCCAGGCCATCATGTCTGCCCGGAGGGGAAAGGGTGTTGCCCCATTCGCCCTCTCCTCTCTGGAAAGAAAGATGGCGGCCACATGGGAGCCTTGTGGACAGCAGGTATGAGCCGGGGGAGTGGGGGCGACTAAAACCTCATGGGTCGGGGGGCTTCCGGTCCGTCCTTCACGCCCTACCGAGGTCACAAGTCGCCCCCCGCGAGCGGCTCTCCAGCACGGCCATGGCCCCAGAAGCACAAGGACTTAATGCAGAACCCAGCAGCTTGGAGCAGAAAAGTGAACGGACTATGCGTTGACCCAGGCCATCAAGTCTGCCGGAGGGGAAAGGGTGTTGCCCCATTCGCCCTCTCCTCTCTGAAAAGAAAGATGGCGGCCACATGGGAGCCTTGTGGACAGCAGGTATGAGCCGGGAGTGTGGGGGCGACTAAAACCTCATGGGAAGGGGGGCATTTCGCTCCGACCTTCACGCCCTACCGAGGCCACCGGTTCCCCCCCGCGAGCGACTCTCCAGCACGGCCCCGACTCCAGAACACAGAAACCAGTTTCTTAACTATCTGATTTTCAGTAGAAATACTTCCAGGGTCAATAGGTAAAATAGCAGAAATCCAAAACCAACATTTAATTCTTTAACCCAGCTGTAGAAAGCAAATCACTTCACAATGCTTTTTCAGCATGTCTGATTTGGGGGGGGGTGGGTAAACTCTAAATAATAGTGGTGAATCTTTTATTGAAACAATGAATCTAATCAAAGCAGATAGAGTGTTAACTAGAATTCATCTGCCTCACAGGGACGGGGAGGGGTGGGGGGTGGGGTTTTATTGGGGTTCTTCATGGTAAAAAATAAGTATTGGTAAAGGGAAATGTGTTTGATATTTGCATTACTGAGACATAAACCTGAAAGCTTTGTAACCTTTCCCACAGTGATTCAATAAATAAATTAAAAAAAAATTGGAAACTATAGCTCAGCTAAACTGGAATACAGAATTGACTATCACAGTGATGTAAAATGACATAATAATAAGATATAATAATAAGATAACACCAGGTGCCAAAGGTCACGTAAATCATCTAGAATTCTGCCTACCATACAATCCAGAATTCTAAAACCACAAAAGAAATGAACTACTCTTTTTAGACTTTCCCATAATTAGGGCACTTCAGCTTCTTCATAGTACAAAGAATCTTAGTGAAAATAAACTAGCATTTTTAAATTACCTGACAAATGAAAAACATTGGATCTAACAAAGAGAGGAACTAAAACCAAGAACTGTACATAATATTACAACCTATGAAGAAATGGGGATACTCAAATGATAGATGGCTAAGATTTAAAAAAATAAATAAATGGAAAATAAATACTTCTATTCAAGTGCTGTACTTTCAAAAGACGAACAGGAAATTTTAATATGGCAACAATTTAAGCATTAATAAAATAAATATAAAACAGAATTATATCCAATAACAAAGTAAATAGTGCATTTTATGAGATGTTGACTGTTTCTTATTGAGATGTCAGGAGTAAAAATCTTTAAAAGAGGTTTTGATGATGGGGAGAGAGAGAGAGAGAGAGGAGGAAGAGAAGGAGGAGGAAGGGGAGGAGAAAGAGGAGGAGGAGAAGAAGGAAGGAAGGAAGGAAGGAAGGAAGGAAGGAAGGAAGGAAGGAAGGAAGGAAGGAAGGAAGAAAATGTGTCCATCACAGAGGCTGGAGTAGTGACGTTGCAGGAGGGAAACTGGGGACATTTGTAGTGGGAAATGTACACTGGTGATGGGAAAGATGTGAAAAATTGTGTGACTGAAACCTAATTATGAACAACTTTGTAACTGTATCTCATGATTCAATTTTTAATTTAAAAAAGAGGTTTTGTGACATAAAGGAATATAATATGTATCTAATGTAATTCACAAATAGGCAGCAAAGTGAGAAACTACAAATTTTCAACTTACAAAAATTCAATTGTTTCTTTTGGGGGGGGGCAGGGTCACACCTGGCAATGCACAGGGGTTAGTCTTAGCTTTGCACTCAAGAATTACCCCTGGCAGTGCTCAGGGGACCATATGGGATGCTGGAAATTGAACCCCGGTTGGCAGCGTGCAAGGCAAATGCCCTGTCTGCCGTGCTATTGCTCCAGCCCCCAAAACCCAGTTGTTTTCATTAAGAATTCTTAATTTTTGTTCAATAAATAAATTATTAAAAATTAATCAGAAAATATAGTTGCAACAGTAATAACTGTGTCAAAATTTTAGCCATAGTAGTAAAACAGACTCTCAGAACAGTGTAGTAGATTTGAAAACCAATAGCGAAATCCTCAGATATTTTGACAACTAGTCTGTGACAGGTGGTGGGTGTGACCCCCGCCTACTGGAATTTGGAGGATCTGGGTGGAAGATGCTCGACTCCAATTCGAGTAGGCTTGGAGGTCTCGGCCCCGGAACCCGCGTGGCTTTGTCCCTCTGCCAGTACCTTCATGTGTGCGGAGAGTGGTCTCAGCATGGTGGTGGCTGGTCCTGGAGGTCTTCGGCTGCCGTCGTCCTGGTCGGGGCGGGGAGGAAAGCTCAACCCGCTCCCCTCCAAGGGACTCCGGGAAGGAACACCGAGGCGCGGGGGCAGAGACTGCACTCTTCTCGTCCGGGATCTGGATTTTATAGTCTCTGAGTCTTGGCCGCTGATGGAATTACACGGCGCCAGGGGGCCAGGTGGACGAGAAGAGTGCAGTCTCTGCCCCCGCGCCTCGGTGTTCCTTCCCGGAGTCCCTTGGAGGGGAGCGGGTTGAGCTTTCCTCCCCGCCCCGACCAGGACGACGGCAGCCGAAGACCTCCAGGACCAGCCACCACCATGCTGAGACCACTCTCCGCACACATGAAGGTACTGGCAGAGGGACAAAGCCACGCGGGTTCCGGGGCCGAGACCTCCAAGCCTACTCGAATTGGAGTCGAGCATCTTCCACCCAGATCCTCCAAATTCCAGTAGGCGGGGGTCACACCCACCACCTGGCCCCCTGGCGCCGTGTAATCCCATCAGCGGCCAAGACTCAGAGACTATAAAATCCAGATCCCAGAACCGCGCGGCCGCGAATGCGGCCGCGCGACATATTATTATCTCATTCCTATTTTGGACAAACTTGCAGGCTATCGAATGTAGCCTGCCCACAGGGCAGAGTCTGGCAAACTCCCCGTGGCCTACCAAATATGCCAAATACCAGTAACAATGATGGGTCTCATTCTCCTAAAGAGCCGTGAATATAATCTCAGGGCTAGGATGAAAGAGACGTTACTGGGGCCTGCTCGAGGCAATCGACGATTAACAGGATGATGAAATGAAAAAATGAAAAAGTCTTTGATAAAGGGCAAAAAAAATGAGCTATAAAAGCCTCTTGAGCTAATAGTGTTGGAAACGCTTACCTGTCACATTAAAAACAAATGGACTTAGATCCTATTTCGTACCATACATTACAGTCAATTCAAGATGACTTAGAAATCTTGATATGTTACTCTTGAATCCAAAAATAATATTTAGGAAAACATAAGCAAAACCTTTAAAGATATTGAATCTAGAGACATAGTCATTGACTAAGCAAACTTAAGCAATGGTAAACAAATGGGTCACATCAAATTTAGTAACTTCTGCACTACAAAAGATACAATGATCTTGGAGCCAGATTGCTAGTACCGTGAGTAAGGAAGGGTCTTGCCTTGCAGAAGGCTGACGAGGATTTGTTCCCTGGCACCCTATGTGGTCCCCCAAGCCGCAGATAGAGAGTCCTGAGAGCAGAGCCAGGAGCCCTGAGCACAACTGTATGTGGCTCAAATACAAAAACAAAAAGAAAGAAGCAATGATCAACATAAAAAGGTAACCCAAAGATTGGGAGAAAATATTTTCCCAGCACTCACCTGAAAAATGGTTAATATTCAAGATATGGAAGGCACTTTTAAAACTTAGGGAGAAAAGAAAAATCATTCAAATCTTTAAAAAACGGGGAGACAGATGAATAGAAACATTCTCTAAGAAGACAAACATTCAGATTACCAAAAGTACATGAGAAAATGCTCTCCATCTTTACCATTAGTGAAATGAAGATCAAAACAATGAGATACCACCTCACACTAATGAGACTGACACAAATTAAAAAAAATAAAGACAATCAGTGTTGGTATGATTGTCTTGGGGTTAACAAAATCATTATCCATTATCTAATAAAAATGGTGTTCATTGGCTCAGCCTTTCTTGAAAACAATATAGATCTGTAGCACTGTAGCACTGTCCTCCCATTGTTCATCAATTTGCTAGAGTGGGCACCAGGAACGTCTCCATTGTGAGACTTGTTGTTATTCCTTTTGGCATATAGAATACACTATAGGGAGCTTGCCAGGCTCTGCCATGTGGGCAGGATACTCTCAGTAGCTTGCCAGGCTCTCTGAGAAGGATGGAGGAATCAAACCCAGGTTGGCAAACGCCCTACCTGCTGTGCTATTGCTCCATACATATCTCTCAAAAAAATGTGAATTAATCTTTCTTATGATCCAGATATTGCACTACTTGGAAGAAGTTACTCCAAGTTCTCTGCTCCAAGAACCTAAAATCTATATTCCGAAAAGGCATTTGCACTCCTTTGTTCACAGCAGCTCTATTCACAATAACAAAATATGGGAAAAATCCAAGTGTCCAAGAATGGATTACTGGGTAAGGAAACTGATAAACAATAGAATATTATGAGGCTGTAAGAAAAGACACAAATCATACAATTGCTGTTATGTGGAGAGATTCGTTAAATAAATCAGAAAAAAAGAGAAATAGATACAAAAATAACTTTCTTATGTGTGAGATATAAAAAAGTATATAATGGGAATAGTTAATGGCCAAAGACAATGGAGTTTGAGAACTACTCTACAGAACTGAGTTTACCAGGGTCAAGAGAGGGAGGAATAGAAATACATATTTTCATAAGGTTGTTTCTTTTGCAGTAAGTCAGCTTCAAGATTTGACACAACCCATTTGTTTGCTTTTCCTTCCATTTGCTTAGTCAATGACTATGTCTCTAGATATAATATCTTTAAAGGTTCTGCTTATGTTTTCCTGAGTATTATTTATGGATTCAGTTCTGATATAGCAAGATTTTTTAAATTACTTTGAATTGACATTCATGCATGGTGTAAGAATACAATATGTTTTCACCAGTTTTTTTTCACAACCTTACTGTACATATGAAGTTGCAAAATGAATAGTGTTAAAAATAAATTTACATAAAATTTTTAAAATGAAATGTAAAATACCTATATCATAGAATAGTAGAAGTTTATAAGACAAATGTAAGATCTATAATAACAATGAAGTTGAAGTTTTAATATTTCTAAAGAAAATTGAGATGATATGCTACACTGAGGTAAATTATTGACATCTCATCTCACTGCCATTAACTCAATTAAAATATAGGTTGGAGACCAGAGCAGTAGAGAAGGTAGGGAGTTTGTTTTGCACGCATTCAACTTAGGTTCAATTCCAACATCCCATAAGGTTCCCCTAGTCCACTGGAAGTAAATATTGAGCGCAGGGTCAGGAGTAACCTCTCAGCAACACAGGGCGTATCCCCCCTTTAAAAAAACGTAAAACTGAAAGAAAGGTTGAATGATACTCTGAGTCAAAGATTAAGACTTTTGCTTTCAAAATCTAATCAAAGGGAATTGATGTCTAAACAAAGAGTAAGATGTGTTTATCTTGCACAATGAACAATGAACAAATAATTGATGAAGATATTCATAAATTTAAGTGATCATTGAGTTGTACTACTACTGCTGTCACTGCTATTAAAAATAATGAAAATAACCAATGTGGTAAAGACAATATAAAAACACTTTTTTTTAACACAATGAAAATAAAGCACTTGATGTAAATAAAAGAGAAATTGAATAATGTAAAACTTTCAAGTGTGTTATTTCAGCATTGGTGAATTATGCAATGTTTGATGAAATAATGAGGGCTAAATTTTAATGAAGAAAACAAGATGCAAGATGTTATCAGATTATGTAACTTTATTTTAAAATAAAAATATTGTATTTGGATGCACACATACAAAATGTAAGACTTTCAAAAGAGTTTGGAAAAACACCAATTTGAAGACATTGTATAATTTTCTTAAGTATGTAAAACAAAAATAAAAAAGCAGTGAAAAGGAACCTTTAGTTACCTCAGTAAGTTTTATTTGTAGAATCATAAAAATTTCTAAAGCATGGGGCTGGAGTGATAGCACAGTAGTTAGAGCATTTGCCTTGCACACGGCTGACCCGGGTTCGATTCCCAGCATCTCATATGGTCCACCGAGCACTGTCATGAGTAATTCCTGAGTACATGAGCCAGGAATAACCCCCATGCAACCCTGGGTGTGACCCAAAAAGCAAAAAAAAAAAAAATTCTAAAGCAAAATGGACGTAATTTTAAACAAAGTTCTCTGTTATATTAACCTCTGTAATATTTTGTACTTGGTAATTTGGTAGATTTATTTTTATTATTTATTCATTTAAGAGAGAGAAAAAATATATTGAACGTCAATAAACAAAATGAATTAGAAGAGCATTGCGAAGTTAAATTTTTTAAAGGCTATAAATCTATTGCATTAATCTATGCAAGAGATGGTCTATGACAGTCACTTCAAAAGGGGAATATAAATGAAACCTTTCAAATGTAAAATCAATATGACTTGATCAATTTTGTATAAATAGGAAAGGACAATGTCATATCAAGTATTACTAAGAGATTGTTGTTTTAAGAAATTAAATAAAAGTTGGTGTTTTCAAATTGCTGAAACAAACTTATTGACAGAGTTGTTCAATAAATATTGGAAATAAGATTCTTCATCATACATAGAGTTTGGGGTGGATGGATGGATGGATGGATGAATGGATGGATGGATGGATGAATGGATGGATGGATGGATACACCTCTATTCACCCAGCCTTCCTTTATTCTTCAAATTTTCTATGTTTTCTTTTAAAAATTTTTTTTGATTTAAAATATCTTTAGCACTGTCCTCCCGTTGTTCTCTGATTTGCTCGACTGGGCACCAATAACGTCTCACAACAAATTGTGAGACTTGTTACTGTTTTTGCCACATTGAGTACGTAAGGGGTAGCTTGCCAGGCTTTGTCATGTGGGTGAGACACTCTTGGTAGCTTGCCAGGCTCTCTGAGAAATGGAGGGATCAAAACCGGGTCAGCCACTTGCAAGGCAAATGCCCTACACACTGTGCTATCCTGTCAGCCTTCAGTGTTTGCCTTGCACGTGGTCGACCCGGGTTCGATTCCTCCATCCTCTCAGAAAGCCTGGCAAGCTCCCCGTGGCATACTTGATATGCCAAAAACAGTAAAAACAAGTCTCACAATGGTGATGTTATTGGTTTCTGCTCGAACAAATCGATGAACAATGGAGGACAGTACTGTAGTGCTAAAATATCTTTAATAAAAATTAAGATTAAAATATATTTAATAAATATCGAATAAAATTCATTTTATTCGTCATTTATTTTTATTGTTTTATTAAATTACTACTAGATAGAGTATTAAAAACTGGTTTATGATTGAGTTTCAGTAATACAATATTCAAACACCCATGTCTCCACCAGTGTAATTTCCCAGCACCAGTGTCCCCAGTTTCCCTTTCACCCCTTCAAGCCACGCCCCATCCCTGCCTGCCTCTATGGCAAGCACCTCTTCTCTCTCTCTCTCTCTCTCGCTCTCTCTCTCTCTCCCTCTTGCTCATTTGCTCGCTCACTGGCTCTCTCTCATTTTAGAAATTATAATATGTAATACAGATGCTGGAAGGTTGTATGTATATCCCTTTGCCTACTTTCACATCAGTTCTTGTCCAAGTGACCATTTCCAACTAGTATTGCCAAAATGGACCTTTATCTATCTTAACTACCCCCCATACCCCATCACTTCCAAACCATTTTCCAGTTCCCTTGGCCCATTTTCCCTAGCTTTGGATATTAGTTTCATATTGTTTTTTAATTTTTTTATATCCCACAAATAAGTGTAGTTATTCTATATCTGTCCCTCTCTTTCATATTCATTTCACTCAGCATGATACTCTCCAGGTAAATTTGTTTAAGGGCAAATTTTATGACCTCATTTTTCCTAAAAGTTGTATAGTGTTTCATTGTGTAGAGGTACCATAGTTTCTTTATCCAGTCATCTATTCTCAAGCACTAATGTAATTTTCATATTCTGGCTATTATGAATAGTGCTGCAATGAAGATAGAAGTGCAGATGGTGTTGTTTTTGGACCCCCAGGTTATATTCCCAAAAGTGGTATTGCTGGGTCAAATGAGAGTTCAATTTCTAGTCTTTGATTAACAAATGGGACTATGTTAAACTAAGAAGCTTCAGCACCTTAAAAGAAACAGTGACCAAGATACAAAGACAGATCATAAAATGGGAAAAACTATTTACCCAATGCCCATTTGATAAGGGGTTAATATCAAAAATATAAAAAGCACTGGTAGGACTTTATAAGAAAAAAATCAAAAAATGGGGAGAATAAATGAACAGAAACTTCCTCAAAAAGAAATTTGAAAGGCCAAAAGGCACATGAAAAAATGCTCTGCATCATTAATCATCAGGGAGATAAAAATAAAAACAACAATGAGATATCGTCCCAAACCACAGAGAATGGCACATAACCAAATGAATAAGAACGATCATTACTGGCGTGGATGTGGGGAGAAAGGGACCCTCATTGATTGCTGGTGGGAATGCTGACTGGTCCAGCCTTTTTGGAAAATAATATAGACATTTCTCAATTTTTTAATTGTGGTAATATGCATTAGAGAGGTTTTTATTTATTTTTTCCCCTTGCAATTTTACTTCACCATTTCCACAGTAAGAGTGTCAGTCTCTACCAGGAGTTCTCTTACACTGCTCAGTTAGCAATGCCTTAGGGTTTGTTTCCATTACAAACTGTCTAATCTCTTGCTTTGTTTACTTATAGTACATATATAAGTGAGATCATTCAGTATTTGTTTTATCGTCTGACTCAGTATGATACCTCTAATTCTATTCAGATTGCATTAAATTGTGTGATTACATGTTTTCTCATAGCTAAATACTATTTCACATATGAAATAGTATATTCATATATTCAAATATGAATATATTCGGTGCCAGGTAATCCCATTAACGGCCAAGACCCAGAGACTATAAAACCCAGCTCCCAAAAGAGAACAGCACAGTGTCTCCCCCGCACCTGGCTGTCCTTGCCAGGGCCCCTTGGAGAGGGGCAGGTTGAGTTTCCCTCCCCGCCTTGAGCAGGGCCATGGCAGCTGAGGACCTCCAGAACCAGCCACAACCATGCTGAGATCACTCTCCACATGCATGAAGGAACTGGCAGAGGAAAACAGGTATGCAGGTCCCAAGCCTGTTCGGATTGGGGCTGAGCATCCTCCACCCAGATCCTCCATCTTCCAGTAGGCAGGGGTCACACCCACCAACTCCCTCCTACACCAGGTAATCCTATCAACGGCCAAGACCCAGAGACTATAAAACCCAGCTCCCAGCAGTGCGCGGCTGTACATCTTATTATCTCATTCTAACTTTGGACAACCTTGCAGGATACTGAATATAACCTGCCCACACGGCAGAGTCTGGCAAACTCCCCGTGGCGTACCCAATATGCCAAATACCAGTAACAATGATGGGTCTCGTTCTCCTAAAGAGCCTTGAATATAATCTCAGGGCTAGGATGAAAGAGACGTTACTGGGGCCTGCTCGAGGCAATCGATGAATAACAGGATGATGAATGAATGAATGAAACCAGGTTTTCAAATAAGCACCTTTGAAAAGATTTTGTTGCTCACTTACACCTTTTGACGTAGATTAACTGTCTATAAATCCCACTTTACCTCTGAGATCTCAATTCTATTTCATGTATCTGATAGTCTGTCTTTATACCATGCCATGTGGTTTTCATTACTATAACTCTGTAGTATAGTCTAAAGCCATAGCACACAATACCTACCATATTTTTGTTTCTCAGGATTGCTTTGGCTATTCTGAAGTTTCATGATTTCATATATATTTTAAGGAAATTTATTCTATGTCTTTGGAAAGTGAGTTTTGATGAATATTCTGTTGGATCTCTAAATTGTTTTGTGTAGGAAGGTCAATTTAATGATGTTGATTCTTCACATTCAAAATAAAGAATATGTTTAAATTTCCTTCTCTTTTTTATGTTAGTAGGAATTTGTGGTTTTCACTAAATAGCTATTTCACCACTTTTACATTGATTCCTAAATATTTGAGTTTGGAGGCACAATCACATATAAAGTTTTTTTTTTTTTTCAAAAATTACTCTCGTTCTTGACGGCCATGGCTCCAGAAGCACAAGGACTTAATGCAGAGCCCGGCAGCTTGCGGGAAAAAAGTGAATGGACTATGCATTAATCCACACCACCATGCCTGCCCAGGAGGGAAGGGTGTTGCTCCTTTCCGCCTTTTTCCCTCTGGACAGCAAGATGGCAGCCGCCTCGGAGCTTATAGGAAAGCCAGGTATGAGGCAGTCGTGATGGGGCAACTGAAACCCCATAGGAAGGGGGGCGTTCCCCAGAGACCTTCATACCCCAAGGGACCCAGCCCTGGCAGTCAACCTCCACTACTCAACTGCTAACATGCTCCAAGGGCACTTTCCAGATGCTCGGGCAGAGCCTCACACAGGAGTGAAGTCCCATGGAACCCAGGTAATGGAGAACTTTGTGACCTTGAACTCTGGACTCAACAGGATCCAGGAGAAGAGATCCTCTGTGTGCTTCCCCAGTCTCCAGTCTCCAGTGACCCAAGGGTGACACCCATAAACCAAACCCTGCTGGCACCAGATAATCTCTTCTACCACCCTCCAAAACTCATGACTGTTCCTCCCAGACAGGAGTTTAAAAGGAGGCTCCCAGAATCATGCCACCGAACTCCATGCCAGGCTGTTTCCACTCGGGGAGCCCCAGAGCCCTCTACACCCCAAGGGACCCAGCCCTGGCAACCAACATCCACTACTCAACTGCCGCCACGCTGCAGGCCACTTTCTGGAGCCTGTGGCCATGACACATCATGGGACACTTCCTATCCATTGTGCATAATTACCACATGTCTGTCCTGGGTTCGATTCCTCCATCTTTCTCGGAGAGGCCGGCAAGCTACTGAGAGTATTCAGCCTGCACGGTAAAGCCTGGCAAGCTACCCGTGACATATTCAATATGCCAAAAATAGTAACAAGTCTCACAATGGAGACGTTACT
The DNA here is from genome assembly GCF_029834395.1 of Sorex fumeus. Lineage (NCBI taxonomy): Eukaryota > Metazoa > Chordata > Mammalia > Eulipotyphla > Soricidae > Sorex > Sorex fumeus. Next base: position 18,740,135 of record NW_026606322.1, read on the forward strand.
GGTGCCTGCTCAAGCAAATCAATGAACAATGAGAGGTCAGTGACAGTGACAGTGATATATTGTTGTCTCATGCCTCTTGGAGTGCTCGGCAAACTACCAAGAGTATCCTGGAAAATTAGTTATTGTCAAATTCCACAGTTATCTTTAAAACAAAGACTAAAAGTAACATGGGCAAGCTACCTGTGTCATATTCGATATGCCAAAACCAGTAACTATAATGGGTCTCATTCCCCTGACCCTAAAAGAGCCTCAAATCATTGGGAAAGACGAGTAAAGAGAGACTGTTAAAATCTCAGTGTTGGGACAAAAAGAGACATTACTGTCAGCCACTTGACTAAATTAACGAACAACAGGATGACAGTGATACAGTGATACAGTGAGCATCACGATTTTCTCTGTTTTTCTTAGTGAGTCTAGTCCAGGGTTAGTCAATTTTATATATTCTTTAAATAAGTTACCTCTTGGTTTCATTGAACTTTTTTGTGTTTTTGACTTATATGTTATCAGTTTCTCAAATTTTTAAAAAAATTACTTCTGTTCTTTTACTTACTGCAGACAACCGTTGTTCATTGTGGTTTGAGGTCAGGCAGCTATTTATTTATACCTGTCTTTCCTTTTGAATGTCTGTATTGCTCTTTACTTCCCTGTTTCTAGTTTTTTTGCTGTGTCATATAGGGTCTGGTAGCTTCTATTTTATTTTTGTTTGGTTTTCCTTTCTAGTTTTTGGGCCACACCAAAACCTACTTCTGGCTCTGTGCTCAGAGATCACTCTTAGATCGGAAAACATATGGAGTGACAGAGATCGAATCCTGGTCAAACACAAGAAAGGCAAATAGTGATTCTTCAGTTTCGGGCTCTTCCACCTCTAAATGCTGAGTTTTCTTCAGCTTTCTGTTTGTGATTTACATAATTCTTTAAAGATTTGGATCTGAGAGAATATTTGATTTATATTTTCTTGCTCAAGATACTTTGTATCCCAGAAAGTGATCCATCCTAGAAAATGACCATATGTACTGCCGAAGAAGGTCTATGTAGTTGAGGGGAAATAGTTTTACAAGTATCCATTAAGTCAAGCTATTTCATTTCTTCATTCAGTGCCTCTTTCCTTATTGAATCTCTGTGTGGTGGCTGATCCAATGATGAAAGGTGATATTAAAAACTCCTAGTGCCATTGTATTGCTGTCAATATGTAACTTTCATCCTATAGATGTTGCATACATTGAGTTAATGCCACCTCATTTGGTGAATATATGTTAATGTGTATTAAGTTTTCTTATATAGAGTCTTTGAATATTAAGTAATGTTCATTAATGCCTTTTATTTTCACTTGTAGTTTGAAGTCCTTACTGACTAATGAAAGTATAACTATCCTAGTTTTTTCTTTACAGTAATGTTGCAAAAGATGTTTAGAATGCATTCAAGAAATTCATAAGCTCTGCCTTACCAAAAGATTTTTTAATTATTATTATTTTTTGCACATTTGTAACCTATAAATTATGCTTTCAAGGACAAATTTAAGAAATGGTATATTTTCTAGACTGATTATATGGCAGTCTAAAATTAATTTCACGTGTGAAAAATTATCTTTTTTAATCAGATAGCTTAAATTTGTTAGAAATTTTCATCATTAAATACCCTGAAGCAATTTCCCAGGTTTAACTCATCTATTAACCCTGCTTTCACCCCCCAGGCTCAGGGATATAACGATCAATGATATTTCAGTATGCACTCTGTTTTTTTCCCAAAGTCTGTCACAATAGCATGTTTACATCCGCTTCTTTTACCAAACCTTCTTTCTTTGAAGAAGAAGAGTCCACAGAGACTAAGAGAGAGTGTCAGCTAAAGGATGGAGAATAGTTGTAAAAATCATGACCATATTAATCAAAGGCATTACACCTCTTACAGTGCCATAATGTTATATATCTCTTTAAATTCAAGCAGGAGTATTAAGATTTTATACCTAGACTACTCTCAGCTGAATCTTAAGTCTTAATAAATTGTCACTATACACCCCATCACCAAATTTTTAGTTTATGTAAAATTTAAAAGGATATATTTTACTCAAAATAAAAATAATAGTTTATAATATTTCATGAACTTTTAATGAACATTTCCTTATTATAAACATTGTGTTCTATGATCTTTTGTCATGGTCATCAAAATACTTAGTAGAAAATAATTTCTCATTCAGAATCAGTTAAAAAACAATTCATTATTAAAATATCACAGATTATTAATTAGGTTACAATTAACAAACCATTATATTTGACCTTTAGTCTCAATATATTTCACCTAATATTTTAAATAAAATAAACACTTAATGCTTTAGTAGTTGCAACAAGCTCAGTCATGATTTAAATACCTACTTGAGATTTTCTTTAGGGTCTCCTTTACATGACAAGATCAGAAGCTTTTGGATCAGTAATTAAGGAGAGGAAAGTTTTATATTTAGCTTAAGATTAAAAAAACTAATTTACACACTATATCTTCTGAATTTCTGTGTATTAATTTCTTGGCAGGCAGGATTACTAGAGACTAAATTCACATCTAATAACAACATAACAGTTGATTTGATATTCAAGGAAAATCACATGGAAGGAGCAACAGACTACTCCAAAATAAGTAGAGTTGCTGATACCCATTATAAAATAAAAAAGATACAAATTTTTCACCACAACTATCATCATCAACATAATTGACTGCAATGTCTATAAGTAGTAGATATGAAAGTGAAGAGTGATAAAAGTTTTAAGAATTCTATTAATTATAATCTTGGAGGTTTTATTTCATTAGTAAATGAATTAATTTTCTTGTTACTTGGGAGAAATTGCTCAAGGAAAATTAGTTACTGTCAAATTCCACAGTTATCTTTAAAACAAAGACTAAAAATAACAACCATCCAAGGACTGAGGTCAAGAGTTTTCTATTGTGAGTGGTAATGGAAACTTTTCACTGCTGTGAGTTAAAAATAATAACTTCACATTGGAATCTCAAGAAATATTGCATTTCCATAAAATTGTTCCCTTTGAATAGAAGTATCGTGGAATTTCTCTAAATACATTTAAATAAAACTGTAGTGCCAATTATTCTTTGCTTAATGAAATATTTACATTATGCATGAGAACAAATCTAAGTTTAAAGTGATTTTTTTATAAGACCACCCAGGGACGAAGACAGTATAAAACTGGATTAGCGTTGAAAAGATTGGTATTTTTAAAATAACTAAAAGGAAGACCAAGCATTGAAGTTTGGAATTTAGTTTTAAAAGATTTTTTAATATATTCAATATTTTAATTGAGGTTCCTCCTCAGTGAACATGAAGCTCCTCGATTTTTCCCTATTTGCTTCGCCTCTGCTTCTAAAGGCAATTTAGTGTTCTCTAATCCTCAGAAATCAAGATTTGTTAATCCTTGCAACTACGGTTCCATGTGAAACTTTTGCTAAAAAGGTGAAGGTCATTTTTGTCTTCATTTTCTTTTATTCGGCATCCCAGTTCAAACATTTTTTTCATCCAATTTATTCAGTTTCTTTCGAGGCTCTTCCATCTTAATGCTTTTGTTAGAGATTCATTACGTATTATCTTGTCTCTTATCCCCAGTTTACCCAAAAATATAACCTCTGTGGATATTTTATTATGCCATTATGCCTCACTTTGCAAAGAAATGTGTCAACATGTCACTGTAACTGTCACTGTCCTCCCGTTGTTCATCGATTTGCTCAAGCGGGCCCAGTAATGTCTCCATTGTGACCATTGTTACTGTGTTTGGCATATTGAATACGTCATGGGTAGTTTGCCAGGCTTTGCCGTGTGGGCGAGATACTCTCGGTAGCTTGCCAGGCTCTCCAAGAGGGGCAGAGGAATCTAACTTGGTTCAGCCATGTTGGCCGCTTGCAAGGCAAACACCCTACCCACTGTGCTATTGCTCAAGCACGTGTCAATATGTATTCCTAATTAATTCGTTCTTTCCCTGCTGATTATTGACAATTCATCATATAAAATCCAATGTCTATATTCCTAATTTATTTTTATTTTACATTATACCTGGCATACTATTCACATCTGCTCTCCTCTAGCTCAATGTTTGTACTACTCCAGAGTTAGAATTCATCAGCAAATTCCTGTAAGTGATTGAGTTATAGTGTGAAGTCATATAAAAATTTCAAATTCTGCATGAAATAAAATGCATTTTTAAAGTGTCCTTAAATTTTGCCATTTATACCAGCTATCTGAAGCGAAGAACCAGTGATTAAATTTGGGATATAGCCCTGATTATACTAGTTAATAATTATCTACATAACTTGGAAGATGTCTCTCTTTCTCTCTCTTGCACTATAAAAATGTGGCTGGTAAACCAAATTATTTATAAATTTTATTGAAAGCTTCCAAATTGGTTCCAGTTATTAGTTATAATAATTATCACTATGCTATAACAAACTCTCCCCTAGTTTGCCAGAATAATGATAAAATTTTTTTTTTTTGTATCTCAGTGTTAGTCAGGAAACTCTCTCAAGTAGATGAGATTTCATTACAAAGCATGACTCAGGGATCCCAATACAAAACATAGCTAGAAACCTGGAATTCTCCTTATATCTTCTTCACTATTTTTTTTTATCTCCGGGAGGTAATTTATATTTTCAACATTTTTTTTCAGCCAATGAGAAAAAAATATTGTGGGGAATCTTTGAGAATATTTTATAGTCAAATCAATCCCCAAATAGCTTTGATTACTTTCTTCATATTTGACTTTCTGTTGTCCAGAACTTAATTACATGGTCTTAACATACTTTCAGAAATGATAGTAGTCTTTCTGTGCGACTAAGAAGAACTTCTAAGCAATCTCTGCCACAAATGTCAGTATAGTGAGCTATTAATTACCTTTTATTTTTCTGATTCTCATTTCATACCTAAATTTCTGATCCTGGAACCTATATCCTTTTTCTATAATAAAGCGAAAAACCTAGAAGGATGTAGTTTTTGAAAGATTTTATCTTTTGGTTGTTTCCCATTGTCCTATATATTATCACTATCACTACCATTATCACCCCACTGTTCAACGATTTACTCACTCAGGCACCAGTACCGTCTTCATTAGTCCCTGTCATGTGCTAGTGTATATTGGGGGGCTCTTTCAGGGTCAGGGGAATGAGGACCATCATTGTTACAGTTTTTGGCATATCTGAATATGCTACAAGTAGCTAGCCAGGCTCTGCTGTGTGGGCAGGATACTCTCAGTAGCTTGCCAGGCTCTCCAAGATGAATGGAAGCTTTTGGAGCAGCCTCTAATTACCTGTGCAGGTGTTCCCAGTCAGGCATATATGCAGGCAGGATGTTCTTAGTAGCCTGCCAAGTTCTCTTAGAGTGAGAACTAGAGAATAAGAGGTGTGGGACTGGGCCTCCTCCACCCAGATCCCCCATCTTCCAGTAGCTAGACAGTTACACCCAACAACTGTCATGTAACCTCATCAATGACCAGGATCCAGAGACTATTAAACCAACTTCCTAGAGGAGAACAATCCGAGTCTTCTGCCTCCACACCTGGCAGACCTCACCAAAGCCCCTTCGAGGAGGGGGTGTTGAATTTCCTGCTCCACCCCGAGCAGAGCCCGGGGAGCTGAAGACCCCCGGGACCCAGCCACAGCCATGCTGATACTCCACACGCTCGGACAAGCCTCACGCATGAAGGAACCAGCAGAGAAACCCAGGTGTGCAGGAACTGGGGTTGAGATCTCTAAGTCTGTACAGTTCAGGACTGGGCCTCCTCCACCCAGATTCTACATCTTCCAGTATCTTGACAGTTAAACCCACCAACTACCATGTAACCCTATCAATGACCAGGATCCAGAGACAATAAAACCAAGCTCCCGGAAGCTTATAACTATGAATATATCATAAGTTATAATTATAATCTCAATTAATTATTCATATACCATATTAATATAATATGGATAATTAATTATATTAATATAATATATTAATATGTTGGACTGGAGTGATAGCACAGCAGGTATTGCGTCTGCCTTTCATGCGGCCCAGCAGCTGACCTGAGTTCAGTTCCTCCACCCCTCTTAGAGAACCTGGCAAACTACTGAGAGTATCTCGCCCTCACAGCAAAGCCTGGCAAGCTACCCATGATGTATTCGATATGCCAAACACAAAAACAACAATTCTCAGAATGTTACTGAGCCCACTCAAGCAAATCGAAGAACAATGGGAGAACAGCGCTACAGTATATTAATATATTATATATAATTATGATATATTTATATATTAAAATATTATCCCAGCTAATAAATCTTCTCTCCATTGCCTTTGTAAGAAAAAAAGAAAGCTCTCATTCTAAATTCTAATGCTTTTCTTAAATGCATATGTCAACTTTCCCTTTGAACCTTTCTTTATATACAATAAATAAATATCATATAAAATCACTTGATCACTAGATCACTTGGCATCCCGTTACTCATTGATTTGCTCAAGTGGGCTCCAGTAACATCTCCATTCATTCCTGTCGTGTGCTAGTTTAGCTCAATGGAATCTGCTTGTTCTGGGAACACGAAGAGCATCAAACCAATTGTTCAGGGTCTTAACAAAGAAGTCTGATTATCTCATAGGTGGGTGCCCACACAATCTTATGACGTCCCATGGAATCCAGTAGGTAACAGCTCTAGTGCAGTGGTAGTCTACAAATCACAATATGTGTCCAGCTCATCTGATTTTAGAAGTCTTGGCAAACAAGGCAGCATTCCTGATTCTTGACCATTGATGAAGGCCAGAACTCTGGATTCTTTCTCTCATTTGAGTGAAGCATGATACTCCAAGCATAGCTCTTTCGATTCCTCTTTAGGAGACCCTAATAGCATTCTTATCCTGTTTTTGTTGGGCCCAGGTTTCTGAAGCATATGTTAATGAAGGAAGAACAGTGGAATCAAAGAGATGTGCCCAGAACTGGAGGTTCTTCGTCCTCTTAGCTATTTCTTCGATGCTTTTGAAAGCGTTCCAAGCCGCTCTCTTCCTCCTGTGCTACTCAGGTGCTAGGTTATTCATCATGTTGACTTTTCAACCTAGGTACACAAAACTGTTGCATTCTGAGATGGTCATTTCATTGAGACCAAATGGAACAACAGGAATAAGATTGTTTCTCATAAGCATTGTCTTTGTGAGATTCAGCTCTAGTTCGATCTTTCCACACTCATGGTCGAAGTCGGCCAGCATTTTTGCCACTTTAATAATGTTTTGTGTCATTAGAACGATGTCATCAGCAAAGCGAGGTGGTATGTTGCTGACCATCTATGTTCACTCCCATTCTTTCCCATTTCAGTCATCACATGATGTTCTCGAGGGTGACATTGAAGAGTTTCAGTGAAATGGTATCACTTTGCTGAACCCATTTCTTGACATCAATGATCACTTCTTTGTAGAATGGTGAGATCCTGATAGAGAATCCGTAATATAGCTCACAGAGGATCCTGATGTATTGAGTATGAATGCCCTGATTGGCTAGGGCTTCTATGACTGCTTTTGTCACAACAGAATCAAAGGCCTTCTTTAAATCAACGAATATTAGACAGAGCAGCATCTTGAACTCCTGAGAAACCTCAATGAGCTTAGTTATCGTGTGAATAGGGTCGATGGTGCTGAATCCTTTGCAGAACCTGGCTTACTCGCATGGTTGTCCTTCTTCTAGTGTTTTGACAATTCTATTCAGGATGACTCCAGTGAACAGCTTGTAGATGACAGACAGTAGGCAGATTGGGCAGTAGTTGCCAATATCGTGGATGTCTCCCTTCTTGTACAGTAATACAGTCCTGCTGGTTTTCTATTAGGATGGAATTTTGCATTCAGACAGGTAATGGGTGAAGAGCCAAGCCAGTGTATTAATGAGTACTGATGGCAGGGTCTTCAGGTGTTTGGGTCTGACCTTGTCTTCGCCAGTTACTGTTCGCTTCTTTACCAATGAAATGTCGTGTTGAATTCAGAAGGGAGAACGTTGGCAATGACATTCATTCTGCAGAATTCGTTATGTAGGCAAGTGGACATGGCTATCAAAGAGATCCAAGTAGAAGTCATGGATAATCTTCTCCATTGTCCTTCTGTAAGATGTGATACATCCATCAGGATGTCGAAGGGCAGTCATCTTTGTCTTTTAGTTGGCAAAGGACAGGTGGGCATTGCGAATGCTTTCCCTGGTTTCTGTCACATCTGCCAGCATTGCTGCTCTTCTCTCTTTGAGGTCTTCATTTATCACTTCTCTGCACTGCTTTGCAAACTCAGACATTTTTTTGCAGTTGCCTGAGGCTTGAGCCAAGCCACGTTGGCGAATAAGCTCAAGAGTTTTTGAAGACAGGCGTTTTTTGGTGGCTATCTCTCTCTTGGCATTCCTCACACAACAATGGAGGTGCTGAACTAGTTGATCGTATTCCTCATCAATGTTGTCAACAATGGCATCTTCCCATGTTGCCGCAATAGTGCCAAAGAACTCCCAGTTGGTGGTTGTTCTGGGATTTCTCTTCTTGAACTTTGCAGCCCTCTCTCCCCACTCAATGAAGTAGAATTTTGCATGAAGAAGATGGTGGTCCAATTCCAATTAGAATTTTAGGACAACACCGACATTGGTCAGGCAAAACCATTGATTGAATATGATGTGGTCAATTTCATTGTGGAACTGTCCACCGGGAGACTCCCAAGTCCAACGTTCAGATTCGGCCTTCTGGAACTGTAAGTTACTATGGATGATCTTGGTTGACATGATGAACTCAGATATTCTCTCACCCTGTTCATTCCATTCTAGCCATGGGTCCTGATCTGGAGTTCTTTGACTGATCTTCTCAGTCCTAACTTGGCATCAAAATCACCGACAATGACCTTGTAGAAGGTGTAGTCTTCTCTATAGAACTTCTCCAGCTCCATGTAGAACTTCTCAATTTCTCCTTCATCATAATTGGATGTTGGTGCATAGACAACAAAGAGAGAAACTGCTGGCAGTGAACCACATCTATCCATATGTAATTGTCCGATTTGGGATTTTAGGCATTCGAATGAATCAATGTTCATGGCCAAGTTCGTGTTGCCAAGGACACCAACACCACCGCTGCCTCTTTTATCGCATGTTCCAAGGAACAGTTCTTCTCCAGTGTTGAAAACGGCATGATTTTATGGATATTAAGTGTCTTATGATGTGTTGTGCAGCCGCTTTGCAGTCTGGAAAGCATCCTGGAGCATGGCAGTAGCTTAGTAGTGGAGGTACTGGAGTTAGTCGAGTTCTGCTGTGAGGTATTTATCTGGTACTGGTAGGTTGCGTCATCTGTGTGGGATCCCTGGGTCGTTGGCAGTTGATGGAAGCAGACAGGGCAGGGTAGAGTTGGGCTCCTAGTTTTAATCCCTTGGTCACTGGAGATTGGTGGGGGCAGGCAGAGGATCTCTATTCCTGGGTCCATTGAGCCTGGAGTCCAAGGTCACAGAGTTCTGCTTACCTGGTTTCTGTGGGGCTTCACTGGTGTGTGAGTCTCGGCCCGAGCAATCCTCTGCCTGCTCCCAGCAATCTCTGGCAACCAAGGAATTAAAACCAGGAGCCCCACCGTCGGCAACTCAGGAATTCTACACAGAAGACCCTACTGGTACCAGATAAATACCTCACTGGCTGACCTCCACTACCTCCATGACCTCCACTACCTCCATGACCTCTACTACCCAGCCACCACCACCCTCCAGGACTCTTTCCAGACACTCAGGCTGAGACTCATATATAATAAGCAAATCTTTTTATATGGCTCTTTTCATTTCTACCTTTTTTATTCATAGATAGAATATTTATCTATCTTTCTATCTAGGAGCGAAACTTGGTATTTTACTCCTGGATTACTCCTCACTTTGTGCTCTGGGATCAGTCCTGTGGCCCCAGGGGTACTGGACAATCAGGGATTGAAACCAGGTTGGTGGTCTGCAAAGCAAAATGCACTACCTGCTGTACTATCACTCTGGTTCCTCAGCGAGATCTAAAAATATTTTAATGATAGCTATAGGATATATATCCAGGGTTATTTATCTGATGTATTGCTGGTTAGTTAACATTCCTTTAATCTGAATAGTTAGTACTTCACAACCCGTTGTTATCTTAGTCAATGAGAAGAAATATTTGCCAGGATTATGACTAAGCCATTATTTAAAAAAAATAAATATTGTCTAAAACGAGATGTGTGGATTGTGTCTAACTAGAAGAAAATTTCCAGCCATAATCAATTAAGTACTGTAAATGTACCTATTAGTCAAGCATTGCAAATACTTCCTCTCAAAAACATTGTATCTAAAAGCTAATATCCCTCAGCTTCCTTGACTGTGAAATACTAAGATTATTTGCTGGTGTTTATTTACCTAAAATCAGTACTTTATATTATTTTTATAGATTTCTTATTTATTTATTTATATAAATATTAGTATTGGAGCTAAATCTATGTGCTCAGGACTTACTCAGGGTATCATTTGTGGTACTGGAATGAACCTAAATGCTCCAAACTATTTTTCTCATCAGTGAATTTTTTGTCAAATCAATATTTCTTCAGTTATAGCAAAATACTCCCCTTACAAAGTGTATATAATCCTATCATATGTTGAGCTGTCCACTCCTCCAATCTGTATCTACTCCAAGCATCACCTTATCCAAAAATAGGATATTTTCAGATCCCATTAAATCAAAATGGTGTTATACTAAATTATGATGTCCAAAATCAAATGAGTGTTTTTTCCTATAAATATGAAAGACATACATAAATGCACGAAAAAAGAGAGCTATATGAAGAGTAAGAGACTGAAGGAGTTAGCTAGAAATCAAGAATTACTGGGAACCAGATTACTTGTTTAATATATTTTTCTGCATCATAATTGTTAGATCTCTAATGCCTTGTTCAGTAATGTATCTTCTATATATTCTGTAAAGTAATCATTTGATAATTACTGAAATAAATTCTGCTCTCCTGTTATCTTTATTTATTAGATACCTGAAATGTCCCAATGTGAGATAAATGATTTTTATTATTATTGAGGGACCAATTTAATGATTCTCAAATTTATTTTTTTGTTTTTTGGGCCATACCTAACTGTACTCAGATCTTATTCCTAAATCTGCCTCTTACGAATCGCTCTTGCTGGGCTCAGGGGATCATATAAGGTTCAAGGGATCAAACCTGGTATACAAGGCAAGCATAGACACTCCACCACTGCATGATGTACTATTACTTGGCCCTCAGATTCAAAGCTTTATTCTTCCATAGCTAAATCTTCATTGTTGTCACCTCTCTTGCTAAGTCTATACTGGATTTAGTGCATTTGGATAATCTATAAAAGACATAAAAATACATTTAGAAAATGAGATTTATATAAAAAAATAACTTGAACAGTGGCATAAACGTTCATTGCATGTCCACATTTTTTTCTGAGAATTTAAGATCTTGCCTTATCTTTTTTAATGAGAAAGCCTATTGAGTTACAGCACACACTTCTTAATACAAGTTTTCAATTATTATTAAGTAGAAAATAACCAATAAGAACATTCCATACAACATCATTATTATTGCAGCAGCAGAAAACATTCGGAAATAAATTTCAGATTCTTTATTGCATGATATTGAGGAAAAGTTAAGCTCATCTTATTTCTAGTGTCTATGTGGGTTCATTGTTCTTTGGAGTCTGTAATTTGGTAATTCCTCCAATCAAATTCTTTTTTCACTGAGAGATTCCCCTATTTGAGAAAAATATTCTATTTATAATTGCGTACCTAGAAATACAAAGAGTGCCTATAACACTTAATATAATCAGTTAATATTTGTGAGAACTATTCCTTATTTAATACACCCCGCTGCTAACAACTCAGTGACTAGAGACTATTTTATGTGCTTCTTAATAGAAACTAAAGCAGTGATTTGAAATTTAGGAAACTCATGCCAGCAAGTGTTCATTGTCAGAGATATTTCTCCCACTCCATTCCAGGCTGCGAGCTTCTTTTTGTAAATGATTCCAATGTTACCTCACATTTCCCTCACCAGTGTGAGTGTGCCCTATACCAGAGGTTGGCACAGAAGCATCTTTACTGAATAGCTATTAATAAACTAGAGTCATAAAATAAGAATACTATTATTATAAAAGCTTCTTAGTATAAGTATAATTTTTATAATTTTATCACAAAAATGTGTATTATCCTATTATTTTTTAAATTTTATTTTTGTGCTTCACTCAGTTGTGCTGAGAGATTACTCCAAGTTATTTTCTCAGAATAAGAAAAATTAAAACCAACAATAGTGACTACACTCACAAAAGCAGCTCGTTAGGCTTAAAACAAGGAACTATGTTTCCCAGAACAGAAGATAAAGTAAAAGACTTTCCTCTGCATGCTCATGCCTACCTATGTCTGACACTTGGCATTATTTGAACTTATGCAGTTCCTTGATGTCTATGGGCTTCATTTTCATTAGTAGTAGGATAGAGAAAATATACTTTCCTCATCCTTCATAAGACTAAGAGAAATAATGTGCAATTCTATGTAAAGGACTTAGCCCTGTGCCTGACAGTTAAGTATTCAGTAAGTGGTAGTTATTACCACAAATTGATTCAAGCCCAAATCATAGAAATTTTTTAACATAAAAATAGTCATCTTTTTCCAAGTCAGTGATCATAAGTAATCTTCTGACTGGTTTTCTTAGAGGATATAGCATCCATAAAGGCAGAAAATGTTATTTTTAATTTATTTTTTATATTTATTTATTTAATCACTGTGGTAAAAGTTACAAAGCTTTCAGGTTTAAGTCTAGGTCATGCAATGATCAAACACCTTTCCCTTCACCAGTACTTATTTTTCACCACCAAGAACTCCAATATAGCACCCTGCCGCCCCTCCCAATGCCTGTGAGGCAGATGAATTCTACTTAACTCTCTATCTGCTTTGATTATATTCATTTTTTCAACAAAAGATGCACCATTATTGTTTAGAGTTTACACCCAACAATCAGAACTGCTGAAAAGGCATGTGAAATAATTTGTGTTCTACAGCTGGTTATGAGAACCATATGATGTCGTGCGGCCACAATAGAGGCTGCACGATTTTGGATTTCTGATATTTTGCTTATTAAGTCTGGAGGGATTTCTGCCAAGAGCCAGATAATTACGAGATTGGTTTCTGTGTCTATGGAGCTATGGCCATGCCGAAGAGCCGCTGGTGGGGGGCAACTGGTGACCTCGGTAGGGTGTGAAGGATGAGCCCGGAATGGCCTCCTTCCCATGAGGTTGTAGTTGCCCCATCACAGCCCGCTCATACCTGGCTTTCCTATAAGCTCTGAGGCCGCCACCATCTTGCTGCCCAGAGTGAAAAAGGTGGAAGAGAGGGACACCCCTTCCCTCCCGGAAGGCATGGTACCATGGAGAAAATGTTTTCGGTCCTCCAAAACATTCATTACTCTTAGTTTTCGTTATATATTGGCAAATTATCTAGTAGAATCTACCTATTTTTACATATTATTAAAACCTTATGCATTAATATTTTAATTGATTAGATGATTAAGGATAAAAAGGTTAATATAATTTTCTCAAGTTCACTGAACTTTATATTAGTGGTAAAGACCTGTATCTATTTTTAAGGCCTACCATTCTCCTCCAGACTCATACACAAGAAGGTCTTTCTTAATGCTGAAGCAAGAGGCTATTTTGAGTAATGATGAATAAGTTAGAAAGCTTGTATAAAGTATTGGTTGGAGTACAAACTCAATTTGGAGAGGAAATCAACATTAACTGATCCATTGTATGTTATTTAAAGAAATAAAGTGGTCATCTAAAGAAAAATGTAATACATAAACCAATAGGAAACTACTCAGGCATTTAAAAAAAGGAATTGAATTGTGTTTTTGAACCAACATGAATGAACTTGAAGGAATTGTGCTAATAGAAATAAATTAGAGAGAGAACAGTAAATGTTGGTTGATTTTTTTCATTCATATAGACTATTGTGAAACAAAGTATATGAACAGATAAAACAAAATAAAAGGAAATTTGTAGATTCTAACAACAGAACTGAAGTAACCAGTAGGAAAGGCCATATGGGTTGGGAATTAAGATATGAGAGAGTTCAGTTAACTGTGGTAGAGGTTCATTTGATGTTTGGTAGTGGATGAGACGTGTAAAGTGAACTTTGAATTCTGAAATGCATGTAGTTAAGTCAGCGTGAACTCAATTTAAAAGAAAAATAAATTCTAAAATAACAGGGAAAACATCTAGGTTGTGTTCATCCTGAGTAATATAAAATTAAGAATCCATGTGAAAATATTTACTTTGAATAATCCATACAATGCAGCTTTCTCTATTTACGTTCATGTTTCTTTCCTTTGGCTGATTTTTCCTAATACTGGTTGATAGTGTTTATTATGCATCATAACAATCTAGGTGGCTATGCTCCAGAACTCCATTACTCATTCTTGTAATTTTTTACTCGGTGAATCTGACTGAGGCTTTGCAGTTCTAACAGATTTGCTTGTGATGATGACATTGCTGCTCTGGTACCAGACTTTGTCTTAAAACCACACATCAGTGCTTTTTAATCAGTTGCAAATTTAGTACAGTCCAGCTGATTTTTATATTAATGTTTAACAAAATCTATTTCTCTTGCTCAGTACCTCTGGTTTTATTCATTAACCATAAAGTCCTGGTACAAACCATGTAGATCTTAAATTATGTAAAGCAGAATTGAAGCAATCCATGTGGTAGCTCATTAACCTCAGGGGTTGTGGCACATACATTTATATCTCTTTAGTTTCTTGCATTATATGATTATTAATTCAGTGAAGGTGTAAATGATTGTCCTTTTATTATCTTTAAGAAGTAGTTTATGTAAGATGTCATATTATGTTGGTATTTCTGATAAAAATTAAGGTAGAATTTAAGACAGAAACTACAAAAACTGTTGGCTATTGTTTGCTAATTTTTGACACAATTCATTTTTACAGCTTATCTTGAATTGATAAAAGCAGAGACTACAAAAAACAGGGAGGACATTCACAAAAGGAGTGCTTAGCACAAAATGATTAAAGATCACTGTATCACTGTCATCCAGTTATTCATCGATCATGACATATTCGATATGCCAAAACAATAACAAGTCTCATAACAAATTGTGACGTTACTGGTGCCCACTTGAGCAAATCAATGAACAATGGGAGGACAGTGATACAGTGTTACAGTTGATAAATTTAAATGATTAATAGCAATGATAATGAAAGCAACACCATGCATGTGTTTACCATATATTGAACAACAGTTCTATGTAACTCAAAATCAGTATTCTGTTAAATGCTCATAAAATCTCTATAAAACAAATTCTTCGTATCATCAATACTTGCATATTAGGCTAGATTTGTATCTAGGAAGCTGTGCCAAGCATTATACAACATAGAGAACATGTTCTCTTTACCCACTTAAGGTCTCTAGCCCATTCCCATTTATAACAAACAATATCTACCCTAGTTTAGCAGCAAAAATAAGAAAGCATATTAAATAACAATCTTTTTTTCTATCAATATGGCATAGAAAAGTTAATTTTTCTGATTTGTTTTTCTTGTTTTTTCCATTTTTTATTTTTTTTCTTTTTGTGACACACTAGCAATGCTTAGAGGTAACTTGTAGCTCTGTGTTCAGGAAATACTATTGGTGGTGTTCCAGGGAACATATCGATGTCAGGAATTGAACCCAGTTTGGCTGCATGCAATGCAAATGCCCTACCCACTGTTCTATTGCTGCAGCCTCTAATTTGTTCAATTTCTATAACTCATTAGTACTCATGAGAACAAGAAATCATTTGCAAACCCTCAGATGCATCCTTTTGATAAGTGCACAAACAGTAGCAATTACAACATCTGCTACCCAGAATAGAACAAACTATCATGGGTAATTCCTCATAAATCAATATTCTTTAAACAAATTTTACCATATTTAAGACTTAACTGATAAAATTTATGGTTTATTTCAATTTTCATTAGACAAATTATAACCCCTCAGTATAACCCAACATATATTTTACTGTTAAGAAAAAAATACCTTCAGATTGTGACTAATAATGGCAGATTGTACAAAGGAGAGGTTGACTGTGTTCAAGATAAGAGCCTTACCTGCTCTACTATTGTCTTTCCAATCCAATTATATAATATTTTGAATGTAAATTCAAGTGAAGATACAATTAGAATATTTGTGATTACTCTGAGACAAACCTTCTTTTATTAGAATTTAACAATTTTTAGACACAATATTTTAATAATTCAAAAATACATAGATTTTAGGGAAAAAATAAAAATTGCGATTTCATCTTAAATCCAGGTCAGCACAACTGCCGGCTCGTGACCCTGGGACCTCCATCCTTCCCTGCAGGACCCCAGGTGTCCCCGAGATGCCTGAAGAGAAGCAGTTTTGAGCGTCTGCCCTGCCCTCTTCACTCCTGACCACGGCGCCCATCTCATCCCAAACCCAGGGTTCTGTAGAGGCGTGGCCTCCTCAAAGTGGGCGTGGCCTCAAAAGTGGGCATGGGTTAATTTCTGGCGGGCCAATGCTCACGCAGCCGCAGGTTGTTTTCCCATACTAAGGAATCTAGTCCTCAAGGAAACTAGTTCCCAATCTACTCAGCAATATGAAGAAACAAAGAAAATCCCCACCACAAGGGGAGAACAACGAAAACAATCTAGAACATTCCATCAATACAGCTCACCTAAGGGACCTCTCTGACATAGAATTCAGATACGAAGTCATCAAGATGTTCAATCAACTCAATGAAACAGTCAGACAGACAGCCAGTAACACCACAGAAAAATCGACAAATTACGAGAAGAAATGAGAGCAGAAATGTCATGATTAAAAGATTCCATAGATGAAATGAGAAACTCAGTTTCTTCTCTTAAAAATAGAATGACCACAGCTGAAGAGAGAATCAGTGAGATGGAAGATCAGCTGCAACAAGCCAACACGCAACAACAAACAGTGGCAAGGGACCTCAAAATGGCTCTACAGAGAATCAGAGTCCTAGCAGATGATTCCAAGAGGAACAATATTAGAATCATGGGACTACCTGAACCTCAGGGAAACAATCCCAACGAAAAAAACACTGTCAAACAAATCATTGCTGAAAACTTCCCAGAGCTGCACAATGCAGCCATTCAGGTTCAAGGAGCATGAAGGGTGCCAGCTTAAAGAGACCCCAACAAAAACACTCCACGACATATCATAGTTAGAATGATTGATACTTCTGATACAGACACAATACTGCAAGCAGCAAGAGCAAAAAAGGAAATCACATACAAAGGAGCATCCCTTAGATTCACAGCAGACCTATCAGAGGAAACCCTACAAGCCCGAAGGCAGTGGCGAGATATAGTCAAAAAACTCACGGAAATGAATGCTTCACCAAGAATAATCTATCCGGCTAAACTCTCCCTCAAAATCGAAGGAACGGTACACTATTTTATAGATAAACAGCAGCTCAGGAACTTCATAGACTCAAAACCAAACCTAAAGCAAGGCCTAAAGGGGCTACTATAAGAAAAGACAAACCCTACAACCACAACACACCCGCACAGAAAGATGACACAAAACCCCATAACCATTCTCTCTCTCAATGTCAATGGTCTAAATTCACCAGTTAAGAGACACAGAGTGGCAAAATGGATACAGAGACAGAACCCAACATTCTGCTGCCTACAAGAAACTCACCTCAACAGCCAGAGCAAACACAGACTCAAAGTCAAAGGATGGAAAACAATCCTGCAAGCACACAACTCCCTCAAAAAAGCTGGGGTGGCCATACTAGTATCCGACAACATTAATTTCACCTTGAAAAAGATTAGAAGGGACAGTGAAGGCTATTTTCTCTTCATCAAGGGATACGTACAACAGGAAGAAATCACACTCTTAAATGTATACGCACCTAATGAGGGAACAGCTAAATATTTAAAACAACTGCAAACAGATTTTAAGAAGGACATCACTACCAACACAATAGTACTTGGAGACTTCAACATTGCCTTATCACCTCTGGATAGATCAACAAGAACAAAACCCAGCAAGGAATTAGTGGCTTTGAAAGAAGTAATAGAAGAGAAAGGGCTTATGGACTTATACAGGGCTTTACACCCCAAAAAGAAAGAATACACATTCTTCTCCAGCGCGCATGGAACATTTTCCAAAATAGACCATGTGCTAGGACACAAAACATACCTCAACAGAATCAAGAAGATAGAAATAGTATCAGCCATCTTTTCAGACCATGATGCACTGAGGATAGAAGTGAATCACACAAAGACACGGAGAACCAAATCAAACACCTGGAAATTAAACAACTCGATGCTGAACAATGAGTGGGTCAGGAACGAAGTCAAGAATGAAATCAAAAGATACCTGAAACAAATGAGAATGAAGACACAAACTACCAGAACTTATGGGATGCAGCGAAAGCTGTATTAAGGGGAAAATTTATAGCTCTGCAAGCATGTCTTAAGTCGATAGAAACGACGCACATAAACAATTTGATCTCACAGCTCAAGACCTTAGAAAAGGATCAACAGAAAGAGCCAAAATCAGGCAGAAAGAAAGAGATCATAAAACTTACAGCAGAAATCAACGACATGGAAATCAAAGAAACAATCCGAAAGATCAATGAAACCAAGAGCTGGTTCTTGGAGAAAATAAATAAGATAGATAAATCACTAGCCACACTCACAAAGAAACAGAGAGAGAGAACCCTAATAAATCGAATCAGAAATAAGAATGGAGATATCACAACAGAAACTAAAGAAATTCAAGAGATCATCAGAGACTACTTTGAAAGTCTATATGCCACGAAACATGAGAACCTGGAAGAAATGGATAAATTCCTGGATTTCTACCATCTCCCAAAGCTGAATCAAGAAGATATAGAGTACCTGAATAGACCTATTCACATCAAGGAAATTGAAACTGTAATCAAAAGTTTTCCCAAAAACAAAAGCCCAGGCCCAGACGGATTTACTAGCGAATTTTTCCAAACATTTAAAGAGGACATATTGCCAATTCTTCTCAAGCTTTTCCAGGAAATTGAAAAAACATAAATTCTCCCAAACAGCTTCTATGAAGCCCATATCTCTCTAATACCAAAAGGAAACAAAGACACCACAAGAAAAGAAAACTACAGGCCAATATCCCTGATGAACACGGATGCGAAGATTCTCAACAAAATACTAGCCAATAGAATACAACAACTCATCAAAAAGATCATACATCATGACCAAGTGGGATTCATCCCAGGGATGCAAGGATGGTTCAACATTCGGAAATCAATCAACATAATCCATCATATCAACAAAAGAAAAGATAAAAATCATATGATCATATCAATAGACGCAGAGAAAGCTTTTGACAAGATCCAGCACCCATTCCTGATGAAAACCCTTGCCAAAATGGGGATAGAGGGGACTTTCCTCAATATAGTTAAAGCCATCTACCACAAACCTACAGCAAACATCATCCTCAGTGGGGAAAAACTGAGACCCTTCCCCCTAAGGTCAGGGATGAAACAAGGATGCCCACTCTCTCCACTACTGTTCAATATAGTACTGGAAGTACTTGCAATAGCGATTAGGCAAGAAAAAGATATTAAGGGCATCCAGATAGGGAAAGAAGAAATTAAGCTCTCATTATTCGCAGATGACATGATACTATACTGAGAGAACCCTAAAACCTCTACCAAGAAACTCCTAGAAACAATAGGCTTGTATAGTAAAGTGGCAGGCTATAAAATCAATACCCAAAAATCCATGGCATTCCTATACACAAATAGTGAAAGAGAAGAAAGTGTCATCAAGAAAACAATCCCATTCACAATTGTGCCCCAGAAAATCAAGTATCTAGGAATCAGCTTAACTAAGGAAGTAAAGGACCTGTACAAAGAAAACTACAAAACGCTACTTCAGGAAATAAAAGAGGACACGAGGAAATGGAAAAATATCCCCTGTTCATGGATGGGGAGAATCAACATCATCATAATGGCAATACTTCCCAAAGCACTGTACAAATTCAATGCAATCCCTATAAGTATACCCATGACATTCTTCAAAGAAATGGAGCAAACACTCCTGAAATTTATATGGAACAATAAGCCCCCACGAATAGCTAAAGCAATTCTCGGGAAAAAGAAAATGGGAGGAATCAACCTCCTGAACTTCAAACTCTACTACAAGGCAGTAATAATTAAGACAGCATGGTACTGGAACAAAAGCAGAGCTGCAGACCAATGGAACAGAGTTGAATATACTGACATTTCCTCCCAAACATATAATCATCTAATCTTTGATAAGGGGGCAAGAAAAGTGAAATGGAGCAGGCAAAGCCTCTTCAATAAACTGTGCTGGCAAAATTGGACGGCTACATGCTAAAAAGTGGGCTCAGATCTCTGCCTAACACCATGCACAAAAGTAAGATCAAAATGGATTTATGACCTCAACATCAGACCAGAATCCATAATGTTTATTGAAGACAAAGTCGGAAAACTCTCCATGATATTGAAGCTAATGGTATCTTCAAAGATGTCACGCCACTGGCCGAGCAAGTGAAAACAGAGATAGACAAATGGAACTATCTTAAACTAAGAAGCTTCTGCACCTCAAAAGAAACAGTGGCCAAAATACAAAGACAGCCTACAGAATGGGAAAGGATATTCACCAAGTACACATCCGACAAGGGGTTGATATCAAGGATATACAAGATACTGGTTAAACTCCACAAGAAGAAATCACCCAACCTCATCAAAAAATGGGGTGAGGAAATGAACAGAAACTTTCACAAAGAAGAAATTCGAATGGCAAAAAGGCACATGAGAAAATGCTCTACATCACTAATCATCAGAGAGATGCAGATCAAAACCACAATGAGATATCATTTCACACCACAGAGACTGGCCCACATCCACAAGAACAAAAGCAACCAATGCTGGCGCGTATGTGGCGAGAAAGGGACTCTCCTTCACTGCTGGTGGGAATGCCGGCTGGTCCAACCCTTTTGGAAAACAGTATGTATGACTCTCAAAAAATTAGAATTTGATCTGCTATTTGACCCAGCTATAGCACTCCTGGGAATATATCCCAGAGAGGCAAAAATGTATAGTCGAAGTGACATCTGCAATTGTTTGTTCATTGCAGCACTCTTTACAATAGCCAGAATCTGGAAAAAACCTGAGTGCCCAAGAACAGATGACTGGTTAAAGAAACTTTGGTACATTTACACAATGGAGTACTATGTAGCTGTTAGAAAAGATGAACTTTGAAATTTACATACAAGTGGTACTACATGGAAAGTATCATGTTAAGCGAAATGAGTCAGAAAGAGCGGGATAGACACAGAAAAATTGCATTCATCTGGGGAACATAAAGCAACAAAAAGGAAGACTAACACCCAGGAATGGCTGAGATTAGTACCAGGAATTTTGCTCCATGAATGGAAGGCCAGCCACACGCTCTAGGTGAAAAGGAAGCTCAGATAGAGAAGAGAGCACCAAATGAAGGGTGTTGTGAGGACCCTCCCAGGGTGGGAGAAGCATGTTAAAAGTAGTCTATAGACCAAACATGATTGCCACTCAATGCCCCTCTTGCAAAACACAGTACCCAAAATAAGAGAGAGAGAACAAGGGGGAATACCCTGCCACAGAGGCAGGATGGGACGGGGGGGATGGGGGGGGGATGCTGGGATCCATGGTGATGGATGACGGGCACTGGTGGAGGGATGGGCACTTGATCATTGTATAACTGAAACCCAAGCACAAAATTTGTAAGCCTATAACTGTACCTCATGGAAAATTTTTTAAATTTTATTTTTTAAAAATAAAAAAAAGTATTATATAAAGACTAATAAAGTCACTATGTGATAATGAAGTTCTAGCAATGTGAACCCTTTTCAGTAAGTCTGAATAAGTCTTGCTATACTATGTAGTAAAACAAACAGGATGGTAGGTCAGAAATGCCAAAATTGTTATAAAAACAAGAAACAGAAAAGTCTCTTAAAATAGCTCAATACTATTTATAAGATTTATTTATAAATTTTAATGTATGCCTTACAATAATAATGGCTGATCAGCAAGACAATAATGTTATCTATATGAAGAAAATATAATTATCAACATTTTATAGAATGTTAACAAAGTAGGTTTTAGTCATTATCCTTGTCCTTTTGGTTTTACCAGTCTGTAAAAAATGTTCTTTTATATTGTATGACTGAAACTCAAATTGTGAATAACTTTGTTACTATATCTCATGGTAGTTCAATTAAAAATATTTTTAATTTAAAAAAATGTTCCTTTTTTCCCTTATGATTGATGCTTAGTGTATTCTAAACTCTAGTGTATTCTAATCTCTGGTGTTTGTAATAGTATAAGTGTGTGTGTGTGTGTGTGTGTGTGTGTGTTTCTTATTTAAAAAAAAAACCAGAACCAGAGTGAAATAGGTCTCTCAAATGGAGCACAATCTTTGCATGCAGGTGGCCCATGTTCAATCATTGGCACCTCATGGTGCCCTGAGACCACTGGGGTTGCCCCAAGCACAAAGCTGGGCGTAGTTCCTGAGCACCACCTGTGTGGCCCCACAATCAAAAATAAACAAGCAAAAAAGAGAACAACAAACAAATTCACAACTTTGTAAAACTGATTTTTGCTCTTTTCCCTGGAAGAGTTTTTTATGTTCTGGGTAGAGCTTTATGGGTGGCATTATTTTTCTTATTTATCATTTTATTTTTTCAATGAAAGTATTAATTTGGTGCTAAAAGACTATTATACCCATCAATAAAATGGCTAAGAAAGCAAGCTTTTAGTTATATTTTTCCTTAATAAGTATTATTTCCTTTGGCTAAATTGACACCTAATCAAATTACAGTTTTTAGTATACCTATATAAAAAAGTGATGTATGAATCAAAAGAAGATACAACTTTAAGTCAAATTCAGAAACGAATGTGGTAGTGATTAACAAATGATTAAATAATAAAAAATATTTTTGTTTATTTAAAAATTGTCTTCAGAACTGGAGAAGATAATACGAAGGCATAGTATTATACATAGTCAAAGCTGGTTTGATCCCCAGTACCACATATGGTCCCCTGAGGATTGCCAGGAATGATCTCTGTGCACGGAGTCAAGAGTAAATCCTGAGAACTTCTGGGTGTGCAACCTGCCACAAAACAAAATAAAATCTTCAAAATAAGTTGTTTAAAGTCATAATGTTAAATAAAACATTGGAATCAGGAAAACAGCAAAACTTTTGCATTGGTACATAGTTGTAAAAATACTTTAATAATAGGAATAATTTTTATTTAAATCTTTACTTGATGAAGATTTTAATTTTAACTTCTGCATGATCAGAATTCTATACCTGATGTGTTAGCTGGAGAGATGGAATAGCAGGAAAGTCAATTCCTGACCCAGGTTCAATTGTACAAACAATGTAATCATTTGATACCTTCCATTCCATACATATTATTATTTACTGTATGTGTGCCTCTGAACCTCTTCAAGAGTGATCCCTGACCCCAGAGCTAGTAGTAAGCCCTGAGCATAGATGGGTGTCATCTACGTGCCCAGCCCCTTGCCTGCCCCCCTGGAATAAATAAACAAAAAAGTCAGATCTTTAAAATGGAAAAATAGAGTCTCAATAAATATTACTCAAACATGATGCAGGCAGGCCAGAGGAGAATAGAACTTTTGAACTTAAATTCATGACTGGAGAATCAGAGAGAACTAAGGTATAACATATAATGTAAACAAGGCCCAAGGCCCCTCCCGTTGTTCGATTTGCTCGAGCGGGCCCAGTAACGTCTCCATTGGAGACTTTGTTGTTACTGTGTCTGGCATATCGAATACGTCACGGGGAGCTTGCCAGGCTCTGCCGTGTGGGCAAGATACTCTCGGTAGCTTGCCGGGCTCTCCGAGAGGGGTGGAGGAATCGAACTCGGGTCGGCCATGTTGGCTGAGTGCAAGGCAAATTTGGCACACTTATTTAATTTGATGATTTAAAACTGATAACAGGCAGGAGAACATGGCGTCAAATGCAAAACAAATTGTGGTGAACTGCCTTCTTTTCAACTTGTTGCTATCCACAAGCAAAGCTGATGAGCAGATGGTGCAAGTAAGGGCAATTAAATACTAAATTTCTGGAAATATTTTTGTTGAGTAACATCTTCAGACTGGTTTCTTCTAACATGCTTCTTAAGTTTTGTGTTTCTAAGATGCGAACAGCTTTAATACTTATGGCCAGTGGAATTTATAATTTCAACAACACAAATTCAGACGGGACTAACAAAAACTCTTTGCTTCATTTCCAAAGATAGTGTGTGATGTTGAACACATGTTTTAACTGTTTTTGAGATTCTAATGGATTCAGTCTCCATCACCGGTTTTTAGTAATTGGTGCAAGAAAAAAAAATTCTATCGTATGCAATGAAAAGAGAAACATGTAAATAAAGAAACCAATAAAAATAATGGCTTTTCTGCAGGAAAAAAAAATAAAATAAAATAAAAATTGCATCCAAGTTATACATGACAACAGCCAACAACATATACCTTAGTAAGTCAAGCATAATGTCTGTCAATTGCAAATTTTACCTAGTTTCTGGTTTTCCTCTCCAGACGAATTTATCCCTCAAGGTAATTTTCTCTGTGTTGGACAAAGTACATACTCAGCCCCAAAGCAGTCACCCACCCCCACCCCGGCTAGTACATGTCACAGAAGAGCACTTGATGCTGAGAATCCCTTCAAACTTGGCCTCCAACAACATATCTTCATGGATTGCTCTAATGACTACTATGCCAAATACAAAAGCCTAAGATACACAAATTCTTCTCCAAGAAGCTTAAAAATCCATGAAGAAGTTACATTTTGCAATTACTAAAATGAAAGAGATGTGTTTCAGTTTTTGACTCTCTATGATTCCTTAACTTTATTTGAGATTGAAGAGTTTTGATAGTGTTTTTCAGAGAGCCTCTTATAGAAAGTAGAGGGAAAGAAGGCCTGAACATGAAGAGCTTTGAGGATCAACATGATACAGAAGCCCCATTTCTGGGGCATCTACGTGTCTCAGTCCTATAAATTCAACATAAAATAAGAGCCACATCTCAGCTATAAAGTAATAGAAATTGATATTTCTGTGGAAGTGCCATCTAATGATTTACAACAGAGCCTGTTGGCCAGAGGCATAGATAACCTTTAGCTAATTAGGAAAGTGATACCTTCAGAAGATACCAATTAGCTGTCTTGAAAAACTAATTTTTAATCTGCAAATATTTCTAGAATAGCCACATGTCTAATCATTTTATTTTCCTCAATGTGATTTTTTTTTCTTATCGTTTGCTAGGGGAAGGGCTGGATGTATTTAATCGAAGTTGGAATTTGTCCTAGAAGACCTAGAAGACCTCTGGGGGCTGGGAAGCCAAATGAGGACTGTGCCTTCGAGACTCAGTTTGTAAAAGAAAATGAGTCATGCTGATAATCACTTGACAAGACTAAAAGCTTAAATAAAAGAAATAGGTCATCTGAGAATCATCAATAAAATCTTGGGAGCTGTGGGCTTCTTCCCTGAACCCCAAGTAATCTTTGTTAACTGTCACTGTGCCCGTCATTGTAGAAATGGTGAAGAGGATTAATCTCCAAAGCAATCATTTTATGTCAGGAAGACACAAATAAACCTGTATGATGTTTTATGTTGTAAGTCTATTTGTTTGTTTTAAATTCTCTATCACTATGTTTTCTATGCTGTGATTTTTGTTTTGTTTTGTTGGATTTTTTTGTCCCTTATTTTTTTGTCCCTTATTTCTGTACCAGGTATGCTTTTGTCCCTTGTTTCTGTACCAGGTATGCTTCAGTCATTTTATGCCTTTATTTATATTGTTACTTCACCTTTACCCTTTTGTTGAGTTTTGTTTTGTTATATGTTATTACACAACATAGGACAACAAAGATTTTCTCTATTGTTGAATGGATACCAGGTTTGTTAATGTTTATATGCAATATTTTTGTTAACTTGGTACACATGCACACAGATGGTTTCCTCAGGCTTTCTATCTGAGTATTGATCGAAGGATAAACTAAAACAATTCATGGACTGGTCATTTTTGTAACTCAGAAACACAAATTTTGAACTTAAATAAAAAAAGCAAAGGCATGAGCAAAGAAGATGGCTCAAAGTAATTTAAAACATGCCTTGCTTGTGAAATAACTGGCTTGATCTCTGGTGCCTGATGGCAAACACAACACTGCCTGGAGTGACTCTTCAAATAAACCAAGAAAGACCAAATAGTGTGATAAGTATGTCAGAAGAATGAGGTGGAATATATCCAAATCTAGGTTCGTATCGTGACAGAATCTAGAAGGAGTGAGAGCTTCTAATTTCTGGCCATTATTGGGTAGCTTCTGTATCTACCAAATGTTATATACTTGGTTTTCATGGTATGCCTGTGTACAGAATTTTGCATAGCATTAATGATGCTTTATGCAGACAATTAGTACAATTTTATTGCATATAGGCTTTATCATCACATTCCTTCAGATCAATGATCTAAGTTACAGGGGAAAAAATTGCAAAGCTGTCACTCTTCTTTAATTGTTATTCTTTGTAAGTGATCACTGGTCTGTCACTAGGCATATGAAATTCTCTCTGACTGTATGAAAGATACTCTTAAATGAGCCTTGTTAAAGATAGTCTCCTAGGGGTAGGAGTGATAGTACAGTGGGTAGGTGTTTGCCTTGCAAGCAGCTGACCTGAGTTCCACCCCCTCCATCCCGTATGGTTACCCCTTCCCCTAGCACTGCCCAAAGTGATTACTGAGTGCAGAGTCAGGAGTTACCCTTGTGCACCAATGGGTATGACCTAAAGATCCAAAAAAAAAATAAAAGTTTCTCAATTTCTTTACAGATCTGCTCAAAATGATGATGCAGTTTTGGTCAGGTAATTTGATGGGATGAAGAGGACTTTAGGTCTTTTAAAATAAGCTATCCATTATCAAGAAGAAAATTAGTAGAACTATACAATTCAGCACCCAGCCCAGACAGGGTCAGACCCAAACATTGGCAACTATCACCTGATCTGCCTGTTGCCCGTCCTCTACAAGCTGTTCACTCGAGTCATCCTGAATAGGACTGGCAGAAAACTAGATGAAGGACAACCATGCGAGGAAGCCGGGTTCCGAAAAGGATTCAGCAAAATCGACCATATCCACATGGTAACCAAGCTCATTGAGATTTCTCGGGAGTTCAAGATACTGCTCTGTCTAACGTTCATTGACTTAAAGAATGCCTTTGATTCTGTTGAGACGGAAGCGGTCATTGTAGCCCGAGCCAAACAGAGTGTTCAAACTCAATACATCAGGATCCTCCGTGAGCTGTATTACGGATTCACTATCCAGATCTCACCATTCTACAAGGAAGTGATCATAAACATAAAGAGAGCGGTGCATCAGATACCATTTCACTGAAACGCTTCAGTGCCACCCTCGTGACTGTCATGTGATGATTGGAATGGGAAGGAATGAGAGTGAAGATAGACGGTTGGCAACTACACCAGCTCCTCTTCGCTGATGACATCATTCTAATAACACCAAACATTAGCCAAGTGGCACAAATTCTGGTCTACTTAGTGAGTATGGAAAGGTTGCACTGCAGCTGGAATCTCATGAAGACAATGTTTATGACAAACGAACTCATTCCTGTTGTTCTGTTCGCTCTCAAAGGAATGAACTTCTCCAAATGCAACAGTTATGTGTACCTAGGTTGAGAACTCAACATGGCACCTAATTTGCACAGGAGGAAGAAAGCGGCTTGGAATGCTTTCAGAGCATTGAAGACATAGCTAAGAGGATGAAGAACGTCCGGCTCCCAGCACATCTCTTCGACTCCACCATTCTTCCTGCATTAACATATGCCTCAGAGACCTGGGTCCTATGAAAACAGAATGAGAACACTATTTGAGTCTCCCAAAGAAGAATTGAAAGAGCTATGCTTCACTAAAGTGAGAGAAAGAATCCAGAGTTCCGACCTCTGTCGACTATCGATAATCAAGGACACTGTCTCGTTTGCCAAGGCATCGAAAATCAGATGGGCTGGACACGTAATGGGATTTGGAGATGACCACTGGACTAGAGATGTTACCAACTGGATTCCATGGGACGTCAAAAGACCACGTATCCGCCCACCTACAAGATGGTCATATTTCTTCATCAAGACCCTGAACAATTGGTTTGATGCTCTTCGTGTTCCTGGAGAGAGCAGACGCCTTTGGGCTACACTAGCACAAGACAGGGACAAATGGAAACATTACTGGCGCCCACTAGAGCAAATCGATGAGTAAGGGGATGTCAAGTGATCAAGGGATACAATTCAAAAACAAAGTTCAAGTTAATAGTATTGTAAATCACAGACTCACAATCTATGAACTAGTCAAAAACACACAAAATTATCACAACTTGAAATCCTCAAATATTTAATTCAATACAAACCCAAAGAGAGAAAATGTGCAAATTGTGCGATGATACTCATTACAGCAACCTTTGAAGACCCTATGGCACCTCATATCTCCAAAGTTACCTAAAAGGCAAATATTGGTGTAACCGCCTTAGAGCACTATGTTCCTTATTTTTCTCCGTAGCTAAGGACACAGCTCAGAAGTAGAGTGCATTGAGTCTTTTATGACTGTGCATAGTGGACAACAGAGAGGAAAAACTCTTTAAAAGATCAGTTCTTCCTTTCACTTTTTCCCCATTAATCATATTTTCTAGTATAAATGAGGTATGCAAGATATTTATTGAGTAAAGAATCAAGTATTGATTAAACACAGACGTCATGCCAGTTTATTAAATGTGGCCTATGCCTATTTTCTCATTCTATCCTCCATAGTTCCTTAAAGAGGAGATCTCTGGTACAATCCTAGGTTGTTTTTCCTCAGTTTTGCTTTCTTTCAATAATTTCACATTCTTGTCACTGGCCCTCCATTTTGTTTCTTCTGGCAGTCATTTACCTCTTGTCCCAATGCTTTGAACTGCTAAATCTAATCTTAGTTTCCTTGTTTGAATTTTACCATTCTGACTTGCTAAAGTTATACTGTTACTCAAAATGACCTTTTCTGATCGATCCTTCTTCTTTTATCTTTTTTTTTTTTTTTGGTTCGAATTTTGGGCCACCCTCAGTATTGCTCAGTGGTTACTCCTAGCTCTGCACTCAGCAATTACTCTTTTCTCTTGGCAGTTTTCAGGGACCATCTGGGATGCTGAGACTCAGACCAGGGTTGGCCTCATGCAAGGCAAATGCCTCACCCTCTGCACTATCACCCCACTCACTCACTGACAGTATATTCTTGTTTCATATCTTGCTGCCTTGCATCTTGTATAAGATTCAATTCTCCAGCTCAAATACAAACCTGTTCACTAAATTTCACTAAATGTTCCACATCAGCTCAGAGTTTTTATAGAAGGTTTATCTAATGTTTCTTACCATCTTCAGTATGTGGAAGTTGCCTCCAAAATGTTGTATTGTAGTTCACTTTATTCACAGTCACTGATTCTTCAATTAAAATTTTTGTTCACATCCAATTAGGATTATGTAATTTCATATGAATTATCTAAGATATTATCATATTATATTAAGAAAAATATCTTCTACTTCGCAAACTTGAAAGGTTTTGGAAGTTACCATGGAGATAATATTCATTGTGAAATTTCCAAGAGATTGAAAGTGCATTTTATTTTCCACAGTTCCCGCTTTCTCACTTTCTCCTTCTCTTCTCCTCCCGCTCTCCTTCACCACCTCCCTCCCTCTCTCTCTTTCTCTCCTCCTCTATTTTTCTCTTCCTTCCTTCCTTCCTTCCTTCCTTCCTTCCTTCCTTCCTTCCTTCCTTCCTCCTTTCGTTTTTTTCCCTTCCTTTCTTTTTGTCTTTCCTTCCTTCTTTCTTGTTTAGTAGGGAGCACTCCCAGCCGGGTTTACTCCTGGCTTTGCACACAGGGATTACTCCTGTTGGGACTGTAGAGACCATATGGGGAGCAGGGGGTTGAATCCCATTTGGCCATAGGCAAAGCAATCACCTTATCCTCTGTACTATCGGATCAGACCCCTTTGTGGTAGTTTCTGGCTGTGAGATAAGGGGGGAAATAAAGGTTAAGTAAACGTTTTATTAACTCTTTGTAAAAAAAGACAACTGATGTTTGAAAACTTCTGATGTTAATTGTAGCAATTGTTTAAAGGGTTCTGCTTACATATTGCCCTATGCCATTTACCCCAATGCTAGTCTTACAAAATGTGCCTGTGCATTGTATGTGAGCACACAAAAATGGCAATAATCAAGAAAATTAATCTGACTATTAAATTTTGTGAGGTCCCAGTTGTTTCCAGTTATCTAAATATAATTTGGTTGAAATTATTTTTTCTAATCTCAATAAATTAATGGCCAAATGAAGTAGACAGGATTGATTCTTTGTAAGATTTAGCTGCAAATTTATATGTTTCAGGTAATCATAAGGAAAATGTTCGAGATTGTTTCTTGGGTCTGCAGAATATTAATTTTTAGCTCCACAATTGAAAAATAATGAATGAACACAGTGTTGATTCTAAAATTTACCGTGGATAAAATAAAACAAACAATTGGCGAAAGAGGGTACAGACAATGAATTTGTAATCAACTGTAGGAATCTAAAGTTTTATCTAAATCAAGAACTATTGATTTACAAGATGCAGTTGTTACAGCCAATTCCAGCTAGGTAAGGACTATCTATAACGAGCACACAGAACACCAGATGTATGTGATGTCATAGATATTTCATTTAAGAATGTAAGCTGGTAAACTTCTGCTGTGGCTGAAACCATTAGATTCAGGTCCCAGACTCAAGTTGCAAAAACTGCAGTCTCCACTTTCCAGGGAACTTTGCCCAGATCTCATACTGCCCTGTCTACAGTGCTAAGGTTTGATGATCTTTGTTAATGTTGGTGACCTGCAGCTCCTCTCTCAATACTTGGTGCCCAGTGCACTTTGTCCCATTGGTTTCTTCTTTGTTTTTTATCCTACCTTTTACTTCCATCCTCAATCTGCATGCAGGTGTGGGGCCAGAAAGAGAACTAGAACTGATAGGAGGCTAGGTTTTATCCCTTAATTATCCCCATACTAAAAAATTCCACTGACTGAGGGTCTATATTTCAAAAAATAGGAAATTCAAAATGATCAAGTGATCATTTTAAATTGCATCAAGGTTATCTGGTGCCCACCACTTCTATCATAATACAGTCACTTCATTATCTTCTCCCCCTTACTTGGACAAGGCAAATTGGATTATTTCATATAATCCTGGATGAATGAACAAAAAGAATGCAAAGCAAGAAAATAACTTCAATAGAAACAAGTGGGTGAGAAAACAGATTAGACTATTGTTAAAATAAAAACTGGTTGTTGTTACCCCTTTAAGTTTCATAGCATTTGAGACAGAATCCCAGAACCAGCAAGTAAACAGAAGGTTCCTCCAGGCAACACTTTTTTGCAAACTCTCAACTATATTTTGCATGTGCTGCTTCCCAAAGATAATGCTTTTGCAATTTTCTCACTCAGTTTAATTAGTCTTGTTCTTTAGAATCATTCACAACACTTATTAAAATCTAGTGACAACATGAGGGTATTAGAATATCAACATTTCTCTCCACTCTATCTTCATTATTAGAAACTTGAAAAAATAGCTATAAAGCAGACTCTGCTATAGGATTTATTCCTCACCCACTGAAATACACTATTTTGATGAACTGGAGAAAAATTATTCAAATAATTTCATGCAGTAAAGCAGGGTATTCCAAAATCTATACATAGAATTTTAAGTCCTTGTAAATAGGTCAATGGCATTTGCTGAATATGCATAGATGCTTAGCATTATAATAATAACCTAGAATATATAGTTGAGATTAGAACTGACTTGTGCACCAAGAATTTTATAATCTTCCCAAAGAGACGAAATAGGTTGGCATTTGGTGAACACGAATATATACAAAGAAATATTCTGACAGAAAGTGATAAGGAAGGGATTGCAAAGATCAAAGAATGAGCTGTAGCTAATTGAGGGAAATTTCCCTTGAGAAGCTTTTCTAAAATGGGTTCTGAACTTCAATTTAAAGTGAGGGATATGGTTTGGAGGATAGTAATGTTGAGACTGTTCCTTGTATATGTGAAAAATTAAATAAAGCCTCTCAGAAGTGGATAAAATTGAGTGAAGTGGCAGAAAAATGAAACCACCTCGACATTTCTAATGACTGTGAAAGAGGGAGAGATTACATCTTGCTCAGCAATTTTTCCTTAAAATTAACAATTACTGAAATTTTTTGAATTAAATGCTTTACATGAGCATTGATGAATGAAAGACATGTTTCTCTAATGACAAAATACTTTTCTCCTACTTTAGAAGTTAAATAGCCTTTAGAAATGAAATATACTTATCATACCTCTATGTTATAAATATTACTGCCTCTTACTGGCTTATTCTAAAACTGGTTTCTTGTGGCAGCCATATTTACCCTCACCAAATATTCATGTTTTTATTTCATAATTTGAAGGCTTCTTCAAGACAAACGGTACTTTTAGTTAATTTGGGGCAAGCATACTGTTGAATAGAATTGATATAGGTGAGTTTCTTTCCAAGGTATTGAAGAGTCTATGCCTACTACAAATGTCTCTTCACTGACTGTTCACCTAAAAGTTGTAGCACACAAAAAATGTGAGCAGAATAGAGCTGTCAACTCATTTAATAGGAAAATGAAAAGAACAACAACAAAAAATAGAATAAATGATTTAACCATTCCTTAGATAGCTGTTACCCAGAAAAGTCATTATATGGGAGTACATTTTGGGGGCTTATGCTATTGAAATTTGACTTCTTACCTTGAAGAAGTCTAGCCGGCCCCTCTCTTTCTCTCTCACTCTCACTCACTTTCTCTCTTTCTCTTTCTCTTTTTCACTCACTCTCTCTCTCTCTCTCTGTCTCTGTGTTTAAAAGAGAGAGATACTCTATATCAGATATCAATGATACCTGATACTTTTTCTTTCTCTATGACACCATGTTTCCATCATGTTATAGTGGATATAAGGTTTTAATTTATTTATAATGGAGTCATATTCCACCATGTAGCACTGCACTGAAGCACTGTCTTCCCATTGTTCATCAATTTGCTCGAGGGGGCCCAGTAACATCTCCATTGTGAGACTTGTTGTTACTGTGTTTGGCATATGAATATGTCACGAGTAGCTTGCCAGGCTTTGCCATGCGGGTGAGATACTCTTGGTAGCTTACTGGGCTCTTTGAGAAGGGTGGAGGAATCGAACCCAGGTCAGTCGGTCTGGTCACAAGCAAGGCAAATGCCCTACACTATACACAAATATATATATGTGTTTACATATATATGTATATATGCGTGTACATATATATGTGTGTATATATATGTATGTATATCAGAGTTTCTTTAGCCATTCATCTTTTGTTGGGAATTTGGATTATTTCCAGATATTGGTTATTAATAAATTAGTGATTTACTTAACATAGATGTTCAAGTATCTTTTCAAATTCATGTGTTGTGTTCGTTGGATAAAAAATAATGAGTTGAATTATTAGATTATGTAGCAATTCTTTACGTAATCTTGTTGTTGTTATTTTCTTTGGGGCCACACTCCTGGTATGTGCTTGGGACTTACTCCTGATTTTGTGCTCAGGGATTCCTCAATCTCTCATGTCATATGTGGTGCTGAAAATTGAACCTGGGTCAACAAATCAAACATATTTTCTGTTGTATTCTCTCTCTGTCCCTGTGTTCAATTTTTTGAGAAGGTTTTTTCCCACACATACTTTTTTTAAAAAGAGAAACTAAACCCGTGTAAATTTCTCCCATTAGCAAACGAGAGTTCTTTTTTCACCTCAACCTTGGCAACACTGGTTGTTTCTGAAATTACCTTCTTACACATTTTAATTTAACAAAAGAAAGATCAAGCTTCAAAAAATTATTTTATTCACACACAATATTGTACTTTGGGAACAGAGTCAACTCACTTTCCTGTTAGAATAATTGCTTTTAATTCTATTATACATTTGTATTAATTTTCTAATAAATTAAGACTAAGATCATGCCTCCTTGCTGAAATGTAGCTAAGAGTTATCTGTAACCAAAGAACTCAAGTGTATTTTGCTACTTGAACTATTCACCCTTTTAGTTGTTAAAACATTTCTGAGGAAAATTAGATTTTAGCAGGAATAAGAGAAGGATATTTTTATAGCAGCAAATCAGACCCTAATGTAATTGAAACAAATAGATTATTCTTAAGTAAGATCAATTTCACCCACCTTCTGCCACTTCCATTCTCTCCATTCTCTCCATTGCATCTCCATCCATTTTCCATTTCTTGTCCACATAAGAAAAGTGAGTCTGAGGCAGTCATTGTGTACGAAATGGTTCAGTTTCAATTCTAAGATCATTCAGGAAAGAGTAGGTAGTAGTATTCTTGGAATTGATGGCATTTTGTATTGTTTTGTTTTGTTTTCCATTTGGAAGGCTGCACATTCTCTTTTTGGTTTTTAATCCTTTCATTGATTTCTTCTTATTGGAGTAACATTGATTTATAATATTATACAAGCTTCGGTATGCATTATTCAAAGTAAACTTGTGTATATCCTACTGTAAGACATTTTTAAATGATTTTGAAAGTCTGATTTTGTTTTTGCTTTGTTTATTTCTTTTCTGGGTCACAACCGGCAATGCTCAGGGGTTACTCCTGGCTCTGTACTCAGGACTTACTCCTGCGGTGCTCGGGGAACCCCATGATGAATGACCTGGCACCTGAGTTGCACAGGAAGAAGAGAAGGGCTTGAAAAACTTTCAAGAGCGTCAAAGAAATAGCTAAAGGACAAGAAACTCCAGCTCCAGGTACATCTCTTCGATTCCACTGTTCTTCCTTCATTAACATACTCCTGAGAGACCTGGGCCCTACGGAAACAGGATTAGAATGCTATTCAGGTCTCCCAAAGA
Organism: Sorex fumeus; assembly: GCF_029834395.1. Lineage (NCBI taxonomy): Eukaryota > Metazoa > Chordata > Mammalia > Eulipotyphla > Soricidae > Sorex > Sorex fumeus. The sequence goes on from NW_026606322.1 coordinate 18,775,179, forward strand.
GGAATCGAAAGAGCTATGCTTGGAGTATCACGCATCACTCAAGTTAGAAAAAGAATACGTAGTTCTAAGTTCCATCGGTGACAGAGAATCAGGGACGCTGTCTCGTTTGCCAAGGCGTCGAAAATTAGATGGGCTGAACATGAAATGGGATTTGGAGATGACCGCTAGACTAGAGCCATTAGTGACTGGATTCCACTAGGCGTCAAAAGACCTCATGGCCGCCCACCTACAAGATGGTCAGACTTCTTCATCAAGACCCTAAATGATCAGTTTGAGGCTCTTCCTGTTCCTGGAGTGAGCAGACACCATGGGTCTACACTAGCACGAAACAGGGATGAGTGGAGACGTTACTGGCGCCCGCTCGAGCAAATCGGTGAGTAAAGGGATGTTTTATGATTTGAATCTCAGCTAAAGAATTAAAAAATGTATATTTCTAAATACCTACTAGGGACTGGAGTGATAGTATAGCAGGTAAGACATTTGGTTTGCTGACCCGGGTTCGATTCCCAGCATCCCATATGGTTCCCTGAGCACCACCAGGAGTAATTCCTGAGTGCAGAGCCAGGAGTCATCATGTGCCTCGCCGGTGTGACCCAAAAGACAACAACAAAAAAAGAGAATGGCTACTATTTTGGATTTTTTCAGTCAATAAAGAAGATGCATTTAAAAGAAGAAAAGACAAACTGTGGACTTGTGTAACTAATATCACATGAGTTGGCATTGGGTCCAGGTATACCCAAGTTCAAATCTTGGTGTTACACCCTACTAATCAAGTAAGAATTAGTTAAATGATGTCCATATTCACATCTCTCATCCAAATTCTATCAAGGTCCAATCCAATTTAGCTTCTGAGATCATATGAGTCCTGCACATTCAGGATAGTTTGGGATAAGGGCCAGAGAGATAGTATAGGTGTCAAGGTACTTGTCTTGCAATGAGACAAGCTCAGGTTCAGATCCTTAGTACCTGAGCACTATGAGGTATCACTCCTGAGCACATAATCAGAATTAACCCTTATAGATCACCAGAAAACTAAATTTAAGTAAACAGAACTCTCATTGACTTTATAATTTAGGTCTTTTCTTTAGAATAATAATAACATGTCAAATTTGTTAAAGTTAGGGTATTTTTCACTGAGGAAGTGACTATATTAATTTTAAAAATAAACTTAAAATTGTTGTTGATGTTATAAATCACATAGCAAAAGGAAACAAAGTATTTTATTTAAAGAAAATTCTATGAAAATATCAGAGAACAAAAGGGGAAAAATGTGTTAAACTCATTTACAAAATTGTTCAACTGGACACCAGAGAGTAATCTAAAGACAAATGAGCAATATATACAATAATGACAAGGGTACATAAATTGCTCAATATTAAAATCTATTAATATAATTCAAATATGAATGGAATTGGAAAATTTGAATCTATTTCAGATGGTGATATTTAGCATATATATTACATCAAATGAAAAGCTTCTGTATATTAAAGAAAACCTTCAACAAAATTTATAAAACTAGGGAGGTAAAAAATATTTATTTTTTATTTACTTTTAATTTATGTATTATATATTAATTTTAGTCTTATATCTGAACAGAATACTATCCAATAATATACAATAGTAATGTATGCCATAGCAAAATATGAGATTAATAATAATACAATAAAATTAAGCAGATAATATTAATTGACATTTTTCTGAGAATTAATAAAGATGGATTGGATACATGTCTTATATATGAGAGGCTCTATCTTCAATTCCCAGCATCACCAAAAATAAAGACAAAGGACAATATATAAAGATTCCAAACGTATACATGAGAATGCCATCATTACTAATCATTAAGGAAGTGTAAATTGATAACATAATCACATATTATGTTGCACCTATTATAAAATCTATTAGCAAAAATAAATGAAATGACAATGTTGACAAAGATGTACAGAAAAGGGAAATCTTATTTCTTGGTTGGTAGAATATAATTAGTGCTGCTACTACAAAAAACAATATTGAGGGCCTTCAAAAAATTCAAAATAGAGCTACAATATGTCCTAACCATTCTATTACTGGGTGGTCACTGAAGAAAATAAAAGCATTAATTTTGAAAAATATCTACATTTTTATGGTGGTTGAAGAGTTATTTCTAATGATTAAGATATGGAAATAACCTATCTCTATTGATAGAATTGAAATAGTGCTAGGTATGCAAATAAATCAGTGAAATAAAAGAGAAATGCAGAAATATATTTCAACACATACAAAACTCTAGTAGATGGTAAAGACGATAGCTCATCAATTATATATCATGGAGAGAACAGCATATCCCATATACAAAAATTCTATAAACTAAATTCTACATATAACAAAAATGGAAACATTAAAATTTTGAATATAAAGGTAACATGATTGTGTTGTAGAAGATATTAAATTGGATGTTCGGTTGCCTTACATGAAGCTTAACTGGGTTTTATCCTCAGCAACACAAAGGTTTCCCTGAGTACTTCCATGAGTGATCCCCAGCTCACTCCCCAGAGCCAAGAGTAAGCCCTGAAGACTGGTGAGTATGGACACACAGCCCTTCCTCATGCTCTGGGATTAAAAAAAAAAACATAAAAAATAAAATAAAATTTGGAAGATTTTAAGTAAATAAAATTTTCCTTTAAAAATGATCTTACAATCATGTTACACATTTCTAAAATAATTTTTAAAATAATGAGCAAAAGTGTCCATAACACTTAATGGTAGAGCACATGCCTCTGATGCATGAGGACCTGACAATGGCTCATCCTGAAACATCTGATGAAGAAAACTCTATGGATTTCTAGGTCTCACCGATTATTCTAGATAAAAAAAAAAAACATTTAAAATTGATCATTTTTGCTGGTTTTTAGACCACACCCAGTTTTGCTCTGGAGTCTAAATTGATATTTCAAAATCTCATCCAGAGGCCCAAGTTTAAAACTATGTTTCCAGAACAGGATAAATAATATAGCAGGTAGGGTGCTTGCCTTGTACACAGCTGACCTGGGTTCAATCCTTAGCACCAAATATGTTCCCCTGAATCCACCAGTGGGAATACATGAATGAAGAGCCAAGAGTAACCCCTGAAAACAAATGGCTATGAAGCAAAATACAATAATTTTTTAATTAAGAAAACAATGTTTGTATTTCAGAAATTCAAATGATATTTGACGAAAAAGATATATTAAGCTCCACACTGGTTATATTTCTGGTTGCACTTTTAGTGTGTTTGTGATACATATTGATTAGCTCATTTATGGAAGGGGGTGGCAGGTGGGGGAACAGAATTTATCTTTCTTCAGCACAGCTCATTCTAATTCTACTCTAACTTTAGTATTTAACCCACTACTATCCATGCATCAGAAAGAACAGCTGTTTTCCCTATTCATGTCATGTGCCAAGAACATAGAATATTATTTGCATTGTTTTAAACTTCCTGGAAATTTGGTTCATGGAAATGAGAAAGCTGGCCTGACAAAGGAAGAGAAAGAATGTCCATATTAGATATAGTGTCAAACTAGAAATGCCAATTACCAAGACTTACTGAAGCCATATGTCCCATAATTGACATTTGAATTTGGGCCAACTATGTTGGGAAAAGTAGAAGATATGCCCAAATGATGTGTGTAATGAGGGAGGCCAAAAAGTGGTCAACTTCTTTAAATGAACAACAAAAGAAAAAGTCAAAACAAAGAATTTTAGAAATGCAGTTAAATTCTGGGTCTTAAACTTTATTCTTGATTTTAAAAATAACAAAATTAATTCAGAAAGAGTGTGAAATCACAGTTAAACAGGAAGCTCAATAATGTAGTGATGGTCTGGCACAAATACCCACTCTCACACTGAGCTATAACATAACTGAGGGGATAGATATTTAAATGACTATTGAGATTTTGAAGTGTTAAAAAAACCTGTTTCCAGATTTTCTTCTTTGTCCACATCTATGCCTGGCCCTCAAGTTGGTATGCTAAAATTCTACACCAGAATTGTGTTAGGGGTTGTTCTGGACAGGAAGTTGGCACTGCCAGTCCTTGGACTTGACAAGAAGAAGACTGGCAGCATTTCAGCTTTGCCACCTTTAATTTTTGGAGTCAGTACAGATAAGGCAGCTATCAGCTGGGCCACGAAGCTCTAGCAGCAGATCTGATTGAAGCTGAGATTACAGTAAATTAAGAATATGTTATCATCAGGGGGTATGATGCCACCAGCAGGTCAATCTGTACCTGTCAGGCGAGTGCATCAGCAGCCTGATGGCTCCTTAAGACTTCCAAATACCCCAAAAATGCTGCTGTGCCTTTGACCAGACCCCAAAAACTTGGGGCAAAGTTTACCAAGAAAGTAAACAGCCAAAAGTTAGGTATGTGGGAAACACACCCACAAACCACCTCTGCCTCAGCTATATAATTGCAGGCATGGCCTCTGTGGTTCCTGATTGAACTGCTTAATGTCCATGATCCCAGAGACCCAGAAACAAATCTCGAAACCCAGCAGCTTTTGGCAGAAGGTTACTGGTGATGGGCCACCGCAGGTGGCAATAGGTTTCGTGCTTTGGCCTGGTCCCCCTGGTGGCCTAGTGGCCGCCATCCTCCAGAGGCCACTGGACAGCCAGGTTTGGGCCCACAGTGACAAGACATGCAGGGCCTCATGGGATGGGGGAAGAGCCAGTCCTGTCCTCCCTACCCCAACAAGACCCCAAGTAATCACCCACGAACTGCCTCTCTGGCTCCTGATCAAGCTGCTTAACGGCCATGATCCCAGAGACTCAGAAACAAATCTCGAAACTCAGCAGTTTTTGGCAGAAATGCATCTGGACCACGCAGTAGGTTACTGTCACCGGGCCACCCCAGGGGGGAAAGGTGTTGTCCCTCCGCCTGCTTCCCCCTGGTGACTCGGTGACCATCATCCTCTAGAGGCCATTGGACAGTCAGGTTTGGGCCCACAGTGACAAGACATTTTGGGCCTAATGGGATGGGGGTGGAGCTGGTCCTGTCCTCCTCACCCCAACGAAACCCCCAAGTTATGGCCCAAGTACGGCCTTTCTGGCTCCTGATGAAGCTGCTTAACAGCCATGATCCCAGAGACTCAGGAGCAAATCTCGGAACCCAGCAAGTTTTCGCAGAAATCCCTCCAGATCTCAGTGTTAAAATTTCGGAATTTCAAAATCGCACGGCCACTACTGCAGCCATGCGAGATCATATGTTATTCATAACCAGCAATAGAAAACAAATTGTCTACGGTTGCCTTTTCAGCAGATCTGGTGTTGGGGTAAAATCTCAAATAATAATGGTGGGTCTGGTGTCAAAATATTGAATGTGATCAAAGTAGAGAGAGAGTAATGTGGAAATCATCTGCTCCACAGGTATGGGGAGGGTGTGGGATGGGGGAATACTGGGGTTGTTCGGGATGGAAAATGGACACTGGTGAAGGTACAGGTGTTTCATTGTATGACCGAGAATTTGACTCCAAATCTTTGTAATTGCTATCACAGTGATTCAATAAATAAAATTATAAAAAATGAAAAAAAAAGTAAGGTGGAGTTCATGCACAATTCAATAAGCTAATCAGTGGCTGAAGCAATAGCAATATTCCTACATTTTAAAAAAAAGAATATGTTATCACTTACAACAGGCTGGCCTCCTTGCAGACCTCATGGGCAAAGTCACAAACTGATTGAAGATCCTTCTTGTTCCCATAATAGTGAATATTTATTTATATTTATTAGGCTAAAGGGAAAAACTAAATATACAACATCATGCATTGATAGATTCAACTACATTGCAAGTTAGTGGGGTAAACTACCATCTAAAGTGAGGTATGTCAGGAGCCTGAATATTCTGGTCCACCTATAGGCTAACTGGTGGTTCAAATTATCATTTAGTGTAATCCTTTAATTAGATTAAAGGCTAAATTGTGTGTGAGAGAGAGTGATGCAAGATAGTTTCTACAGAATGAAAAATGCTTAGAAATATCTAAGAAGAAAGAAAGAAGGGAAATGTGTTCAAGAATGAACACAAACTTCTCTATAATGAAAATAAGCAAGTGAAGCAAAGACACATAGAGACAATCAAGGCAAAATATTAAAGTTTTAGCTTGTATAGGTTCTTTTCTGCAATTATGACAATCTTTGAATTTTCATAAATATGTTGACAGTATGTCAATATCTATATTTTTCCTGAGAGCAGGTATTGTTTTGCTTATTTGTTTTAAATTTGTGACTCTAGCATTTTTCTTGACTCTTTACCCATCAGAGACTCACACAGTTCTCTATAAAATGCAAATTTAATTATTTGTTTCTCTCATTATACTGGAGTTCTATGAAGGCAGGGTCTATGGTTTTCTTCAAAAATAATTTTTTTATTCTACTTTCTCAGACAGCTGCTAGTTTTTAAAATCTCAATGGGTGCTTCATTAAACAGATTTCATTAGGCATAATTGAATATTATTTCTTGGAAAGTATAAATTTCTCTCTTCCTTGAATAAAGGTAGAAAGGCATATTAAAGGGCAAATATTGCTAGAGACAATTTATTAAAAATATTTTAAAACTTACTTCCTTTGAGCCACATTTAACTATCCATTTATCTGACAGATAAGGTAATATATATTTAGTGACATGATCAATCACTGATAGGTTTTGACTGGCAGAAGAACAAGGATACAGCTCTCCAGATCGATAGGAACCTATTCCACTACAATCTGTCTTTGTTATTTTTTAAGGTATTGTTCTTGGAGATAAGATGGAGGTCTGTGTAACAATGGCTATATGTGCATACCACAGCATGCTTCCTAGGCATACTTTGTCTTATAAATATTGTGTTCTGTTTAAAAGATGGTTGTCATCTGCTTGTAAGGTGGTCTTACCAGCAGTGGCCTATAGATGTTCATATTTTCATGAACAATTTGTCCCATTCACTAAAGAGAAGGATGTGATATTCTCTTCTCTGGAACTCTTGTGTCTTAAATAATGAGAAAACTTTCTTGAGGAATCTTCTTATAAAAGTATGATGACTCTAACACTTACTAGTTACTAGGAATTTTATTTATTTTATTTCTTGACTTTCTTTTCTAGCCTTCAGTATTCTTGTTGTTGACATTGACTTGGAATAGAAGATAACCAGCTATTGATCATTCCATCAGTGTGTTAAATACTTTTTTGTTTCTTGTTTCAGGGCCATAACAAGTTATACTCAGGGGCTACTTCCTGAATTGGCACTCAGATGTTATTCGCAACAGTGTTCAGGGGACGTTATAATACATAAGACCAACACCAGTAGCACTTGAATGAAAAATCATATGTTACAGTTATTTACACCTTCTCACTGATGCTAATATGATGAACTTTCTAAATTAAATAACTTTACCTTTTTAAAAATATATTTATTAGTTCCATACTTCCTTTGACAGGAAGAATAATGTTGTATTCATAAATAGTCAGGAGAATATATTCAATGCTTAAATTCTAGTAATGTAGCAAGATATGATCTGTCATGAAAAACTGTCATTACTAGATGTCAGATAAGAACAAATTAAAAAATAAAACTGGGTTTAAAAACATTTATTTAAGCAAATTACATCTTCAAATCTGAAGATAAACATTATAAGTAAGTTCTATATTCTTGTTGATAAATTTGTTCTCCTAGGGGTAAAACTAAACAATTTTGATATGGCATAGTATATAATTGAACTGAACTTTAAATAAATGGATAATGGATGAAGGAGCTATATTTGTCTCTGTTGAAATGTCAATTTATAAAAAGGCAAGATCAGAAATCTAGACATTTCAATTTGGAACAGATAAGAATTTGCTCGATTTGCTCGAGCGGGCCCTATAACGTCTCCATTGGAGATTTTGTTGTTACTGTGTTTGGCATATCGAATACATCACAGGTGGCTTGCCAGGCTCTGCCATGTGGGCAAGATACTCTCGGTAGCTTGCCGGGCTCTCTGAGGGGGCGGAGGAATTGAACTCGTTGGCTGCATGCAAGGCAAACGCCCTACAGCTGTGCTATAGCTCCAGCCCACATAAGAATTAGAGATATATTAGTATAAATTCATGTTTGCCTTTACATAGATGCACTATGTTATATAGAGACACAAACATATGTGTATGTATGTGTATGTGTCTTTGTTAAAGGTAAAGGTAAAGGCCCTCCCGTTGATCGTCGATTTGCTCGAGCGGGCCCAGTAACGTCTCCATTGGAGACTTTGTTGTTACTGTGTCTGGCATATCAAATACACTCGGTAGCTTGCCAGGCTCTCCGAGAGGGGCGGAGGAATCGAACTCGGGTCGGCCATGTTGGCCGCTTGTAAGGCGAACGCCCTACCCGCTGTGCTATCGCTCCAGCCCTTTGTTAGTATATAGTATTCAGTCAGATCTAGGACTGAAGAAGTACTCAGACTTAAATAGTTAAATAATCAAAAAATATTAAGTATTTTATACTTAAAAATGTAAGGAGGTACTTAATTAAATAAGAGAATTCCTGACATACTTGAGAACCTGAGCTTGTTACATGGCAACAAAAAAAAAAACACACCAAGAACTGCCATATGACATGATTAAAATAGTACTTGTATGATGATTCACTCTCAGGATAACCATTAAAAAATAACAGACAAATCCTAGTGGAGGGGGCCATCTAGAAAGTACTCAATCACGGCATGGATGTTGCTTATGGATAGAGCACATTCTTTGTACGGGCAATAACCTAGATTTGCTTTCTTATACTACCCACATTATCACCACCACCACAAGAAGAAAATATTTAGCAATTATTACTCAAATTTTTAAGTAAATTAAATTAAATTCAAAAATCTAACCAGTTAAAGGAATATAAGTAGGAATAGTATTTAAATGTGATATGCATTTTGGAGGGAATTCTAAAAGAGAAAAAAATAGATATAAATAACTGAGGAAGTCAGGCAAAAATTCAACTGAAATTAATAGCAATATATGAAAATTGGTTCACTGAATATAGTAAATGCAATAAATTTCTATAAGTTAATATTAGAAGGAAATTAATGTGTAATATTTGGGGTGTACATAGGGATATTTTGTACTATCTTAATCTATAAATATTACACTGTTCTGAAAATATTTTTAATGTAAGAAAATGATTTTTGCTTATTTTTAATATAGCCATGTTTACACTGATTTTTTATTTCTCAAGACTTCTCATTCTGTTGTTCATTAAGATTTTATCATTAATAAATGATTATTAAGATTTAATCAGGGTACTATAATCTTGAGTGCAGAAGATCAAACATATGAAACACAGCTTGTGTGGCTGGAGTGATAGCACAGCGGGCAGGGAGTTTGCCTTGCACACGACCAACCCGGGTTCAATTCCCAAAATACCATATGGTCCCCTGAGCACCACCAGGAGTAATTCCTGAGTGCAGAGCCAGGAGTAACCCATGAGCATTGCCAGGTTTCACCCAAAAAGAAAAAAAAAAAGGAAAAAAACAGCTTGTTTTTCTGTTTTATTTATTTGGTTTTCCACTTAAAAAATTAATTTTAAAGTCAACATTTTTAGCAGTAATAGGATCACATAGAAACTAACATAAGGTAGAACAAACTCTCTAATATAGCAACTTTTTCTAATCCAAACAATAAAAAGTGCTGATGCATGAAGTGGTAAATTTTGTGTTCTTTCAAGTAGTCTGACACAATCCACTAAGCATTTTATAACGGTGATCCCTTCATTGGTTATGCAGTTGGATTAGAAAACCTCAAGAATACTTCCAAATCTGCTTTAAAAAGCTGTGGACAGTTGCCCAATTTTTTGTGTAGTTAAAGCTTAGATAATTTCTTCCAATGTGAATCTGTAGCCATACATAATGCATTAAGTAAAGTTTTTCTGTCTAATTACCACTATTCTAAGTTTAGTTGATTGCTGAAAACCTAACAGCTAATGGAGAAATAAATTAGCTTAGTAAGCTATGCTCTTTCTTCAGCCTTGCCATTTGTTTCATTCCCAACTTAGAGTCTTACAAAGATTTATATAATCCAATTCATAACTTGTGTAGTGTTAGGATTCCGTTATGACATCAATACTAAAGTCTTGCCATATAAATACCACAATCCCACAATTTGGTTTAGATGCTCTGTACTTAGGACTTATGATTGCTAGTGAAGTGAGAGATTGCACATCACAGTGAGGTTAGAATGATGGGTGGGTGTGTGGAGAGTTTTATATTTCACTATCATTTTGTCAAGCCTATTTTGGTGTCAAAGATTTCTTAATAATAAACGCTTTAATTTTAAGCCTTTCTCCAGACACAGTACTAAAGTTTCTTGCTAGTTCTCACAGTATTCTAAACAAAGCAAAATAGTATGAAAATATCTCCGTAAACTACCATTGTTTTCCAAACTTTTTATTATTATTATTATTATTATTTCTTTTTGAGTCACACCCAGCGGTGCACAGGGGTTACTCCTGGCTCTGCACTCAGGAATTACCCCTGGTGGTGCTCGGGAGACCATATGGGATGCTGGGAATTGAACCCAGGTCGGCCGCGTGCAAGGCAAAATGCCCTAGCCACTGTGCTATTGCTCCAGCCCACTTCTTTCGTTTTTATAAATAAAAAATGATGATTTTCTGCATCTACACTAGTACAGGAAATAAGCTAGAAAATACCAGCATGAGCTTGAATTCCATTGCAAACAAGAGTGCAGGGCGATGAATATCTTAGTGCGTTAGAGCAATCCTTTGTCTAGCAAAGTAATCAAAATTATCTTTTTATGAAAAATAATTCAATTACATTAACTCAAATCTTGCAAGATGGTCATTTGCAAGCTACCTATAGTTACTCAAAGGCAATTTTTTATAGCTCATCCTAATTGAAAATGCGGAATCTCTAGAAAAGCAAAGATAAAGTAAAAATGTACTCTAATTCCTATCTCCAGTAAATCACGTGTCACATACTAATATATAAATGTATCTGTCTATCCTCTACATCATTTAACTTACATCACAGCACAGTCATGTGCACTTAATAATTGGCTCATAGCATGTTCTGAGAAGTTTATCATTTAAGGATTTGATAATTGTACCAAATATTTTAAAGTGTAATCACACAAATCTGGATAGGATAGTCCATTACACGTAAGCTTTGTGATACAGAGTCTATTGGGACAACATAGGATTCATCATTAACTAAAAAAGGATTAAGTGATGTCTGACCTAACACATATAAATTTTGCAACCTGATTTTCCCTTAATATTGAATAATAAGTATTTCCCACGCAATTTAGTATTCCACATGAATTTCAATGGCTCCTGCTATCCCCTTACATGAATAAACAGATTAACTTAAGCAATCTTCCATGGTCAAATATTTAATTGCCCCAATATTTCTGTTTAAATATGCTTAATAAGAGAGGTTTTACATGTACCCTTAATTATACTCAGTGTTTCTGGGTGAAAGCATATGCATATTTTCAGACTTTTGGTATTTTTCCAAGTCACTGTCTCTAAGGCTGCACCCATGAGGAATATATATATATATGAATATATATATGTAATATACATATATATATATCTTTTCACTAACATTTACATTATCATTATTTTAAATCTCTTCTACTCATTTATTCCTTACTGTACACCTCATGGGAATTGCGAAGTCATTAAAGCCGTATTATTTTGGCATTAATGGCAAACTTTCCACTAGAATCTTAGAAATAAAAATAAGTTAGCAGCCTGCTTGTTGCTATGTCTTTCTATTCAGAAATTTGAACTGAGACCAGGGTTAGATTCTCAAGCTGAAAGTCAAAGACATAGACTGACAACAACCTGAGTTTTCATTCTGAAAGGAGTCTAATGCTTGGAAGTGGGCATCTCCAGCTCTATACATAATAAGTAACTTCACATCTAATAATGAAGTGGGGCCAAAGTTCTTACCAAGAGAATGACAGGCCATCAAACATTAGAGAACATCTCTTGTGTCCTAATAGCTAATATTGTGCTAGATAAATTTTTGTTCAGTTAAAACAAATGCTTTCAGATAGTTAGTTTCCAAAGGAAATAAATAGCAGAATTAAAGGGCTCAGGGTCATGGGTGGGGGGCTATGGGCACTCTGGTGGTGAGCTAACTGTGTACTAAGAACATAACTGTCAATTGTTATTGTAAACAAGTAAACTAAACTAAAATAAAATATTTTTAATTAAAGGAAATGGCCTGTTTAAGTGTTACAAAAATAAACAAATAAAGGAAAAATTTGAAAATCCAAATTATTAAAGTAAAGTTTTATTTCATACCCATGGATCAGTAGTAGGCTGTGTAAAATACCTAGAAATAAACATTAGATCAGAAAGAGGAAATCCTTGTTAGTTAGAAAGCTATATAACAACTAAAAAGAATACTTATAAAATTAAGATTATTTAAAGGGTACTCAGGCAAATTAATCACATACTTTTAAGTAGTCACATTTTGCCCATTTACATTAGAAATAATCATAGAAATTTATCATTTTTACATACTTCCTTTTAATTGGCCTATGGGCTTTCTTTTACCATTATTCATCAGTACTATAGGGAATAAATAATATGATTTTAGAGCTGAGTTGATGTCATGTTCAAAGTACTCTTATAGATAAAGTGTCAGTTATAAATCAGAGTGCATCAGTGTGGAATATTTTGCAAGGAGAGAAATGAAATAAATAGGACAAAGTATACAATAGGATATACATTTTTAAAAGAAAAGAAAAAAATCTCGAGGCATAGACTGCATGTTATGACAAATTTTGTAGAGTAGTCTATTTTTCTATTTTTTTTTTACTATGCTATTTGAGAGCCACTCAGGGAAAACTGCTTTTTTTTCTGTGGTTTATAAGAGCTCTTGTTATTGTTTGTTTGTTTGTTTGTCTGTTTAAATCTGTCTTAGGGCAATGATATTGTAGGGAAAAGTTATGCTTGCTTGCCCTCAATCAAAATGGTATATAAGGTGATCCACTAGCTCTGCCAAATTTTCCTTTTGTTAAGAGCAAATTAAACTTTTTATTAATAAAGTGGAATAATAAAGTGGAAGTAAGAGGAGGAAAAAGAAAAGAAAGCAATAAAAGGTGTGGTTGAGATCTAAATGTTGCTGGAATTGGTGAGATCAATCTTATGGAAGCAGTTATTTAGGCTTGCTGCTGACCTCAAGTAGCATCCTCTCTTGAGAGGAAACCTCATTCATTAATTCAATAATTCACTTGATAAACACACAGTTTCTTATTATAAACCAAACCCTGTAATGTCTGGGGATATATCAGTAAACCAGAAATTGCAAACTTCTTGTCTTCAGGGAATTTACGTAAGGTTGTTCTTTGGTAAAATAGTGTAAAATACAAAATAATTATGGCAACTCAAGAGGAGGTTGTTACTTAGTAAAATCAGTGAAATATTCATTAGTAAATGCAACGGCTACTATGTTTCAGAATTATTCCCTAGTTTTGAGACATATTATTAGAAGATATTCCTGTTAAAGTTCCCTCTCTCCAAACACAGAATTCTTTCATGATTCAGCTGGGGGGAAAAGTGATCTGTAGCTAAATTTAGCTAAAATTTGCATCTTGTTTTCTAAAAAAAGAAATTAGCTACACAAATTGCATCACCTATTTGTAACCATTTTTCCTTGCTACTTTCCTGAGAACTTCTCTGACATTCATGTTCCCTGTGCTTCTGCTGCCAACATTGTCTGTACACTTTGCTATGAGAGATTAAAGGTTGACTACAAATAATTTCCAATGAATAACTCTAATTAGCCACTAAAGTTGGCATATTTTCTGCTATCTGAAATTAGATCACAGAGTTGAGTTCAGATGAAAAAGCCCTATTAACTCTCTAGACTTTCAATTCCTATTTGCTGGGGGAAATTACTGTTTTGAACTTTATCTGCTATTATCTGAAGAAGTCTGGAGTCAGCGGTAATAAAAAGATATGTGAAAGTCTGGACTTTCAGTTTGCTTCGACTCCCCTACTGGGATTTTCTGAAATAAACTTATAAGAGTGATAGCCCTGGGAGATATGTCAGTAGATTTCTAAGAACAAAATAAAGACAGCTTTTCTTTAAAGATGGTAAAACATAACGCTTTGAAGTTGCTCCTATATTCTGATCCCTTCTAACAAATGAATGTTTTCTCAGTCCAATGTTATTAATCAATAACTGTACAAAATTTTCTTAGAGTTAGTTCTGAATCCTTTTCATTACATGTTTATCTTCTAGTAAACCTTTACCCCTTAGTGAGGGAAATAGTGTACATGCTATTATGTGTTTGGGAAAGAGTTGTTAAAAAAATACATTCAGTCAGTTTGCAGCTGAGAACTAGTCATTTCAAGGCAGCCTGTGTGCCTGGGGGTACTCTGTGCTGCATTATAAATAAGCACCTCAGGTGGAGTCTCTTGATTTGGAGTCCTGCCTGCATTCATCAGCTTCTGCATGGCAGATCTGCTGATAGTTAACACACCAGATGTTTGGTCCAGCCACATGCATGCTGGACCTTCTTTGGAGATGATTAATCATTAAGCTCCACTGACTTCAGATGAATGATTAAGAAATTACAACAAAGAAGGTGGAAATATAAAAGCAAAAAAGAGTTTTGAAATAAATAATACATTGCATGGGAGTAATAAAGTGATTTCTTTTTAACTATTGGTATTAATCTATATGTTTCCTTTTTAATTTTTTAAAATTTTTATTAGTGAAACACCATGAGGTACAGTTGTAGATTTACAATTTTTTGTGCTTGGGTTTGGATTATACAATGATCAAGTACCCATCCCTCCACCAGTGCGCATTTTCCACCACCTTGGATCCCAGTATCCCTCCTACCACCCATCCCACCTATTCCACCCTGCCTTTGTGGCAGGGCATTCCCTTTTGTTCTCTCCTTTTGGGTGTTGTGGTCTGCAAAAGAGGCGTTGAGTGGCAATCATGTTCAATCCATAGTCTACTTTCAATATGCATCTCCCTTCCTGAGAGGATCTTCCAAACACCCTTTATTTGGTGCTCCCTTCTCTATCTGAGCTGCCCTTTCCCTTAGAATGCCCGGCTGGCCTCTAAGCTCTGGAGTAATCCTCCTGGTACTGATCTCGGCTATTCTTGAGAATTGATCTCCTATTTTGTTACTTTATATCCCCCAGATAAATGCAATCTTTCTATGTCTATCCCTCTCTTTCTGACTCATTTTGCTTAGCATGATACTTTCCATGTAGTACCACTTGTATGTAAATTTCATGACTTCATCTTTTCTAACAGCTACATAGTACTCCATTGTGTAGATGTACCCAAGTTTCTTTAACCAGTCATCTGTTCTTGGGCACTCAGGCTTTTTTTCCAGATTCTGGCTATTGTAAAGAGTGCTGCAATGAACAAAAAAGTGCAGATGTCACTTCGACTCTACATTTTTGCCTCTCTGGATTCTGAACAGTTTCTACGAACCAAATATTACCCTGATACCAAAAGCAGACAGAAATACCACAAAGAAAAAGAACTACAGGCTGATATCCCTAATGAACACAGATGCAAAGATCCTCAACAAACTACTAGCAAATAGAATCCAACTACTCATCAAAAATATCATACACCATGACCAAGTAGAATTCATCCCAGGGATACAAGGATGGTTTGACGTTCGGAAATCAATCAACGTAGTCCATCATATCAACAAAATAAAAGATAAAAAGCATATAATCATATCAGTTTTTTTAATTTTTATTAGTGAAACACCTGAGATACAGTTGTAGACTTACAAATTTTTGTTCCTGGGTTTCAGTTACAAATGATCAAATACCATCCTCTACCAGTGCCCATTCTATACCACCAATGATTCCAGTATCCCTCCCATTCCCCCACCCCCATCCAACTCCGCCTCTGTGGCAGGGCATTCCCTTTTATTCTCTCTCTCTCTTTTTGGGTGCTGTTGTTTACAAAGAGGCATTGAGTGGCAACCACATTCCACTTATAGTCTACTTTTAGCATGCATGTCTCATACTGGGAGGATTCTCCCAACACCCTTTACTTGGTGATCCCTTGTCTATCTGAGCTGCCTTTTCCCATAGCATGTGTAGACGGCCTCCAAGCCATGGAGTAAACCTCCTGGAACTTATCACAACTATTCTTATGCATTAGTCTCCTATATTGTTACTTTATGTTCCTGATGAATGCAATCTTTCTGTGTCTGTCTCTCTCTTTCTGACTCATTTCATTTAGCAAGATACTTTCCATGTAGTACTACTTGTATGTAAATTTCATGACTTCATCTTTTCTAACAGCTGCATAGTACTCCATTGTGTAGATGTACCAACGTTTCTTTAACCAGTCATCTATTCTCGGGCACTCAGGTGTTTGCCAGATTTTAGCTATTGTGAATAGTGCACCAATCAACATGGAAGTGCAGATGTCATTTCGACTATACTTTTTGGCCTCTCCGGGGTATATTCCTAGGAGTGGTATTGCTGGATCAAATATGAACTCAATTTCTAATTTTTTGAGAATCGTCCATACTGTTTTCCAAAAGGGCTTAACCAGTTGGCATTCCCACCAGCAGTGAAGGAGGGTTCCTTTCTCACCACAACCGTGCCAACACCAGTTTATTTTGTTCTTTCTGATGTGCCAGTCTCTGTGGTGTGAGATGATATCTCATTTTTGTTTTGATCTGAATCTCCCTGATCATTAGTGATGTAGAGCATTTCTCATGTGCCTTTTAGCCATTTGGATTTCTTCTTTGACAAAGTTTCTGTTCATTTCATTAACCCATGTTTTGATGGGGTTGGATGTTTTCTTCTTGTGAGTTCAACCAGCGCTCTGTGTATCTTTGATATTAAACCTCTTATAGGATGGGTATTGGGTGAATATCCTTTCCCATTGCATAGATTGTCTTTGTATTTTGGTAACTGTATCTTTGGAGGTGCTTCTTAATTTAAGATAGTCCCATTTGTTTATCTCTGTTTCCCATGGTAGGTCGGTGGAGTGTTGTCTTTGAAGATACCATAGCCTCAATATCGTGGAGGGTTTTGCCAACCTTGCCTTCAATGTACGTTATGGATTTTGGCCTGATGTTGAGATCTTTAATCCATTTCGATCTGACTTTTGTGTATGGCATTAGGTTGAGATCTAAGCCCATTTTTTTGCATGTGGTTGTCCAGTTATGCCAGCACCATTTGTTGAAGAGGTTTTCCTTTTTCCACTCCACATTTATTGATGTTCATACATTTGGAGTTGTGTGTATGAATATTCCACCCTGTTCCATTGGTCTGCAGTCCTGCCTTTGTTCCAGTACTATGCCATTTTAATTATTACGGCTTTGTAGTACAGTTTGAAGCTGGGGAGTGTAATGCCTCCTCACGTCTTTTTTTCCAAGAATTTCTTTAGCTATTTGTGGGTGTTTGTTGTTCCATACGAATTTCAGAGTGCTTGATCTATTTCTTTGAAGAATTTCATGGGTATCCTTATAGGGATCGCATTGAATCTGTATAATGCTTTGGGGAGTAATGCCATTTTGACGTGTGTTAATTCTTCCTATCCATGAGCAGGGGATATGTTTCCATTTCTTCGTTTCCTCTTTTATTTCATGGAGTAGCATTTTGTAGTGTTCACTGTAGAGATCCTTTACCTCTTTAGTTAGGCTTATTCCGAGGTATTTGATTTTCTGGGGCACAATTATAAACGGGATTGTTTTTTTCCTGTGACTTTCTTCTGTCTCATTTTTTGCGTATAGGAAGGTCATGGATTTTGGGGCATTAATTTTATAGCCTACGACTTGACTGTACAAGTCTATTGTTTCTAAAAGTTTTTTTGGTAGAAAATTTAGGATTCTCGAGATATAGTATCATATCAACTGTGAATAGTGAGAGTTTGATTTCTTCTTTTTCTATCTGGATGCCTTTAATGTCTTTTTCTTGCATAATCGCTATTGCAAGTACTTCCAGCACTATATTGAACAGAAGTGGTGATAGTACGCATTCTTGTCTTGTCCCTGATCTTAGAAGAAAGGCCCTTAGTTTTTCCCCATTGAGGATAATGCTTGCCATGGGTTTGTCATAGATGACTTTGACTATCTTGAGGAAAGTTCCTTCAAAACAGATTTTGGTGACAGTTTTCATCATAAACGGGTGCTGGATCTTGTCAGAAGCTTTCTCTGCATCTATTGATATGATCACATGTTTTTTATCTTTACTTTTGTTGATATGATGGATTATGTTGATTGATTTCCAAATGTTAAACTATCCTTGTATCCCCGGGATGAATCCCACTTGGTCATGGTGTATGATCTTTTTGATGAGTTGTTGTATTGTATTTGCTAATATTTTGTTGAGGATCTTTCCATTCATGTTCATCAGAGATATTGGCCTGTAATTTTCTTTGTTAGTGGTGTCCTTGTTTGCTTTTGGTAGTAGGAAGATACGTTCCTTATAGAAGGTGTTTGGGAGAGTTCCTGTTTTTTCAATTTCCTGTAAAAACTTGAGGAGAACTGGCAACAAGTCTTCTTTAAATGTTTGGAAGAATTCGCTAGTGAATTCATCTGGGCTTGGGCTTTTGTTTTGGGAAGACTTTTGATTACTGTTTTGATTTCCTTGATACGAATGGGTCATTTCAGGAATTCAAAGTCTCCTTGGCTCAGTCTTGGTATATTGTAGGAATCCAGGAATTTATCTACTTCTTCTAAGTCCTCTTGTTTTGTGGCATACAGCCTTTCAAAGAAGTCGCTGATGATTTTTTGAATTTCATTGCTTTCTGTTGTGATGTCCCCTTTTTCTTTTCTGATTTGGTTTATTAGGGTTTTGTCTTTCTCTTTCTTTGTGAGTCTTGCTAGTGGTTTATCAATCTTGTTTATTTTCTCAAAGAACCAGCTCTTGGTTTCATTGACCTTTCAGATTGTTTTTTGGTTTTTCATGTCGTTAATTTCTGTTCTAAGTTTTATTATTCCTTTCCTTCAGCTGGGCTTGGGTTCCTTTTGTTGGTCTTTTTCTATGATCTTGAGCTGTGATGTCAAGTTCTCTATATAGGCCCTTTCTTTCTTCCTGAGGAATGCTTGCAAGGCTATAAATTTTCCTTTTAACACGGCTTTAGATGTGTCACACAGGGAAGGAGGGGCTGGGTGGGCAGGCCTCCCAGAACTCCGGGGCATGCCCTCAGGCCACTGTCCGGGTGCCAGGCAAGCAGGATCACGAGGTTGGAGGGGACTGGGGGTGGCACAGGGGGATGCACCTGTGTGCAGGAAAGGGGGGGCCTGGGTGGGCACCTCTGTATTTTTCTAATAGTTAAATGTTCCTTGACAAAAGCACTTTGGCTAATTCCTACCTTTCCATGCCTTCCTTGAACAGCATTTGATAACAAATCTTTTCAGAGAAAATCTAGTAACTTCAAAGGTTTATTTATCAAAACTAGTTTCTCACATTCAGAAACTGGCTATTTTAATTAAATATAAACATTAGCTTTTAAAATTAAATTTACATGAAATTCTCTTCAAATCATGAGACCTACAGTATAATCAATTACTTTACAACTAATGGAAAAAATCAGTTCTAATCATTTAGTAAATTTTTATTGCAACAAAGATAAAATAATTGACTACTTGCTTATACAGTTTTATGTGAATAAGCATTTTAAAGGCATTAAAAGTATTTTCATCAGAATATCACTATTTTCCATGTCTGACTTTAAATATTTTAAAAACTTTAAAATATGCAATCATTTAAGGCAAAAAGTGAGAAAGTTTAATTCCAGTTACACAGAAGAGAAAAGTGAGTATAAATTAGGATAGGTAATCCTATTTTAAAACTTAATGGTATTTAGGTATATTGCTTCTATTTACTTTCTAAGTAGAAATATTACTAAGCAGATGAACTGCTTCAAAACTATAAGCACAGATTGGAATGCAAAATTAAGTGTCAAATCTTTGATATGCCCTAATTTTTTTCCTAGCCATTGCAACAGGTATTGACAGAAAAACGGCAAAGTATAGAAATGAATAGAACAATAAAGAATCTAAGTATGTGTAACATAGTAATCCTTAAGCTGAATTTTTTCACATATATGTACGGAAGATTTCCTTACAGATAGTTTAATAATATGCAAAAAACAAAAATGATTGATATGTAATCAGATTGGAAGGTGTATTAGGTTTTTTAAAAAAACAGAATGAGTAATACACATACACAAAAAAATTTAATTTTTACGTTTTTATATTATATATTGCACACCTGTGTAGATAGAATTATGCATAAATAAAAAAGTGTGCTATGTACATTTTGAGAAATTTTCTTATGCAAATAGGTGGTCTGCAAAATATAGTCTAGAGCAGTCAGGCAAATTGGCTGTTCTTCGTCAGGAGCAGATATCACAGTCTTTAGGAGAAATTTTATTTCTTCAGAAAAGTCTTAGTGTTTTTTCTAAAGCCCATTTAAATAATTTTTATTTAAGGACAGGATTTACAATGCTTTAATGCCCCATCCATGTAAAGGCAAATTGTATGATTTCATCATTTTTTATAGTTCAGCTATATTTCATTAAGTATATATACTAAAGTTTCTTTATCCATTCATCTATTTTATTATCTTTTTGGGGACACTTTGATTGTTTCCAGATCTTAGCTATTGTATATAGTGCTGAAATGAATATATAAGTTCAAATATCTTTTCACAATATCATTTTTGAAAAGTTCTTTTTTGGTCTTGCTCTTTCAACTACAGCATGGGTCATATTCCATTATAATCCAAAATAATCTCCTATGCTTTTAAATTTGTCTGATTGTTGGGGGTATGGTGCTGCCAGCAGGTCAATCTGTACCTGTCAGGTGAGTGCATCAGCAGCCTAATGGCACCGTCAGACTTTCAGATACCCCTAAATTAGTGCTATGCCTCCGGACAGACCCCAAAAACTTGGGGCAAAGTTTACCAAGAAAGTAAATGGCCAAAAGTTAGGTATATGGGAGACACACCCACAAAACACCTCCAGCCCTGCTATATAATTGGAGGCATGGACTCTGGTTCCTGATCAAACTGTTAATTGCCATGATCCCAGAGACTCAGAAAGTAATCTCGGAACCCAAAGGCTTTTGGCAGAAATGTGTCCTGTTTCTGCAGTAGGTTTCTGGCTCTGGGCCACTCCAAGTGGGAATAGGTTTTGTGCCTTGGCCTGATGCCCATGGCAGCCTGGTGACCGCCATCCTCCATCCACTGGACAATCAGGTTTGGGCCCACAGTGATGAGACATGCAGAGCCTCATGGGATGGGGGTGGAGCCAGTGACTCTCTGGAACGACCATGGCTCCAGAGGAAAAAGAACTTAATCCAGAGCCCAGCAACTTGCAGCAGAAAAGTGAATGAACAATGCGTTAAACTACAGTGCCATGCCTCCCCGGGAGGGAAAGGGTGTTGCTCCCTTCCGCCTTCCCCCCCACCCCCCGCAGCAAGGTGGCTGCTGCCTCATAGCTTATAGGAAAACCAGGTATGAGCCTGCGGTGATGGGGCAACTGCAGTCTCATGGGAAGGGGGGCGATACCGGCTCATCTTTCACACCCTACCGAAGTCAAGTGTTGGACCCCATGAGTTGCTCTCCGGCACAGCCATAAGACCGGACACACAGAAACCAATCTTGTAATTATCTGGCTCTTTGCAGAAATCTAAAATCATTATATGATTCTTATAACCAACTAAAGAAAACAAAGTATTTCACAATGCCTTTTCAGCAATTCTGATTGTTGGGCGGGGGGGGGGGGGAATTCTGAACAACAGTGGTGCATCTTTTGTCGAAATTATGAATGTAATCAATATAGCTATCGAATATAGCCTGCCCACAGGGCAGAGTCTGGCAAACTCCCCGTGGCGCACCAAATATGCCAAATACCAGTAACAATGATGGGTCTCATTCTCCTAAAAAGCCTTGAATATAATCTCAGGGCTAGGATGAAAGAGACGTTACTGGGGCCTGCTCGAGGCAATCAACGATTAACAGGATGATGAATGAATGAATGAATGAATCAATATAGAGAAACGTTAAGTAGAAATCATCTGCCTCACAGGCATTGGGAGGGGTGGTAAGGGGGTATAGTGAGGTTCTTGGTGGTGAAAAATGAGTGCTGGTGAAGGGAAAGGTGTTTGATCATTGTATGACTGAGACTTAAACCTGAAAGATTTGTAACTTTTCCCACAGTTATTCAATATATAGATATAAGAAAAAAAATAAATAAAATTATAAAAAAAAAAGTAAAGTGGAGTTAAAGCCCAATTCAATCAGCTAATCAGTGGCTGAATAAATAGCAGTACTCCTACATAAAAAATAAATAAAATATAAAAAATAAAAAAATAAATTTGTCTGATTGTAAGACAAACTGTGAGACTTACAATCAAACAAATTTTCAGAGAAAAACTGAAGGACAAAAAGTTCCCAAAAGTGCCTAGATTTGTGCTTGATTAAATAACCAGGTTTTATCACTGATCCAAATTGATGAGTTAGTCACAAAGGCAAGAATTTGCCTATTTTCTCGTGGTCAGTTTGGTGGCATAAAAATATTGAGTGCATCTGTTGTTGAACTTTAGTTCATACAGAATTTCTTGAAAATTCTTCACTAGCATGTTATTCCTTTTTATTTAGCAGGCAAACTAGTCATATTTTCCTATAACATATTTTGTAGAAATTTTAAAGGTAAAACACATTCTCACTTGAAAATAATAAATGTTTCTATGTTGAGAGTTGGGGTCATAGCTTTACCCAGTGGCATTGCTAAGTGGCCGGTGCTAGTTATTCTCAATTTGTAACCCATTTCTAACACATTCTAGTTGTGTATTTTTAAAACTTTTATATTTATGTTAAGGAAAAGAATAATCTTATCCAAATTTTCCAAATAGTTTTCCTGTTATAGGGCATGAGCGATAGAACTCTTAGATAATATTATTTGAGTAGGGGGTAGAGTCAATGACTCTGAAAATCCTTAAGATTGCCATCGCAGTGCTCCTGAAATAAAGCGAACTAATTGATTTTCTGTGCCAGGTAAGTAAAACTTCTGGTAGTCAACTCTGCATATGTGGGCAAGTGCTGATGATAAAACTGTCAGATACAGATGCCGATGAGTTAAGAACAGACACTCAATATTCCAATGACATTTATACAGCATTTTTCAGTTTTGTTTTCATAAAGTTATTCACATTAATTGAATATTATTATTCAATATTTCAACACCAATTCCACCATTTTTATTGTTATTTGTTGTTTGCTGTTGGAATAACCAGAGCTATTCAGGTTTTACTTTTGACTCTGCACTCATGGATCAGTTCTGGTGAGCTCAGGGGTTGGTGCCTGGGGCTCAGAATCCAGCCTGGTCTGGCTGCTCTGCAAGCAAGCACCTTGACCACTGTCAACTCTCACCAGCACTGTACTTGACAAAAGTAGAAGTATATAATAGATTCACTTAAAAATAAATAGAACAGAGGTTATTCCCTTACCACACTATGAATATCTATGAGGAATTTATCTTAGAAACTCTTATGTGTAGAATTAAATTCCAGGTATAAAATGTGTTAATTTCATGAAATTTAGCATCTGATTTCCTCTAGTCTCTGGGTCTTGGCTGTTGATGGGATTACATGGCACGGGGGCAGTTGGTGGGTATAACGCCTACATACTGGAAGATGGGGGATCTTGGTGGAGGAGGCCCAGTCCCAATCTGAGCAGGCTTGGAGATCTACCCCCCAGGTCCCGCACACCTGTGTTTCTTGGCAAGTTCCTTCATGCGTGAGGCTCGTCTGAACATGTGGAGGGTGGTCTTAAGCATAGCTGTGACTGGACTGGAGGTCTTCAGCTGCCGGGGCTCTGCTCGAGGTGGAGAGGGAATCTCAATCCGCCCTCCTCCAAGGAGCCCCGTTGAGGATAGCCAGATGTGGATGCAGGAGACTCTGTGCTATTCTCTTCCGGGAGCTGGGTTTTATAGTCTCTGGGTCTTGGCCATTGATGAGATTACACCAACGTCTGGCCAAGACCCAGATACTGTAAAACCCAGCCTGCTCGGATTGGGACTGGGCCTCCTCCACCCAGATCCCCATCTTCCACCCACCAACTGCCCCCTGGCACCATGCAATCCCATCAACAGCCAAGACCCAGAGACTATAAAACCCAGCTCCTGGAAGCACGTGGCCGCATTTGCAGTTGTGCAACATCTTATTATCTAGTTCTTACTCTGGAGATCCTGGCAGGCTACCAAAAGTATCCTGCCCACACAGCAGAGTCTGGCAAACTCCCCATGGCGTATTCAATATGCCAAAAATCAGTAACAATGATGGGTCTCATTTTCCTGACTCTGAAAGTGCCTTGAATGTGGCACTTTCAAAAATCTCAGGGCTAGGACGAAGGAGATGTTACTGGTGCCTGGTTGAGGAAATCAATGAACAACAGGATGACAGTGATACAGTGATTTCCTCTAGAAAATCTTTACTTCTGGTTCTGGTCATTCTTTAATGTCTTATCTCCCTATTAAGCTTGTATTGTTTCTTTGTATATCTTACAAACTGAAATGTGAGAAAGATTCATGTATGTAAAGACCCATTTTTTTGAGGCCCCAAGTACTAGAACTATGAATCACAAATATCTGGTAGCTGTTAATTATGTTTTAAATAAACAAGAACATGAACTTTTAGCATAAATAAAAATGGTAAAGGATGGAAAGAGAGCTTGTTATTTTATTTCTAGTATCTTAAATGAAAAATATAAGCTAGATGATATAATTGATAGTCGTAGATCTAGGTGTTTATAGATATTCCACAATGATGGAAAGCACTCGGGGTTGGAGCAGTAGCACAGCAGGTAGGGCGTATGCCTTGCACACCGCCGACCTTGGTTTGATTCCCAGCATCCCATATAGTCCCCTGAGCACCGCCAGGAGCAATTCTTGAGTGCATGAGCCAGGAGTAATCCTTGAGTATAGTCATGTATGATCCGAAAATAAAAAAAAATCAATTATGGAAAACACTGATTCTCTGAATTGTTATCTGCAATTTAAAGAGTAAACTTCCCTTGACCATTTTTAAAGCAAGTCATTAAAGGGGTGTTCCTGGAGAAGGAAAACAGAACAAGAATACATGTTCCATGAAACACCCCTTTCAAGTAATCAGAAACATGCTCTTTATCTGAGAAAAGGTGATTTCTCTTATAATACAACTGATACCAGGCGCCACATTTGTCAACACTGCCTAGAACACTTTATTTTTTAGTTTTGGTTTTGAGGACATACCCAGTGTTCCTCAGGGCCTACTCCTGGCCTTGATAATGTTCAGGAACTATCTCTAATGCTAGATATTGAACAAGGGATCAAAAGTCTTTGACCAGGAGTTTTTGTAAATATATCATAGTATCTGCAATGTTCTGGAGAGGGAAGGGGATTTGAGTTCTTTACCCCCCCAAAAAAATAGGAGAAAAAGAAAAATTATATTAGATGTATGTCTGAAGCTGCTCCTTCACATCTAATGGCTCAACTATGCTTCGTTATTTTGACTTATTTTTAAGTATGTGCGATGTTTTCTGCTGCATGTAAAGTGGCATCTCTTTTCCTAACTTTCTGGTGGCGGGGGTATATTCCCACAATAGACTGGTTTCTTAACTATCCCAGGTGCCATTTCACATCATATTCATTGGACTTTGCACTAACACATCAAATCTCTTCATAAAACAAAGGCCTGGGGAACACAAAGAAAGACAACAATTATTGATCTTTCAGAATGACTAATTTGTATTAACCCTTTAAAGATCAATATAAGTAATTTCAACTAAAACTTAAACTACAAGAAGCAAACAGGTATTCTTTAAGTATCTGAAGTGAAAAAAAAAAGATTATTTCCAATAGACACAAAATCTCTTAAATATAAAAATCCTAGTGGTTATCTTATAAAACTGTCAGTAATTTTTCATGTAGTACTCTGTAGTAGTAAAATACCTCAAATATTTATTAGAATCTACTTGCTTTTTTTATAAAAAAAGATAAACTTTATACAAAACACTGTGAATAGTAATTATATACCAGGATACTCCTTCCAAGTTTACCCAACAAACTTCCATGTACATTATTTCACAATATAGTTTTTAACTTGATTTTCATCTATACACTACCCTTATTTCAGAGCCATAGAACAACAGGTAGGATGTTTGCCTTGCATGCGGCTGACCAGGGTTCGATTCCTCCACCCCTCTTAAAGAGCCCAGCAAGCTACCGAAAGTATCCCGCTCACACGACAGAGTCTGACAAGCTCCCTGTGGTGTATTCAATATGCCAAATACAGTAACAGCAGTCTCACAATGGAGATGTTACTGATGCCTGCTTGAGCAAATTGATGAACAACGGGAGGACAGTGGCACTACAGTGCTACTACTACAAATTCAATCAGGGTCTGTGAGTATAATGAATAGAAAGTGTATGATATGTTCTATAGGACCCTGATTTGGGGGTTCTAGGAACAAAAAAACTGAGGTTTAAATAGAGGAAATATGACAGATTCCCAGGGGTAAATATTATTCAGAATCAATTTACTCCCAAGTTACAAAAGCATAAAATTAGCTATCTTCCTATGTCTATGCAAAAAGGACATTGCTCTCAGGTAAATTATGCAAAGAACTTAAGGGAAATAGAAAAGCAATAATTTCATTTGCAAATACAAAATCCAGATCTTCTGAGGAATCTGACTTTACCAGTCACAGGTTCTGATTATGGGAAATGAGTGATTTAACAAATAGGGAAGCAGAGCACAAAGGAGAAGTTGAAGATAAATAACGAGGAAATGGGAGTGCTTTGGAAGCATTTTGATGGGTGTTACTCAATAAACCTAAGCTTCTTGCCTCTGAGGAGAAAGGGTGGAGGACAAAGGACAAACCAGTGCTATCCTACAACTCTATAGTAATAATTATTACCTTCAACCATAAAATATAGTAAAATATTCATAATTCATTTGTTTAATGATATACCTTATAACAGAGTCAGAGCTTTGTTTAATTCTTCTCTGTAAGTATTTAGAAGATATAAGCAACAGATGTCCCTGAAACCCATTTGACAGAAAAATTTAATTTAAAAAAATGTTTGACATTCTCAGGGATTTCATTTCTCACATACTTGCTTTCTTTTTCATTTTTTCTTTTCTCTTTTTAAAGTTTTTAGTTTTGGGGCCACACCTGGCAGTGTTCAGCCCTTATACCTGGCTCTACACACAGTAATTACTCCTGGTGGGATTTCGGAGGCCAAATGGGATGCTGGAATCAAAATGAGGTCAGCCATGTGGAAGATAAGTGCCCTTTCCGCTGCTGTACTCTCTCCAGCTTTCTATATACTTTCACTTATGCATGCCATTTATCTAGATTTCTTCTCACACACTTCAAAAATTTCCAAACAGCATAAGCACATTCCCAAGATAATCTGTAGCTTGAACATGCATGACCTTATAGTTCATGATTGTACAGAATGACTTAACTAGTAGAATTTCATACTGTACCATAAGTTATCTGTTCAAATAAAGACCTACAAAGTGACGAGGAGAAGAAATATTAAGGCATGAATAGTGGCTTGGCCTTAGGCCATCACACACATTTCAGTAAGGAGATATTGTCTCCTCATTGTCTCACGATTAGAGCCAACATGCAATACAACTGGTCAGAAGCCACCTACAAGTCAGAGACAAGTTGAGAAAGGGAAAAACTCAGTGTCCAATTCACAGAGACATTATCTTGACACTTCTGAAACAGCAGAATATAGTTTCTTTTAAGACCAGCAAACAATTGGTGTTATGTAAGGCCTGTTTTTAAATTCTATTTTCTTAAAAAAAATACTCTTTGTATGAGACTGACTCACTACCTGCTGTGCTAATGAGGCACCAAGCTCCCATTTGACCCAGAAATATCACTCCTGGGAATATATCCTGGAGAGGCAAAAAAAAGTACAGTCGAAATGACATCTGCACTTCTATGTTCATTGCTGCACTATTCACAGTAGTCAAAATCTGGAAAACATCTGAGTGCCCGAGAACAGATGACTGGTTATAGAAACTTTGGTAGATCTACACAATGGACTACTATGCAGCTTTTAGAAAAGATGAAATCATGAAATTTACATACAAGTGGTGCTACATGGAAAGTATCATACTCAGTGAAATGAGTCAGAAAGAGAGGACAGACATAGAAAGATTGCGTTCATCTGGAGAATATAAAGTAACAAAATGGGGGACTAACCCAAGAATAGCCAGGATAAGTACTAGGAGGTTCACTCCATGATTTGGAGGCCAACCAAACATGCTGGGGAAGAAGGCAGCTCAGATAGAGAGTGGAGCACCAAGTAAAGGGTGTTGAGAGGATCCTCCCAGGATGAGAGATGCATGCTGAAAGTAGACTATAGACTGAACATGATTGCCACTCAATGCCTCTTTTGCAAACCACAGCATCCAAAAGGAGAGAGAGAACAAAAGGGAATGACCTGCTATGGGGGTGGGGTGGAATGGGGGTTATGAAGGGGGTGAGGGATGCTGGAGGCATTGGAGGTGGGGTATGGGCACTGGTGGAGGGGTGGTACTCAATCATTGTATAACTGAAACCCAAGCACAAAAATTTGTAAGTCTACAACTGTACCTCATGATGTTTCACTAATAAAAATTAAATAAATAAAAATAAAAAACTCTTTGTAAACTCTGTGGTTTTTCCCACCCTGAAACACATACTTTAAGAAAAAGTTTTTTGTTTAATTCAGGAACAGACCTGTCTGTGCTCAGAGATTCCTCCTGACTATGGTCTTGGCGATCACTCCTGGAAGGGTTGGGAGTCCATATGGGGTGCTTGGGGTCAAACCCATGTCAAATGTGTAAGGCATTATTCTTATGGCCCCCAATTTTTAAATTAAGTAACAAGTAAAGGATTTTTTTAAACATCTCACAGAGCAAATAACATGGTGTTTATTTTTTTAAATGCATATGTAGCTTTTAATGTCACAAACTATAATGGGATTAAATAGGGAAAACTGGATGAGTGATTACAAAGTCAGTCCTTGTGAAATCAAAGAACAAATCTAATAATTAATGAGCATCATAGATAATTATATATATATTGCCATTTCAAGAAGTTTCAATGCTTTTGGGAACACAATTCTTCAATTCAAATTTAAAAATCAGTAGCTAAATTCAACCCCTTTTTTTACATGAAAGGCAAGATAAGCTCTATTTAGATTTTGTGACAGAACACAAGTAGTTGTATTTTGTATTTGGGGGTCCGAAGGTCATGTACTAGAGTTTAGGCTGCCTTACTCTGTCCTCAGAGATCACATTTGTGATGATCTGGGGAATGGGGGACGTAAGTGTTTTAGGACTCCAATCCTGGTGGGACCTTAACTGCTGTAGTATCAATCTGACCCCATAACTATCTATTTTAAGAAGAGAAAAATCACATACCAAACACTGTCCTATCCTGTCCCATTTGCGGAGTTTCC
This sequence comes from Sorex fumeus, assembly GCF_029834395.1. Lineage (NCBI taxonomy): Eukaryota > Metazoa > Chordata > Mammalia > Eulipotyphla > Soricidae > Sorex > Sorex fumeus. Next base: position 18,804,622 of record NW_026606322.1, read on the forward strand.
TATCCATGGGGTAAGCCACCTTTGAGTCAGTTGCAGTCAACCATATGTATTCTTCAGTCCAGGAGAGAACACGCTGAGGTGGAGGACATGTGAGGAGACAGCTCTGATACTCAGATTCACTCTCCGACCTACCACACACTTACTGTTTTTAAGAGAGAGGCCAACTACTGCAATTTAGGCAGGTATCCTACAGCAAGGAGCTTCACTGAGCAGCTACTGTTTATTGACCACCTAAGAATTTACTACTTGAAAGTTTCTACCACTGCTAGTTTGCAAAAGTTTAGGACCCAAACATGTAGGTAGTGACCCTGGATTGAAGTAAAACCCAGTCACATATTAGAGAGACAAGCAGGAAAGGCAAAGATTGGACCACAGGCATAGTCCATGTCGTATACACTCCCTGTTATCTTGTTCAATATGGGTGCCAACAGTGATGGTAAGGGCCGTGTACTGTGCACTAGTGCTGAAATATAGATGAAAACTGAAGAAATAAAGAGGCTATCATTCCAGATGGATAAAATGAAATTACGAAAAGATAACTTTTAAAAGGTAAAATGAAAATTTATAAAATATGAAACGAACTCTATCAGATTTTTTACTTGACTTCTTTTTTGACTATCAGATACAAAAAAAAAAAAGAGAGTTAATTGTCTAGAAATGAAGTCCACTAAAAAAATTCAAAGAGAGAACCAAAGAGAACCAAAATTGTATACCTATATGATAATTAAGCATTACTTGGGTAAATTTGTTGTTGATTGTCTTTGACAGCCATGATAGCAATTTTATCTTCATCCTCAAATAGTCCGTTGCATGTCTGTGAGCAGGGACTGTTTGCATCAGTGTCATCTCCCCACAATTATGTCCAGAGAATTTCAAAAGAGTCAAAATTAATAAGAGTACATAAATTATACCTTATAGAATCATAGAGGTTAAAAGAAAAGCTCTTCAGAAAATGAATAATATTTCAATAAAATGTTACACAGTAATAATTTTTCCTATTTCAAATTATTTGACCTGACAACATGAATGAAAGGAAAAGGAAAATATAATATGTTTGGTTAGAGATACTTATCTGAATAACCAGCTATTAATGATTTGAATATTTTAGACCTGTGGCCTGTGATGTACTGTATAGACAGTACAATATATCATATTAATCATAAAAGTTGTAATAATAAGCTGTAACTCCTATGTGGATGTAAAAATCTATTCAGAAATCAAAATTAGTACAGGTTCGGAGCTCTTTAGATAACTCTGATTTTCTATATAAGAAGAGACTCACTACTCACTACTTTAACTAAAAAGTACTACTGGCTCACTACTTTAACTAAAAAGAGGAAATGAGGTTTTTGTAGAAGAATTAAAAACAAAATTAAACAAAAAACTAATTTTAGGTAACTATGATATTTTCTATCACAAAGCCTAAACATTTTCTTTTAGAATGACAAAGAGATTCTGGCATGACATCAAGTGAAATACTTTTTGAAAATACAAAATACAATCTATTTGGTTGAAATGTACATAAAAGTGAAGCAGGCAGATAGGGAGTCCACAGATCCCTTTGGCAATGAGTTCTGGGAACTAATAAAACTAGGGATTGGGGATTTGAAGAGTTACTGTTACTAGTGCTGAACCGCTAAAAGCGTTACTGCCAGAACCCACCTTGCGGACTCGGGAATTAAGGCCTGGTAAGACCTTTAAGTGGAGCCAGCACAGATCCAGATAAGGCTGGACCTCCTAGGAGAGAAGCTCCTGCAGGAACAAAGGCCAGGCAAAGAATCCTAAAGGAAGACCATTAAACGTTTCAAACTCTTCCCCTTGGCAACCACCCTAGCATCTGACTCTTATGGAAGTGGAGAGCCCCAGGTGGGGACATTTTGGGGAAATCCTATATAAACTAATTTGAACAAAGGAAGAGCACGCATGTATTGCAGTTTATACTGATGTGCGTATGTGGCCTGCACACAAGTGCTGCACGCATCATCTGTCCTCTTGAAATGTGCACTTTACTTTTATACTTTAATGCTAGGATTGGTGCATTGGGGTTCTCTCTGCCTTTGGAGAAGCCCACGCTTTCTATCTGCCTCTCTCTCTCTCTCTCTCTCTCTCTCTCTCTCTCTTTCTCTCTCTCTCTCTCTTGCTCTTGGTTTTGCTCTTGCTGTCTCTTCCTCCCTCCCTCCTCAACCCTTCTCTCTTCCCGTTCAAGTTGTTCTGGAAGTCATGTACTGGCTGACCGCCTTATGAATCTGGCAGGACATTAAGGCTTCTGCTGCACCAGAGGCTCAAATCAGGTTTTCATGTTTGGTCTATAGTCTACTTTCAGCATGCTGCTCCCATCCTGGGAGGATCCTCCCAGGATCCTTTATTTGGTGCTCCCTTCTCTATCTGAGCTGTCTTTTCCCCTAGCATGTGAGGCTGGCCTCCAAGCCATGGAGCAAGCACAAAATTTGTGAGTCTACAACTGTACCTCATGGTGTCTCACTAATAAAAATTAAATAACTAACTAAATAAATAAAAATATCTGAAAAAAAGCAGGTTTTCCCAGTCTTTGATCTCTCCCAGCAGTTTCTGGAGTAGCAGAGGTGGATTGGGAGAATGTGGCAAATTTCCTTTTGAAGACTGAAGTCTCCTCTCCACATCAGACACTCAGGGATCCCCACTGGCATCAAAGGGGGGAAAACAACAACAGCATTGTTTGCATGAGATCTAGGTATAGGGAAAAATTTTTTAAAAAATTGAACTCAAAATATTTAATGTAATGGCTGCAGTGACATTTGAGCCTTATAGATTCTGGAATAATAAGCAGCACCTTGCTAAACATTGCACAGTAAGTGATACACACAGGAAATGATGTTCATTATCTCATCACACTGACTTTGTGTCACAGATAAAGGTCCAAATCATGTTCTGAAAATTTTTGTATGAACACAATTAAGTACAGTGCACATTTAAAATTTATTATGCTTTTTAAATGCAAATGCCTCAAAAGAAATGACATTCTTTTAGAACCTTTAAAAGTTAAAATTATTGGCAATAATTTTGAAAATTGTATAGCTTGTCAGATACAGTGATGACAGAGCAAGAGTAAATATGAGTGATCGAGGAAAATACTAGTAGACTAAGAAATCTTTTGCAAAGTTTAATTCTTCACCCAGCTATAAAACGAATAATACATTTCAACTGCTCAGATAGGGGAAAAAATCAAGAAAGATCTTTGTGATCTGACTGCCTGTTTCCTGCTTCTCAACACACATTAGATAATAATATAAGCATATATTGTGTTTCACAGTATATATTCATTGTATTACATGCCATTCTCTCAGTATATACACATATATACACACATACGCATAAATAAGTATGTATGTAGTCCTTTGATTGGACTGTATGTGGTTGTTACTAGGTTTCTCAAACATTATTTTAATTTTAATTAAAAAGGAGTTAGAATAGTTTCTATATTTTATATATGAGAAAACAGACTAAGGGAGGAGTTATCCCATGTGTGCACATCCAATAGGGGGCAAGAGCCACCCTGGAAAATGTTTCTGCTCTGCTCAAATCCCTTCTAAAGGGGATCCCCTACCCTTCAGCCAAAAGGGCCCATGTGAACAGCTTGTAGCAAATGGGAAAATGCACATACTTCCTCAAAGACATGCAAATTCAGTTTACAAGAACGAAAACCAACCAAAAAACCAAACATGTGCTGTTTTAACAAAGAATTGCTTCCTGGATTTTTTCAGCTTTAGTTTTCCAATCTGTGACCCTGAAATTGGAGGATAAAAACCCAGTGTGATAGAATTTCTGATAGACAGAAGTCAACTCACAGAGCATAGCTGGTTTGTTCTAATGACAGGCAATTAGAATAAGTAGCCAGCCGTTAATTCCTATGGTTCTGATCCCTGGAGCTATCTTATATTCTAAAGAACCTTCTGGTTTCAATCTCCCTTAAAAAGTATTGCCTAGTTGTTCATTCCCACCCCCCCTCACCCCAAGATTACATATAACTATATCCTATAATAAATTCTCATCATATGAGATAGCATGCAGCTCCTTTCACTAAACCGAATGAGCCTAACAAAAACCATTACATTACATCTTACATTGAATTGATCAAGATTATTTTTTCCAGTTTCTCAATGCAAACTGAGTTTCAGTCATGGTACTCTGTGCTTTGCTCTTCTCAGGAAAAAAATGTGACAGCTAATGTAGAAGGAAAAATAATGATTATGATTATTAGTAATAATAACATGACTGTTCTTCCTACTATTATGAAGAAAATAGTCGATATAAAAAAGTATTTTAAAATATGAGATTAATTCAACTTGTTAGACTATCATTTTACAGAGAATTCTAAATGAGCTAAGTTCCAGATCGTTCTATATTCTTTGGATCCATTCATGATGGCGGTTTTAAGTTAATGGCACTGACTTTGAATAAAAGTAAGTTTCCTTGGCATAGTCCTCTTTACAAAAATTCTTATGAATGGTACATTGGTAGCTCTGTGGAGAGTAAGTTCCTTAGATTTTTGACATTAAGAGTAGAAATAATGCAGACATTAGGAAATCAGGGCATGGTCCAAAGACAATGATGCAAGTCACAAGCTGTAGATAAGCATTCAGCATTATAAATAAACTGTGAAAGCCCAGGAGAAAAAGATGACTCTTGACATCTGATCTTCATCTGAGAAGTCATCAACATTGTATAAGCAGAGGAATTTTAGGATGCTTGCTATAAATAATGTAAAGCAGAAAATACATCTCTAACTTGTTCTCAGATTAAATTCTCATGTCCGATATATTTTTCAGCTGGAGTATCTTCTTCTTCTTCTGAGGCTATTGTCACTAATATCCTGGCTACACTCTAATGTTCCAAAGACTGAAAGCTGTGACAATCCAAATATCAACCTACTTCTGTTTCCTGCAACAGTGAAAATGGTGATTAACGACTTGCCATTAGGATTAGGAATATAGCTCAAAGGGACAGAGCATGTGTTTTACAGGCTATACCCCCAATACTAGGACCAGCACCACATATTCCTTTAAGCACCTTCTAGAGTGAGTTCCAAGTAGCTTATTTTGATCTTTCATACCCAATACAGACTAGGGTAAAGCAAGTGAAGTGCTTTGTGTTCAAAAATTTTAAAAGCATAGAAAAATTGTATGTCTGAAATACAACTATAAATACAACAATGAATAACTTTGCAAATAAAAGTACCTCAAAAAACTTATGAAAATATTAAAAAAGAACTTGATCACCACATCCTGTTACTCATTGATTTGCGTCAGTAACATCTCCATCTGTTCCTGTCGCATGCTAGTGTAGACCAATGGTGTCTGTTCATTCTAGGGTCTTGAAGAAGAAGTCTGACCATCCCACAGGTGGGTGGCCAAGTGGTCTTTTGACGTGGAATCCAGTTGGTAATGGCTCTAGTCCAGAGGTCTTCTCCAAATCTCATAACTTGGCCAGCCCATCTGATTTTCAACGACTTGGCAAATGAGACAGCATCCCAGATTCTTGACCGTCACAGAGGTTGGAACTCCAGATTCTTTCTCTCATTTGAGTGAAGCATGATACTCAAGCATAGCTCTTTCAATTCCTCTTTGGGAGACCCAAATAGCGTTCTCATCCTGTTTTCATAGGGCCTAGGTCACTGAGGCATATGTCAATGCAGGAAGAACAGTGGAATCGAAGAGATGTGCCTGGAGCAGGAGGTTCTACATCTTCTTAGGTATTTCTTCGACGCTTTTGATGGTGTTCCAAGCTGCTCTCTTCCTCCTGCGCAACTAAGGTGCCAGGTCATTCGTCATGTTGAGTTCTCGACCTAGGTACACATGACTGTTGCATTTGGAGATGTTCATTCCATTGAGAGTGAATGGAACATCAGAAACGAGACTGTTTCTCATAAACATTGTCTTTGTGAGATTCAGCTGTAGTCCAGCCTTTCTCACCCATACATGGTCGAAGTCAGCCAGCATTTGTGCCACTTGGCTGTTTGGTGTTATTAGAACGATGTCATCAGCAAAGCAGAGGTGGTGTAGTTGCCGACCGTCTATCTTCACTTCCATTCCTTCCCATTCCAGTTGTCACATGACGTTTTGGAGGGTGGCACTGAAGAATTTCAGTGAAATGGTATCCCCCTGCTGAACCCCTTTCTTGACATGGATGATCACTTCTTTGTAGAATGGTGAGATCCTGGTAGTGAATCTGTAATCCAGCTCACGGAGGATCCTAATGTATTAAGTTTGAATGCTCTGATTGGCTTGGGCTTTAATGACTGCCTCTGTCTCAACAGAATCAAAGGCCTTCTTTAAATTACTGAACATTAGACAGAGTGGCATCTTGAACTCCCGAGAAACCTCGATGAGCTTGCTTGTGTGGATATGGTCAATCATGCTGAATCCTTTGCGAAACCTGGCTGTCCTTCATCTAATGTTCTGACAATCTTATTCAGGACGACTTGAATGAATAGCCTGGAGATGATAGACAATAAGAAGATTGGGCAATACTTGCCAATGTCGTGGATATCTCCCTTCTTGTACAGTTCTATAGTCTTGCTGGTTTTCCATTGGTTTGGGACCTTGCATTGAAACAGGTAGCATGTGAAGAGCTGAGCCAGTGTTGATGAGTACTGATGGCAGGTTCTTCAGGTGCTCATGTCTGACTTTGTCTGGGCCAGGTGCTGTTTGCTTCTTTACCAATGAAATGGCGTGTCAGATTTCAGAATGGAGAACATCGGGAATGACATATCTATCCTGCGGAATTTGGTATGTGGGTATGTAGACATGTCTATCAAAGAGATTCGAGTAGAAGTCATGGATAATCTTCTCTATTGCCCTTCTGGAAAATGTGATAGATCCATCAGGATGTCGGAGGGCAGTCATCTTGGTCTTTTAGTTGACAAAGGACAGGTGGGCATTGCAAATGCTTTTCAAGGAGTCTGCTGCATCTATCAGAACTGCTGCTCTTCTCTCTTTGAGGTCTTCCTTTATCGCTTCTCTTCACTGCTTGGGAACTCAGAAATTTGCTTGAGGTTGCCTAAGGAATGTGCCAAGCCACGTTGGTGAAAAATCTCCCTTACCTCCACTACTCAGCCACTGCCATGCTCCAGGACGCTTTCCGGATGCTCATGCCAAGACTCACACACAAGTGAAGCCCCACAGAACCAGATAAGTAGAACTCTGAGACTTTGGACTCTGGGATCAATGGACCCTGGAACAGAGATCCTCTGCCTTTTACTACCAACCACAAGTGACCAAGGAATTAAAACCAGGAGCCCCACACTACCCTGCCCTGTCTGCTTCCACCAACCACCGGCAGCCCAGGGATTATGCACAGAAGACCCACCCTATTGGTACCTTACCTCCACTATTAAAAAAGAACAACTAGAAAAAAAAACATTATTTTGAGCTTGGTTCAAGTGCAAGCTGAACAGCTGCATGAAACTAAAAGTGAGTGTTTGTTACAGGTAATCATCTAAACACTTCACTTACCTCAGGAAGAAGTTGGTATAGAATTTGCAGGGCCCACCAAGTGCAAATGAAAAACAGGTGGACTTTTTTTTAAAGACATTATTAAGAGCTCCAACGCAGTGGTAGTAGAAATATAACTATGCGTGAGTCATTTGGGAGGCCGTACACTACTCGGTCCATGGTCCTTGATGTGAGAGATCAGCTTTTATACTAACCTGAGAGTAAATGTCTTTAAAAATCCAACCTACCTAGAGTGTCTCACTTCAGAACCAGTCCTGTGTCATTTTATTTTTTCATTCTGATATTATGATATTCTTTATTCTTCGCTGTGCTATGGCACAGAGGGTAGGGCATTTGCCTTGCACACGGCTGACCCAGGTTCAATTCCTCTGTCCCTCTTGGAGAGCCCAACAAGCTACCAAGAGTATCCCGCCTGCACAACAAATTCTGGCAAGCTCCCCGTGGCATATTTGATATGCCAAAAACAGTAACAACAAGTCTCACAATGGAGACATTACTGGTGCCTTTTCAAGCAAATCGATGAACAATGGGAGGACAGTGCTATAGTGCTACAGTGCTTTATACTTCATCTCGACTATTAATGTCTTAGTGTAAGCATTATTTCTGGATATATCTATGAATATGCTTCTATAAGGTTATAGCATGAATAATTAGAATGAGTAAGGATCAGAGACATCAATGGAAAAGAACATCATCCAATATATTAATGTCTACATAGAACAAAAAAGAAAAAGGAAGGGCAGAGTTGTTCTCTCTTGGACGGAAAGATAAATCATCTTCATCTTTACACCTGGGAGTTGCTGGTCCTCCAATTTTGGAATTGAACCAAGACTTACAAAATTGACTCCCTTGGTTCAAGTTTGGAATAGCTTTCACTTCAAGTTGGGAAAGACACCATTAGACTTTATTGGATTTTCAGTTTATAGATTCCTCTGTTTCGACAGATCCTATCAGTTCCATTTTCCTAGGGAATCTTTACTAATACACTCATCAACTTCTTTTTAAGTATAACATATACTTATAAATAAATATAAATACATATAAACATACCGTTAATATGTTTGCACTAATTACTTTCAAATAAATTGATCACAATCCAAAGGCATGAAAAGACACAGATAGTCTTTGAACTATAGGGATAGTTCAAAAACAAATAAGTAGAAATCATGTGTTTATTTGATAACTGAGCTAATTGTGAGGAAACAAAATATAGTTATATTAATTGTAATATTTAACAACAGAGAGTATGCAGAGATCTTCCATTTTTGCACCTATTTATCAATGTGTCAGTCATCCTAACATTCTATCATAGGAACATAGTTATTTTCTTATAAAAATAAAATCAGTTCATTAGTATATTAATTTAATTTATTAGCAATATTTTGTGTTAGTGCCATTTTATTATTTAATTACTTTATTGAGTCTTTCTGATTTACAAGATATTCATTAATGTGTTTCAGGCATATGATGTTCTAATACCAGTAAATTCCTTTACAAATTTTTACTACCCTCCACCAATGTGCACAGTTTTCCACCCATGTCCCAACCTAGCTCTATAGCAGGCACCACTTCTTTTTTTTCCCCTTGTATAGTTTTACAATACTGTTAAGTGTATGGTCTCATGAATAACACTAACAATTTTTTAAATGTAATTGGGCAAACTCTCCTCCTTTACTCTTATTTTCTAAATTGTATTCGTCCTCTTTAAATATCTAATCTTTGGTATAAGTTCTGAACAAATATTGAAGAAATCAGTTACAATATTGGCTGTGTGCATATTCAGTTTATAGATTAATTCTGAGAGAATTATACCTTTTAATATTCTCAGTCATTCCTTTTATTTACACTTAGTATTATGTTTGGTGATACCTTTTTTGAATTTTGGCAATTTCCCTCTTTTCAAAAAAAAAAGGTGGCTTTCTGTTTCTTAATTATTAATTTATTAATGAGAATATTTACTTTTATCCAGCTGTTTTTTGACAAACAATCATGACAGGAATTTAATTTATTTTCAGTTTTATTCTCATGAAATTTATATTTACTATATTTTGTCCATAATATGTTCAACATTTTTGTGTTAGAATATCTATGCTCAAGTGAATTATTTGGAACAAAAAGACTTTAGTTTTTTCCAAACCAATATAGATTCTATTTTTTAAAAAAAATATTTTTTAATCACTGTGAGGTACACAGTTATAAAGCTATTCATGATCGGGTGTCAGTAATACAATATTCCAAGACCCATCCCTCCACCAGTGTACATTTTCCACCACCAATGTACACAGTTTCCCTCTCACCATCCCAGAACCCCAGCCTGCCTCTATGGTAAGCACTTTCCTTCTCTCTGTCTCTGTCTCTGTCTCTGTCTCTGTCTCTGTCTGTCTTTCTGTCCCCACTGTCTGTCTCTCTTAGTTTCTACCCCCTCTCTTTCTCCTTCTCTCTCTCTGCCTCTACCCCCTCTCTCTCCTCTCTCTCTCTCTCTCTCTCTCTCTCTCTCAGCAATATGGTTTGCACTATAGGTACTGTGAAGTTATCATGTTTCTTTTACCTACGTTCACTATGCAGTTTTTTAATACGGAGTGATCCTTTTCAACTATCATTGTCATAGCATACTATGTTTTTAATATCCCACAAATGACAGACATTCTATGTCTGTCCCTCTCCTGACTCATTTCATTAAGTATGATGCTCTCCATGTCAATTCATTTGTAAGCACATTTCATGATTTCGTTTTCCCTTGTTACTGCATATTAGTCTACTGTATAGATGTACCATAGTTTCTTTAACCAGCAATCTGTTCTGGGCATTTGGATTGCTTCCAAATTGTGGCTATTATGAATAGTGTTGCAAAGAGTATAGATGTGCAGTTGCCATTTCAGCTGTGTGTTTTTGTGCCTCTGTAACTTACTCCCAGAAGTGGTATAGCTGTGTCATATGCAAGCTCGATTTCCAGTTTCTGGAGGAATGTCCATATTATTTTCCAAAATGGCTGGACCATTTGACATTCCCACCAACAATGAATGAGTGTCCCTTTCTCCCCAATCTGTATCAGCACTGGCTATTCTTATTCTTTTTAATGTGTGCCAGCCTCTGTGGAGTGAGATGATATCTCATTTTTGCTTTGATTTGCATCTCCCTTATCATCAGTGTTGATCTTTTGCCTTTTACCCATTTATATTTCTTCCTTGAAGAAGTTTCTGTTAATAGCTCCTCCCCATTTTTGATTTGTATAAATTTTTTCTTCTTAGGGCGCTCGCCTTACAAGCGGCCAACATGGCCGACCCGAGTTCGATTCCTCCGCCCCTCTCGGAGAGCCCGGCAAGCTACCGAGAGTATTCGATATGCCAGACACAGTAACAACAAAGTCTCCAATGGAGACGTTACTGGGCCCGCTCGAGCAAATCGACGATCAACGGGAGGGCCTTAATTAATTTTAAAAAAGTTCTACCAGTACCTTATATACTTTGGATATTAACCCCCTTTTAAAAAAATTTATTTTTAAATTGAATCACCATGAGATACATAGTTTCAAAGTTGTTCATGATCAGGTCTCAGTCATACAATGATCCAACACCCATTCTTCCACCAGTATCCATCTCCCAACACCAATGATCCCAATTTCCCTTCTGTAACCCCCCATCTCTCAGCCAACCTCCATGGCTCTAGGGAAGGCACTTTTCTTCTATACCTCTCTCTCCCTGAATATTAATCCCTTAGCTGATGGTAATTGACTAAGTATTTTTTCCTAATACATGGACTCTTTCTACATCTTGGCCACCAATACTTTAGGAGTTCAAATATTCTTTTTCTAATTTGAAAACTCTTTGGATATTTAGATAAATACAATGGTATATATAATATACATATCCTGTGTTTTTAAAAGGCAAAAGCAATTATTAATACACATAGTACTTTAAATTTACATTTTCCTTTAGCAATACACAGTGATTTTTAAGTTTCATTACATATTCTATAACATCTTTAAAATTAAAATAACATTTCATTATCAGATAGTTAATTTGGAGTGTCACAGCTTTTTTATGATTAAGGTTTCTGATTTGTAATGATAATGATTATATGTAGTTATATATAAAAGCCAAACTTTTGTGTTCTCTACACCAGTATGATGATGTAAGCATCTTATTAATCTCATTTCAATATGAGGTAAGAAAAATTTTCTTAAAACCACGTGCTAAAAGAAGAAAACCGGATGGATGGCCCCACAGCTCCCGGAGAATGCTCTGGGCCCCAAACAGAGCCGATATCACCGGGAGGTCCCAGATGGGGTAGGTGCTGTCTCTCCGCCTTCTCCAGATGGAATCCAAGTGACCATGAGCTTCTACAATCATGGCTCTGGCATGCGGGTAACAGGACTATGTTTCCAAACCGCGTGGCTGCCTATGTGCCTTACACAGGAGCGTGACATTTTCTGATATGCAAAGTGATCAATGGAAAGTAAATGATCTAGCATTTCTCCCTGAAAATCAGGCTTGAATGGTGTGGGAAAATCTGAGCAAAAGATAATGCCCAACAAAAATACATCTGGACTGTGTATTTAACTATGGTGCTATGCCACCCTGGGAGGGGAAGGGTGTCTGTCCCTCCACCTTTGCTGCGGCGACATAGTCGCCTGTTGGAATACAAGGAGCTTAGGTATATCAGGTTACACCCATCAGAGTGCTCTGGAGACACTTCCATTCCTTTGTTTATCTGTAACCACTTCTATGCTCTCTTCCCCAACAATTTAATCAGCTTTTCCCATAATCAGAATCTGTTTATTTGTAAGGTCTCATCCTTCTAGGACACTGAACTTGTACTGTATTGTATATTGCCTTTCTCCTCTCCTTATGTCTTTTGAATAGTTTAATGCAATGTCCTTTTTGTATAGATACAGGAAGACAATTAATATTATGCTTTGTAACTTAGGATTTAATTGGATTTGAATATTATTCACTCCCAGGCATCTGCTTTCTTAACTTAAGCCTAAGTTGCCCTCACTTACTAGCACCCCAAAAGCAGGGTCCCGACGAGGGACTGGATGGAACCAGGGCAAGCCGATAAGTTATGTGCTACCCTGGCATCAGGATGGGCCAGGCCAAGGTGCCATGATTCTTAACTATAGATTAAGAGTTTGATCATAGGCAAATGCTATAATGATCCAAAAGTAATGACAAGATTGGGAACCTGCTAGAGATTGGAAAGACTATCTGGCCTGAGCGGTGTAGTCTGAAGTCGAGATGGCCCTAGGAGAGCAATTCTATATGCTTAAGGTATTTCTTACTGTGTCCATACAAAATGATTTGTATTATGTATGCTTATATGTTTGTTGGACAAGGAGAGGAGAAACACACCCAGGGAATTCCGTTCTAGGGTGTCAGTCTGCTAAATGTCTGCCCTAGAAGCGGCTTTCCCTTGTGTCCTGACTAGTTTGGATGAGGCTGAACACTTCTCCCCTTCAAACTGCCTTCAGTAAATAATTTCAGTGTATTATAAAAGGCAGTTCCCCTTTTCTCACAAAAACCTAGCTGGTCTTAGATATGCAGATCTCAGATGCTAGCCAGGCTGATCTCTGGGATGAAGATTCCCAGCTCTAGCCAGGCTAGTCTTTGGGATGCAAAGCTCAGATACTTGTCTTTGGGATTCCTCTAGCAGTCTTGTCTTTGGGATGCAAATCCCAGTGCTTGTAGTTCCTGATGAAAGTGCTTGTGAAAGGTTTCAGTCTTGGTTTTGTATCTTCTTTCAGGAGGCCAAAATTAGTGGCCTACAGATATAAAGAAACAATGTATGTTTTGCCACCTAATTGTTCCTTCTGTAACTCCTTTTGATGACATCACTGTATTGGGCCCTTTAGAGGCACCATGATCTATATAAGGAGATTTTCAGGGCTCTCGGAAAAACACACATGCCTTAGAGAACCTGGGAAGACGGGGCTGAAAGAACCAAAGAGACAGGTATGGGAGAATGGGGACAGAAGCTGAGAGAACAGGGGGAGCACATGCTTGAGAGATCCGGGCCCTCTATGACATAAACTTCTTCCATGTAATAAACTGCTACTCATACCAATCAGCCTGGCCTTCATTTTCTTCCTTCACCTGACCATTGCCATCAACCTCCCCGGAGTGGGGAAATGCCTGAGACTACCGAACGCAGGCGGCGGGAGAGATAGGCTGCTGCCATCCCTTTTGTGTTTACACATCCTTTTAGTGTTTACACAGTTGCCTGCATCTTTTATAGCCTAATGAACAGGCAGGCATGAGACTGCCGTTCTGGAGGATGTGAGGGATCCATCAGAACATCGGAGGGTAGTCATCTTGGTCTTGTAGTTGGCAAAGGACAGGTGGGCGTTACGGATACTCTTCCCGGCTTCTGCTGCATCTACCAGCACTTCTGCTCTTCTCTCTTTGAGGTCTTCCTTGATCGCATCTCTGCACTGCTTTCCGAGCTCGGACGTTCGCTTGTGGTTGCCCAAGGCATGCGCCAAACCACGTTGGTGAATAAGCTCAAGAGTTTTCGAAGACAGGCGTTTTTTTGTGGCTATCTCTTTCTTGGCATTCCTCGCCCAATCATGGAGGTGCTGGACCAGTCAATCATATTCCTCGTCAATGTTGTCAACAATGGCATCTTCCCATGTTGCCGCAATAGTGCCAAAGAGCTCCCCGTTGGTGGTCATTCTGGGAGTTCTCTTTTTAAACTTTGCAGCCCTTTCTCCCCGCTCTGTGAAGTAGAATTTTGCACAAAGAAGACGGTGGTCTGATCCCGTTTGGAATTTTGGGACAAAAGCGACATCGGTCAGGAAAAACCATCGATTGAATATGATGTGGTCTATTTCGTTGTGGAATCGTCCACCGGGAGACTCCCATGTCCAACGTTTACATTCAGCCTTCGGGAACTGTGAGTTACCATGGATGGTCTTGATCGACCTGATGAACTCAGACAGTCTCTCATCTTATCATATATAAACTTCTGTTAATTTGTTGACCCATGTTTTGTGTGTCACCAACAAATGCCGTGTCAAAACTGCAAAATGACAAACCTTCCATGTGAATTAGTGGCATATACGAAGAAGAAAATAAAGTACTGGGGATATGGTGCCACCAGGAAGTCAATCTGTACCTGTGAGTCAAGTGCATCAGCAGCCTTTCAGAGACCCCAATGTTGCTGCTGTGTCTTTGGCCAAACCCCAAAAATTTGGGGCAAAGTTTACCAAGAAAGGGCCAAAAGTTAGGTATGTGGGAGACACACCCACAAACCCCCTCCGGCTCAGCTATATAATTGGAGGCATGGCCTCTCTGGTTCCTGATTGAACTGCTTAACGGTCATGATCCCAGAGACTCAGAAACAAGTCTCAAAACACAAAGTCTTTTGGCAGAAATGCGTCCTGTTCCAGCAGTAGGTTACTGGTGCTGGGCCAATCTAGGTGGGAATAGGTTTCGTGCCTTGGCCTTTTCCCCCTGGCAGCCCGGTGACTGCCATTCTCTAGAGGCCACTGGACAGTCACGTTTGGACCTGCAGTGACGAGACACATGGGATCTCACCAGATGGGGGTGCAATTGGCCCTTTCCTCCCCATCCCAATGAGAACCCAAGTCGCCACCTAAAAACATTCTCTCTGGCTCCTGATCAAGCTGCTTAATGCCATGATCCCAGAGACTCAGAAACAAATCTCGAAACCCAGCGGCTTTTGGCAGAAATGCATCTGGACCACATACAAGGTGGCCGCTGCCTCAAAACTTATTGGAAAGCCAGGAATGAGCCGGCAGTGACCGGGCAACTGCAGTTTCATGGGAAGGGGGGCGGTACTGGCTCACACCCTACCGAGGTCATGAGTTGGCCCCCATAAGCGGCTCTCTGACACGGCCATGGCTCCAGAGGCAAAAGGACTTAATCCAGAGCCTGGCAGCTTGTGGCAGAAAAGTGAATGGACCATGTGTTAAACTACAGCACCATGCTTCCCTGGGAGGGAAAACGTATTGTTCCCTTCCGCCATTTCCCCCCCAGCAGCAAGGTGGCTGCTGCCTCAGAACTTATTGGAAACCCAGGTATGAGCCAGCAGTGATGGGGCAACTGCAGTCTCATGGAAAGGAGGGCAGTACTGGCTCGTACTTCACGCCCTACTGAGGTCTCGAGTTGCCCCCCAAGAGCAGCTCTCTGGCACAGCCATAACACCAGATGCACAGAAACCAATCTCATAATTATCTGGCTCTTGGCAGAAATCCAAAATCACAATAGCGGCTGCAATAGTGGCCTTGCGACATTATATGAGTCTCATAACCAGATATAGAAAAAAAGTATTTCACAATGCTTTTCAGCAATTCTGTTTGTTTGGGGGAATTCTAAACAATAATGGTGCATCTTTTGTCGAAATAATGAATGTAATCAATGTAGAGAAGAGTTAAAGAAATCATCTGCCTCACAGGCATTGGGAGAAGTGGAAAGGGGGTATATTGGGGTTCTTGGTGGTGAAAAATGAGTACAGTTGAAGGAAAAGGTGTTTGATCATTGTATGACTGAGACTTAAATCTGAAAGCTTTGTAACTTTTCCCACAGTGATTCAATAAATAAATATAAGAAGAAAAAAATAAAAAGAAAATAAAGTACTCTTCAAAAAGGCAAGGAGAAAAAAATACTGAAAGATACTGTGGAGTCAAATATTGTCAAATCTTTAAGAAAGAGAAAAACTTAATCTCTTAAGGGAACAATGTTTCAAATAAGACAGTAGTGTGAGACAATATACTTTTCCCAAGCTACTACAAATGTTACCAGAATAGTCTTGAGGAGTGGCATGTTGAGGGCTAACACTGGATTATAATAATGGACCAGGTAATTATATAAATAAAAGCCAGCTACAAGTTTGGCTTATATCTTTGAGGCTAGTGATGATACACTGAAAATTTTTAAAAGTAATGAATGCCATGAATAACATTGCTTCACAAAGAGACCATCCAATGGCTGAGAAGAGATTTGGGTTAAGAGTTCTGGGAATAAATCTAGTGATGAAAAATAATGGTAATTAGGACAAGACATTATCAAAGTAACAATCTAATCAGGAGAAGTGAAAATGGAGAGACAACAATGAATCATAATGTTATTTAAGGGCAAAAATCCAAGATTTGGTGATGCACTCGATAAAGAAGAATTGAGAAATATCCCATCTCCCATCTTTATAGTCTGGTAAGCTATAAGAATAGGAGACCAAATACAGAGAGAGAGAGAGAGAGAGAGAGAGAGAGAGAGAGAGAGAGAGCACAGCAGAAAAAATAACAAAAATCAACAACTTCAAGACTGTTTAATTTGGAGTTAGGCAAAAGATTTTTGTACAAATATGTCCACTATAGCTATGAATTACAATAATATTGAACTCATGACAAAGATACAGATAACAAAAATGTGCATAATGAAGTCACTAAGATAATAAAATTACATTAGATCATCTAAAAGAACTGTGTTTAATCAAAAGAGATGAAGACCCAGGGAATGATATCTAGTAACAAATAAAGGGAAAGCTGAAGAGTTATGCATGGATATTATCACATGAAAATAACACAACCAGAGGCACAATAATAAAGATTGAGAGACAAGGTCCTGAAACGTTCTTTTTCACTCACTCCTAATGTGTTTTAAATGATATCATGTTCCCTAAATTAAGGCATCATCATAATTCAATATCCTGAAACCTTATAGAAATAAAATAAAGGATTGAAATTTGATCAGACAGGAAACTTGACAATCTAGGAAATTATCTTATCTTTGTTGACTAGAAAATATGCTATTTAATTGATTTTTGGCATTATAAAAATAAAGCTTTGTAATCAGAGTATAGCAATTTACAACACATGTGAATTATTTTCAATCATCTTACACCTACCAGGTTGTGTTCTATCCTACTTTTGTTTGGTACATCTAAAGAGTAGGAGAAAAATCTGCAGCAAACACTATATTTGAACCTAGAAATAAAATTTCCCCAAAAAGGGAAGATTAGTAAATATTTCAAATACATAACATAGCTTAATATAAAAAGAATTAGTGTAGTTACAAAATGATGTTCTAAAATAACATTAACAGTTATAAAAGCTGTTTCAATAGAGTAGGGAAAAATGTAACCTGGACTTTAGTTATGTCATGATAAATTAAGTAATTGTATTCTTAAAAAGTCATAGATAATGGAAATAAGTATACTAAGAAAGAGTATAGCGTGAGAAGGATAAAGAATATATATGCACATGAATCACGAATCATGACCATCCTGTTATTCGTCGATTGCCTCGAGCACACCCCAGTAACGTCTCCTTCATCCTAGCCCTGAGATTTTTAAGAAAGTGCTGTATTTAAGGCTCTTTAGAAGAATGAGACCCATCATTGTTACTGGTATTTGGCATATTGGGTACGCCACGGGGAGTTTGCCAGACTCTGCCGTGTGGGCAGGTTACATTCGGTAGCCTGTCAGTTTGTCCAAAATATATTATTCACACATAAATATTTATATGCCAAAGTAAGTAAGTAGTAAAAAGGAAAGGTTATTAATATGAAAGAGTATTTAATTTAGAGATAACCATTGGTAGAAGTCTATGATAATTTGAATTTTGAGAAAACAAGTATATTTTAGCAACAAATTGTAGAGTAAGAATCATTTTGAAATAACATAGTTTACTCAAATAAACTGACTTAAAGGCAGGAGTGTTAGTACAGCATGTAAGGCATAGTTTGATCCCTGGGACCTTTAATGTTACCCTAAGCCTGCCAGAAGTGATCCCTGAATGAGCTCAGAGACAGAGGTAAGCCCTAAGCACTGCCAGGTGTGGATACAAAATAAAACACGAGGAGTCTACATACAGAAATTTGAGGGGAAGAGAGAGATACACGTTCAAGAGAAAATATACGCATCTCCAAAGTGGAAAAGAAAAAATCAGAATCAGAAATTTTATGGACATTTTACGATCTATTGACTTTTATTAAACAGAGAGGTAAAGGGTTGTCAATTGAGAGTAAGAATGAGCATTGGTAGACTATGGGTCTTGAAAAAAAAAAAGATTTCTCTAAGAGATTAAATAATAGAGTCAAATGCCAAGTGAGATCATTAATGTTCAGTCTTTGAAGTTTGGTGTTATTTTTGAGCAACAAAAGGCATTTTATACACCAAAATAATGAAAGCCTTTTCTGGTTTACAAAGTCAACATATCTTTGGGGCCTCCAAAAATTCACAGCGCATTTAGATTGTGTATCTAACATCATGAAGGCTCTCCTCCAGGATGATAAGCTCTCTCACCAAGTCTTATCATTGAATGGATCATTCTAAAGCTGTCTTCTCATCATATCTGTTATTCAAGTCTGTAACTCTGACTAGCCAGGATTCTCCAGAAGATCAAAGAACTGAAAACTACTTTATACAGAAATCCACTGCTCTTAATTATTCAACCAAAACCGTTCTGCAGATAAATTTGTAGCCATTTACTGTAACATTCTGGGTTGATTTTAAGTCATTTTTCTTATTTAAAGTCTTTAATTTCTGATTTTCCCCTCTTTATGTCTATTTTAAACTGACTGGCCATATTTTCTTTTATTTCTAATATTAATCATATGAACCAACTCAACTAATCGTAAAATTTCACACATCAAAGGTTTTGCCAGATATGTTATATCCATCACGAGTTCGACCTATTAATTCCCATGTCTTAGTCAGTTTTCATGACATAATTTGCCTCTTTAAAACTATGACTAACATCTCACAAAATTTAATTAAAAATTGTCATTTTATCTACCAACTATGCTATAGAAATAATATAATATTAATAATGCACAATTTGAGAACTCCCTTAATCTAAACTGGTTCAACTACACAATTTGACATTTTATGTCTCCTACCCGTGAATGTTTTTTTAAAAGTTATAAAGTTCTCTTTCATTTCCATATTATCTAACCTACAGCCAAACAAACTGGGGTATTTTAGGGACTGATATTTTTCTAATGCCACTCTTCAATTTATTGCCCCTTTTCTTCTAAAGACCACAGTACAGGACTAAACTAGATTTTCCTTGTGCTCCCTGAAAGGTTGTTGACCACATCCAGCATAGACAGAGAGACAGAAAAGGAAAGGAAAGTGAAGAAACAAGGAAAAATTTACTGGGGTGCGGTCTGGGGTGGGCTCTACTGATTTCTAATGCAGTTGGGGGTAGAGCCGAGTCCTGGGAGAGTCTAAGTGGGATTTTTAAGTTTTCTTTTACAGGAAGGGAACAAAGACCTGTGGGATCGTGCATTCGGTCTGGTATTGTTACTTGTAGGGTGTGGATGGAAGGAAGCACAGAAAGCAGTTTGGTGGCTACCACACACCGGATGGGCCATTGGATCAATAGGTTCTGTTTTCCGCAGAGAGAAGAGGGTGATCTTTGATTCCAGAAATGTGTCGCTATATCATCAGAAAGGTATTTGGTACCAAGCAAACCTTACACTTCTGTTTGGATGGGGCACTAAGTTATGACCACTAAAAGCAATATATGTCACTTAATCACTTAATCACATAACTTCCCGTTAGTCATCGATTTGCTCGAGCAGGCGCCAGTAACGTCTCCATTTGTCCCTGTCGCATGCTAGTGTAGCCCAATGGCATCTGTTCGCTCCGGGAACATGAAGGGCCTCAAACCGATCGTTCATGATCTTGACGAAAAAGTCTGACCATCTGGTAGGTGGGCGGCCATGCGGTCTTTTGACATCCCGTGGAATCCAGTCGGAAACAGCTCTAGTCCAGTGGTCATCTTTAAATCTCATTATGTGACCAGCCCATCTGATTTTCGACACCTTGGCAAATGAGACAGCGTCCCTGATTCTTGATCGTCGACAGATGTCGGAACTCCAGATTCTTTCTCTCATTTGAATGAAACGTGATATACCAAGCATAGCTCTTTCAATTCTTCTTTGGGAGACCTGAATAGTGTTCTCATCTTATTTGCGTAGGGCCCAGGTCTCTGAGGCATATGTTAATGCAGGAAGAACAGTGGAATCAAAGAGATGTGCCCGGAGCCGGAGGTTCTTCGTCCTCTTAGCTATTTCTTCGACGTTCTGGAAGGCGTTCCAAGCCGCTCTCTTCCTCCTGCGCAGCTCGGGTCCCAGGTCATTTGTCATGTTGACTTCTCGACCTAGGTACACATAGCTGTTGCATTCGGAGATGGTCGTTCCATTGAGAGCGAATGGGGCGTCAGGAATGAGGCTGTTTCTCATAAACATTGTCTTCGAAAGATTCAGCTGTAGTCCTACCTTTCCACACTCACGGTCAAAGTCGGCCAGCATTTGTGCCTCTGTGCTGATGTTTGGTGTTATTAAAACAATGTCATCAGCAAAGCGGAGGTGGTGTAGTTGCCGACCATCTATCTTCACTCCCATTCCTTCCCATTCCAGGCGTTGCATGATGTTCTCGAGGGTGGCACTGAAGAGGTTCAGTGAAATGGTATCACCCTGCCGCACCCCTCACTTGACATCAACGATCACTTCTTTGTAGAATGGTGAGATCCTGGTAGTGAATCCGCAATACAGCTCACGGAGGATTCTGATGTATTGGGCTTGAATGCCCTGATTGGCTAGGGTTTCAATGACTGCTTCCGTCTCAACAGAATCAAAGGCCTTCTTTAAATCAATGAACGTTAAACAGAGCGGCATCTTGAACTCCCGAGAAACCTCAATGAGCTTGGTTATCATGTGGATATAGTCGATGGTGCTGAATCTTTTGCGGAACCCTGATTGCTCGCATGGTTGTCCTTCATCTAGTGTTCTGCCAATCCTATTTAGGGTGACTCGAGTAAACAACTTGTATATGACAGACAATAGGCAGATCGGGCGATAGTTGCCAATGTCATGGATGTCTCCCTTCTTGAACAGTAGTACGGTCCTGCTGGTTTTCCATTGGGATGGAACCTTGCATTCAGACAGGTAGCGAGTGAAGAGCCGAGCCAGTGTATTGATGAGTACTGACGGCAGGTTCTTCAGGTGTTCAGGTCTGACCTTGTCTGGGCCGGGTGCTGTTTGTTTCTTTACCGATGAAATTGCTTGTCGGATTTCGGAAGGGAGAACATTGGGAACGACATATGCATCCTGTGGAATTTGGTATGTCGGCAAGTGGACATGGCTATTGAAGAGATTTGAGTAGAAGTCATGGATAATCTTCTCCATTGCCGTTCTGGAGGATGTGATGGATCCATCAGGACGTCGGAGGGCAGTCATCTTTGTTCTGTAGTTGGCAAAGGACAGGCAGGCGTTATGAATACTTTTCCCGGCTTCTGCCGCATCTACCAGTACTTCTGCTCTTCTCTCTTTGAGGTCTTCCTTGATCGCATCTCTGCACTGCTTTGCGAGCTCAGACATTAGCTTGCGGTTGCCTGAGGCATGCGCCAAACCACGCTGGCGAATTAGCTCAAGAGTTTTCGAAGATAGGCGATTTTTTGTGGCTATCTCTCTCTTGGCGTTCCTAGCACATTCATGGAGGTGCTGAACCAGTTGATAGTATTCCTCATCAATGTTGTCAACAATGGCATCTTCCCATGTTGCCGCAAGAGTTCCCAGTTGGTGGTCATTCTGGGAGTTCTCTTTTTGAACTTTGCAGCCCTTTCTCCCTGCTCTGTGAAGTAGAATTTTGCATGAAGGAGACGGTGGTCCGATCCCGTTCGAAATTTTGGGACAACAGCGACATCAGTCAGGCAAAACCGTCGATTAAATATGATGTGGTCTATTTCGTTGTGGAATCGTCCACCGGGAGACTCCCATGTCCATCGTTTAGATTCTGCCTTCTGGAACTGTGAGTTACCATGGATGGTCTTGGTCGACATGATGAACTCAGACAGTGTCTCACCCTGTTTGTTCCATTCTAGGCCATGGGTCCCGATGTGAAGTTCTTCAGCTAATCTTCTCAGTCCTATCTTGGCATTAAAATCGCCCACAATGATCTTGTAGAAGGTGTGGTCTTCTTTATAGAACTTCTCCAGCTCCATGTAGAACTTCTCGATTTCTCTTTCATCATAATGAGATGTTGGTGCGTAGACAACGAAGATAGAAACTGCAGGCAGTGAGCCACATCTATTCAAATGTAAACGTCCGATTCGGGTTGTTAGGCATTCGAATGAATCAATGCTCTTGGCCAAGTTTGTGTTGACAAGGACACCGATGCCTCCAACACCTCTTTTATCGCATGTTCTGAGGAACAATTCTTCTCGATATGCCAAAACCAGTAATATATGTCATAGACTATAAATTTCTCCAACACAGCCATACACAACTCTTCAGCCCTATCCTTTCATAGCAGTGTTTTTTTAAGGGGAGGAAGGGCTGTGGGGGTGGTGTCATTAAAAGGTAATGGCATCAAGCCCAGAACCCTTGGGTCAGAAAGATAGTATGAGGGTAAGGCATTTATTTTGTGTATGACTGACACAAGCTTAAATCTCCTTATCTATATGGTCCCCCAAGTACCACATAAAGCCTAAGTATACCAGGAATAAGCCCTGAATTAGCCAGGTGTGACCCCCCCAAACAAACATACAAACAAAAAACTATGGAGCATTAAGGCACCAGTTTAATACAGTGCATGCCGCAGGGTCATGGCATTTTTCTGTGATTAAATCAACAGCAACAAAACTTTCATTAAACTTCTAAAATCTGAGTGCTGTTTGTGACAGATACAACCATCATTTTATTCAATTCAGAGATGAGATATGAAACAAATATTAAATAAGACTATTTTTGTAAAACCCAAATCTGAGGATGTAATTTTGTAAACTTTTTTTTTTTGCTTTTTCAGTCACACCCAGCGATTCACAGGGGCTAATCCTGGTTCTGCACTCAGGAATTACTCTTGACGGTGCTCAAAGGACCACATGGGATGCTGGGAATCGAACCTGGGTTGGCCGCGTACAAGGCAAATGCCCTACCCACTGTGCTATCGCTCCAGCCACTGTAAACTATTCATATATGAAATGTATTTTCATGAATTTATATACAGATATATACATTTACATGTATATGTATTTATATATAGAAAGGTTTTGTTTCCAATTTTTTGTTTATTATATATGTAACCTGGTAATTCTCAAAATTAAAAATAAAAAACTTCATGCTACATAAAAAAACTTCATGTTTTTATGACTAAAATTGTGTGTTCTGTAATTAAATTATATAGTATCTCAATAAAGTGATAGACATAGTAATTAAGCATAATTGAAATTTATCACTGGAAATAGGTGTTTTTCTTTTTAAAAATATGACTCAACTTCATCATAAGAGACTCTAATAATTTTTCCATCACTGTTTACATTTTTACCAGTATCTCTGCATATAGACTTAGAAACTTATAAAAAAAAACATTGCAGAGCAGATGCTTTTTATGGATATAGTTCTATTCCTCTTGCTGTTACATGGGAATCAAAACTCAATTTGGCATTTTGAAATATTAAATAATTTCAGTGTGTGACAATTCACTGAAGCCACGCTTCTTTGGAGTATATTTTGTATGCTTTTATTTTTCAAAAGCTTAAAATCCATTTGAAATTGGTCCTTTTATTCCTGTCAGCTTAGTGTGGAAGAGGACAGGGTTCACAAATAAAATTTGTCCTTGACAACTGGCAAGAAGGTGAAGCAGCAGTGCTCTAATGCTGCACACACCTGGCTATATGAATACACACATCTGTTGTGAGTCTTTTTTAAGGAAGAAAAGGACTAAGATTATGGTTATAGCACTTAATTATCATAACCTTGCTTCCATAAGTGTTCTCACAAGTAGGTAACCATTAATACCACAGGTTATGATAATTGAGAAAGCTTTCTTCAATCAGAGAAAGCTGACATTGTTTTTACTGTCATCTTCAAGCATTCAGGGCATTGTCTTTGTATTATATGCACATTTCTATTTCGCAGGCTGAGCTAGAGAAGAGATCGAATAATCTGTGGGTTTATATATTTATTTTGTGTTTTATTTTGTGTAATTTTGCACAAAAAAGTTTGGTCTTAACCGCTGTTTTTAAATTTTAATCTTCTTCATTGGTTTTCTTGCCTACAATTTCTGAAAGATCTACTAACTAATTATGTATAATATTTTTGTGCTTTACAATCTATAATCTCAGCTTGGGGTCCCAGCACTATATAAAAAAAAGCTCCTGGAAACACACAACCACATATGCGGCCTCACCCTCTTATAGTCTAATTCTCTTTCTTGGAGAACCGGGCAAGCTTCCAAGAGTATCCTGCCTGCATGGCAGAGCCTGGCAAGCTCCTGTGACATATTCAATACACCAAAAACAGTAAGAATGATGTGTCTCATTCTCCTGACTCTGAAAGAGCCTCCAGTGCAGCACCATTGGAAAGGATGAGTAAGGAGAGGTTGCTAAAATCTCAGGGCTAGGACCAATGCAGATGTTACTGGTACCTGCTCGAGCAGATCTATGAATAACGGGATGATACTGATACAGTGATACAGTGACAAAATCTATAATAAATGTGTCCTACCACTTGCTATAGTGGTAGGAGAATAGTGTGTGCGCACGTGTACACACACACACACACGCAAACATACAAATGAGTATAGCACTTTAAATTATTGTGATGTTTTCCTTATATACTTCTTATAGGTTTTTCATGTCCTTTACTTGCGTAGCAATGTGCTGAATGATTGACTATCCAAGAGTTAGAAATACCAACTTTCACTGACCTCTAAAAGTATAATCTGGAGGAAAAATAATCATACAAAAATTATGCAAGTAAGTAAAAATATGTTGAATAATGATTGAATCACATCTCAAGAAAGTATTTAAAAATAGCATATATATACATATATATATATATAAATGGTTTACTTATTCTCTGCTTTAAAAAAAGGTAATTTAATTTGTTCTAACCAGGAAGATTAAAGAGAGACTTTCCCTGAGAATAAAGTTGAGTCAAAATATTTGGATGAAAGGAAATAAAATTTTATATAGTTGAAGTACCAAGTGTAAAGACCCAATGACATAATCCAGAAAGATCATCTAAACATCACTGAACAAAATGAGAATTTCACTGGGAATTTATACTGAAAGAGCATCCTAGGTCAGAAAAAGCAGGAGATTATTGACTTAAGAGATTCAGTTTATCTTCAGGATAATAGAAGGCTCTTGAATAGTTTACAGACAAGGTATGATATGACCAAGATTCTATTAGGACTAAAATATTTCTGATAATACAGGAGTGTGCTGATACAAATTACTGCTAATATCCTTTTAAAGTCATCTGTAAACACCTCCCACAAATAAATAAAATTTTTCTTTGGTCTGGTCTCTATTATCTTTCAAGATCTGGTAAATGAAAACCAAACTTGTTATTAGGTACACAGCTGGTATATGAGTAATGGATATCCATCTTTAGTCCACAGGGAGCAGCACATCTCAATGAATTGAAGAGTGGTGAGGGTTATGGATCATTGACTAGAAGTTAATGCTAAGATGCCCTCATGCTTGGGAGCAGCTGCATTAGCAGGACCTCTTTCCCAAGCTTTCTTTGGATATTTCAGACTCTGCTGAGCTGATGGAAATGAAGTCCATAATTTCAGCCATGGTCATTAACCCCCTGCTTTGTGTTTTTACAAATCATTAGCATGCCACTTGTGTTTCACTTTGAAGAGAGGCTATGGTCTCAGGGAGCTAGTATTTTAGTGCAGTGGAGACCAAGTATTAAAAAAGGAAAACATGACAAATCACAGTGATAAAGCTGTTCAAGTCACCTGGTATAAAGGAAATATATTCTCTTTGAAATAATGCAGATGGTGCCAGATTGTAGTGTCTATAAGCCCACTGTACTGTGGTGAAGAAAAGACAAAAAGTACTGTTCACCAGGTTGTTATAGCTATGAACTGTCACCATGTTCTGTAGTCATTGTTTGTTAGACTATTTTGTCCCACAAAGGAATAGAAACAACAAATATTAGATCTTTAGCTTTATTTGCTACGTGTGTACAAGAAGGAGGTATATGATAAAATCATCAACATCAGTTGAGTTTTCTGACTGATACAGGTTTAGCCACTGTGTTTATCAATCACAATGATTTCTTGAACTATATCTTCTTTTTCCTGTGATCAGTTGCTGTGATCAGATGCCTAGAATTAAAGTTGCTTCATATTCCACCATTTTTGCTCTCTTTACCTCCTTTCCTATTTTTGCATTTTGTGCTGCAAGTCACTGATTAGGTTGATAAGAACATTGGACAATTGTTACCCAAGGAAAGTATGAATTCATGTATCTTGCACCTAATCAGTTGTGCATTTGTTTTTAACACTTTTACTATTATTTAACTCATACAACTTGTTTATGTGCCCTACCTGACTTACTATATCTCTGGCCACTATGCAATTTAACTCCTCTATATTGTTTAATACTAAACCTCTTCTGTCCAACATAACATAATCTCCTGGTGTCTGAGACTTAATGGACATATATTCAATATGCTTTAATTAACAAAATTAAGGCTCTAAAGTGAAACCCATGATCAATAAAACCTCACTGATTTCTGACATGTTAATAAATTCATATCAATATTTTTGAATGTTAATTTTATCCTCTTTCTTTAGTTGCACTTTTGATCAATACATTAATTTTCTAAGATTTTTGTTGGTAATTGAACTCTCCAAGCCTGTTTTCTGCTACTTATGCAATTTAAGTATGCCTCTGGTTTATATATATTTTAATGTATGTTGAAATGACATTTTTATAATTTTAATAATTATACAGGAAGAAGTAGAAAAGGAAACTTTAGTTAATAAAAATGATCTCAAATATTGATATAGTAAATCAAGCTTTACTGAGTATAACATAGATTTTTAAAATAATATTGAGTATTATATAACATTTAAACCTTTTAAAATAAGCAAACATAAGTATAATCAACAATATAATGAAAAATGAAGAAAAATAGTCCCAGAAAATGCAGCATGAAACATCAATACTAACTATACTAAGCTATTATCTTGATTATGTGCATCATATTTTTTTCAAAGCACATGAAATAAGCTTCTCTACTACATTAAAGTCTTTCCTGAATTCATTATTAAAATATTAAGTTTATTTTTTATAGAATACTAAAAAGACAACAAAACAAGTATTAGACTCTGATTTCAAAAAAATAAAAATAATGAGTTTTTCTTTGTCATCAAGAGAAATCCAACTATAATGCTTTTCTTCCAACACATAAAAAAATTTTGGTGTATACTTTTATATCATAAAATATATTTGATGGATGATCAGCCTCATTTTTGAAATATATTTATTTTCTATGGTGTAACAAAAATAGCTCTGAAGCTAAAAGCATGACAAATCACATCTACTTCTTATTTGGATAAAGACTCTTGCATTATTGCATTTGTACACAATTGTCATCATTCAAAACTACTTTTCCTCCTAGTGAACAGCACTTGTCTTCATCCATGTGCCAGCTTCAGCAGAGCAGACATTTACTTGTTGACTGATTTTCTTTTTGCAGTACCTTTGTGAATTGCTTCTTCTTGGACTGTTTAATAATCCACTGTATATTTAACTTGTGACCTTACTAAAAGCAGGTCTTTGTGGCAAGCATTGTGACATTGTGATACAAACCCATTGTAAGCAGTAGAAAAGAATACCCTGGAAAATATAGTTTCAGCCAGGTAGTTTTAGACAGTTGTTACTATAATCTTGTTATTCTGAAACATAAAATATGGGAAAATCCAAACTTCCTTTTCATTTTGTCTATTTAAAACATGTGGTACATAAAGTAGACATTATATTAACTCAACCCTGAGGATGTGAATTTTGAAAGTAATTTGACCGGAGTCTGGGAGAAATAGAATTAGGGTTGAAGGATATTTATAATTGTTATGAGTGACTTAGCCATACCACTAATATATTAGATTGTGCTCTGTGCTGGCAGATGTTTTATTAGTCTGATAATATGCACTGGATGGGGAGCATTTAGCCCTCTGTTAACTAATTTATCTTCAAAACTGACATAGGATATAAAATATGTTTTGTAAAGAAAGATTTTTTTTAACATAACATCCTATGATAAAAAAAAACACCTGAGTTCATTATGTATCACAATACTTACTGCAATCTGGCATTCTGCCATGAGCTCAAACATCTTTGGGACAAAACAAATAACATACTGTGACTTCAATTTGCATTTTTGTGAAATGGAAGACTTAGGTTATGCCCTACTGTGATCATTTTAGATCTTAGGTCTTTGAATAAGTGGTTTATTTAATTTATATAGCACTGTAGCACCATCCTCCCATTGTTCATTGATTAGCTCGAGTGGGCCCAGTAACGTCTCCACTGTGAGACTTGTTGTTACTGTGTTTAGCATCTCGAATACGTCCCGGTAGCTTGACAGGCTTTGCCATGTGGGCGAGATACTCTCAGAGAGCTCGGCAAGCTACAGAATGAATCGAACTCGGGTCAGCAGAGGAATCGAACTCGGGTCAGCCATGTTGGCTGCGTGCAAGGCAAACACCCTACCTGCTGTGCTATCTCTGGGCCTTTTGGCTAAGATCAAGTGTAGTATCTGTTCTTATCAGTTTAATATATATATAACATATAAAGTAAATATATATTTAATCTATATATATTTCTATATAGCATCTGGGCTCAAGCGATAGCACAGATGGTAGGGTGTTTGCCTTGCACGCGGCTGAACCAGCCTACCTGGGTTCAATTCTGAATGTATACTAATATGTGATAACTATTTTACAAAATCAAAACAATCATTTTTGATGTTTTAAACCAAATGAATTCATTAAAGGAACTTCACCTCTCTAAACCTCCATATCTTCATTCGAAAACACTAGATTAGACATGTTAGCAGATGCAGTAAAATGTACTCCAGCTTTAATGTTTTATTGGCAAGACAAACACTTCGAAGTTTTACAAATATTAGTGTCTATAGAATTTATTTTCCTAGAGGTAAGTAATACAGAATATATAATAATAACTAGAGTATGAGGAAAAATAAATCATGATGGTGATAAAATTACATGTATTTTTCTGGCACTTGTAAACTTGACAGTATTTCATTGTTTACTCATTTGGTTATTCTCCAGACTTTTTAAATTTTAGTAGGTAATACTTTGATGTTAAAAGATAGAAAATTGAAGTTCGTGTGTGTGTGTGTGTGTGTGTGTGTGTGTGTGTCTGAACCACAGTGATGACACTCAGGTCTAACTATTGGCTCTGTGCTCAGAAATACTCAGAAAATGGTTTAGGAGACCATATCAGGTGGTGCAGATCAAATTCAAGATGGTTTTGTAAAATAGTCTACAAAATTTGGATTCAAGAATGTACAATATTTCACTCCGTGTGGTACTTTCAGAAGGTAAGGGACAGACATAGAATGACTACATTCATTTGTGGTATATAAAAATATATAATAAAAGACCAATAGTAGAAGACCAATATCCAAGGCCAGGGAAAACAAGGGTTAAGAGGACTGGTCAATGATTGGAATCTATCACAAGTGTATTTGTGTGTGTGTGTGTGTGTGTGTGTGTGTGTGTATGTAGGAGGGTAGGTAAGTTAGACAGGAAACCTGTATGGCAATAATAGATGTTGTTAATGATCACTCTGGACAAGAACTCAGAGTTGAAAAGTAGGTAAAGGGATATACATGACAACTTTTCTGTATCTCTATTGCAAACCAAAATGCCCAAAAGGAGACAGAGAGAGAGAGAGACAGAGAGATATAGAGAGAAGTGCCTGTAACAGAGGCAGGCTGGGGGTGAGGTGGGAGGTGTTGGGAAGGAAATTGGGGATGCTGGTGCTGAGAAATGTATACTGGTGGAGGGATGGGTATTGGAACACTGTATGGGTGAAACTTAATCATTAACAGCTTTGTAAGGATATATCTCACAGTGATTCAATAAAAAATAAAAATTGAAAAAATGTATAATATATGAAAGAGAAACTTATATTACACATTAATCATAAGAAGAAAATTTTCCTTCTGTGGGGATAATAAAAATATGAAATGATAGAATACATATATTTTATTGGAGTAGTATATTACACTTAGAAGAAAATTATGAAGACAAAGATTGCCTTTTCTACAACCACATTACATTTAAATGGCAAGTACCCACCAACATGTAAAATTTATCATTTGGTAGGTGAGGATATATTTGGGAAGCATACCCAGGATCACTCAGAGGTTACTCCTGGCTTTGTGCTAAGAAATCACCCTGTAGTTTTTAGTAGATCAAATGTGTCTTGGAATCCAGATGGGTTAGGCACGTAGAAGGCAAGTACCTTATGCTCTCACTCTCTAGACCCCAAATTGTCCTCTATTATTGAAATGGCGGCAGAGTCTCCTAACCCCGCGCCTGGTTGTCCTCGCCAGGGCTCCTTGGAGGGAGGCGGGTTGAGTTTCCCTCACGACACAAGCAGAGCTCCGGCAGCCGAAGACCTCCAGAACCAGCCACAACCATGCTGAGACCACTCTCCACACACATGAAGGTACCGGCAGAGGAACAAAGACATGCGGGTCCTGGGGCTGAGATCTCCAAGCCTGCTCGGATTGGGGTCGAGCATCCTCCACCCAGATCCTCCAAATTCCAGTAGGCGGGGGTCACACCCACCAACTGAGCCCCAGCACCATTTAATCCCATCAACGGCCAAGACCCAGAGACTACAAAACCCAGCTCCCGGAAGCAACATCTTATTATCTCATTCTTACTTTGGACTACCTGGCAGGCTACGGAATGTAACCTGCCCACACGACAGAGTCTGGCAAACTCCCCGTGACGTACCCAATATGCCAAATGCCAGTAACAATGATGGGTCTCATTCTCCTAACCCTGAAAGAGCCTTGAATATGGCACTTTTTTAAAGGGTAGGACGAAGGAGACATTACTGGGGCCTGCTCGGGGCAATCGACGAACAACAGGATGATCGTGATCATGGTCATGATTGAAATGGCAGAGAGAATTAGTCATCCCAGGATTTTTAATAATGAACTATAGTTGCATAAAAAAATCCATCATAGAAATATCCAGATTGTTAATGCATTCATTTTGTAAGTTATTAGTCTGCATCTTAAAATAGAGTAATATGGTCTATATTTCTCTTAAAGATAGACAAAAATATTTCCATTTTAATATTTCCGTTGAAAATTATAAGAAATAAAACAGAATAACCTATTAAAGTACTAATGGTTTTAATGAATAAAAAGCTTCAGGTGAGTGAGACCTCTGAGAATGGATAAGTTGCTTTGTACCTCTACATAAGAAACAACAGTAAATATGTGTATCAATTAAGTAGCAACAGTTTCTTATGTAGAGGTACAAATTGTTCATTAGTTCTATTTAATACTTAATTAGTTCCCTTGAAGATAAAGAAAAATCCACTACTAACAATATCATACAGTTTTTTCAAAATATTATTTATAGAGTTTTAAGTTATATACAAGAGAAATCATCTATTAAGTTTATGCAACTCTAGGTGTAATGAGCAATAGAATACTATTATTTAAATAGGATTTTTCTTACCACTTAGCATATAAATTACCTAAAGTGTTCAGTAAAGAATAGGTTTTCTACACTCTTCTTACATTTTTATTTGCCTTTTCTAGAAAAAATTTTAATTCACTGCTTTTTTCTTAAAAGAATAAAGGTATTAAAATTATGGTTTTGTTAACATTTTAAAATGCACAAATGAGAACAGTAATAGGAAATATGAATATCAATTAAGTATATTGTCATGAAGAAAACAGAATCCTCATCTGTTCAGCAGCCAGCACAATAACAAAACTAAATTGTCATTTCTAGAGTGGGTCACAGAGAGTTCAAGTATTCAGATAGTCCATGTCTAAGCCATATGCACAGAATCAGTTATTTTCAACCAGGCTTTTCATAGATCTTAGTTTATACTCACAGATAAGAAAGAGCTTTATTTTAAGAGGATTAAGACTGCAAATTTTTTGTTCATGATGTTTTCAGGGATAGCAAAAACTTCCTTCCAGACTCTGGTAGATGAATCAGGAAACTGATCAAAAGAGCTCAATGCCAAGTCGGTGACCTTAGGAAGATGCTATCACACTCAAAGGTTGTTGGAAAAAGCATTTTCATAAAAGACGCTTTTGAAAAAAGTGATCTGTGTAGCATTGCTTACAGATAAGAGGCTCCTAATACATGGATCTTTTCTGTGTGTAGTTTCATACTTCACCCTTGTGTTCAGTGAGCCCAGGATCATGTGGCATTTCTGTGTGTCCATTTATTTATTTATTTTTAGTTTCTCTTTTTTAAAAATTTTTATTAGTGAAAGACCATGAGGTACAATTGTAGACTTACAAATTTTTTTGCTTGGGTTTCGATTATACAATAATCACCAAATACCCATCCCTCCACCAGTGCCCATTTTCCACCACCACGGATCCCAGTATCCCTCCGAATCCCCATTCCACTCTGCCTCTCTCTCTCCTTTTGGGTGCAGTGGTTTGCAAAAGAGGCATTGAGTGGCAATCATTTTCTGTCTATAGTCTACTCTCAGCACACATCTCCCATTCTGGGAGGATCCTCCCAACACCCTTTATTTGGTGCTCCCTTCTCTATCTGAGCTGCTTTTCCCCTAGCATGTGTGGCTGGCATCCAAGCCATGGAGTAAACCTCCTGGTAGTTATCTCAGCTATTCTTGGATATTAGTCTCCCATTTTGTTACTTTATGTTCCCCAGATGAATGCAATCTTTCTATGTCTGTCCCTCTCTTTCTGACTCATTTCACTTAGCATGATACTTTCCATGTAGTATCACTTGTGTGTAAATTTCATGACTTCATCTTTTCTAACAGCTATATAGCACTCCATTGTGCAGATGTACCAACATTTCTTTAACCAGTCATCTGTTCTCAGACACTCAGGTTTTGTCCAGATTTTAGCTATTGTAAACAGTGCTGCAATGAACAAACAAGTGCAGATGTCACTTTGACTATAGTTTTTTTGCCTATGTCACTTCGACTATACTTTTTTGCCTCTCTAGGATATACTCCCAGGAGTGGTATTGATGAGTCAAATGGAGCTCCATTTCTAATTTTTTGAGACTCGTCCATACTGTTTTCCAGAAGGGCTGAACCATTCGGCATTCCTACCAGCTATGAAGAAAGGTCCTTTTCTTGCCACATCTGCACCAACACTGGTTGCTTTTGTTCCTTTGGACATGGGCCAGTCTCTGTGGTGTGAAATGATATCTCATTGTCGTTTTGATATGCATCTCCCTGATGATTAATGAAACTCTACTACAAAGCAGTAATAATTAAAACAGCATGGTACTGGAACAAAGGCAGAACTGCAGACCAATGGAACAGGATTGAGTATACTGACATATCCCCCCAAGCATATGATCATCTAATCTTCGATAAGGGAGCAAGAAATCTGAAGTGGAGCAAGGACAGTCTCTTTAACAAATTGTGCTGGCAAAACTGAACAGCTACATGCAAAAAAAATGGGCTCAGATCTCTGCCTAACACCATGTACAAAAGTAAGATCAAAATGGATTAAAGACCTCAACATCAGACCAGAATCCATAAGGTACATTGAAGACAAGGTTGGCAAAACCCTCCACGACATTGAAGCTAATGGTATCTTCAAAGATGTCACGCCACTGGCCAAGCAAGTGAAAATGGAGATAGACAAATGGGACTATCTTAAACTAAGAAGCTTCTGCACCTCCAAAGAAACAGTGACCAAAATACAAAGACAGTCTACAGAATGGGAAAGGATATTTGCCAAATACACATCCAACAAGGGATTGATATCAAGGATATACAAAGTACTGGTTGAACTCTACAAGAAGAAAACATCCAACTTAACAAAAACTAGGGCGACGAAATGAACAGGAACTTTCTGTGTGTCCTTTTAGAAGTAAGAAGTCAACCTCTGCTGTTGAGATAAGTATCACCGACTAGAGGATGGTGCATGCATGTTGGAAGCACTATTTTGATTCCTAGCACTGCAGAGTGAACACTTCGCAACCAGAAGGTGTGTCCCCAAAACAACCTCTAAGAAATAAACCTTAAAAGCTGGATCAAGAAAATAGAAATCTGTAGAGATCTATGTATACTCCGTTAATGAAAACTGCATAAAATTTCTGGCTGGCTAGAGAGAGCCCTGGTGGCTCTCTCTTTCACAGCCCAGGGTTGGGTGGACTTGGGCGGCTCCCCTATCCCAAGTAGCCCATGCCAAGGGTGGACAAAGGAGGAAATGAGGGCCAGTCTGGTTGATGATCAGTTGCCATTTATTACATTCTCTCCACATGCCTGTTCCAGTCTCACTAAGCCCCCCACTCTAGTCTCACAGTGCCCCAATTCCCGTCTCCTCCTGTCTCTCCAGCTCATCTCTCCATACTCCATCTCATTGCATGATCTCTCATCTCTCCACACACCTTACTCCTGCATTCTTCTGAGTCTTTGCACACTCCCTCTCCTCCATCTTTCTGCCGTGGTCTCTCTCTCTCTCTCTCTCTCTCTCTCTCTCTCTCTCTCAACTCCCCAGGAGTTAGGGTAGCTAAGGTAGCAGAATCAACATATCAAAGACCCTTCCTGATTGCCCATCAGGCTCAAGGGAGGAAATACCTCCTAGGAGTGTTTCTACTCTCCTTAGTCCAACAACTTAATTGACATTTTAATTCTACTTCTTAATATTAGTTATTTTGCATGGACATAGCAAGAGATACATTTAAGCTTGTAGGGTGGCTCTCCTAGAGACATCTCACCTCAGACTCAGACTACTGTGTTCAGGCCAGATTAATCATTCCTAACCCTAGCAGGGTTCCAAATCTAGTTATTACTTTTCGGATCATGACAGAATTTGTCCATGACATTGCTCTTAACTTATAGTTAAGTATTATGATGCTTTGGCCAGGCATATTTTGGTGCAAGAATAGCTCACTGCTTGCCTTGGGTCCACCCAGTCTCTCACCTGAACCCTGCTTTTGAGGTGCTAGGAAGTAAGGACAATTGAGTCTTAAGTCAAGAGAACAGATGCCCAGGAGGTGAATATTGTTCAGAGTCAATTAACTCCCAAGTTATAAAAGCATAGCATTAACTGTTTTCCTGTGTCTATACAAAAAGTGCATTGCTCTGAATTAACTATGCAAAGGACTTAAAGAGAAGAGAAAAACAATATTTACAAGTTAACGGAGTACAAAGAAAGAGGTTACAAATAAACACAGAGGGATGGGAGCACTGTGATGAGAGGAACCCAATAAACCTAAGCTCCCTTTGGCAAGGCAGAAAGGACAAACCTATTATATCATACAGGGGAAAGATGGGATATTTCAGACCTAAACTACTTGTTCAAAGTTACATTATTTTTCTGTCTCAAAAAAAAGTTTCAATAATTCCGTTGATGATAACTTTATTTTATACAAATAATTTCAGTATACCCTTTATATTGCAGGTACAGCCTAGAAGCTATGAATGAATAATTGATGAGTTCTTATTTTTCTCTATGACTGTTAAAAAGCAATTTAAAAGACAGGTATTAATTAATTGCAAATTACATCACCACTGCAATCACTCTGATGAATGACATGAGGTAAAAAACAAGTAAACCTTGATTTCACCAGTATTATAAAGTTTTTAGAGATCAGAAAGGTAGCACAATGGGTAAGGTGCTTTTCTTATATACATGTGACTTGAGTTCAACTTCAGCACCACAGATGAGCCCCTCCAGAAGTGGTCCCTAAGCACAGAGTCTGGTGTAAGCCCTGAGCAAAGCTGGATATAGCCAAAAAACAACAAAAACAGTTTTCAGCAACAAATAGTAGGAATTTAAAATACCTATGTTTCATAATATTTACAATTAAACATTAAAAGGAAGTTTCTATGTACAGTGGAAAGTAAAAGATAGAATGTCAGATCAGTCTTAGAGCTTATCAACAAACCTCGTTATTTTGTCAATCTTAAATATTATGTTAAAGAAAATAAAACAGATGATCAAGATTTCATTTTAATTTTGTGATACTTTTATTTGAAATGATGAAACTTTATCATAGTATATAGTTGTGGAATTCAAAACTGCTTCTGTTGAATATCATCTATTACTGATAGTAATAAAAAATTCAAAATACAAAAAATGCCATTTATTTGGCATATTATGTTTGTCTTTTGTTTTGTTTCTGAGACAAATCTGACCACGCTCAAGACTTATTACTGGCTCTGCACTAAGGAATTTTTCCCGGCGGTACTCAGGGGACCATATGGGATGCACGGAATCAAATGCCTACCCACTATGCTATCTCTCTTACTCTCACAAATACTTTTATATATTTTATTTTAATTTTTATTAGTGAAACACCATGAGGTACAGTTGTGGACTTACAAGTTTTTGTGCTTGGGTTTCAGTTATACAATGATAGAGTACCCATTCCTCCATCGTGCCCATTCTCCACCACCAATGATCCCAGTATCCCTCCCACCCTTCCCCATCACCCTCATCAAATCCCGCCTCTGTGGCAGGACATTCCCTTTTGTTCTCTCTCTCCTTTTGGGTGCTGTGGTTTGCAAAAGCAGTATTGAGTGGCAATCATGTTCAATCTATAGTCTACTTTCAGCATGCATCTCCCATCCTGGGAGGATCCTCCCAACACCCTTTACTTCCCTTCTCTAACTGTGCTGTCTTTTTCCATAGCATGTACATCTGGCCTCCAAGCCATGGAGTGAAGCTCCTGGTACTTATCTCGGCTATTCTTAAGTGTTAGTCTCCTATTTTGTAACTTTATATTCCCCAGATGAATGCAATCTGTCTGTCCCTTTCTTTCTGACTCATTTCACTTAGCATGATACTTTCCATATAGTACCACTTGTATGTAAATTTCATGACTTCATCTTTTCTAACAGCTACATAGCAGTCCATTGTGTAAATGTACCAAAGTTTCTTTAACCAGTCATCTATTCTCAGGCACTCAGGTGTTTTCTGGATTTTGACTATTGTGAATAGTGCAGCAATGAACATAGAAATGCAGATGTCATTTCGACTCTACTTTTTTTGCCTCTCCAGGATATATTTCCAGGAGTGGTATTGCAGGGTCAAATGGGAACTCAGTTTCTAATTTTTTGAGAATCGTCCATACTGTTTTCCAAAAGGGCTAAACCAGTTGACATTCCTACCAGCAGTGAAGGAGGAGATCGTATGTTTGGGGGGAGATGTCCCTTTCTCACCACATCCACATCAACACCGGTTGCTTTTGTACTTTTGGATTTGGGCCAGTCACTGTGGTGTGAGATGATATCTCACTTTTTGTTTAGATCTGCATTTTCCTGATGATTAGTGATGTAGAGAAATTTATCATGTGCCATTTTGCCATTCTGATTTCCTCTTTGAGAAAGTTTCTGTTCATTTTGTCCCCCCATTTTTTGATGGGGTGGGATGATTTCTTCTTGTGGAGTTCAACCAGTACTTTGTATATCCTTGATATCAACTCCTTGTCAGAAGTGTAGTGGGCGAATATCCTTTCCCATTCTGAAGACTGTCTTTGAATTTGGTCACTGTTTCTTTGGAGGTGCAGAAGCTTCTTAGTTTAAGATAGTCCCATTTGTCTATCTCCGTTTTCACTTGCTGGGCTAATGGTGTGTCATCTTTGAAGACACCATAAGCTTCAATGTTGTGGAGGGTTTTGCCAACCTTGTCTTCAGTGTACCTTATGGATTCTGGTCTGATGTTGATGTCTTTAATCCATTTTGATCTTCCTTTTGTACATGGTGTGAGGCAGAGATCTGAGCCCATTTTTTTTGCATGTAGCTGTTCAGTTTTGCCAGCACAATTTGTTAAAGAAGTTTTTCTTGCTCCACTTCACATTTTTTGATCCCTTATCAAAGGTTATACGATCATATGTTTGGGGGGAGATGTCAGCACATTCAACCCTGTTCCATTGGTCTGCAGTTCTGCCTTTGTTCCACTACCATGCTGAATTAATTATTACTGCTTTGCAGTAGAGTTTGAAGTTAGGGAGGTTGATTCTTCCCATTTTCTTTTTCTCAAGAATTGCTTGAGCTATTTTGGGGGGCTTATTATTCCATATGAATTTCAGGAGTGTTTGCTCAATTTCTTTGAAGAATGTATTGATATCGTTATAGGAATCGCATTGAATTTGTACAATGCTTTGGGACATATTGCCATTTTGACAATGCTATTTCTCCCAATCAATAAGCAGGTGATATCTTTCCATTTTCTCTTGTTCTCTTTTATTTCCTGAAGTAGCGTTTTGTAGTTTTTTTGTGCAGGTCTTTTACATCCTTACTTAAGCTGATTCCTAGATACTTGATTTTCTGGAGCACAATTGTGAACAGGATTGTTGGTATTGTTCCTTTCATGCCACTTTTTTCTCTCTCTCTATTTGTGTATGGTGAAGCCATGGACTTTTGTGTATGAATTTTATAGACTGCAACTTTACTATACAAGTCTATTGTTTCTTGGAGTTTCTTGTAGAGGTTTCAAGGTTCTCTAAGTATAGTATCATATCATCTGCGAATAATTAGTGATTGATTTTTTTCCTATCCTACCTAAATGTCCTTAGTATCTTTTTCTTGCCTAACTGCTATTGCAAGTACTTCCAGTACTATATTGAATGGCAGTGGAGAGAGTGGGCATCCTTGCCTCATCCCTGATCTTAGAGGGAAGGCTCTCAGTTTTTCCCCATTGAGGAGGATGCTTGCTGTATGGTTGTGGTAGCTGGCTCTAACTATATTGAGTAAAGTTCCCTCTATACCCATTTTGGCGAGAGTTTCATCACAAAGGGGTGCTGGATCTTGTCAAATGTTTTCTGTGCATCTATTGATATGATCATATGTTTTTTATCTTTTCTTTTGTTGATATGGTGGATTATGTTGTTTGATTTATGAATGTTAAACCACTTTTGCATCACTGGGATGATTTCCACTTGGTCATGGTGTGTGATCTTTTTGATGAGTTGTTGAATTCTATTTGGTAGTATTTTGTTGAGAATGTTCGCATCCATGTTCATCAGGGTTTTTGGCCTGTAGTTTTCTTTTCTTGTGATACCTTTGTTTTGTTTTGGTATTAGAGAGATATGGGATTCATAGAAACTTTTTCGGAGTTTTTGATTCTTCAATTTCCTGCAAAAGCTTGAGAAGAACTGGCAATAGATCCTTTTTAAATGTTTCGAAAAATTCTCTAGTGAATCCATCTGGACCTGGGCTTTTGTTTTTGGAAAGACTTGATTACAGTTTCAATATCCTTGATGTTAGTGGGTCTATTCAGGTACTCGAAATCTACTTGATTCAGTCTTGGGAGAGTATAGTAATCCAGGAATTTGTCCATTTCATCTAGGTACTCTTGTTTCATGTCATACAGACTTCCAAAATAGTCTCTGATGAACTTTTGGATTTCTTTGGTTTCTGTTTTGATATCCCCCTTCTCATTATGATTTGGTTTATTAGGGTTCTCTCTCTCTCTTTCTTTGTGAGTCTTGCTAGTGCTTTATCTATCTTGTTTATTTTCTAGAAGAACCATCTCTTGGTTTCATTGATTTTTTTTTTTTGGTGTCCATGTCATTGATTTCTGGTCTAAGTTTTTTTTTTCTTTTTTTTATTACAGTTGTAGATTTACAATTTTTTGTGCTTGGGTTTCGATTATACAATTATCAGATACCCATCCCTC
This sequence comes from Sorex fumeus, assembly GCF_029834395.1. Taxonomy (NCBI): domain Eukaryota; kingdom Metazoa; phylum Chordata; class Mammalia; order Eulipotyphla; family Soricidae; genus Sorex; species Sorex fumeus. Next base: position 18,844,739 of record NW_026606322.1, read on the forward strand.
CACCAGTGCCCATTTTCCACCACCATGGATAATATCCCCCCACCCCCATCCCCCCATCCCCTCTGGTCTAAGTTTTATGATCTCTTTTCTTCTGCATGGTTTGGGCTCCCTTTGTTGGTCCTTTTCTAAGATCTTGAGCTGTGAAGTCAAGTTGTTTATGTGGGCCCTTTCTTCGTCCTGAGAAAAGCTTGCAGAGCTATAAATTTTCCCCTTAGCATGGCTTTAGATACATCCTATAGGTTCTGGTAGCTCGTGTCTTCATTCTCATTTGTTTCCAGGTATCTTTTGATTTCTTCCTTCACTTCCTTCCTGACCCACTCATTGTTCAACATTGAGTTGTTTAATTTCCAGATTTTCGATTTGGTTCTCTGTGTTTGTGTATGATTCACTTCTATTCGCAGTGCATAGTGGTCTGAAAAGATTGTTAATACTATTTCTATCTTTCTGATTCTATTGAGGTATGTTTTGTGTCCTAGCACATGGTCTATTTTGGAAAATGTTCCGTGTGCATTGGAGAAGAATGTGTACTCTTTCTTTGGGAGGTGTAAAGCCTTGTATAGGTGTATATGTCCTCTCTCTTCTGTTTCTTCTATCAAAGGCAGTGCTTCCTTGTTGAGTTTCGTTCTTGTTGATCTATCCAGAGGTGATAAGGCGATGTTGAAGTCTCTGGCTACTATTGTGTTGCTAGCAATGTTCTCCTTAAAATTCGTCAGCAGTTGTTTTAAATATTTAGCTGTTCCCTCATTAGGTGTGTATACATTTAAGAGTGTGATTTCTTCCTGTTGTACGTATCCCTTGATGAATAGAAAATGGCCTTCACTGTCCCTTCTAATCTTTTTCAACCTGAAATTGATGTAGTTGGATGCTAGTATTGCCACCCCAGCTTTTTTGAGGGAGCTGTTTGCTTGCAGGTTTGTTTTCCATCCTTTCACTTTGAGTCTGTTTTTGCTCTGACTATTGAGATGAGTTTCTTGTAGGCAGCAGATTGTTGGGTTCTGTCTCTGAATCCATTTTGCCACTCTGTGTCTCTTAATTGGTGAATTTAGACCATTTACATTGAGAGATATTATTGTTATGAGGGTTTTGTCATCTTTCTATAAGGTTCTGTTGTGCTCATAGGGTTTGTCTTATCTTATAGAAGCCCCTTTAGCCCTTGTTTTGGGTTTGGTTTTGAGTTTATGAAGTTCCTGAGCTCCTGTTTATCTAGAAAATAGTCTACCATTCTTTCAAGTTTGAGCGAGAATTTAGCCAGATAGAGTATTCTTGGTGAAGCATTCATTTCAGTGAGTTTTTTCACTACATCTCATCACTGCCTTTGGGCTTGGAAGGTTTACTCTGATAGGTCTGCTGTGAATCTAAGGGGTGCTTCTTTTTATGTGATTACCTTCTTTGACCTTGCTGCTTGCAGTATTGTGTCTCTATCGGCTTCACTGATCATTCTAACTATGATATGTCTTGGAGTATTTTTGTTAGTGTCTCTTTTAGCTGACAACCTTTGGGCTCCATGAATCTGAATGGCTACACTATCTATCTCTTGGAAGTTTTCAGCAATAATTTGTTTAAACGTGGCTTTTTCATTGGGATTGTTTCCCTGACCTTCTGGTACTCCAGTGATCTCATGTTGTTTCTCTTGGTATCATCTCCTAGGACTCTGATTTTTTCTAGAGCTATTCTGAGGTCCTTTGCCATTGTTTCTTGTTGCTTGTAGGCTTGGTGCAGCTGAACTTCCAGCTCACTGATTCTGCCTTCTGCTGTGGCCATTCTACTGTTGAGGGACCATACTGAGTTTTTTATTTTATCTACAGAATCTTTTATTCTTGACATTTCTGTGCATAGGTTTCCAATTTCTGCTCTCATTTCTGCCCGTAATTTCTCAATTGTTTCTCTCATGTCCTCCTTTAATTTACTGGATATTTGTCTCACTGTTTCATTGAGTTCATTGAACATCTTCATTACTTTATATCTGAATTCTTTCTCAGAGAGGTCCCTCAGGAGAGTAGCACCTAGTGAGGCTTCTGGACTCTTTTCATCATCCTCCTCTAGTGGTGGGAATTTGTGTTGTATCTTCATGTTGTTGTGGAAGTATGGAGACTGAGATATTACACAAAATTGCTGGGTATGGAAAAACTACCTGTGGCCACCCCAAAATTAAGCCATGCCCACTTCTGAAGAGGTCACGCCCACTTCTAGAGGCCACGCCCCCTACAGATACCTGGTGTCTGCGGGGTGTACAACCTGAATGTGGAAGAAGACATGGCACAGCACTAGGGATGAACAGGAAGAGGCTCAGGGATGCTGAGCATCCCAGAGTCCTAGAGGATGCCACCTGGGGCCCATTCGCGGGGAAAGCCCAGTCCCAGGTTCGAGTCACTGACCTCCACATACTTTTAAATAAACCTAAGATAATGCAGTTATTTGAATAATCTTATACAAACTTTTATTGTGTGGCTATCTAGAAAATTTTCTCTCAGAATCTTGGCAATGTTTTGAATAAAGACTAAAACAACCAAGTTGTATGATTATGTTTACTTTTCTGGTATTTAAGAAAACATTTTGAAAACTGTTAAAATCTAGTAAAATTATCATAAATAATTGCTTTTGTTTGAAATATTCTACTAGTATTACTCTTCACTTAATCACTTAACTTCCCGTTAGTCGTCGATTTGCTCGAGCGGGAGCCAGTAACGTCTCCATTTGTCCCTGTCGCGTGCTAGTATAGCCCAAAGGCATCTGTTCGCTCCGGGAACAAGAAGGACCTCAAACCAATCGTTCATAATCTTGACGAAGAAGTCTGACCACCTGGAAGGTGGGCGGCCACGTGGTCTTTTGACATCCCGTGGAATCCAGTGGGTAACAGCTCTAGTCCAGCGGTCGTCTTTAAATCTCATTACTTGACCAGCCCATCTGATTTTCGACACCTTGGCAAATGAGACAGCGTCCCTGATTCTTGATCGTCGACCAATGTCAGAACTCCGGATTCTTTCTCTCATTTGAGTGAAACGTGATATTCCAAGCATAGCTCTTTCTACTCTTCTTTGGGAGACCTGAATAGCATTCTCATCTTGTTTGCGTAGGGCCCAGGTCTCTGAGGCATATGTTAATGCAGGAAGAACAGTGGAATCAAAGAGATGTGCCCGGAGCCGGAGGTTCTTCGTCCTCTTAGCTATTTCTTCGACGTTCTGGAAGGCGTTCCAAGCCGCTCTCTTCCTCCTGCGCAGCTCGGGTGCCAGGTCATTTCTCATGTTGACCTCTCGACCTAGGTACACATAGCTGTTGCATTCAGAGATGGTCGTTCCATTGAGAGTGAATGGGGTGTCAGGAACAAGGCATAAACATTGTCTTCGTTAGATTCAGCTGTAGTCCTACCTTTCCACACGCACGGTCAAAGTCGGAGAGCATTTGTGCCGCTTGGCTGATGTTTGGTGTTATTAAAACAATGTCATCAGCAAAGCGGAGGTGGTGTAGTTGCCGACCATCTATCTTCACTCCCATTCCTTCCCATTCCAGTCGTCGCATGATGTTCTCGAGGGTGGCACTGAAGAGTTTCGGTGAAATGGTATCACCCTGCCGCACCCCTCTCTTGACATCAACGATCACTTCTTTGTAGAATGGTGAGATCCTGGTAGTGAATCCGCAATACAGCTCACGGAGGATCCTGATGTATTGGGCTTGAATGCCCTGATTGGCTAGGGCTTCAATGACTGCTTCTGTCTCAACAGAATCAAAGGCCTTCTTTAAATCAATGAACGTTAAACAGAGCGGCGTCTTGAACTCCCGAGAAATCTCAATGAGCTTGGTTATTGTGTGGATATGGTCGATGGTGCTGAATCCTTTGCGGAACCCTGCTTGCTCGCATGGTTGTCCTTCATCTAGTGTTCTGCCAATCCTATTTAGGATGACTCGAGTGAACAACTTGTAGATGACATACAATAGGCAGATCGGGCGATAGTTGCCAATGTCATGGATGTCTCCCTTCTTGAACAGTAGTACGGTCCTGCTGGTTTTCCATTGGGACAGAACCTTGCATTCAGACAGGTAGCATGTAAAGAGCCGAGCCACCTTATTGATGAGTGCTGGCGGCAGGTTCTTCAGGTGTTCAGGTCTGACCTTGTCTGGGCCAGGTGCTGTTTGTTTTTTTACTGACGAAATGGCATGTCGGATTTCGGAAGGGAGAATGTTGGGAACGACATATCCATCCTATGGAATTTGGTATGTCGGCAAGTGGACATGGCTATCGAAGATATTTGAGTAGAAGTCATGGATAATCTTCTCCATTGCCGTTCTGGAGGTTGTGATGGATCCATCAGGATGTCGGAGGGCAGTCATCTTGGTCTTATAGTTGGCGAAGGACAGGCAGGCGTTAGGAATACTTTTCCCGGCTTCTGCCGCATCTACCAGTACTTCTGCTCTTCTCTCTTTGAGGTCTTCCTTGATCGCATCTCTGCACTGCTTTGCGAGCTCGGACATTAGCGCTGCGGTTGCCTGAGGCATGCGCCAAACCACACTGGCGAATTAGCTCAAGAGTTTTCGAAGATAGGCGATTTTTTGTGGCTATCTCTCTCTTGGCGTTCCTCGCACATTCATGCAGGTGCTGAACCAGTCGATCTTATTCCTCGTCAATGTTGTCAACAATGGCATCTTCCCATGTTGCCGCAATAGTACCAAAGAGTTCCCAGTTGGTGGTCATTCTGGGAGTTCTCTTTTTGAACTTTGCAGCCCTTTCTCCCAGCTCTGTGAAGTAGAATTTTGCACGAAGGAGACGGTGGTCCGATCCCGTTTGAAAATTTGGGACAATAGCGACATTAGTCAGGCAAAACCGTCGATTGAATATGATGTGGTCTATTTCGTTGTGGAATCGTCTACCGTGAGACTCCCATGTCCATCGTTTAGATTCTGCCTTCTGGAACTGTGAGTTACCACGAATGGTTTTGGTCGACATGATGAACTCAGACAGTCTCTCACCCTGTTTGTTCCATTCTAGGCCATGGGTCCCGATGTGAAGTTCTTCAGCTGATCTTCTCGGTCCTATATTGGCATTAAAATCACCCACAATGATCTTGTAGAAGGTGTGGTCTTCTTTATAGAACTTCTCTAGCTCCATGGCAAGCTACCGAGAGTATTCCGCCCGCACGGCAGTGCCTGGCAAGCTATCCGCTGTGTATTCGATATGCCAAAACCAGTAACTACAACTGGTCTCATTCACCTGACCCTGAAGACTTCACCGACATGGCAGCACTGAGAAGGATGAGAAAGGAGAGGCCGATAACATCTCAAGGCCAACCTAGGCTGCCACAACGAAGGAAGACAAAAATGATCGTCTGTACTTTCAATGCACGTACGCTAGCATCAGATGCATCCATTGAGGACCTGATGGTACAAGCGCGAATGATCAAGTACTCTTAAATAGAAATGCCTTAAAAATTAAAGCTTGCTCATAGTGAAGAAAAAGAGATCAAAATATGAAAATATTTTCAAACATCTTACATTTATAAACATATTATTGGCATGAACATTAATCAATTATTAGTATTATTTTCAACAATAAACTTTTGTAAAGTGCACTTCACTCTTAATTTAATAATTTTTTAATATAATGTTTTAATTTTTGCCTAAAGTATTCAAAGTCATCTAACTTAAAGTTATGTTTCTTCTGGGAGCCAGAGTGATAGTACAAAGATAGGTCATTTGCCTTGCACACACACATTACCAAGGTTTGATCCTTCTCATTACTCTGGTCCTGGGGGCGGGGGCACAGAGCCAGGAGTGAAGCCTGAGCACTACTGGGTATGGACAAAACCTAAACAATAAATAAATAGATAAAGAAATATTAAAAAGTTATGTTTAATCTGTATAGCTGGCCTTTTTGAATGAGACAATCCAAACATCACACAAATCACACACACAAATCATCCTGTTATTCGTCGATTGCCTCGAGCAGGCCCCAGTAACGTCTCCTTCATCCTAGCCCTGAGATTATATTCAAGGCTCTTTAGGAGAATGAGACCCATCATTGTTACTGGTATTTGGCATATTGGGTACGCCACGGGGAGTTTGCCAGACTCTGCCCTGTGGGCAGGCTACATTCGGTAACCTGCCAGTTTGTCCAAAGTAGGAATGAGATAATAAGATGTCATAATAAGATGTCCCCTCCAAGGGGTCCCGGCGAGCGAGGACAGTCAGGCGCGGGGGCAGAAGACAATCTAATCTAAACATATGCAAATGAAAACTGCAGATGATTGGCAAACAAGAAACTTAAAATGATTATTTTGTAATAGGATCATACATTTCCTGCCCCAGGTAGCTAAACGCTTCTCTTCTCACAGGGATTATGAGCAAGCAATGTCTTCAGTAACTATAAGATTTTTAAGAGAGAAGAAAAATACCCTGTTTTAAAGAATAAAAATGTTCTCTCTTTCTCTCTTTTCTTTTTTCTCTCTCTCACCACCAAGACTTCTTTATCACATAGTTCTATTTTCATTTGTCTTATTTTTAAAAACAATTTAGAAGGGAACTTGGGTAGAAAACCACAAAAAATGAAGCATAAATTAACTTTTTTAAATAACAAAACCATGCATATATACAAGCGCATTTCAAATATAAATAATTCTAGATTTCCTCTAAACATCTGTAAAGAATTTCTTGAAAGCCAAACTCATCCGACTATCTTGTGAGTAATCCCATCCTATGATAGTTACACAGATCTATTCTCTTCTCTAAGAACACAGGAGCTCCACGTGATTTTTCCCAGATACAGTGATTTACAGAAATTATGGAAATTGACATCCCTATATTTACCTTTACCCAGAAAGAATACATCTGATCAAAAAATAGGTATCAAACAACATTATTGATGTTTTGTATTTCTGGCTTGTATTATGTTCTTCTGAATTCTGCAGCATTCAACAGGCAATGACACATCCACTCTCCCAAAATTTTATCAGGTCTTGAAACTCTGGACCTTCTCATCTTTTCAAATTGCTCCAATTGCCTGAAGATTTGCCATTGCCTTTGATGTTTGTTTGTCTTTTGGTTGTGCTTCAATCTACTATTATTATCTTTTTTTACTCTAAGATTATAAATTGGAGAGTCTCCTACAGTAAAAGAAAGAGATCACCATCTGTATTTTGTTGATAGAAAAACTGATGGGATTTCTGTAAAAGTGGCTGAGAAAGCATGCAGGTTCCAATATTGGAGGGAGTGATGATAGTAAGCTAAAAATAATCTCTTCTGTTCTATAGTTCCCTGAAGGATATTGTTCAATTCCCTTTTATAGAAGTTAACAAATGATATTAAATTGTATATTGTGCCCATGTTAATTCTCACCAGCACCAGCGAGTTTCATCGAGACAAGAACCATGTCCTATTGATTTCACCTGTATTTTAACACCGCTCTCAGAAAGCAAATAGTTATATGTGTTTATTCGATGAGTGAATGAATGGCAAATAATAATGAAAACAAATATGTACATGTTTTCTCTCAGGAATATATGTAACAGCCAAAAGGCAAAAGCAGCTCAAATATCAATTAACTAATAAATATGTAGATAAATTTGGCAATTTACATAGGATGCTATGGTACTTAATCTTAGAAAAAATAACAAACTGGATAAACTTAAAAACATTATATCAAAGATTCCACACACCAAATATATAGCAAATCCATATGCTGGTAAAATTATATGTGTGCTAAGGATAGGAGGAAGGAATGAATGAGGAGACTTCCTGTTATATGTTCCCATTGAGAGGGATGAAGGTACATAGTATTTAATTGTTTAAGAAATGTTGTAAATAAACAGGAATTGTTTATTTTTTAAATGAATATTTGAGGTGCCAATGGATATCGCAGTAAATGAGGTGCTGGTCTTGCATGTTCAATCCCTGGCAGTATATATGGTATTTCAGGTTCCATTAAGAGAAATTCCTGAGTGCAGAGCCAGAAGTAACCACTGAGCACCACTTGGAATAGTCCTACAAAAGCAAATAATTTTAATACATGAATAAAATAATAGGTTGGTATATTTAAAGGCTAAAAATATTGAATGTGGAAAATGACTGAATAGAGAGAACTTGTGTTTGTATTATCGTAGGATCATAGCCAAACTAATTACAAAATTTAGATGAAACTGTATGACAGGAACTGAACTGAAACCCTGACAAAGTTGAACAAGCAAGGCACAGAAGCAGAGCAGCCAAATTGGTTGGAGACACCAAGTGCCCATGCCAAGAAGGAACCTCACCAAAAAGCAACAAGCTGCAATTTGGAAGCAATTTCTAAGGTACAAACATTTGCCCTATAGACAAGGGGTTATGTTATGGCAAGCGTCCAGCATCCTAGTCCTACAATATTATACTTACAACAATAGAATAGAAATCAAGAAATTAACACATATTTTGGGATTTTGTTACAGATTGAAATATATATGCATAATATTTTGGATAAAATGATAAATCATTATTCTATCTAAATAAATGTAATATGATAAATCTCTATTCATTCTCTCTCTATTCAATCATTTTCCACACTCACTGTCACTGTCACTGTCCTCCCGTTGTTCATCCATTTTGCTCAAGCGGGCCCAGTAATAACGTCTCCATTGTGACACTTGTTACTGTGTTTGGCATATCGAATACATCATGGGTAGGTTGCCAGGCTTTGCTGTGTGGGAGAGATACTCTCGGTAGCTTGCTGGGCTCTCCAAAAGGGGCAGAGGAATTGAAACTGCATTGGCCAGATCAGACGATGGGTACAAGGCAAATGCCTTACCACACTCAATATTCATAAATTTTAAAGATTTTTATTGTTTATAAACAGGAATGAAAATTATAGATAGGCACAAACTTAGTGACTTCTTGCAGCCCTACCAAAAAAACACCATACTGGATCACACCTTCATATTGAAGCCCTGAAGTCAAAGTACAGAGAACTCCAACCAACTCTAGAAAATACCTATCCAGTATTTAGAGACACTTACTGGGATTGCTGGAAAATAGGTCTGACTTCCCAGTCCATACATGACTAATAGTAAACAAAAAGCACCTCTAGAGTCAAGAAGCACTGCACAGTCCTCCCAAAGTACAGTGAGTCAGAAATAAGACTCTCCTGTCTGCTGTTTTTCCTGCTTAGCAAGAAGGCATGTTCTTTGACTGAGGTCCCACCTCATCTAATTGCCCCTTTGCATGAGTTCCCCTGACATTGTCCAACTCTGTTCAAATTCGGTAAGGCACTGGTAACTCTGAACACCTGGTTGTCACTCAGTCCTTCTGCTTCTTGGTGTATAAGTTCATCTTGGACAATTGTAATCTAGAAACCCAGATCTTCTCTGAGTCCCATTCCATCTTATTTGTAATATTCACTAGGTGCTCTGACTTTATACCCCTTATCCCTTTCTGGTCCTGCTGAAACTTTATGTTGAGGTTCCTCAAAGGTAAAATTCTTTGGCACACAATCTCCTTTAATTAAGTGCGAATTTGCCCTGTTATCTATGATCTTGAGCCTTTGCATTATGCCCAAGTGGGATTTATTTAATGGATACAAAGGTGTTTCTAAAAAGGCAAATCAATTACTGTAAAAGACTACATCAAAAAAATGGAATTATAACAGTCATATGTTCTTATTAATGGTACAGAATAAGCTTTTGACAAGAATCAATTTTTTATTTGTGATTAAAACACTCAGAAATAGGAATAGAAGGAATATACTGTCATTATCACCATTTACAAATGTTATGCAATGCCTAAAAATAAACCTAAAGATTTCACAAAGAGTTATGAGAAAAAATAGATCAAATTACTATTGACAGGTTACCCAAAAAAATCATTACACAGTAATCTATTGAACTTCTGTATGCAGAGAGCAAACTAGAGGAGAAATCAAAACAAATAGCTTCAAAACAAATCAAGTAGCAGAGGACCAATTTAATGCAAAATGTGAAAATGTAGACAAGAGGCTGCCAGTACCAAAATCAATAGAAGAAGATAAAAAAATTAATTATGCTAATACATTTTAAAGATCTAATATTTTATCCAAAATATTATGCACATACATTTCAATCCCTAACAAAATGCCAATGACATTCTTTAAAAAACGAAAACCAAATTTGTATGGAAGTGCTAAAGACACTGAATAGAAAAGCAATCCTGATAAAGAAGGAGCTGTAAAGCGTCATCTTTATCATTGTATTACATTATCAACTACAGTAATCAAAATAGTATGATAATGGGTTAAAAACATATATGAGGCTAGTAGAATTTAATTCAGTGTCTAGAAATAACCTTTCATTTTATAAAATTAACTTCTAAAAGATCCAATGCCATAATATGCAGGAAAAAAAACCTCCTCAACAAATGGTTTTGGGTAAGTTGAATAGCCTCTTTCAAAAGAATGAAACCATATCACTCTCACATTGACCATGCGTAAAAAATTTACTCAAATTGATTAATGACTTGGGTATTAGATCCAAACCTACATAATACATCAAATAAAACACGCAAAACCTTCTATGTTGTTGGTTTCTCTGATAGAATCAGAGGCTTGACTCCATTGGCAAGTAACTGTCATTCTGGGAAAATAATTGAGCAGGGCAAAACTGTGTTTGCATTATCCTACAATCAGATAAACCAATTCCAAAAGTTAGATGGAACTATACCAGAAAAACTGAACTGAAATCCTGATAAAGCTGTCGAGACAGAAGCCATTCTTTTATACAAAGAGTTCACTATGCATTTATCTTGATTTTTTTCATCTTATTTATGAAGAAATTTTTATTCAACTTGTAAATTTAGTAGCATCTTCAGCTAATTTCTTTTATATTGTGCCTTGTTTCTGACTATTCAATAACTATTCCAGGAAAAGTTGATTGTGATTTTTGTTTGTTTCTAACATCCCTTGTAATCCAATCCTTTCTTGGTCATCATTATTGGGTTTCTAAAAGAAGCACTACAACTAGTTCTGGAAAATTATTAAAGAGATAAGGATGACAAAACTAGACCTTTCAATAAAAGTAGGCAAATGTATTTAGAAGCAAGCCACATATTCCAGGCTTCTTATTGTTTAAGAATAAACAATAGTGGCTTGACTTTATAGAAAATGAGTCTAACAACCTTATAAGCTAATTTCCCGAGGGCATACTATAATTTGATTCAAACATTAATATCTATAATTTCCTAGTTTTCAGATTACTTTATCTCTCTCTTTTATTTATTAATTTTCTAATTTTTTTATTAAGAATCATCAAGAACCATTGTGTTCTTTTCCTTATGTTAGGCACTCAATCTTCCTTAATTACAGTGATGTAATCTTGGATATAAACATACCATAGAAAGATTAGTAGTGTATTCAAAATATTTTTAATGCATCTTCTAGTTGTAGACACATTTCTTCATTTTTTGGCATTAAACAAATATTTTGATTTTATCTTCACATAAGAAATCGAAAAATAGCATATAAATGTATACAGTTATAAATATAAATAATTGACAATAATAATTGTCATATCAGCAGCTGACAGAAATGATGATAAACTGGTAATGAGATTCTAACTTGAAAATGGAATCACAGGTGTTTCAGGTATTCTGATTGCTCTAATGGAATTGCTGTTCATGAGATTTTTCAGTAGAACACTTCTAGAAATTTATGTCAACGAATTGCAAGTTTAAATTATAGAAAGAGCTTGGTCTAGTAGAAAGTAAGATAAAGGTAAAGGTAAAGGCCCTCCCGTTGATCGTCGATTTGCTCGAGCGGGCCCAGTAACGTCTCCATTAGAGACTTTGTTGTTACTGTGTTTGGCATATCAAATACGTCACGGGGAGCTTGCCAGGCTCTGCCGTGCGGGCGAGATACTCTCGGTAGCTTGCCGGGCTCTCCGAGAGGGGCGGAGGAATCGAACTCGAGTCGGCCATGTTGGCCGCTTGTAAGGAGACCGCCCTACCCGCTGTGCTATCACTCCAGCCCCTAGTAGAAAGTAAGGCAACAAAATATGCTATTAGATTGTAGGTGTTTATTTCAGGACAAAGTTTGAGTTTGTGTTAACTTCCTCTCCTACCACTTAAATTCCTAGCATAGATAAAATAACCCTTTATCTTGGCTGGGGATCTGGGACCTTAAGGTTTTAGCAGAGTAAGGAGAAGCTGGGGTGTGTTAACCATTAACTGTACAATATGATGCTCAGGACAAAGGGGTTTTGCCTCGGGATGGGGAAAAATTTTTTAATCTAAACAAACCATCCAAGTAAAAATTGGTGAAAGCAATTCATCATGGAGGCTGAATGCAGGCACAAGGATAGTAGACCAAAGCAGCAGAATTTAGAATAAGGCCCAGGTCAAAGAACTTTCAAGAACTATTGAAGTCTTCTCTCAGTTTTGTTTTGTTTTTGTTTTGTTTTTTCTTTAAACAGGTAAAAGCAGAGTGAGACTTAACTCTCAAAGGTCTGACCATTTGCATTTTGGGTGGGGGTGTCGGGGAGAAGTCCAACAAAGCAGTACTCAGGAAGCCTATGGATAACTCCCTTTGCACAGTGAAACAGGCATACAATTCAATGCAAGTGCCCAAGGATAGTCCTTCTTGAATAGTGCAATGTTGAGTACTGCGATGGACACAACAGCAGTGCTTGGGACCAATTAGGGCTTATTTATTGGTGCTTGGTAATCTTCATGGTTATACATGGCAACTGCAGAGACAAAAGGAGGGGAAACAGAAATATTTGGTGTCTATAATCAAATTGCAATTATACCTCTGTAGTATCTTCACTTCCACTGTAGGACTGTCCTCTCATAGTTCATCAATTTGCTTGAGAAGGCATCAATAACGTCTCACAAGAAATTGTAAGACTAGTTGTTACTGTTTTTGGCATATAGAGTACATCATGGGTAACTTGCCAGGCTTTGCCATGCAGGCGAGATACTCTCGGTAGCTTGCCGGGTCTCCGAGAGGGGCAGAGGAATTGAACCTGGGTCTGCTGCGTGCAAGGCAAGCGCCCTACCCACTGTGCTGTGAGACTATCCCTCAAAAAATACTCAAAATTCATTAACTTTTTATCTTTGGAGAGGTCATCAACTACTCTTGATATTTGATGAAAATAAGGGGACTTCTCCCTAGAAAATACATGCAAACATACATTTGTGTATTCTGTGTTCAAACCCATTCATCAACTTAGGTACCTTAGTACTGGGTCATAATTGTAGTTGTACACTTAGGTACCATTATATGCATGTTGAACTGGTGGGGCATCCATTCATTTTTCCATTCAACCAATATCAGTAACAGAAAACAAATTGCCTTTCTGGGAGGGGAGGGGGCTAAAGGAAATATATCATTCAAAAATGATATTGAAGTCAAGCTTGCTTCTAGGTAATAATGTCAGTGAGACCATATGACCTAGGGTTCAGTGCTTGGATTCAGGAACCAGATAACTTGTACTTGAATCCCACCCTTATCACCTGGTTTGAGTGTTTCCTATCTTCCTTTCCCCTGTTTCTGAAATAATGAAGAAAATATCTCCATTAAGTAGTGTCTACTTAATAGGACTTAATTAGATCATGCATATTTAATGTTAAGCACCACATGAGGTATCAAGTTAGTGCTCAAGAACTCATTCCTAGAAATAAATAATATATAAACTTTTAAGTGTAAATCATGTTGTTGACAGCCTACCCTTGGAGCAGCCATAACCATGAAGGATCTAGAAGGACCTTGGGCTTATCCTCACCAAACTTTTTAACTCTGAAGCTGGGTTTGTGGTAAAAATGTTCTTTGAATATAGCTACAACCTGCGGTCTTTCTGATCCAATAGAGGCATGAGCCATAGTTCTAGAAAAAACTTTATCACCGCCCTCTGGCTATCCCAGAGGGATAGCTCAGAACTACTCAGGACTCAGTTGGAACTTAACATCCCAAACTGTGCCCATCTCAGATCAAGCTCTTGTCAGGAAGGAGAGTCAGAACACCCCCCATGGACCCTACATGTACTGTTTCTCCAGAGGTGGCGTCCATCATACCCAACTCCCCTCCCCAACCTCAAATTGCAATTATAGCCCTGTACTATCTTCCACTTCCAAGTATTTTAAAAAGTAGAAATATAAAGTCTACAATAAAAATATATGAAAGTGTATTATGAAATGATATTAGCTATGAATTAGATATTACTGTATCATTGTCATCCCACTGTTCATCGATTTACTCGAGGGGGCACCAGTAATATCTCCATTCGTACCAGCTCTGAGATTTTAGCAGACTTTCCTTACTCATGGTTCCCAACGCTGCCATATTGGAGGCTCTTTCAGGGTCACGGGAGACCCGCTATTGTTACTGCTTTTGGCATATCGAATATGCCACGGATAGCTTGCCAGGCTCTACTGTATGGGCGGAATACTCTTGGTAACTTGCCAGGCTTTCTGAGAGGCATGAAAATATATACATAGTTCCCTCTCTAATTTGTTACCTATTGTCTGAACCCCATCAAATATGGCGTGGTAATTATGGAAAATGGGTAGGGCGTGTCTTATGATGTGTTTAGGAATATGATAACTCAAATGTGAGGATCGGCCTGAGCACATGGAAAGCGGCCTGGAGCATGGTGGCGGTTGGGTAGTGGAGGTCGACTGCTGGGGCTGGGTTCCTTGGGATGGGGAGGGTTCTCACCCGACCCTTCTGGGGCACCTGAAGTGAAAATAGCTTGGCGCAGAGTCTGGTGTCATGGTTATAGGGGCCTCATTTTGTGCTCCCTTTGGGGATAAGCAGCCGTAAGTTCTGGAGGGTGGCCTATGGCATTATCTGGCGCTGGCAGGAATTGGCTTATGAGTGTGACCCCGGTGTCAACACACATGATAGGCAAATGACAGACATTAGAAGCAAAAACTCTGGGGGGAAAGAGGTAAGAGGAAATTTAACAACAACAACAACAAAAAAGTGAATCTATTAAAAGTGAGAAAGACATATTTTCAGAGAGAAATATGAATTTATCTAGTGTAGAATTTGAAATTCTGAAATGCATTTAATTCATCTTTTTGCCCTACCACCTCATATTAGATAGTACTCCTTACTCACAATATAAGGATTTACTTAGGTGACAGAATTATTTTTATTTTATCTGTTACTAGTAAAATCTGACTTGTAAATTTTCTTTATATATCATTCTAAAGAGATATTAAAATTTTTCTCTTCTGTACACTGATTGCTCAAAATACAGATTTTTTTTAAAGAAACATATTGCCATTTGGGAAGACTTTTAAAAAATTTCTCTCTCTTAAGATTCCCGGGATAAATGACTTTTATGTTTTAGCATATGTGGTTACCCAGGTCTCGTTTCAAGAAAAAGTGAAGTGGCACACAGTCTCAAGCTGCCTCACCTTCAGATCTATTATAACAGTCACACAAATGTCACAGAATTGTGCCTAGCCAATGGCTAAGCATGGCAAGAGTGCTGAAGTTTGTATTGTGTCCCTATGTAGGAGTTTCTGTCTTGAAATCTATGCTTTAGGATGTCTACATTTCCTGCTCACAATTTCTCGAGACTATGAATTGTGCAAGGAATGCCAAGAGAGAGATAACCACAAAAAACCGTCTTTCTTCGAACACTCTTGAACTTATTCGCCAACGTGGCGTGGCACGTGCCTCAGGCAACCACAAGCAAACGTCCGAACTGGCAAAACAGTGCAGAAAAGCCATCAAGGATGACCTCAAAAACAGGAGAGCAGCAGTACTGGTAGATGCAGCAGAAGCTGGGAAAAACATTCGTAATGCCCGCCTGTCCTTCACCAACTACAAAACCAAGATGACTGCCCTCCGACATCATGATGGATCTATCACATCTTCCAGAAGGGCAATGGAGAAGATTATTCATGAATTCTACTCAGATCTCTTTAATAGCCACATCCACTTGCCCACATACCACATACCACATGATGGATATGTCGTTCCCAATGTTCTCCCTTCCGAAATCCAACATGCCATCTCGTCGGTAAAGAAACAAAAAGCACCTGGCCCAGACAAGATCAGACCTGAACATCTGAAGAACTTACCATCAGTACTCATCAATACATTAGCTCGACTCTTCACACGCTACCTGTCTGAATGCAAGGTTCCATCCCAATGGAAAACCAGCAAGACTGTACTACTATACAAGAAAGGAGACATCCACGACATTGGCAACTATCGCCCAATCTGCCTATTGTCTGTCATCTACAAACTATTCACTCGAGTCATCCTGAATAGGATTAGCAGAACACTAGATGAAGGACAACCATGTGAACAAGCTGGATTCCGAAAAGGATTCAGTACCATCGACCATATCCACACAATAACCAAGCTCATTGAGGTATCTCGGGAGTTCAAGATGCCGCTCTGTCTAACGTTCATTGATTTAAAGAAGGCCTTTGATTCTGTTGAGACGGAAGCGGTCATGGAAGCCCTAGCCAATCAGGGCGTACAAACTCAATACATCAGGATCCTTCGTGAACTCTATTGCGGATTCACTACCAAGATCTCACCATTCTACAAAGAAGTAATCATCCATATCAAGAGAGGGGTTCGGCAGGGTGATACCATTTCACCAAAACTCTTCAGTGCCACCCTCGAGAACATCATGCGACGACTAGAATGGGAAAACATGGGAGTGAAGATAGATGGTCGGCAACTACACCACCTCCGCTTTGCTGATGACATCGTTCTAATAACACCAAACATCAGCCAAGCGGCACAAATGCTTGCGGACTTTGACCGTGAGTGTGGAAAGGTTGGACTACAGCTGAATCTTACGAAGACAATGTTTATGAGAAACAGCCTTGTTCCTGACGCTCCATTCGCTCTCAACAGAACCACCATCTCCGAATGCAACAGTTATATATACTTAGGTCGAGAAATCAACATGATGAATGACCTGGCACCTGAGTTACGCAGGAGGAAGAGAGCGGCTTGGAATGCCTTCAAGAGCATTGAAGAAATAACTAAAAGGACAAAGAACCTCCAACTACGAGCACATCTCTTTGATTCCACTATTCTTCCTGCATTAACATATGCCTCAGAGACCTGGACCCTACGAAAACAGGATGAGAACACTATTCGGGTCTCTCAAAGAGGAATCGAAAGAACTATGCTTGGAATATCACGATTCAATCAAATGAGAGATAGAATCCGGAGTTCTGATCTTCGTCAACGCTCAAGAATCAGAGACGCTGTCTCATTTGCCAAGACATCAAAAATCAGATGGGCTGGACATGTAATGAGGTTTACAGACAACCGCTGGACTAGAGCCATTACTGATTGGATTCCACGAGACATCAAAAGATCACGTGGACGCCCACCTATAAGATGGTCAGACTTCTTCGTCAAGACCCTAAATGATCGGTTTGAGGCTCTACATGTTCCTAAAACGAACAGATACCATTGGGCTACGCTAGCACGCAACCGGGATGAATGGAGACGTTACTGGCACCCGCTCGAATAAATCGATGAATAACGGGGATTAAGTGATTAAGTGATGAATTATGCTATCTGAAGCTCTTCCTGTTCTATCCTTCCTTCTCTCTCAGATTTTAAGGTAATAGACTTCCACTATAACATGATCGTCCCAGTTACCCTGTTCCCTCTACGTTTAATCTTTAAAATTGTTTTCACCAAAACTGTCTCTTTTATATATTCAATCCCACCTTGATGTCTGATCTTACAGCTATAAAATTTGCTTGAATTGAACTTAAATTAGTGAAATTTAATTAACTTATCCTCACCATAGGACTCTTTTGAACAGAAAATGTGGGTCATACTCTGTGGTGCTCAAGGTTTATTCTTGAATCTATGCTCAGGAATCCTTCAGGGGTCCAGAGGAGGTTCTGAGGACAGAACCCAAATAGGCCTCATGCAAGGCAAGCATTCCATTTTCTGTACCATTATTCTGGCCCCCATAAAACTCCTTTTCAAAGAACAAATTTGCTATGTCATAAAACCAGTAGATCTAGATAGTTTATTTTATTATTCTATTTTATTGAACTTTTTCAGGATCAATTTTTGGATGTTGTAATTAACTTTGTCTTCATGTCTTATATTGTCTTTATCTTTTAATATACCTCTTAATTTACATTTTAGGTATATATACCCTACTGTTCATGAAAATACTGAAATTACTACTAAGAGTATTCATGTTTTTTTTAAATGCCATCAAAAAATAGACATTTAATTTTACAGTTGTTTCTATTTAAGAATGAAGACAGAACACTCTTTAGTCAGAGGTATACTGGTAGTGGTGCTCCCTTGCTAATACCTTCAAACAAAACTCCAAATAGCCAAATACTTAATTCCCAAAAACATATATACCAGTTTTTCATGTATATAGAAGTCACTACTCATATATATATAAATATATATACACCCACATTTGTATATACATGGACTTGTTTACATACTTGTATTTATTTAGACAGTTTCCACAGAAACTGTATTAGAAGGTATTTATAGAGGATACCGAAGTTCACTGTGAAAATTCCTATTTATAACCAAAGAATTAATTTCTCCATTTTCTCCCAGTGCATTCAGCAAATAACTCCCAGCCATCAGTCTTTGAAATTGTGTTGGCTAATATCACACATGTTATGTTCATATAGAGTGAGTTTCTAACAGAATTACAAATGTCTGGATCCTTTTCCCAGCATGTGTTATTCAAAACTCCCTGTGGCAATTTGAGGACATATGACTGAGACATTTGTCATCCCATTGATCACCAGAGTTGAGTCAATTGATGTGGCTTAGTAGAAAATTCCTTCTTTCTTCTTCTCAGTCCCATGTATGTACTTCCAAAGCTGCAACCTTAGTCAAAGAGGATAACTTACCCAGAATGAAGACAGACCATTCTTTAGTCAAAGGTATATTAGGAGTGGTGCTTATTTTCATTTCAACCAAATTTGAAGGGACATCAACCTTGTGCTCCCACTCCATAACAGTTATTATTGATCATATGTTGGAATATGGCTCTAAACATTTTAGGATCACATTTGTATGTCCTGTTTCCCTTGCCACAGGGAGTTTAGGTTTATCACAGTGCTCGTGAGGCATTTTCAAACTCTTCTCTGAACTCTCTTCCCCAACAGTTCTATCACCTTTTCCCCTAATAAGACTGTTAACTTGTAAGTTCAGATTCCTCAGAAATCTATAATTTTATATTTGTGAATGAAATATTGCTTTTCTCCTTCTCTGATGTTCTTTTGCATAGTTTGCTTTAAAGCAATGTCCTTTTTGTATAGACACAGGAAGACAGTTACTATTATGCTTTTGTAATTTAGGACTTAATTGACTCTGAATAATATTCACTCCAGGGAATCTGCTTCCTCGACTTAAGCCTCTGTTGCTCTTATTCCTAGCACCCCAAAAGCAGGGTCCTCACAAGGAACTACTGAGTAGACCCAGGGACAGCTATGAGATACCCTGGTATCAAAATGGGCCAGGTCAAAGCAGCACAATACTTAACTATAAATTAAGAGCATGGTCATGGACAAACTCTGTCATGATCCAAAAAGTAATGACAAGATTAGGACACTAATAGGGTTAGGAAAGACTAATCTGGCATGAACACTGTAGTCTGAGATCTTTAGCGAGATGACCCCAGGAGAGAAATCATATAAGCTTATTGTATCTCTTACTGTGTCCATACAAAATGACTAATATTATGAATATATGTTTGTTGGACTAAGGAGAGGAGAAACACACTCATATTTTGCCCTTATATTTTTCCAGTCATCTTGTTGGATGAGAATCTCTCCTAGAAGAAGCTTTCCCTAAGATAAGGACCTTACATCTGCTGTATGAAGACACCTACGTGTAACTGTTACTCCAACCCTTCATGATTGGGAATTTAACTAGGTTGTAAGAGTGGGCTGGGGGATCCAGAAGGAGACTGAAGTAACATGGGGGAGGAAGTAGCAGAGCGAAAATCAGAAGAGAATGGAAATGGGAATGGAATAAACACAACTGACACCAGCAACCCTGGCCCTCATTCCCTCCTTCATCTACCCATCACCATTGGCCTTCCCAGAGTGAGGGAAGAGGCCTGAGACCACAGAACCCAAGCGGAGAAAGAGAGCATGCTGAGGCCTTTCATATTTTATTTTTTGAATATACACAGAGATAGTTTAAGAAAACAGAGATTATGGTAGAAATTTACAACCTTATTACATAGCAACCTACAAGCAAAGAGGACCCCCATCCCCTGGTAATAGGTGTAAGTAAAATATCACTTGGCATGAGGAGTCAAGGTATCCATTTGACTCTAAAATATTAAAAAAAAGTGATGGTTGAACAAAGGATACAAATTAATTAGCTAGTATAATGTTA
This sequence comes from Sorex fumeus, assembly GCF_029834395.1. Lineage (NCBI taxonomy): Eukaryota > Metazoa > Chordata > Mammalia > Eulipotyphla > Soricidae > Sorex > Sorex fumeus. The sequence continues at coordinate 18,865,050 of NW_026606322.1, forward strand.
TTTACAAAATATGGAGAAAAAAATAACTAAAAGTGCTGTCAGATGATGTGGCTGATGCTAAATTCAATTAATCTATTTAATTTTTAACAGATAATAAGACTAACAGTGTTAGGGAGAAACCACAGTGTCTATTTTGTGGTATATAAAGAGTATCTCATCTGTGAAAACTTGATCAGGCAAGAAACTGTGTATGAAAAAAAAGTTAAATACTAAAATATCATGCCTTGCGGAAAGTAGACTATAGATTAAACATGATTGTCACCCATTGCCTCTTTTGCAAACCACAACACCCAATAAGAGAGAGATAACAAAAAGGAATTCCCTGCCACAGAGGCAAGGTGGGATGGGGGAGATGGGGGATGGGAGGGATACTGGGATCCGTGGTGGTAGGAAATGGGCACTGGTGGAGGGATGGCTATTTGATCATTGTATAATTGAAACCCAAGCACAAAAATTTGTAAGTCTGCATCTGTACCTCATGATGTCTCACTATTAAAAAATTATTTTAATAATAAAAAATATCATGCCTTAGGGAAAGTCAAACTTGTAACCTAAGTAGTTGTTCTATTATTATTGAGACAGAATTTGATACTTAATGGTAAAAAAAAAAAACACCTGATCAGTACATTGAAGAAAGTCCCCTATTTTCCTACAAGACAGCAAATCTCCCCCACTTAAAACCTTCCTTCAAAACCCTGAAAATAAGACCAGCATAATCTGACTAAAGAAGTGTTGTCCTACCCCATGGATAATTTTACTTTTCTAGTTGCCTGAAATATGTGGTACCCAGACATTTAGCTGAGCATTACCTCTGACTTGTCCATGAGTGTTTTAGAGACCAGCTTAACACTGTATCAGCAGACAGTGAAAAAGAAAATTGCAAGTTCCAGTGTGAATGGACATCATTCAAACTGCTGAAAGCCTGAATAGAACAAAGAAAGGAAAATTGAACTCTCTCTATCCCTCTCCTTTCTTCTTTTCCCCCCAACCCATATCATTTCTCTCTCTTTCTGACTTATGACTGACAGAGAGAGAACAATTAATTTCCTCTTCTTAGAATAAAAATCTCACCAACTATTCTAAGTTCTTAGGTTTTCAAATACGGAGTACAACAAAATGATCAACTTCCCTTCATTTCTAGTTTTCAGACAGCAGGTTGTGGTACTTTAACTCCCCATAACTGCATAAGCTAATTTCTTATAATTTCTTTGATTATAACAATACATAATAATACATGGTAATATAAATATTATCACTTGATAACTTGACTTCCTGTTAATCACTGACCTGCTCCAGTAATGTCTCCATTCATCCCTGTCATGTGCTAGTGTAGCACAATGGCATCTGTTCATTCTAGGAACACTGAGAACCTCAAGCTGATCATTCAGGTTCTTGACGAAGAAGTCTGATGATCTTGTAGGTGGGTGGCCACGCAGTCTTTTGACATCCTGTAGAATCCAGTCGTTAACGACTCTAGTCCAGCAGTCATCTCCAAATATCATTATGTGTCCAGCCCATCTGATTTTCAACACTTTGGCAAACAAGATATCGTCCCTGATTCTTGACCATCAACAGAGGTCGTAACTCCAGATTCTTTCTCTCATCTAAGTGAAATGTGATACTCCAAGAATAGCTCTGTTGATTCCTCTTTGGGAGACTGGAATAGAGTTCTCATTCTGTTTTCGTGGGCCCAGGTCTCTGAGGCATATGTTAATGCAGGAAGAACAGTGGAATCCAAGAGACGTGCCCAGAGCCAGAGGTTTTTCGTCCTCTTAGCTATTTCTTCGATGCTCTTGAAGGTGTTCAAAGCTGCTCTCTTCCTTCTGCACAACTCAGGTGCCAGATCATTCTGCATATTGACTTCTCGACCTAGTTACACATAACTGTTGCATTTGGAGATGGTCATTTCATTGAGAGCGAATGGAACATCAGGAATGAGACGGTTTCTCATAAACATTGTCTTCGTGAGATTCAGATGGAGTCTGAACTTTCCTCACTCATGGTCAAAGTCGGCCAGCATTTGTGCCAGTTGGCTAATGTTTGGTGTTATTAGAACAATGTCGTCAGCAAAGCGGAGGGAATGTAGTTGCTGACCGTCAATCTTCACTCTTACTTCTTCCCATTCCAGACATCGTATGATATTTTGGAGGGTGGCACTGAAGAGTTTCGGTGAAACGGTATCACCTTGCCGATCCCCTCTCTTGACATGTATGATCACTTCTTTGTAGAATGGTGAGATCTTGGTAGTGAATCTGCAATAGAGCTCATGGAGGATCCTGATGTATTGAGTTTGAAAGTCCTGATTAGCTAGGGCTTCGATGACCACTTTCATCTCAACAGAATCAAAGGCCTTCTTTAAATCATTGAACGTTAGAGTGGCATCTTGAACTCCTGAGAAACCTCAAAGAGCTTGGATAACGTGTGGATATGGTCAACTGTGCTGAATCCTTTGTGGAACATGGCTTGCTCACATGGTTGTCCTTCATCTAGTGTTCTGACAATCCTATTCAGGATGACTCGAGTGAACAGCTCGTAGATGACAGACAAAAGTCAGATGGAGCAATAGTTGCCAGTGTCATAGAGTTCTCCCTTCTTGTACAGTTGTACAGTCCTGCTGGTTTTCCTTTGGGATGGAACCTTGCATTCAGACAGGTAGTTTGTGAAGAGCCAAGCCAATGTGTTGATGAGTACTGACGGCAGGTTCTTTAGGTGTCAGGTTTGACCTTGTCCGGGCCAGATGCTATTCGTTTCTTTACCGACAAAATGACGTGTCGGATTTCTGAAGGGAGAACATTGGAAAGACATATCCTTCCTGTGGAATTTATCATGTGGGCAGGTGGACATGGTTATCACAGACATATGAGTAGAAGTCATAGATAGTCTTCTCCATTGCCCTTCTGGAAAATGTGATAGATTCATCAGGACGTCAGAGTGCAGTAATCTTGGTTTTGTAGGTGGGCATTTCTCAGCTTCTGCCACATCTGCTAGCACTACTGCTCTTCTCTTTTACAGGTCTTCCTTTATTACATCTCTATACTGCTTTGCAAACTCAGACATTCACATATGGTTGCCTGAGGCATGTGCCCAACCACATTGGTAAATATGCTCAAGAGTTTTCGAAAACAGGTGTCTTTTTTTTGTGGCTATCTCTCTCTTGTTTTTCTTCGCGCAGTCATGGAGGTGCTGAACCAGTCAATCGTATTCCTCATCAATGTTGTCAACAACAGCATATTCCCATGTTGCACAATAGTGCCAAAGAGGTCCCAGTTGGTGGTCATTCTGGGAGTTCTCTTCTTAAACTTTGCATTCTTTTCTCCCCGCTCTGTGAGTAGAATTTTGCATGAAGGAGACGGTGGTCCGATCCCATTTGGATTTTGGGACAACAGCGACATCAGTCAGGCAAAACCATCGCTTGAATATGATGTGGTCAATTTTGTTGTGGAACCGTCCACCAGGAGACTCCCATGTCCAACGTTTAGATTCATCCGTCTGGAGCTGTGAGTTACCATGGATGGTCTTGGTCAACATGAGGAACTCAGACAGTCTCTCACCCTGTTCATTCCATTCTAGGCCATGGGTCCCGATTAGAGTTCTTTGACTGATCTTCTCAGTACTATCTTGGCATTAAAATCACCGACAATGAACTTATAGAAAGTGTGGTCTTCTTTATAGAACTTCTCCAGCTCCATGTAGAATTTCTCAATTTCTCCTTCATCATAATTGGATGTTGGTGCATAGACAACAAAGATAGAAACTGCCAGCAGTGAGCCACATACATTCAAGTGCAATCGTCTGATTTGGGTTGATAGGCATTCGAATGAATGAATGCTCATGGCCAAGTTCATTTTGAAAAGGTCACCGATGCCTCCAATGCCTCTTTTGTCGCATGTTCCAAGGAACATTTCTTCTCCAGTGTCAAAAACAGTGTGATGTGATTAATGCCTTCTTGTCTCGATCAGACCAATGATATCGTACTTGATCTTTCGTGTTTGTATCATGAGGTCCTTGATGGATGCATGTGATGCCAGCATATGTGCATTGAAAGTACAGACAATCATTTTTGTCTTTCTTCATTTTGGCATCCTAGTTCTGCCTTGAGATTTTATCAGCCTCTCCTTCCACATCCTTCTCAACGTTGTCGTATTGGTACCTCCACTACCTCCACTATCCAGCCACCGCCATGCTCCAGGACACTTTCTGGACACTCGGGCCGAGACTAATTCACAAGTTAAGCCCCACAGACCAAGATAAGTGGAACTCTTGAGACCTTGGACTCCAGGATCAATGAACCCAGGGACAGAGATCCTCTGCTTGCTCCCACCAACCACAAGTGATGAAGGGATTAAAACTTGGAGTCCCACTCTACCCTGCCCTGTCTGCTTCCACCAACCTCCAGGGACCCAGAGATTGGATTATGCACAAAAGACCCACCCTACTGGTGCCAGATAAATATTTCACCAGCAGACCTCCAAAACCTCCACTACCTCCACTACCCAGCCACTGCCATGCTCCAGGATGCTTTCCAGACACATCATAAGACACTTAATATCTATCTTCCAGGATTATTGCACCATATTTGATAGGGTTCAAATATGATTTGAAGCAAAACACCTACATGGATGATTCATAGAAGCCACCCCCAAAGCCTCTCGGAGAGCCTGGAAAGTTACCCAGAGTATTCTGCGCACACAGCAGAGCCTGGCAAGCTATTCGTGACATATTCGATATGCCAAAACCAGTAAATACAATGGGTCTCATTCCCCTGACCCTGAAGGAGTCACCAATAAATTTTATATATTCTATTTTTCTGTTTCTCTTGAGAACCCTAGTACTTTCTTTTAAAAAAATTTTTATTAGTGAAACACCATGAGGTACACTTGTAGACTTACAAACTTTAGTGCTTGGGTTTCAGTTATACAATCAAGTACCCATCCCTCCACCAGTGCCCATTCTCCACCACCAATGATCCCAGAACCCTCCCCCATACCTCCACCCAGTCCCACCTCTGTGGCAGGGCATTCCCGTTTCCTCTCTATTTCCTTTAGGATGTTGTGGTTTGAAATAGAAGTATTGAGTGGCCATCATTTTCGGTCTATAGTTTTTCAGCATGCATCTCCCATCCCTAGTGGATCATCCAAACATCATTTACTTGGTGTTTCCTTCTATATCTGAAATGTTTTTCCCCCAAGCATGTGCCCTAGTACATTTTGATAAGACAAAAGAGGAAACAAAATTGACACCAGAGAATTTACAAATACTAACTAACCCACATGTACTAACACGAGTCAGATGACTATCCAAGGTCCTGGACTTTATTATCATTGGACTGGCATTATAATAAGGGTAATCTATAAAAATAATTACTAGATAAATTATTTAGTATTTTGGATAGAAACTAGTATTAAGGATTAGAAAAGAGAGTAAGGCAAATAAAATACAATTAAATTGATTACTGCATTCTTAAGTACAAGAGAATGTAATATAGGAATTGCAACTTTCAACAATATTGTCAGTTAAGCTTCAGTTTAGTTGACTTCTAGACTTAGAGTCGAAAGACTTGGGAATATCTGTGCCATATAAATTTCTAGATCAGGAGAACTCTGATCAAGTGGGAAAGAAACTGATAAAGAAAATGTCCATGTAAAATAATGGTCAATAAAACAGGAAGAGAAAAATTGAAATCAAAGGGGAAAATATCTACAAGAAAGAGAGGTGATCAGATTAGACAGGTGAAGTGAAATAATCCTACTGACAAACCAAATAAAATAATGAACTGATCCAGAGGTTTAGCAATACCTAAGTTCTTAGTTTTCTTGTAATATGATGAAGTGACAACAAAAATTTAATTAGTGGTTTACAATTATAATGACAAAAATAATTAAAATTATAAAAGCAAAAAATTTAAGAAAGTTTTCTGCAAATGAGAACCATGAATTAATATAGTACCTGGTAGGAAGGTGGATTCAGATGATTTGTCTTTTCTGATTTTATTTCTTGTTTAATTCATTTATTAAATCAGTCAATTTTAACATAATGGAATGATCAAAAGAAAAAAGGAAAAGAATCAAATATTTTAAATAAAAGGAGAATTTCTACTGCAATAGTTTTGAATAAATGAGAAGATATAGGAGTTAAATCCAAAATGAATGATGGACTCTAAAAATACCACAGCCAATACACTCTAGCTGAATAGATTTAACTTTGAGACAGAATTTTGTAAAAATAGTGGTTGAACAGCAATAAAAAATTATTATTAGGACTAGCATATCTGTACAAACTAGAAACTTAGTATGACCTGCATCAATTTCTGGCTGGAGAGAGAGCACAGCGGGTAGGGCGTTCGCCTTACACGCAGCCAACATGGCCGACCAGAGTTTGATTCCTCCGCCCCTCTCGGAGAGCCCGGCAAGCTACCGAGAGTATTCAATATGCCAGACACAGTAACAACAAAAGTCTCCAATGGAGACGTTACTGGGCCCGATCGAGCAAATCTGTATGTTAAAGGTAAAAAAAAATTGGGGTGCTCCCAACAGCGCTTAGGAGGCCTAGAGGTTGGCCAAGGCCTATCACCAGCAATTCTCAAGGCATCACATGGTGATGGGGATATAAATCTAGTCAACCTCAAGCAAGGCACGAGACTTAACCTCTGTACTATCTCTCGAGCTCCATAAATGTAAAATTCATTACCAAGCCTATATGACTAATAACTTATGAGAAATTTTTAAATAGGCATGGTTAGAGGAAATCTTTGCCAAGTGTTTATGTTCTCTAACAATTTTATTCTTGAAATATCAACTTCAGCTGATTGATTCTCTTCTACATGTTCGGTGCCATTATGTATCTTATGCTTTTAATAGAAATGAACATAGTTTATTTCTGAAAGGTCAGAAATATATACTTAGAGAAATTTCTCATACTGTTCATATTAATCTTTACCTAATTAACAAAATTTACTTTAAGCATGGGCTGGAGCGATAGCATAGTGGGTGAGGGCATTTGTCTTTCATGAGGCTACCCTGCCAATGCAGGTTCAATTGCTCCACCCCTCTCAGAATGCCAGACAAGCTACCAAGAGTATTCTGCCCACATGGCAGAGCCTGGGTATTGGCCGATCCAGAATTCCTTATGCATGAGGTATTACTGACAAAGTGCACAGTAGCTAAGTTTCCTCTGAGAACTTGTTCCCTTCCTCTGGGCATTTTCATAGTACCCTCAACCAAAACCTGGCATAATAAATTCAACACTAATCCATACAGCAATCTCATTTCCTGAAGTTCCTAGTTTCTCCAATTTGTTCTTCCTTTCTCTTTTTCAATCCAGTAAGACTTTGACTTTTACAAAATATTACAATAGAACTTTCAATATTAAAGATTTAATATTGTACCACTCCTGGGAATATATTCCAGAGAGGCAATAATGTATAGTCGAACTGACATCTGCACTTGTTTGTTCATTGAAGCACTCTTTACAATAGCCAGAATCTGGAAAAAAACCTGAGTGCCCAAGAACAGATGACTGGTTAAAGAAACTTGGGCACATCTACACAATGGAGTACTATGTAGCTGTTAGAAAAGATGAAGTCATGAAATTTACATACAAGTGGTACTACATGGTAAGTATCATGCTAAGCGAAATGAGTCAGAAAGAGAGGGATAGACATAGAAAGATTGCATTCATCTGGGGGACATAAAGTAACAAAATAGGAGATTAATACCCAAGAATAGCCGAGATCAGTACCAGGAGGATTACTCCATAGCTTACAGGCGAGCCGGGCATTCTAGGGGAAAGGGCAGCTCAGATAGAGAAGGGAGCACCAAATAAAGTGTGTTTGGAGGATCCTCCCAGGATGTGAGATGCATGTTGAAAGTAGACTATGTAATGAACATCATTGCCACTCAATGCCTCTTTTGCAGACCACAACACCCAAAAGGAGAGAGAGAACAAAAGGGAATGCCCTGCCACAGAGGCAGGGTGGGATGGGGGGATGGGTGTGGGAGGGATAGTGGGATCCATGGTGGTGGAAAATGGGCACTGGTGGAGGGATGGGTATTTGATCATTGTATAATCGAAACCCAAGCACAAAAATTTGTAAATCTACAATTGTACCTCATGGTGTTTCACTAATAAAAATTTTAAAAAAAGATTTAATATTGTAATAAAATATTTTATTTAGAATATGTCTAAACCACTTTGCTACATATGACGATACATTAAACATTGATGATCATGAAAGAGTTTCACATATGCATGTAAACCATTACAAATCTGAGGAATTCCTAAGTCTATAAATTCAGTAGAACTATTAATGAATGATGATGTTATGTGGAAAGATTTCCCTATCTGTAAATACACAGGCTATTTTGATAAGTCTTTTATTGGGCTTGTTTTGGAGTATTTTATAATAATAAAAACATGTGGCATGAATAAAGTCATAAAAATAATCTTATAGATCTCACAAAAGAGAATGCTTTCCAAAACAAGGGACTGATAGAACCATGGTGGCTTAAGTAAATAAACATATAGAAGTTAAATCTTATGCAAATATTTTAAAGTGTGTGGGAATGTTAATCACAGTGTTCCAATAAAATATAGCACAACAGATGTGCTTTTAGCAGATGCTAAAAAAATCTGTTACTTTGTAGAACCACATCCTCCATAGTTATTGGTTAATTATATCCGCGCCTATTGATGGAAATCACAGACTCCAGATTCCCCAGAGCTTCAATTATGATAATTAGTTCAGTCTATAGACAAGCCAAGTTCACTGCAAGTGTGCATACCCTCAACACACACATGGAAATATATATATTATTCTTTTGAAACTTGAAGTAGTTCCTTTATGTGTTGGATTAAAAATTTTATCAAAAATGTAGCAATTTATGAAAATATACAAGTTTCTCCACAGTAATTAAAATTCATTTTTTATTTTTTGACTTTCTTTTTCCTTAAGTTCTTTCAGATATATATTTATTTGTTTAATAATTTTATTATAAGATTTAAGATGTTGAATAAGAATCAGGGCCCAAGAAGGTATTTCAAGGAGTGGAGAACATGGTTATCTTGTGAGGCCCTGAGTTCAGTCACCAACACCTCTTTATCCCCTTTTCCTCTAGAACTGTTGGGTGTGATCTAGTGGCTCCCAAGTGCCTCTGGCCAGAGTGCTACCCAAACACCACTCTTACAGCACCAGGCCACATACTTGGAGAGGAGTGACCCTAATGAAGAAAAATAAATCAGGAATGAAAACCTGAATATTACATTTATATTTTAAGGCTAACCATCAGATTTTATCAATAACATTTTGTACAGCACATGCATATTTTCTAAAGAATTATAAAGAAACATTCCTTTATCTTTTTTTTTCTGTTTGATATACCAGCATATAGACATACACTCTAAAATTTTTCCACTTAATTCATGCTGTAACTTTTACATATTGTCTCTTTTTAAAGTGTATAGTTAAAAATGATACTAGTGCATTGATTGCAGAGTACACAAAACCTTCTTGATCTGGGAATGAAGTAAGTTAAGATAGAATTGATCAAACAGGCAGCTGTGCTCAGGGAAGGACTCTACTCAAAGTGTTTCATAGCTTGCCAGCATCTGGACCAAGGACAATGTCATTTAAAACAGCTTTATAGAAATGCCACTCCCCTCCACAAACTTTTGCTATTCAGCTTCATGTCATTGTAAATTCATAACAGACTTGTTATTGTAAACAATCTGCAGCCATGTGAGTACTAATCATGGTTTAGGATGTTGCACTAAGTCATTTCTCTTTTCACTCTCAAGATAGGCGAAATCTAGCTTTAAACGTAAGATGACATAGTATCTTTTCCTCAGGAGAAGGTATATTTGTTCCAAATAAAAAGCAAATTTCAGACTAATCACAGTTTCCGGTATGATTAAAATGTGACAAGTTTATCCGTGACTTTCTAGATTTATTTATTTTATTTTTTATTAATTTTTATTAGTGAAACACCATGAGGTACCGTTGTAGACCTACAAATTTTTGTGCTTGAGTTTAGATTATACTATAATCAAATACCCATCCCTCTACCAGTGCCCATTTTCCACTACCATGGATCCCACTATCCCTCCCACACCCATCCCCCCCATCCCACCCTGCCTCTGTGGCAGGGCATTCCCTTTTGTTCTCTCTCTCCTTTTGGGTGTTGTGGTCTGCAAAAGAGACATCGAGTGGCAATGATGTTCATTACATAGTCTACTTTCAACATGCATCTCCCATCCTGTGAGGATCCTCCAAACACCCTTTATTTGGTGCTCCCTTCTCTATCTGAGCTGCCCTTTGCCCTAGAATGTCCGGCTGGTCTCTAAGCCATGGATTATTCTTGGGAAGAAGAAAATGGGAGGAATCAACCTCCCTAGCTTCAAACTCTACTACATAGCAATAATAATTAAAACAGCATGGTACTGGAACAAAGGCAGAGCTGTAGACCAATGGAACAGGGTTGAATATACTGACATCTCCCCTCAATCATATGATCATCTAATCTTTGATAAAGGAGAAAGAAATTGTTATTCCCTGAACACAGCTGCCTGTTTGGTATATATTGTTTCGATAGAAGATATATTGTTTCGATAGAAGATATATTGTTTCGATAGAAGATGCACAATTATTGTTTAGAGTTTACGACCCACCCCCCATAATCAGATATGCTGAAACAGCGTTGTGAAATGATTTGCTTTCTACAACTTGGTTTAAGAATAAAATGATGTCGCGCGGCCGCGCGGTTTTGAATTTCTGCTATTTTACTTATTGACCCTGGAAGAATTTCTATTAAAAGTTAGATAGTTAAGAGATTGGTTTCTGTGCCCTGGAGTCGTGGCCGTGCCGAAGAGCCGCTCGTGGGGGGCAGCTGGCGACCTCGGTGGGGCGTGGGGGATGGCCCACAAAGCCCCCCTTCCCATGAGGTCCCCGCCGCTCCCGCCGAGCCCGGCTCAAACCTGCTGTCCACAAGGCTCCCATGCGGCCGCCATCTTTCTTTCCAGAGAGGAGCGGGCAGGCCGGTCAACACCCTTTCCCCTCCGGGCAGGCTTGGTGGCGCGGTTTAACACATAGTCCATTTGCTTTTCTGCTCCAAGCGGCTGGTTCTCTGTGCTCAGTCCTTGTGCCTCCGGGGCCGTGGCCGTGCCGGAGAGCCGCTCGTGGGGGGCAGCTGGCGACCTTGGTGGGGCGTGGGGGACGGCCCACAAAGCCCCCCTTCCCATGAGGTCCCCGCCGCTCCCGCCGAGCCCGGCTCAAACCTGCTGTCCACAAGGCTCCCGTGCAGCCGCCATCTTTCTTTTTCTGGTGTCTTAGAATTTAATAAATTTAAAAGAAAACTAAAAGTAAGCTTTAAAGTGAACCAGATAGATATAGAAAACTCAATATAAATGAAACAATAACTCATTGAAAAAGTATGAAATCCATTAGCAACCTAGGAACACACAAAGTAGTCTTAATCTTATAGAGGGAACCATAAGTGAATGCCATATTCAGTCACAAAGTGCTGAAGAATTTGTGTAGTCTTTGATATTTCTTGCAATACTGGTTTAAAGGCCATGAATTCTCTAAGATACTGCTTGTCCATAAACCTTTATATTGTTCCTTCAAATCTTCTTGATAATATAACTGAATAGAGTATTCTTTGTGAGGTAGTCATTGAATTTTCTTTTTAATTTATTCCTCAATTTCATCTGGCTCCTAGAGAATATGGTTATTATTTTGGACCTTGCTTTGTTTATTAGTTTCGATTTTAAAATTTTATTGCTCTCAATTCACTGTCTCTATCTGTGGATTTTGTGATTCTAATCATAATATGTCTTGGAGTTGTTCTATCTGGGTCTCTGTCACTGGACTCTTGGATCTTAGTATCTGTGCTCTTCAACTGAATGAAATTCTTAGGTATGATTTCCTTAATTGGTGCTTGATCATAAAATTTGTCTTTCTGTTCTAAAATGACTTCAAAGATTTTTATATTGTTCCTCTTTACTCCATGCCATTGTTCTTTGGTATGCTCTTCATTTCCTTTCTTATGTTTTCTGTCTTCTGTTGTTTTCTGTAGGTTTCCTGCATATTTCTTGAAATCTGATTTTTTTAAACTGCTATTATTCTGCTGCTCATGTTATTGATTGATATTTTTATATCACCAACCATATTCTTCATTTCTGAAATCTCTGAATGCAGTATTCTTATTTCTGCTCTTGAGTTCAACATATATCTTTAACATGGTGTCACAAAAGCCACTCTCTGATATTTTACAGAACTTTTTGGTGCTGGTAGAGTCTTCTCTGTCATTATTTTCACTTACTGTGCTTATTGTGGTTCTGCATGTCTTCTCCAAAGCTTTTGCTGTACTCCAGCTATATTGAGGGCAGATACTTGCAGTTAGGCACTCTATAGCTGTAGCACGGCCATATACGCAGCTGTACAACTCAGGAAGTGTGGAGGTAGCCAGCTGAAAAGATGGCAGACAGAGTGGGGCATGGAAAAATGGAGTCATACATTTATGACTTTACAGTGAAAAATGGACTCAAAGCTTCTATGAATAGACTTCTATCATATACAACACATGGACAGATGTTTGTTTCTCTACTTCATTTGAAACTGAAATTAAATAAGAGCAAGAAAATAAAATCACAGTGTTACTATAAGGCATTATCACTTGAAATTCCAAATTATGTTTATTGGAATGAAATCAAGATTTGATTTTCACTTTCCTAAGTATGCATACTATTAAAATAGTGGATCTTTCTAATCAGCAGTCTTTTAGGAGAAGACAACTTTCAGCATAGATCATTTTACTGGTGTTTGCATAAGCTTCAACTGTGCAATAATTCAACTACCAAAAGTAATAGATTGTATTATTCTTCAGAGTTTCTTAAAATTTATATTTAAAATTAAATAATAGGGATGGCTACATTTAAAGTCTTTATGCCCTCTGCATTAAATATTGCCTTATGGAGTTAATGTTTAGAACTATTTCTTAGAAGTTAGTAAAATTATATGTGATGTTCCAATACTTTTTTGTGTTCCATTCCATTATTTTCCACTAAGAATGTGGAGTAGCAAGAATTTAAAGAAAGCAATATCCTAATTTTACTCCAAAATTTACTTCCTAAATTTTCATCAAATCTCAGTCTCTTACAAATAGATGATACGCACATACACACACACACACACACACACACACACACACACACAAACAAATCTTTCCATGGTAAATACTAGTCAAAAATAAGAAAGAAAGAAATCAGCAGGATATCTAGACAAAGTACAAAATTAGGCAAAATAGAAGAAAAACACAAAAGATAACTGCAGTTTCAAAATGTAAGAACATATTTAAAAACTTGGTGTAAATTTAATTGTAAATTTATTTATTTATTTTGCATTTGGGGTCACATTTCAAAGTGCACAGGACCTATTTATGACTCTGCACTCAGGATTTATTTCTGCAAGGGCTCATGGGGACCCTATATGATGCCAAGCACTAACCCTGGATCAGCCACATGAATGACAAAGATTTTACCTACTGTGCTATCTCTTTACACTCTTGGTGTGATTTTAAAGCAATAAAAGGTATCATTTAATTAACAACAGCACAATTAAAAATAGAAATTCTAAAAATATTGAAATTTGAATTATAATCTCTACTCAGAAATTTGAACTGGAGCGATAGCACAGTGGGTAGGGCGTTTGCCTTGCATGCAGGAAACCCAGGTTCGATTCTTCTGTCCCTCTCAGAGAGCATGGCAAGCTACCGAGAGTATCCCATCTGCACGGCAGAGCCTGGCAAGCACATGCTGTATTTGATATGCCAAAAACGGCAACAACACCTCGCAATGGAAATGTTACTGGTGCCCGCTATAGCAAATCAATGAACAATGGGAGGACAGTGCTACAGTGCTACTCAGAAATTTGCATACTATGCTCCTAATTTCTATAATATTTTAATGTAGTCCTAAGTAATTAGATACTGCTAAAGGAGATTTCTTAATTATTATTGAAATAAAGAAAATAGAAGCAGCTCCAAAAAATGACAATTATGGGAAGAAGAAAAGTAATATAAAGAATAAAATTTTAAAAGTTCATAATAAGAGCTTAATATATTCATAATAAAATGCATAAAATAAAACCAAACAATAGGATTTATAGATTTTTAGACTGGAAAGCAGTACAGTAAGGAGCACGTCTTGAATGCTTTATGGTCCTGCTGAGCATTTCATGACTGATCTCTGAGTTAAAAGTCAAGGATAATTTTCTCAAAGAACCAATATTTGGTTTCATTGTCCTTTGTTTCTTTGGTTTCTATGTAATTAATTTCTGCTCTAAGTTTTATTATTTCTTTTCTTCGGCCAATTTTGGTTTCCTATGGCTGGTCTTTTTCTAAAATCTTGAGCGGTGTGGTTAGGTTATCTATGTAGGCCCTTTCTTCTTTCCTTAGGAATGCTTGCAAGGCTATAAATTTTCCTCTTAGTACGGCTTTAGCTGCATCCCATAGGTTCTGGTAGTTCGTGTCTTCATTCTAGTTTGTTTCCAGGTATCTTTTGATTTCATCTTTGACTTCCTTCCTGACCCACTCGTTGTTGAACATTGGGCTGTTTAATTTCCAGGTGTTTGATTTGTTTCTCGAGGCATCACTCTCCTCAACCTCAAACTCTATTACAAAGTGGTAATAATTAAAACAGCATGGTACTGGAACAAAGCCAGAGCCACAGACCAATGGAACAGGGTGGAATATTCGTACACACAACCCCATGCTGGGGGAGAAGGCAGCTCAGATAGAGAGGGGAGCACCAAGTAAAGGGAGTTGGGATGATACTCCCAGGATGAGAGGTACATGCTGAAAATAGAATATAGACCGAACATGTTTGCCACTCAATGCCTCTTTTGCAAACCACAGCACCCAAAAGGAGAAAGACAACCAAAGGGATTGCCCTGCCACAAAGGTGGGGTGGGGTGGTATGGGGGGGATGCAGGGAGCACTGGAGGTGGGGAATGGGCACTAGTGGAGGGATTTTTTGCCTCTAAAACCCAAGCACTAAAATTTGTAAGTCTACAACTGTACCTCATGGTGTTTCACTAATAAAAAAAAAAGCTAAGGATAAGGTCTGAACACTGCTTGGTGTAGCCAAAAAATAAAAATAATTTAATTTAATAAAAATGTATGTTATTTAAGCAGTAAACTAAGCAATGAGAGAAAAATAGTAAATATAAAACAATATAATTTTTCCAATATATAATAATAATGAAAAAGTGATATTGCTGAGTCATAAGGAAGATCAATACTAACTCTCTGAGGAATGCCCATATTGCTTTCCAAAAAGGTTTAACCCATTGGCATTCCCCCCAACAACAAGGAAGAGTTCCTTTCTCCCCACATCCACGCCAGCATTGGTTACTCTTATACTTTTGGATGGCTGCAGAGTCTGTGGTGTGAGATTATATCTCACTGTTGTTTTGATGTGGATTTCCTTGATGATTATTGTTACAGAGTATTTTTTCATGTGCTTGTTGGCTTTTTGTTTTTCTTCTTTGAGGAGTTTCAGTTTACTTCTTCTCTCTATTTGTTGATGGGGTTAGATTTCTATTTATTATAAAGTTCTATCAGTGCCTTATATATGTTGGATATTAATGCTTTATCAGGTGGGTATTGCATAAATAATTTTTCCCAATATGTGTGCTGTCTTTATATCTTGGTCACTGTTTATTTTGAGGTGTGGTAGCTTCTTAGTTTAATGCAGTCCAATTTGTTTATCTTTGCTTCCACTTGCTTAGTCAGTGGTGTGCTATCTTTGAAACTCTTTCAGCATCATTGTCATGGAGAGTTCTGCCCACAGTTCCCTCCATGTATCTTAAAGATTCAGGTCTCATATTGAGCTCTTTAGTCTATTTTGACCTAACTTTTGTGCCTGGGTTAGAAAGAAGTCTGAATTCATTTTTCTGTTGTTTTTGTGTATAGCTGCCCACTTTTCCCACACCTCTTGTTAAGGAAGCTTTCCTTACTCCACTTCATATTTCTTGCTCCTTAATCAAAGTTTATGTGATCATATATCTGAGGGTTACTATCAGGATATTCAACTCTATTCCATTGATCTGCATTGCACAACTGTTATCTGTACTTCTGTGTACATTGCAGCACTATTCACAATAGCCAGAATCTGGAAACAGTCCAATTGCCTGAGAGCAGATAACTTGTAATCTATGTAAAGGAATACTATGCAGCTCTTAGGATAAATACAGTTAAGAATTTCTATTATGAATGGGTGAATATGGAAAGCATCATGCTGAGTGAAATGAATTAAAAGGAGTTGGATAGACATAGAATGATTGGACTCATTGTGGGACATTAAAAAAAAACATATGAGACTATTACCCCAGGACAATAGAAACAAGGGCCAGGAGGATTGGTCCATGGTTGGAAACCTGCCTCAAATGCTCTGAGAGAAGATAGTGTAGAGAAGAGACCACTATGATAAAGGTAGTCGAAAATGATCACTCTACATAAGAACTGCATGCTGAAAATAGGTAAAGGAACAGATATGATAACCTCTCAGTATCTGTGTTGTAAACCATAATGCCAAAAAGGAGAGAGAGTGAGAGAGACAGAGACAGAGACAGAGACAGAGAAAGACAGAGACAGAGAAATAGAGACAGATACAGAGAGACAGAGAGAAGAAAAGTTCCTGCCACAGAGACAGGCTGGGAGAACTGCGATAGGAGGGAAACTGGGGAGATTAGTGGTGGGAAATGTACATTGATGGACTGGTGGATTGGCGTGATGGAACACTGTATGACTGACATGACTAACACCCAACCATGAAGAGCTTTGCTATTGTGATTCCTACCACGCTTCAGTTAAAAAAACAAAGAATGAAATAACTAACACACAGAAGTTTTCAATTACATTACAGAAAAAAGTGAACAAAAAATTATAATAGCAATATTTAAAATACCAATGAGATACTTCTTTTAGCAATAAGGAAAAAAATCAAGTGCCTTATGTTGAGAAAAAAATTTAGACGAACTTATGATTTTTTTCACAGAAGCCTTCAACTTATAAATGCAATGGTATAAAACCTCCTAATTTTTCAAGGAAATAATAGGATAATTAAATATTTTATAATAATCCATCTGTCTTTATATGTACAGGTAGCTGATCAGTGTGGAGAATGTGACGATCTCAATGTACATTTTTCCCATAAGGCCTCTTCAATAATCAACCCGAACATAGACTTTATTCAACCAAGAAAAATCAAATGACTATAGTAACTGCTGGTGGATATTGATTATTTACTTTAATATATTAACATTAAAAATGTTAGAAAAATTAAATTATACAACATATTAAATAATACTAAATGCTCTGATATTATGACAAAACTTGTTAGGAAATGGAAAGGCCAGTGATGGTAAAATAAATGTGTTAATGTTCTTAATCTTAATGTGGAGGAGTATTACAATATATAGTTTAGATATTAAAATAAATTAATAGATATATAAATATATTTAAGCATCCCAGCATAAATACATGTTAAAAATTGGACTAAACATGAATGATAGCAGGAAAAGAAATTATGCTAATTTATGTTTATAAAAATAATTAATAGAATGAAATCTCAAGAGGACCCAAGAGTTTTTCAAAAGATAAAACCACTGTAACCAAAAAAATGCAAATATTATGAGAATTTCCCATGAATCATAAGTATTTGGCATGCATACACATGTTCTTCTTATATATGCATAAAAATAAAAAGAACCACAAAATGTAAGTGGTTTGGTTTGTTTTTGAGTCACACCCGGCAGTGCTTAAGGATTATTCCTGGCAGTGCTCTGGAACCACATGAGGTGTCAGGTGTTAGGGTTTTAACCTGGTCAGTCGCATGTAAGGCAAGCATCCTAGTGCTGTACGATTGCTATTGCCTAGCAAAATGAAAGGATTTTATGGACATTAAGAGAGAATGAAAAAATAATGTGAACAGGGCAGAGAAATAGTAGTGGGTTGGGTGTTAACTTTGCGTGAGGACCTGAGTTCCATCTCCAACACTAAATATAGTCTCATGCACCCCACTAGGGGTGATTACTGAGTGCAGAGGCAGGAGTAAGCCAAGAGCTCTGCAGGGTATGGCTCAAAAATAAAATCAAGCAAAAATATATAACAAAGTTAATATATAAAGTTAATACAAAACAAAGCAAATATATCTGCACTATCATAACAGTGGGCTGGAGCAATAGCACAGCGGGTAGGGCGTTCGCCTTACAAGCGGCCAACATGGCCGACCCGAGTTCGATTCCTCTGCCCCTCTCGGAGAGCCCGGCAAGCTACCGAGAGTATTCGATATGCCAAACACAGTAACAACAAAGTCTCCAATGGAGACGTTACTGGGCCCGCTCGAGCAAATCGACGATCAACGGGAGGGCCTTTACCTTTTTATCATAACAGTATATGAGCTAAAGTGTTAGATAAGACTATGTATTTCAATGTTTAATCTCAAAGGGAATTTTACTTCTTATCTCTTGGAGAGTCCGGCAAGCTACGGAGAGTATCCCGACCACACAACAGGGCCTGGCAAGCTACCCAGGGTGTATTCGATATGCAAAAAACAGTAACAATAATGGGTCTCATTCCCCTGACCCTGAAAGAGCCTCCAATACGGTAGTGTTGGGAAAGATGAGTAAGGAGAGATTGCTAAAATCTCAGGGCTGGGACAACTGGAGATGTTACTGGTGCCTGCTCAAGTGAATCAATGAACAAGGGGATGACAGTGATACAATGACACAGTGATACTAATAAAAGATTTCTTTAAATAAGTCAATTTAATATGACCAAAAAATTACATTAAACCACACCTTTTCTTAGGGAGTGGTGTTAAACCTCAACCATTTAGGTGCAGGGGCTTGCTCTTGGGCAGTGATAAACAACAAACATTACCAGGAATAAACCCAGGCCTCCTGCATGCAAAGCTTTAGCTCCAGTCCATTGAGATTTTTCTGAAGCCCTACATAGTCATACTTTTATCTGGCATATTTGATAGCGGACTTGACAGAGTTATAAGTAAATTAGACCAATTTTCTTAAAAGAGTAATCTAATCATCTGAGTCACATTATCACAGAAACTATCAAAGATAAAGAGATAAAAATACTTTTCCCCCATTTATTGTTCTATAATGTTCTTTTTTGAAGAGTAATGGGAGGTCATATGACTATGACCAGGGTTTACTCCTGGTTCTATGCTCAGGGATCATTCCAGGCAGGACTCCAAGGACCATATTTGGTGCCAAACATTAAACCCAGGCTAGCCACATATAAGGCAAATGCCCTACCACTGTATTATTTCTCAGGCCCTCTATGATGGTCTTTATGCAAGCTCACAGTATGTGCTATGACTGCAGACAACTTTATTGAAGAATTCAAAATGTTACAAAAATAAAAAAGGGTCATGGAAATTGTTCAAAAACTGGTATGAATGATAACTTCTAGAGACCTAAGAAGAAAGTCTGCTAGACAATCTGGTGATTTTAAGTGAGTAGAGGTAAAACAGAAATTCTGACATGCTTGGAAAATCAGGATTTAAGTGCAACATGAGTATTGTGCAAGTGCCATAAATTTAAACACTTTCCCAGTGTGAAATCTCCTTAAGTAATCTCCTACTATGCATTGTTTATTTTACTTTACTTGCAGTATATCAATAAAGGAGACTTGGAAAGTATGTGAAAGGCTTGCTAGGATGGCTTGAATGAAATGCAAAATCATATTTTCTGGATACTTAATGTGTTTATCATAGGTCCATTGCTAATATGGGTAGCTTCCTGGAATCCACCAAACATATAACTAAGAATTTGGCATTATGTAGTTGACTTCCAAAATTTTAACATATTTAATCAGTCAGCTGTGACCTGACACCAGTCAGGTAGGTAGAAGGGGCATGAAATAATAGCTCTCGGACAAAAGCAAATTGGACTTGTCCCTTGAGACTGCAGACTTATGGGGAAGAAGATGAAGCAAGTCTTTATTAGCCATTATAATTTATACAGCTAGAAATTTGTTAACATGTCAAGTAAAGGTAAACATATGTCAAAGAAAGAGCCAATAAAAAAGAAAAATAAGAAAGTAACATATCTATTTTTTCTTACATTTTTCTTCTAGTAAAACACATGAACAACAGTGCAATAATTCTGTTCTATACACCAAAATCTTTTCTCACACAGTCTTGTATGTGTCCATGTTTCTGTGTTTCTATTTGCTGTGCATGTTTATGCATACATATGTATATATGTACATATATGTTCATAACTCAATGAAAAGCTACTGCATATAAGTATATATATGTATATGTACATATATATAGAGAGAGAAGGTGAATGATATGGAAAAAAGGAACCCATATTTATTATTAGTGGTAAGGTAAATTTGTTCAGACTATATAGTAAACAGAAAATTTATTTCATCTTTTGAGGTTGGATGGAAGAAGATTTCAGCTCTATATCCAGCAAAATTCAAAGAATTAAGAATTTTCAGGGATCAAAATCTTCTAGGATCCAGATGAAAAGTCTAAGTTGAAGATAAAATTTTAGTTATTGAAAATTATAGGTGGTATTCAAGGATTAGTTCTGGATAAAGAAAAAAGAAAGCCAGAAAACCTGAATACTGCTGAATGAAGTATCTAATGTTAAAAATGCAGGGATCTATGGGAACAGAGAACTGAGAAGGAATGACTAGTAAGAGATAAGGAGAACTATGTTAATCCTGGTAATAGAGATCAGTATGTTTCAGGAAAAATAGTAAATAATTTACTATATACAATGTTCTCTTTATATAATATGAGATTTGAATAGAGGATAGACCATAGGATATAGCAACAGAGAATTCACTGTTAGATTTGAGATGAACAGTTTAGTGATAAACAAAAAATTTTTTAAAAGAATTTAAGAGGATATGGGAATGTTCTGCAATATAACTTAACTGTACTCTTCACACGTGTAAGAATCATAAAAAATATATACTGAAATTGGAGTGGACTGAGTATATGAAAAATAAGTACAAAATATTATATTTAGCTGTATATATTATATTGTGCCATATATGTGTGTATGTATATATTGTTTCAAAGGACATTAGTGCAACATTTGGTGATATTTGAACAAGATCTCTGAATCACTATACTTTTATCAACGTTAGTTTCTAAATTTTAATAATAGTACAGTAGCATGGAAAATTTCTTCATATTTAAGAAATACACACCTTAACATGATGACTCTCAGTGTCTGTATTGCAAACCATAATGCCCTAAAGTAGAGAGAGAGTATGGGGAATATTGTCTGCCATGGAGGCAGTGGGAGGGTGGGAAAGGGGGGGTATACTGGGGAGATTGGTGGTGGGGAATGTGCACTGGTGAAGGGATTGGTGTTTGATCATTGTTTGATTGTAACCCAATCATGAAAGCTTGTAACTTTTTTCATGGTGATTCAATAAAATTTTAAAAAAAGAAAGATAAAAAACATATTGACCTTTAAAAAAAGAAATTACACATCTTACGATTATGACTAAAAAGGCACCATATCAGTCATGTACTCTTAAATGTCTCAAAAAGAGAAAGTTAGTATGGCAAAAATATTAACATTGATAACTGAGTAACGAGCATATAATAACATTTTGGTGTATAGAACAGAATTATTGCACTGTTGTTCATGTGTCTTAATTTTAAAACTTTTCTGTATACCTGAAACATTGCAACATAAAAATTTGCAATTTAAAACATAATATAAAATATGAAAATAGGAAAGAATTTCAATAACTGGGAGCATCTCTTTTTCCCTTTCCTTACTGTCGCGGCAGTGAGACACATTATAAAACACTTCCTTCCCATTTTCCAGAATTACTACACCATATCAGATGGGGTTCAGGCAGTAGGTAACAAATCATAAAAAAAAATATATAAATATATGCCTCTCGGAGAGCCTGGTAAACTATGGAGAGTATCTCACCCACATGGGCAGAGCCTGGCAAGCTCCCGGTGGCGTATTCGATATGTCAAATACATTAACGACAACAGATCTCATTCTCCTGACCCTGAAAGAGCCTCCCATCAATGGGAAAAGATGTGTAAGAAGAGGCAGCTAAAATCTCAGGGCTGGGAGGACTGGAGACGTTATTGGCACCCGCTCGAGTAATTCCACAATCAAGGGGATGACAGTGATACAGTGATACAGTGATTTCTTACTGATCTTCTGTCTCACTTGTTGAGAATGCGCTAATAAGTTTTTAGTTTTACAGCGAAATGAATGGATCTTTTACATCTCTAATTTGAAAATTATATTGAGATATGTTAATGAATAATTTAATCTCTTCTCGTTTCCTTTCCATTTTTTAAAGTTTTAATCGCTTAACATTTTAATTGAGATATCAGAGTCCACATTAGTAATAAATTATGTTATAGTTTCACTATACTACACCAATCCCCACCATGATATAAATGAAGCACTTAAATAATAAAACTTTTACATTTTCTTAATCTTTGGTCTTATAATAAATTTTTTGATGTTTAATTTCCTTAACCAAAAAAATTTCATGTTCTCTACATAATTTGATCTTTCACTGCTTTTTGTTTATTCAATAATAAATTTTCTTCATCATTCTATAATGAAACCATTCAGTTTTTCTGAAATCTAGAAGGAAGAGCTGTGGTCACTGGCCCATGAACTAGACAAATACAGCATCTACTTGGCAACATTCTGTGGGGAGATTATCCCTAAATCAGTAGGCAAATTATTTAAAATTTGCAATTACTGCAGTTGCAGCCCTGAGTCTTAAAAATGTAGCATTGGTAGTGGGGATAGGCATGGATTCGTAACAAAGAACACAAGATGATAATAAGGACAAAAGATCTGTCAGAATTATAGTCAATAGACTTCTAGAAGATTACATCTCTTATAACAGGTGAAATAGCAACCATTTGTAAATTAGAAATTGGTATCAAATGTGAGTCACAGATAGAAAATTCTGCTACCATCATAAAGAATGAAATAGAAGCTAAGAGGACAGTAGCTTCTACAAGAGTTTTAATATAGATAACCTAGGGCAGTTCACATGAGCGAAAGTGGGATCATATGTGGGCACAGGAGTGACCTTGACTTTGACTAAACAACAAATGGTTATACCTCACAAAGAATGAAAATTAAGTTCCATTTCATTAATTTGCTAATGCCTTTCTCCTCCTGCATGTATTAGTCTTGCAAATGTATTTATTCATTACAGACTATGCAGATGCCCATTTCTGTCTCATTTAGAGGTGACATTTCACCTTATCTTTCCTATCATTAGGAAATAATGCCTAATATTTAGTCAAATAGTGCTCAAGCTTGCTACACTTGAGATTTCAATCTCCACGTGTCTGTCAAAGATTTTACTGCTTGTCAGATAGCAGAATCTGAGTGAAAAGTAAAAAAGATGATCACATCTTCAGATAAGTAAGTAAAAATAAAATCAAAATTTTGTTCAAATCTCAAATCCACTATTTTCTCATGAATTTTAAACTAGATCCAGTAGCTGCAGTCTCCTTTTTGTAAAATGTTGTAGATAATCTATAGCAAAGAACTTTTAATGAGATGCTTTAACAAAATGGCCACAAGAATAAAAATGTATATTCACACAATTGGGCTGGAGCAATAGCATAGCGGGTAGGGCGTTTGCCTTGCAAATGGCCAAATCGGGTTTGATTCTTCCTCCCCTCTCGGAGATCCCTTCAAGCTACCAAGAGTATTCTGCCTGCACAGCAAAGCCTGGCAAGCTATACGTGACGTACACGATATGCCAAAAACAGTAACAAGAAGTCTCACAATGGAGACATTACTGGTATCCACTTGAGCAAATCAATTAACAACGGGAAGACAGTGATACAGTGATTCACATAATTACCAATAATTATATGTATTTAAAATAGTGTCTACTAAGATATTTTAGGATTTTTTATATTTTAGGATTCTTAATTACCATAAGTATTGTTACATATATGCATATACGTATATAATATAAAGTTCTAGTGATAGCACAGTGGATAGGGCATTTGCCTTGCAAGCGGCCAACATGGCAGACCCGAGTTCAATTCCTCCGCCCCTCGTGGAGAGCCCGGCAAGCTACCAAGAGTATCCTGCCCAAACGGCAAAGCCTGGCAAGCTACCCGTGACATATTCGATGTGCAAAACACAGTAACAATTGTCACAATTGAGACATTACTGGGCCCACTCGAGCAAATTGATGAACAATGGGAGGACAGTGACAGTGACTAAGATAATATGCTTCAACAATAGAAAATTTACATTCCAATGTATATTTTGTTATTTTTGGTTTGAGACCACATCCAACTGTTCTTGGAGGTTGTTCCTAACAGAGCTCAGTGAACCACGTTACATCAGGAATCAATTTTTAAGTAATTCTATGTGGACCGGACTTTGTATTGGTGAGAAATGGATTTTTTTGTTGTGTTTCCTTTTCTTTAGTTACCTCTGGAAACCCCGCAGGGAACAAATGTGACAACAGGAATTGGAATTGGGTCAACCACTTGCAAGGCAGCTGTCTTACCCTCTTCTATCTCTCCGATCCATATCAGTAAGTTTTTACTACTGTAAGTACAATTGTGTAAGTACAACTCAAATATATAAAATAATACAAAAAAGTTTGAGATACTTAAAATTTACAACACATAATAGAATTTTAAAGCATTTGCTACTGATAGAGTTAACCAAATACAGTTGCTTATGAGACAATTCCTTGATATAGAAAGGCATTGACTACAATATTTCAGGTCAACATGTCTAAGAAAAATCATTCATTATAATGATTTTAAATGCTGAAATACAAAGAGAATCCTAATAACTTAACTTCCCCCAAGTTTCATACATATCCCATTATAAAATCATAAATTTTAGCTACATTCAAGAATATATTTTATATAGATATATATGTATATTATATATCACACATATATAGAAAATCTGACATTAACCATTGGCTAATCTATGCCTTTTATTTATTTAATTTGTTTCTTTGTATTTGAGCCACAATCAGGTGTGCTCAGGACTTACTCCTTCCTTTCTCTGTTCTCAGGGATTATACCTGATGGAATTTAAAATACCATGTGATGGCAAGGAACAAACCAGCTATGTGCAAGGCAAGAGCCTTACCCATTGTACTCTCTCCCTATTCCATTATCCATCTTTATATCTCATGTCTCTAGTTTAAATCTTAAATTATTATTTCTTCAAAATTATCTTAAATGTATACAGAAGGAATTCAGAGAAATGGGATGTATCTGTGTGTGCTTTATCACTTGATCACTTGACATCCCGTTACTCATTGATTTGCTTGAGCAGGCGCCAGTAACATCTGCATTTGTCCCTGAAGCATGTTAGCCCAATGGCGTCTGCTCACTGCAGGAACACGAAGAGCCTCAATCTGATCGTTCAGGGTCTTGACAAAGAAGTCTTACCATCTCATAGGTGGGCGGACATGCGATCTTTTGACATCTGTGGAATCCAGTCGGTAACGGCTGTAGTCCGCAGTCATCTCCAAATTGCATTTCTTGTCCAGCCCATCTGATTTTTGATGCCTTGGAAATGAGACAGCGTTCCTGATTCTTTTTTTTCTTTTTTTTAAATGTAGGAGTACTGCTATTTATTTCAGCCACTGATTAGCTGATTGAATTGGGCATGAACTCCACCTTACTTTTTATTTCATTTTTTTATAATTTTATTTATTGAATCACCTTGAGAGCAGTTACAAAGCTTTCAGGTTTAAGTCTCAGTCATACAGTGAAACACCTATACCTTCACCAGTGCCCATTCTCCACCCCCCAAAAACCCCAGTTTACTTCCATCCCACACCCTACCCCTACTGTGGGACAGATGATTTCCACATTACTCTCTCTATACTTTGATTACATTCAATATTTTGACACCAGACCCACCATTATTATTTGGGATTTTACCTCAACACTCAGATCTGATAAAAAGGCAACAGTAGACAATTTGTTTTCAATTGCTGTTTATGAATAACATATGATGTTGTGCGGCTGCAGTGGTGGCCATGCGATTTTGAAATTCCAAAATTTTAACACTTAAATCTGGAGGGATGTCTGCCCAAACCTGCTGGGTTCTGAGATTTGCTCCTGAGTCTCTTGGATCATGGCCATTAAGCAGCTTTGTCGGGAGCCAGAAAGACCATTTGTGGGCGGTGATTTGGGGTCTCCTTGGGACAAAGAGGAAAGGGCCAGCTCCACCCCCATCCCGTGAGGCCCTGTGTGTCTAGTCAATGCGGGCCCAAACCTGACTGTCCAATGGCCTCTGGCGGATGGCTGCCACCGAGCCACCAAGGGGCAATAGGTGGAGGGATAGCACCCTTTCCCCCCTGGGGTGGCCCGGCAACAATAACCAGTTGTGCGGTCTGGATGCATTTCTGCCAAATGCCACTGGGTTTCAAGATTTGTTTCTGAGTCTCTGGGATCATAGCCGTTAAGCAGCTTGATCAGGAGTCAGAGAGGCAGTTCATGGGCAGCGACTCGGGGTCTTGTTGGGATGGGGAGGAAAGGGCCACTTCACCCCCATCCTGAGAAGCCCCGTGTGTCTCGTCACCGTGGGCCCAAACCTGACTGTCCAGTGTCTCTGGAGGATCATCGATGGAGGTTGGAACTCCAGATTCCTTCTCTCACTTGAGTGAAGTGTGATACTCCAAGCATAGCTCTTTTGATTCCTCTTTAGGAGACCTGAATAGCGCTCTCATACTGTTTTCAAAATGAAGGGCCCAGGTCTCTGAGGTGTATGTTAATGCAAGAAGAACAGTGGAATTGAAGAGATGTGCCCTGTGCCAGAGGTTCTTCATCCTCTTAGCTATTTCTTTGAGGCTCTTGAAAGCATTCCATGCCATTCTCTTCCCATGTGGCCACAATAGTGCCAAAGAGCTCCCTGTTGGTGGTCATCCTGGGAGTTCTCTTAAACTTTGTAGCCCTTTCTCCCCATTCTGTGAAGTAGAAATTTGCAAGAAGGAGATGGTGGTCTGATCCTGTTTGGAATTTTGGGACAGCAGTGACATTGGTCAGGCAAAACCGTGGCTTGAATATGATGTGGTCAATTTTGTTGTGAAACTGTCCACTGGGAGACTCCCATGCCCAATGTTTAGATTCGGCATTACGAAACTGTGAGTTACCATGGATAATCTTGGTCAACATGATGAACTTAGTCTCTCACCCTGTTCGTTACATTCTAGGCTATGAGTCCCAATGTGGAATTCTTCAGCTGATCTTGTAGAAGGTGTGGTCTTCTTTATAGAACTTCTCCACCTCCATGTAGAACTTCTCAATTTCTTCTTCATCGTAATTGGACATTGGTGCAGAGACAACAAAGACAGAAACTGATGGCAGTGAGCCAACTATATTCAAGTGTAATTGTCTGATTTGGGTTGTTAGGCATTTGAATGAATCAATGCTCATGGGCAAGTTCATGTTGACAAGGACACTGACACCATTGATGCCTGTTTTGTTGCATGTTCCGAGGAACAGTTCTTTTCCAGTGTCGAAATGCCATGATGTGATCGATGGCTTCTTGTCTCTGTCAGGCCAATGATGCCATACTTGATCTTTCTCAATTGCACCATCAGGTCCTCGTTGGATGCATCCAATGCTAGTGTATGTGCATTGATAGTACAGACAGTCATTTTATTCCTTCTTCGTTTTAGCAGCCTAGTTCGGCTCTGAGATTTTATCAGCCTCTCCTTCCTCATCCTTCTTAACATTCACGATCACGACCATCCTGTTATTCGTCGATTGTCTTGAGCAGGCCCCAGTAACGTCTCCTTCGTCCTAGCCCTGAGATTGTTTAAAAAGTGCCATATTCAAGGCTCTTTCAGAGTTAGGAGAATGAGACCCATTTTTGTTACTGGTGTGGCATATTGAGTACACCACGGGGAGTTTGCCAGACTCTGCCGTGTGGGCAGGTTACATTCGGCAGCCTGCCAGTTTGTCCAAAGTAGGAATGAGATAATAAGATGCCGTGCGATGCGGCCACACGTTTCCGGGAGCTGGGTTTTATAGTCTCTGAGTTTTGGCCGTTGATGGGATTACACGGCACCAGGGGGCCAGTTGGTGGGTGTGACCCCTGCCTACTGGAATTTGGAGGATCCAGGTGGAGGATGCTCAGCCCCGATCCGAGTAGGCCTGGAGATCTCAGCCCCCGGGACCCGCGTGCCTTTGTTCCTCTGCCGGTACCTTCATGCGTGTGGAGTGTGGTCACAGCATGGTGGTGGCTGGTTCTGGATGTCTTCGGCTGCCGGAACCCTGGTCTGGGCGGGGAGGAAAACTCAACCTGCTCGCCTTCAAGGGGCCCCAGTGAGGACAGCCAGGCGTGGGGGCAGGAGACTCTGTGATGCCACCACCATGCTGAGACCACTCTCCGCACACATGAGGGATAAATACAACAGGAAGAAATCACACTCTTAAATGTATATGCACCTAATGGGGGAACAGCTAAATACTTAACTGCTAACAGATTTTAAGGAGGACATTGCTAGCAACACAACAGTAGTTGGAGACATCAACATCGCCTTATCACCAATTAGAAATTGAGCTTAACATTAACTATGGTCTAAATAAAATTTACAATATACTCTTTGGGAGGGAACAGAGTACAAATAAATTCACTTAATTTTTATTGTAGTACATTTTCATTGGGCTGGAGTGATAGTACAGAGGGTAGGGTGTTTGTCTTGCACTCAGCCAGCCCAGCGGAGCCGAGTTCGATTCCTCTACCACTCTCGGAGAGCTCAGCAAGCTACCGAGAGTATCTTGCCCACATGGCAAAGCCTGGCAAGCTACCCGTGATGTATTCGATATGCCAAACACAATAACAACAAAGTCTCACAATGGAGACCTCACTGGGCTCCTTGAGAAAATTGATGAATAATGGGAGGACAGTGACAGTGACAGTGACATAAAAGATACCTATACTATCTAAATAATAAAATGAAATAGAAAAATAAGGCTGAAAAGCACTTCCTGAGCAAAGATAGCACAGTTTTTTGATTATTATTGTAAACTCAAAGTTGTTGCTCAAAACATAAATATCAAAAGGGGGGCTGGAGCAATAGCACAGCAGGTAGGGCATTTACCTTGCATGTGGCTGACCTGGGTTCAATTCTCAGCATCTCATACAGTCCCCCAAGCACCACCAGGAGTAATTCCTGAATGGAGAGCCAGGAGTAACTCCTGAGCATCGCTGGGTGTGACCCAAAAAAACCAAAAAAAAAAATCAACTGCAACTACAGATTTCATTTAAGAGAACTATGATAGACAGGAAAAATAATTGGCTTACATTATTCCACATTGAAAATTTCATATTTGAAGTTATTTTCATTTGTTGGATTTCACATTTAATTCTACTTTTCTATTGCTATATATAACATTGATAGTTTATTTTTATTATGGAATCAACATATGGCCTCTAAGAAAAATGCTACAAAATAGAAAAAATGAAACAATTTTCATTATCAAAAATTTAAATTTTACATTATAGAATGCTTTGCATTGAGTTCTTTAACCTTTTCTTATATGTATCACATTCCATGTTATAGCTGTTGTACTATATCCATTTATGTGTCATATATATGCACATTATGTACTGTATATCTGCATACTATATATCACTTAATCACTTAATCCCCGTTATTCATCGATTTATTCGAGCGGGTGCCAGTAACGTCTCCATTCATCCCGGTTGCGTGCTAGCGTAACCCAATGGTATCTGTTCGTTTTAGGAACATGTAGAGCCTCAAACCGATCATTTAGGGTCTTGACGAAGAAGTCTGACCATCTTATAGGTGGGCATCCACATGATCTTTTGATGTCTCGTGGAATCCAATCAGTAATGGCTCTAGTCCAGCGGTTGTCTGTAAACCTCATTACGTGTCCAGCCCATCTGATTTTTGATGTCTTGGCAAATGAGACAGCGTCCCTGATTCTTGAGCGTTGACGAAGATCAGAACTCCGGATTCTATCTCTGATTTGAGTGAATCGTGATATTCCAAGCATAGTTCTTTCGATTCCTCTTTGAGAGACCCGAATAGTGTTCTCATCCTGTTTTCGTAGGGTCCAGGTCTCTGAGGCCTATGTTAATGCAGGAAGAATAGTGGAATCAAAGAGATGTGCTCGTAGCTGGAGGTTCTTTGTCCTTTTAGTTATTTCTTCAATGCTCTTGAAGGCATTCCAAGCCGCTCTCTTCCTCCTGCGCAACTCAGGTGTCAGGTCATTCATCATATTGATTTCTCGACTTAGGTATATATAACTGTTGCATTCGGAGATGGTGGTTCCGTTGAGAGTGAATGGAGCGTCAGGAACAAGGCTGTTTCTCATAAACATTGTCTTCGCAAGATTCAGCTGTAGTCCGACCTTTCCACATTCACGGTCAAAGTCGTTCAGCATTTGTGCCGCTTGGTTGATGTTTGGTGTTATTAGAACGATGTCATCAGCAAAGCGGAGGTGGTGTAGTTGCCGACCATCTATCTTCACTCCCATGTTTTCCCATTCCAGCCATCACATGATGTTCTCGAGGGTGGCACTGAAGAGTTTTGGTGAAATGGTATCACCCTGCCGAACCCCTCTCTTGATATGGATGATTACTTCTTTGTAGAATGGTGAGATCTTGGTAGTGAATCCGCAATAGAGCTCACGAAGGATCCTGATGTATTGAGTTTGTACGCCCTGATTGGCTAGGGCTTCTATGACCGCTTCCATCTCAACAGAATCAAAGGCCTTCTTTAAATCAATGAACGTTAGACAGAGTGGCATCTTGAACTCCCGAGATATCTCAATGAGCTTGGTTACTGTGTGGATATGGTCGATGGTACTGAATCCTTTTCGGAATCCAGCTTGTTCACATGGTTGTCCTTCATCTAGTGTTCTGCTAATCCTATTCAGGATGACTCGAGTGAATAGTTTGTAGATGACAGACAATAGGCAGATTGGGCGATAGTTGCCAATGTCGTGGATGTCTCCTTTCTTGTATAGTAGTACAGTTTTGCTGGTTTTCCATTGGGATGGAACCTTGCATTCAGACAGGTAGCGTGTGAAGAGTCGAGCCAATGTATTGATGAGTACTGATGGTAAGTTCTTCAGGTGTTCAGGTCTGATCTTGTCTGGGCCAGGTGTTCATTGTTTCTTTACCGACGAGATGGCATGTTGGATTTCGGAAGGGAGAACATTGGGAACGACATATCCATCATGTGGTATGTGGTATGTGGGCAAGTGGATGTGGCTATTAAAGAGATCTGAGTAGAAGTCATGAATAATCTTCTCCATTGCCCTTCTGGAAGATGTGATAGATCCATCATGATGTCGGAGGGCAGTCATCTTGGTTTTGTAGTTGGTGAAGGACAGGCGGGCATTACGAATGTTTTTCCCAGCTTCTGCTGCATCTACCAGTACTGCTGCTCTCCTGTTTTTGAGGTCATCCTTGATGGCTTCTCTGCACTGTTTTGCCAGTTCGGACATTTGCTTGTGGTAGCCTGAGGCACGTGCCAAGCCACGTTGGCGAATAAGTTCAATAAGATGATACGATATCCTATTCCAACCAGGTACAGCCCGCCCCCAAAGGCCTGGGACCTTCTGTGCGCATGCCCAGCTAGCTCCACCTCCTAGAAAGCCGGTTTTACCCCTGGTCTGCGTGGGACGGGCCCGGAGGCCCAGCTCTGGGCAACCAAGCGAACGGCTCCTATTCCAACCAGGTACAGCCCGCCCCCAAAGGCCTGGGACCTTCTGTGCGCATGCCCAGCTAGCTCCACCTCCTAGAAAGCCGGTTTTACCCCTGGTCTGCGTGGGACGGGCCCGGAGGCCCAGCTCTGGGCAACCAAGCGAACGGCTCCTATTCCAACCAGGTACAGCCCACCCCCAAAGGCCTGGGACCTTCTGTGCGCATGCCCAGCTAGCTCCACCTCCTAGAAAGCCGGTTTTACCCCTGGTCTGCGTGGGACGGGCCCGGAGGCCCAGCTCTGGGCAACCAAGCGAACGGCTCCTATTCCAACCAGGTACAGCCCGCCCCCAAAGGCCTGGGACCTTCTGTGCGCATGCCCAGCTAGCTCCACCTCCTAGAAAGCCGGTTTTACCCCTGGTCTGCGTGGGACGGGCCCGGAGGCCCAGCTCTGGGCAACCAAGCGAACGGCTCCTATTCCAACCAGGTACAGCCCACCCCCAAAGGCCTGGGACCTTCTGTGCGCATGCCCAGCTAGCTCCACCTCCTAGAAAGCCGGTTTTACCCCTGGTCTGCGTGGGACGGGCCCGGAGGCCCAGCTCTGGGCAACCAAGCGAACGGCTCCTATTCCAACCAGGTACAGCCCGCCCCCAAAGGCCTGGGACCTTCTGTGCGCATGCACAGCTAGCTCCATCGACGTTCCCAACTCCTCGCCCCGTGCCAGGGACTGTTTCCGGAGCCGCGGCCGCTAACGCGGCCGCGAAATATTTTCCCACTTCATATGCCATAGGAACCATAAGCTACCTTCTTCGATGGAGACTTCTCTAGTTTAACTCAGTCACTAGAAACACAGTAGCCAATAACTCATAAGCCTATCTTATCTCACACTGCATATCAAGCAGAATAGTATCAGTGAATGTTAAGGACTAAACCACAGCTTTCACAATGGTAAAGCAACGCAAAAGCCCACCAAACTTTCTTATTGAAGAGTCTAGTCCAGATGACACCAACAGTACTGCAGTTTTAGACAACCTCTCTGACAAGGAATTCAGGAGGGAGCTACTTAGGATGCTTAGGGAACTAAAAGAAACAATGGAAAGCAATGCCAATAGAAGACAAGAGGATTTGAAGGCAGAAATGAGGAAAATGCAATCAGAAATGTCAGACCTGAAAAATCTCGTAGGCGAATTGAAAAACTCAGTGGAAGGCCTCAGCAGCAGAGTAACAGCTGCTGAGAACAGAATCAGTGAGCTCGAAGATGAAGTTCAGAGACTCTCCAGAAAAGAGCAGAAAATGGAAAAGAGACTCACAATTCGGGAACAGATGGCAAGAGAAGATCGTGATGAGGCCAAGAGGGGTAACATAAGAATTATTGGAGTCCCAGAGGTACAGGAAGAAAACCTTGATGAAGAAGAAACTGTCAAAGACATCATTGCTACAACGTTTCCAGAGCTGAAGAAAACTTGTGACCATATTCAGGAGGCCCGAAGGGTACCAGCTAGAAGAAATCCGAATAAAAATACCCCAAGACACATTCTGATCAAAATGACCAAAACCTTAGACAGAGACAAAATTCTGAAAGCAGCAAGATCGAAGAAAGAAATCTCTTACAAAGGAGCATCCTTAAAATTCACAGCTGATTTTTCTGATGAAACCCTCAGGGCCCGAAAACAGTGGTGGGACATAGTGAAAAAACTCAATGAAATAAATGCCTCCCCAAAAATACTTTACCCAGCGAGACTCTCATTCATAATAGAAGGAACAACACACAGTTTCACAGACAAACAACAGCTCAGGAACTTCATAGACTCAAAACCATGGTTACAAGAACAACTAAATGGGCTACTTTAAGGCAAGAAAGGCCCCTCAAATACACCAAATTTCAACAGAACAATGGGACAAAATCCCATAACAATAATCTCTCTCAATGTCAATGGGCTAAACGCACCAAATAAAAGACATAGAGTGGCAGGATGGATTAGAAAATTGAACCCAACATTCTGCTGCCTGCAAGAAACACATCTCAATAGTCAAAGCAAACACAGACTCAGAGTCAAAGACTGGAAAACAATCCTACAGGCAAACAGCTCCCATAAAAAAGCTGGGGTAGCCATCCTAATATCAGACCACATCGATTTCAGAGTGAGGAAGGTCATAAGAGACAGTGAAGGTCATTTCTTATTGATCAAAGGATCTGTACAACAGGAAGAACTTACAATAATAAATGTATATGCACCTAATGAGAGACCAGCAAAGTACTTAAAACAACTACTCATAGATTTGGAAAAAGACATCAACAGCAACACAATACTAGTGGGAGACTTCAACACTGCTTTGTCACCTCTTGATAGATCAACCAGACTCAAGCTTAGCAAGGACATACTTCATCTGAGGGAAACAATGGAAGAAAGGGACTTAGTAGATATATACAGGACACTTCATCCACAAAAAGCTGAATACACATTCTTCTCAAGCGTACATGGAACATTCTCCAAGATAGACCACATGCTGGGCCACAAAACATGCCTCCAAAAAATTAAGAAGATAGAGATTGTATCGACAATCTTCTCAGACCATAATGCGCTGAAATTAGAAGTAAATCACATACAAAAACAGAAAACTAAATCAAACACCTGGAAATTAAACAGTGCTCTACTGAACAACGAGTGGCTTAGACAGGAAATCAAAGAGGAAATCAAAAGATTCCTAGAAACGAATGAAAATGAGGACACGAGTTACCAAAACTTATGGGACACAGCAAAGGCTGTGTTAAGAGGAAAGTTTATAGCTCTACAAGCATTCCTCAGGAAGGAGGAGAGAGCACACATAAGTAACCTAACCTCACAGCTTAAGAGCTTGGAGAAGGACCAAAAATAGGAGCACAACCCGAACAGGAGAAAGGAAATAATAAAACTCAGAGCAGAGATTAACGAGATGGAAACCCAAAAAACAATCCGAAAGATCAATGAAACCAAGAGCTGGTTCTTCGAGAAAATTAACAAGAGTGATAAGCCTCTAGCAAAACTCACAAAGAAAGGGAGAGAGAAAACCCTAATAAACCGAATCAGAAATGAAAAGGGGGTCATTACAACAGAAACTACAGAAATTCAGAGGATCCTCAGGGAGTACTTTGAGAAACTGTATGCCACGGAACATCAAAACCTCGAGGAAATGGATAAATTCCTAGACTCCTACAGACTCCCAAGGCTGAACCAAGAAGACCTGGAATACCTGAACAGACCTATCACCATCAAGGAAATTGAAATGCTAATAAAAAGTCTCCCCAAGCACAAAAGTCCTGGTCCGGATGGATTCACTAGTGAATTCTTCCAAATATTTAAAGAGGACTTACTCCCAATCCTCTTTAAGCTTTTCCACGAAATTGAAATATCAAAAACACTTCCAAACAGTTTCTACGAAGCAAATATCACACTGATACCAAAAGCAGACAGAGATACCACAAAGAAAGAGAATTACAGACCAATATCCCTGATGAACACAGATGCAAAGATCCTCAACAAACTACTAGCAAATAGAATCCAACTACTCATCAAAAAGATCATACACCATGACCAAGTAGGATTCATCCCAGGGATGCAAGGATGGTTCAACGTTCGGAAATCAATCAACATAATCCATCATATCAACAAAAGAAAAGATAAAAAGCATATGATTATATCAATAGATGCAGAGAAAGCATTTGACAAGATCCAGCACCCCTTTATGATGAAAACCCTAGCCAAAATGGGTATAGAGGGGACCTTCCTCAACATAATTAAAGCCATCTACCACAAGCCTACAGCAAGCATCATCCTCAATGGGGAAAAACTGAGAGCCTTCCCTCTAAGATCAGGGACGAGACAGGGATGCCCACTCTCTCCACTGCTGTTCAATATAGTACTGGAAGTACTTGCAATAGCGATTAGGCAGGAAAAAGATATTAAGGGCATTCAGGTAGGAAAGGAAGAAATCAAGCTCTCACTATTCGCAGATGATATGATACTCTACTTAGAGAACCCAATAACCTCCACCAAAAAACTCCTAGAAACAATAGACTCGTATAGTAAAGTTGCAGGCTATAAAATCAATACCCAAAAGTCCATGGCATTCCTATATGCAAACAGTGAGAGAGAAGAAAGCAACATGAAAAAAACAATCCCATTCACAATTGTGCCCCAGAAAATCAAGTACCTAGGAATCAGCTTAACTAAGGAAGTAAAGGACCTGTACAAAGAAAACTACAAAACGCTACTTCAGGAAATAAAAGAGGACATGAGGAAATGGAAAGATATCCCCTGCTCATGGGTCGGGAGACTTAGCATTGTCAAAATGGCAATACTACCGAAAGCATTGTATAAATTCAATGCAATCCCTATAAGGATACCCACGACATTCTTCAAAGAAATGGAGCAAACACTCCTGAAATTTATATGGAACAATAAGCCCCCACGAATAGCTAAAGCAATTCTTGGGAAAAAGAAAATGGGAGGAATCAACCTCCCGAACTTCAAACTGTACTACAAAGCAGTAATAATTAAAACAGCATGGTACTGGAACAAAGGCAGAACTGCAGACCAATGGAACAGGGTTGAATACACTGACATCTCCCCTCAATCATATGATCATCTAATCTTTGATAAAGGTGCAAGTAATGTGAAGTGGAGTAAGGAAAGCCTCTTTAACAAATTGTGCTGGCATCACTGGACGGCTACATGCAAAAAAATGGGCTCAGAACTCTGCCTAACACCGTGTACAAAAGTAAGATCAAAATGGATTAAAGACCTCAACATCAGACCAGAAACCATAAGGTACATTGAAGACAAAGTTGGCAAAACCCTCCATGACATTGAAGCTAATGGTATCTTCAAAGATGCCATGCCACTGGCCGAGCAAGTGAAAACAGAGATAGATAAATGGGACTATCTTAAACTAAGAAGCTTCTGCACCTCCAAAGAAACAGTGACCAAAATACAAAGACAGTCTACAGAATGGGAAAGGATATTCACCGAATACACATCTGACAAGGGGCTGATATCCAGGATATACAAAATACTGGTTAAACTACACAAGAAGAAAACATCCAACCCCATCCAAAAATGGGGTAATGAAATGAACAGAAACTTTCTCAAAGAAGAAATCCGAATGGCAAAAAAGCACATGAGAAAATGCTCTACATCATTAATCATCAGGGAGATGCAGATCAAAACCACAATGAGATACCATCTCACACCTCAGAGACTGGCCCACATTCAAAAGAACAAAAGCAACCGATGCTGGCGTGGATGTGGCGAGAAAGGGACACTCCTTCACTGTTGGTGGGAATGTCCACTGGTTCAGCCCTTCTGGAAAACAGTATGGACGATTCTCAAAAAATTAGAAATTGAGCTCCCATTTGACCCAGCAATACCACTCCTGGGAATATATCCCAGAGAGGCAAAAATGTATAGTCGAAGTGACATCTGCACTTGTTTGTTCATTGCAGCACTCTTTACAATAGCCAGAAACTGGAAGAAACCTGAGTGCCCAAGAACAGATGACTGGTTAAAGAAACTTTGGTACATCTACACAATGGAGTACTATGTAGCTCTTAGAAAAGATGAAGTCATGAAATTTACATACAAGTGGTACAACATGGAAAGTATCATGCTAAGCGAAATGAGTCAGAAAGAGAGGGATAGACATAGAAAGATTGCATTCATCTGGGGGATATAAAGTAACAAAATAGGAGATTAATAACCAAGAATAGCTGAGATCAGCACCAGGAGGATTACTCCGTAGCTTAGTGGACAATTGGGCATTCTAGAGGAAAGGGCAGCTCAGATAGAGAAGGGAACACCAAATAAAGGGTGTTTGGTGGTCCCTCCCAGGAGGGAGGGGAGATGCATGTCGAAAGTGGACTATGGACTGAACATGTTTGCCACTCAATGCCTCTTTTGCAGACCACAACACCCAAAAGGAGAGAGCGAACACAGGGGATTGCCCTGCCACAGAGGCAGGGGGGATGGGGGGATGGGGGTGGGGGGGACGTTATCCATGGTGGTGGAAAATGGGCACTGGTGGAGGGATAGGTATCTGATCATTGTATAATTGAAACCTAAGCACAAAAATTGTAAATCTACAACTGTACCTCATGGTGTTTCACTAATAAAAAAAAATAAATAAATTTTAAAAAAAAAGATGATACGATCTATCATCTCATATTAAACTTATAGTTTAGACATTGTTTTTTAATTTAATAGTATATTATAAAATACTTATTCTTTTTTTAGACCAGTAAAAACTTAATTTCTGAAGTAGTTAAAAAGTAACCCATATATGTGAACCAACAATTTTTCTGATCGCCTTATCAAGCACAAAAGGACAGTTATTCATGAAACAAAAGGAAACAAATGATGCAAGTCCAGTGGATGCTGCTGAGTCTGGAAAAGGAACCTAGATAGAATCTTGCAGCTTCTGACTTAAAATGATGGCAATTGATATCCACGACAGTCAAGGAATTGGGGTTTGCAGAGGTGAGTTCAGAAAAAATTTAGAAGTTCAGAAATTGTGAAGTTTATTGATTTTCAAAGAGGGTTTCTGCTAATTTTAGATCAGTGCAATGTCAGTTGAGTTACAGTAACATAAAATATTATAATCAATGTTTAACATAAAAAAGGAATAGCAAATTTGTTATGTGACAGAAACAATGTAAGCTAATATATTGAAAATACATGCTACATAAATAACTCTTAGATATATTGAATTCTCAGTTAAAAGATATGCAGTCAGAGGGTCAAAGAAAGTACAGGTAGTAACGCACTTGCTTTTCCTGCAGTCGACCCCAGTTCAAATTCCAGGTATAATATGTAGTGCACCAATCACTGCCAGTAGTCACTCTAAAGCAAAGAGTCAGGAATAACCCATGGGTCTCTCTACTCAGAGAGACTCTACACTCGTTGTTTTTTTTCACTTCATGCATTTTATTGACAGTCTATATTTTATATCTGCAGTATGACATCTTACATAAGGACAAAAAGCTTCTTCCTAAAAGATAACTATTAATAATCAAACCAGCTTTAATATGACTGACCCTTCAAGGTCTCATTTTGCATTAAACAAGTTAATTTTAGCAGGTGTAAAGTACTGTACAAAAAAAGGAAACTGGGTACATTCTCAAAATTTAATAAACACACACACACACCCCTCAGAAAACAAACAAACCAATACCTCAGTCACATTAGGTTCTGGGCCCAGATAACTTTGTCCATAAATTCCAACAAACATTGTAATAAGATGTAACACAACATTATTAAAAAATCTTCTGTTACAGGAGACCACAAGTTGCCCCCCAAGAGCAGCTCTCCAGCATGGCCAAGGCCCCAAAGGCACACAGATCTCATTTGGAACCCAGCAGCTTTTGGCAGAAATGTGAATGAACTATGCATTAAGCTATGGCGTCATATCTCACCAGGAGAGAAAGAGCGTCTTTCTCTTCCATCTTCCCCCTTACCCCTGGCAGCATGGTGGCTGCCGCCTCAGAGCTTATTGGACAGCCAGGTATGAGCTGGCGGCAATGGGGCAACTGCAGCCTCATAGTTCATGAGGGGCGGAACCGGCATGCCCTTCCTGCTCCGCTGAAAGCATGAGTTGGTCCCAATGAGTGGCTCACCTGCACGGCCATGGCCCCAGAGGCACACAAACCAATCTCGGAACTATGCAACTTTTGGCAGAAATTCCTCCAGACTTAATTAGTAAAATATCAGAAGTCCAAAATCACCTGGCTGCTATCATGGCCATGTGACATCATATGATCTTCATAACCAGCAATAGAATACAAATTATTTCACGATGCCTTTTAAGCAGGTCTGATTGTTAGAGTAAAATTCCAAATAATAATGGTTCATCTTTAGTCGTCCAATTCGGGTTGTTAAGCATTCGAATGAATTAATGCTCATGGCCAAGTTTGTGTTGACAAAGACACCGATGCCTCGGACACCTCTTTAATCGCATGTTCCGAGGAACAATTCTTCTCCAGTGTAGAAAACGGCATGGTGAGATTCATGCCTTCTTGTCTCGGTCAGACCAATGATGTCGTACTTGATCATTCGAGCTTGTACCATCAGGTCGTCGATGGATGCATCTGATGCTAGCGTACGTGCATTGAAAGTACAGACGATCATTTTTGTCTTCCTTCGTTGTGGCAGCCTAGTTTGGCCTTGAGATTTTATCAGCCTCTCCTTTCTCATCCTTCTCAGTGCTGCCATGTTGGTGAAGCCTTCAGGGTCAGGTGAATGAGACCAGTTGTAGTTACTGGTTTTGGAATATCGAATACACAACAGATAGCTTGCCAGGCTTGCCGGGTGCCTAACAACCCAAATCGGACGTTTACATTCAAATAGATGTGCCTCACTGCCGGCAGTTTCTATCTTTGTTGTCTACGCACCAACATCTCATTATGATTAAAGAGAAATTGAGAAGTTCTACATGGAGCTGGAGAAGTTCTATAAAGAAGACCACACCTTCTACAAGATCATTTTGGGTGATATTAATGCCAAGATAGGACCGAGAAGGTCAGCTGAAGAACTTCACATCGGGACCCATGGCCTAGAATGGAACAAACAGGGTGAGAGATTGTCTGAGTTCATCATGTCGACCAAGACCATCCATGGTAACTCACAGTTCCAGAAGGCAGAATCAAAACGTTGGACATGGAGTCTCCCAGTGGACGATTCCACAACCAAATAGACCACATCATATTCAATCGACGGTTTTGCCTGACCGATGTCGCTGTTGTCCCAAAATTCCGAACGGGATCGGACCACCATCTCCTTCGTGCAAAATTCTAATTCACAGAGCGGGGAGAAAGGGCTGCAAAGTTTAAAAAGAGAACTCCCAGAACAACCACCAACTGGGAGCTCTTTGGCATTATTGCGGCAACATGGGAAGATGCCATTGTTGACAACGTTGACGAGGAATACGATCGACTGGTTCAGCATCTCCATAATTGTGTGAGGAATGCCAAGAGAAAGATAGCCACAAAAAAACACATGTCTTCGAAAACTCTTGAGCTTATTCGCCAGCGTGGTTTGGCGCATGCCTCAGGCAACCGCAAGCTAACATCCGAGCTCCAAAGCAGTGCAGAGATGCAATCAAGGAAGACCTCAAAGAGAGAATAGCAGAAGTGCTGGTAGATGCGGCAGAAGCCGGGAAAAGTATTTGTAACGCCCGCCTGTCCTTCGCCAACTACAAGACCAAGATGACTGCCCTCCGAGGTCCTGATGAATCCATGACATCCTCCAGAATGGCAATGGAGAAGATTATCCATGACTTCTACTCAAATCTCTTCGATAGCCATGTCCACTTGCTGATATACCAAATTGCACAGGATGGATATGTCGTTCCCAACATTCTCCCTTGCGAAATCCGACATGCCATTTCATCAGTAAAGAAACGAACAGCACCCGGCCCAGACAAGGTCAGACCTGAACACCTGAAGAACCTGCCGTCAGTACTCATCAATACACTGGCTCAGCTCTTCACACGCTACCTGTCTAAATATAAGGTTCCGTCACAATGGAAAATCAGCAGGACCGTACTACTGTTCAAGAAGGGAGACATCCATGACATTGGCAACTATCGCCCGATCTGCCTATTGTCTGTCATCTACAAGTTGTTCACTCGAGTCATCCTAAATAGGATTGGCAGAACACTAGATGAAGGACAACCATGCGAGCAAGCCGGGTTCCGCAGAGGATTCAGCACCATTGACCGTATCCACACGATAACCAAGCTCATTGAGGTTTCTCGGGAGTTCAAGATGCCACTCTGTTTAACATTCATTGATTTAAAGAAGGCCTTTGATTCTGTTGAGATGGAAGTGGTCATTGAAGCCCTAGCCAATCAGGGCATTCAAGCCCAATACATCAAGATCCTCCGTGAGCTGTATTGCGGATTCACTACCAGGATCTCTCCATTCTACAAAGAAGTGATCGTTGATGTCAGGAGAGGGGTTCGGCAGGGTGATACCATTTCACCCAAACTCTTCAATGCCACCCTCGAGAACATCATGCGACGACTAGAATGGGAAGGAATGGGAGTGAAGATAGATGGTTGGCAATTACACCACCTCCGCTTTGCTGATGACATTGTTTTAATAACACCAAACATCAGCCAAGCGGCACAAATGCTAGCCGACTTTGACCGTGAGTGTGGAAAGGTAGGACTACAGCTGAATCTTACGAAGACAACGTTTATGAGAAACAGCCTCGTTCCTGATGCCCCATTAACTCTCAATGGAACGACCATCTCCGAATGCAACAGCTATGTGTACCTAGGTCGAGAGGTCAACATGACAAATGACCTGGCACCCGAGCTGCGCAGGAGGAAGAGAGCGGCTTGGAATGCCTTCAAGAACGTCGAAGAAATAGCTAAGAGGACGAAGCACCTCCGGCTCCGGGCACATTTCTTTGATTCCACTGTTCTTCCCGCATTAACATATGCCTCAGAGACCTGGTCCCTATGCCAACAGGATGAGAACACTATCCGGGTCTCCCAAAGAGGAATTGAAAGAGCTATGCTTGGTATATCACGTTTCACTCAAATGAGAGAAAGAATCTGGAGTTCCGACATCCGTCGACGATCAAGAATCAGGGATGCTGTATCATTTGCCAAGGTGTCAAAAATCAGATGGGCTGGTCACCTAATGAGATTTAAAGACGACCGCTGGACTAGAGCTGTTACCGACTGGATTCCACGGGATGTCAAAAGACCACGTGGCCGCCCACCTACCAGATGGTCATACTTCTTCATCAAGATCATGAACGATCAGTTTGAGGCTCTTCATGTTCCCAGAGCGAACAGATGCCATTGGGCTACACTAGCATGCGACAGGGACAAATGGAGATGTTACTGGCACCCGCTCCAGCAAATTGACGACTAATGAAAAGTTAAGTGATTAAGTGATCTTTTGTTGAAATAATGAATGTAATCAAAATAGAGAGAAAGTTAAGTGGAAATCATCTGCCTCACAGGCATGGGGAGGGGTGGGATGGGGGTATATTGGGGTTCTTGGTGGTGGAAAATATGCACTGGTGAAGGGATGGGTTTTTTATCATTGTATGATTGAGACTTAAACCTGAAAGCTTTGTAACTGTTTTCATGGTGATTCAATAAATGAATTAAAAAATAAGACATCTGTTACATAGAAAGGAAAAAATAGTAGTTCTTGTTTTTTAATATCCTACTTATATGCCAAATTACTCTAATAAGAAATAAATTCTAGGTAACAGTACAAAGGGTAGGGTCTGTGCCTTTCATACATCTGACTCAGGTTCGATCCACAGCACCCCATTTAGTCACCCACACATGCTAATAGTGATACCTGAGTGCAGAGTCAGCAGTAAGGCTTAAAGAGCAGCTGTGGCCCAAAAAAACAAAAATTAAAAAATTAAATATAAAAATATCCACATATTGCAAAAATATATGCAAGCACGTAACAAATCTGTTCAAAATATTTTGAAATAAATCCTGTTTAAAGAATTTAACTCAACTGAATAATAGCACTTCACTGCACTATCCTCCGGTTGTTCATTGATTTGCTCGAGCAGGTACCAGTAAAGTCTCACAACAAATTCTGAGACTTGTTGTTACTGTTTTTGCATATCGAATACGTCACGAGGAGCTTGCCAGGCTCTGCCGTGTGGGTGAGATACTCTTGGTAGCTTGCTGGTCTCTCCGAGAGGGGCAGAGGAATCGAACCCTATTCGGCCACTTGCAAGGTGAACACCTTACCCACTCTGCTATCACTCCAGCCCAACTGAGTAATAATATGTTTAAAATTAGAAAATAAATGTCACATATTTTATAATTTTTAATAGAGGAAAACAATATTTCGGATCTTTTTTTGTACAATTGACAAATGTTAACATCAAATGAATTAAATACTTGGATTTTCAATCCCAAATACATTAAAGTTTTAAATAACAGATAAGTGGACAAAGAAATTATGTTATGTATATAGAGTAGAATATTACTCAGAAATAGAAAAGATAAAAATGTACAATTTGCCAGTACATGGATGAAGACTAGAGAGTGTCATGCTGAATGAACCAGTCAGATGAACAAATACAAAAGACCTCTTTTCTATGTGATACATAAAGAAGCTTAGTAAAGGAGTAACTAATAATCAAAAGTAACAGAATGTGAAAGTTGAACTACAGAATTGAGTTTACCAGTGTGTTGGTAAGGCAATGGAAGGGGAACACAGGAATAAATCTATCATTAACAGTAATGTAAATAGCAGTACCTCAAAATACATTGGGAAAGTTAATGAAATTTAAGAACTTTTGAAAATAGACAATCATTTGAGACAATACTTTAAGACATATTATCAGTTCATAGTCATTAAATGAGCCAAGAGTAAATGATGAGAAAATCACTGTGACACAATCTAAGTACACATTCTCTCAGCATCGTACAAGTCAGATGACACTTGAAACAGGTTGAAACATGAGATTGAATGCCTACTTAAATTTCATGCCAGAAGATAGGCTCCTTGCTTGCTTCACCACAGTCAAATGTTAAGAATATGTAGATAACTAAACCCTTACATATTTGGATAGAATGTAATAGATAAAGTCTGCATGTGAAAATAAGTTTCCAATAAAGTAAATATAAAAATGTTCACAATTGAATAATTCTGAAAGTGACTTCCCATGCTTTAGGATGAGAGGATTTTGTGGGAAATCTTGAGTCACTACAAATGGGTGGTCAAGAGTATGTAAGTGATAGGAAATAGGGCTGGAGTGAT
The DNA here is from genome assembly GCF_029834395.1 of Sorex fumeus. Taxonomy (NCBI): domain Eukaryota; kingdom Metazoa; phylum Chordata; class Mammalia; order Eulipotyphla; family Soricidae; genus Sorex; species Sorex fumeus. Next base: position 18,909,566 of record NW_026606322.1, read on the forward strand.
AGTACAGTGGGTATGACTTTTTATCTTACACACAGCCCATCTGGGTTCCATTCTTGGCAAGTTAAATGGTCCCCCGAGTACTGCCAGGTCTGATTCCTGAGAGCAGAGGCAAAAGTAACCCCTGGGCGTCGCCAGATGTGACCACAAAAGCCAATAATAATAATAATAATAATAATAATAATAATAATAATAATAAAATTAAAGTAATAGGAAATGTTTGTTTGTTTGTTGGGATTGCTACCAAGTATTACATCCTGTATGGCTTAAACAAGAAATGTATTTGGCTATGATTCTGAAAGTGATAAGTCTGAGATTCATGATCTGCTCTTCTGTACTGTTTATGATAAGTCAATATTTTTAGAGGGCAGAGGATGTGACTCAAGTGGTAGCGCCTGGACTTCATTACTCATGTTGAATGGCCTCCTGAGCACTTGGCCAACAATAACAACAAAGATTATATCTACTGGTGGAGGGAAGTTAACACTGGTAACAAGATTGGTTGTGGAATACTGTATGCCAAAACCTGAATAATTTTATAAATCAGAGTGCTTTAATAAAATAAAATTTGGAAACAAATGATGTCAAATTTTAGACTCACATCAGAGATAAATGGTCAGTTTTATATAAAGTGGAACTGATAATGGTTTTGGATATTATCTAATGTTTTATCATAAAGAATACGGCTTTTTGTCCCTATGTGCAAGGAAGTAGACTCTAAAAAATGGGACTTTGTCATTCATAATGGATCACTATGCACATATTTTTGAGATTACATTAATTAGGTGAGTTATCAGTGGCTAATAATTGATTTCAGGAAGGAAGACCCTGCCAGGAATGACTAACATATATTAGAGCATAGAGGTTTAAGCTAGAGCGATAGCAGTGGGTAGGGCGTTTGCCTTGCTCGCAGCTAGCCCGGCCGAATCGATTAGATTCCTCCGCCCCTCTCGAAGAGGCCAGCAAGCTACCGAGAGTATCTCGCCTGCACGGCAAAGCCTGGCAAGCTCCCCATGATGTATTCGATATGCCAAACACAGTAACAAGAAGTCTCAAAATGGAGACGTTACTGGGCCCACTCAAGCAAAATTAATGAACAACAGGAGGAGAGAGGTTTAAAAGTAATATTCAGACATATGCAGTTAGGAGTTTGCGTTTGAGTTCAGTTATGTAGCCAATGATTCACTAAACCATGTCTACATTATAATATCCCACTGGAACCTGAACTTGTGAAACTCCAGTGCATTTCTCAGTGAGTTTCACAAGTCAATAAAATGCAGTTATAGAAGATTGATGTTTCTAAGGATTTTGAACCTTTATGTTTGAGACCTTCAACATCTCCCACCACTTTTGGATGTTACTTATTTTTGTGCTGTGTCATTATAAGGGTTCCACTTTCATTAAGGTAAAGGTAAAGGTAAAGGTAAAGGCCCTCCCGTTGATCATCGATTTGCTCAAGCGGGCCCAGTAACGTCTCCATTGGAGACTTTGTTATTACTGTGTCTGGCATATCAAATACTCTTGGTAGCTTGCCGGGCTCTCCAAGAGGGGCGGAGGAATCGAACTCGGGTTGGCCATGTTGGCCGCTTGTAAGGCGAATGCCCTACCCGCTTTCATTAAACTTAGTTATTTTAAGTAATTAGCCTGTAGGAGAATTGTAAGTTCCTAATTTGTAGTCAGTTGATTAATAATAGGAAACCAAGATTGTTATAAGGGCAGTCTTGTGAAGACGCATTTTACATGCAAAGTTGGTCTGGTAATTTAAAAACTCTATGTACCCCAAAGTTGGAAACATACATGCAAAACTAATCAGAATAGTAATAGCTGTTTTGTAAAATGTGCTACAAAACTTGCACCACCTACAATGAAAGAACAAAGGTGGCATATCTATTTACTACAATATTACAAATTGCAAAAAATACTGATTCATGGGAACAAATAAACAAATCTCAAATTCCAAATAAAGCAAGATAGAAATGGAATTAATATTATACTATTCCATTTGTATAAACTCCAACTACAGAAAATAAATTATTATTATTATTATTATTATTATTGTCAGAGCTAGCTATGGAAGAAAGGTACTAATCTTACAAAAGAACCCAGGGAACCATTTAAAGTGATGAAAATACTTTATAAAATGACTTGGAAGTAATTCCAAGATTTTATACAGTAGCTTTGTCCCAATATTATATAAATTATAACAATCAATTCATAACTATAACTCTAAGTACTAATATTCAAGTTTGTTATTTCTTTGGAGTATTTGTGGATCTATATATGTAGTATGAAAATTGATCAAACAATGCCCTCATGATTTGTCAGATTTGGCATTGTATATTTCTTATTTTATTAAAGTAGGTATTCTGTTTTTTTTTTTTTTCATTTTGGGTCACACCTGGAGATGCACAAGGACATGGGTTGCTTCTGGCTCTGCATTCAGGAGTTACTCCTTGTGGTGCTCAGGGGACCATATGGGATGCTGGAAATCCAACCTGGGCCGGCCACATGCAAGGCAAATGCCCTACCCGCTGTGCTATCTCTCCAGCCCCTAAAGTAATTTTTTAAATTTTACTGTCTACTTCTATTTTTTTCTTAAAACAATGATAATTTCCTAATAATATTTTATCCTAACCACTTGTATAATTTTTCTTGTATGCTAATATAAATTTACCATTGTCACTGTCACTGTCCTCCCATTGTTCATCGATTTGCTCGAGCAGGCCCAGTAACGTCTCCATTGGAGACTTTGATGTTACTGTGTTTGGCATATCGAATACATCACGGGTAGCTTGCCAGGCTCTGTGGTGCGGGCGAGATACTCTCGGTAGCTTGCTGGGCTCTCCGAGAGTGACGGAGGTATCGAACTCAGGTCGGCCATGTTGGCTGCGTGCAAAGCAAATGCCCTACCGCTTTGCTATTTCTCCAGCCTAAATTTACCATGATAGTTTTTTGTTTTATTTATATGCAGTAAGTGAAAAAATACTAAACTTTTAAAAGTAGTGGAATGGCTCCCAGAACTAGTTGTGTAAAAGCAAGAGATTGTATGATAAATTCACCATACTTTTTAGAAATTTCAGCACATATTTTAGTACTATCAAGACTGTTTGATTAAATCACTTAAATGAGTAAAGTTGACCAATGTTGTCTATGAAGCTTTAATAATGATTTATTAATTTTCAACCCATCTAGATCAATGAAAAGTGCCAGAACAGATTTTTCTTGTTATTGTTTGTTTGTTTGATTTTGCTTTTGGGCCACACCCACTGATGCTTAGGTGTTACTCTTGGTTCTGCACTCAGGAATCACTTCTGGCAGTGCTTGGGGGCCATATGGGATGCCGGGGATTGAACCCAGGTTGGCCTTATGGAAAATATCTTCCTCAGATGTGCTATCGCTCCAGCCCCTAGAGTTTTCTTACCTTAAGAGTAAAGATATAGTGCTCGCTTCAGCAGAACAGATACTAAAATTGGAACGATACAGAGAAAATTAGCATGACCCCTACACAAGGATGACATGTAAATTCATGAAGCATTTCATATTTTTAAAAAACCTGAGTGCCCAAGAACAGATGACTGGTTAAAGAAACTTTAGTACATCTACACAATGGAGTTCTATGTAGCTGTTAGAAAAGATGAAGTCAAGAAATTCACATACAAGTGGTACTACCAACACTACCTCCACTACCCAGCCGCCGCCACACTCCAGGACACTTTCCGGACCCATGTGGCCGCTCCAGCTGAGACTCACGTACGACTGAAGCCCCACAGAACAAGATAAGCGGAACTATCTGAGACCTTGAACTCCAGGCTCAATGGAACCAGGGACAGAGATTCTCTACTTGCTCCCACCAACCACAGGTGAGGAAGGGATTAAAATCAGGAGCCCCACATTACCCTGCCCTGTCTGATTCCACCAACCACCAGAGACCCAGGGATTGGATTGAGCACAGAAGACCCACCCTACACCTACCAGGACCAGATAAATACCTCACTGGCAGACCTCCACTACCAACACTACCTCCACTACCCAGCTGCCGTCACACTCCAGGATGCTTTCCAGACCATGCAACACATATAAGACACTAAATACCCATCTTCCAGAATTACTGTACCATATTTGATAGGGTTCAAATATGGTAACACCTACGAGGGCTATTAGAGGTCGCCCCAAAAGCCTCTATCCCTCTCGAAAAGCTTGGCAAGCTACAGAGAGTATTCCACCCGCACAGTAGAGCCTCACAAGATATCCGTTGTGTATTCAATATGCCAAAAGCAGTAATTACAATGGGTCTCATTCCCCTGACCCTGAAGGCTTCACCGATATAGCAGCATTGAGAAGGATGAGAAAGGAGAGGCCGATAAAATCTCAAGGCCAAACAAGCCTGCCACAACAAAGGGAGACAAAATTGATCGTCTGTACTTTCAATGCATGTATGCTAGCATCAGATGCATCCATCAAGGACCTGATGGTAGAAGCGTGAAAAATCAAGTACGACATCATTGGTCTGACCAAGACAAGAAGGCAACAATCTCATCATGCCGTTTTCAACACTGGAGAAGAATTTTTCCTCGGAACATGCGATAAAAGAAGTGTCGGAGGCATCGGTGCCCTTGTGAACACAAACTTGGCCATGATCATTGATTCATTTGAATGCCTAACAACCCGAATTGGACGTTTACATTTGAATAGATGTGGCTTACTGCCTGCAGTTTCTATCTTTGTTGTCTATGCACCAACATCTAATTATGATGAAGTAGAAATTGAGAAGTTCTACATGGAGCTGGAGAAGTTGTATAAAGAAGACCACACCTTCTACAAGATCATTGTGGGAGATTTTAATGCCAAGATAGGACCGAGAAGATAAGCTAAAGAACTTCACATCGGGACCCATGGCCTAGAATGGAACAAACAGGGTGAGAGACTGTCTGAGTTCATCATGTCGACCAAGATCTTCCATGGTAACTCAGAGTTCCAGAAGGCTGAATCTAAACGTTGCACATGGGAGTCTCCTGGTGGACGATTTCACAGCGAAATAGACCACATCATATTCAATAGACAGTTTTGCCTGACAGATGTCGCTATTGTCCCAAAATTCCGATCGGGATCGGACCACCGTCTCCTTCGTGCAAAATGCTACTTCACAGAGCGGGGAGAAAGGGCTGCAAAGTTTAAAAAGAGAACTCCCAGAATGACCACCAACTGGAAGCTCTTTGGCACTATTGCGGCAGCATGGCAAGATGCCATTGTTGACAACATTGACGAGAAATACGATCGACTGGTTCAGCACCTCCATGATTGTGCAAGGAACACCAAGAAAGAGATAGTCACATAAAAATGCCTGTCTCCAAAAACTCTTGAGCTTATTCGCCAACGTGGTTTGGCGCATGCCTCCGGAAACCGCAAGCAAATGTCCGAGCTCGCAAAGCAGTGCAGAGATGCGATCAAGGAAGACCTCAAAGACAGAAGAGCAGAAGTGCTGGTAGATGTGGCAGAAGCCGGGAAAAGTATTCATAACGCCCGCCTGTCCTTAGGCAACTACTAAACCAAGAAGACTCCCCTCCGACGGCCTGATGGATCTATCACATCTTCCAGAATGGCAATGGAGAAGATTATCCATGACTTCTGCTCAAATCTCTTCGATAGCCATGTTCACTTGCCAACATACCAAATTCCACAGGATGGATATGTCATTCCCAATGTTCTCACTTCTGAAATCAGACACGCCATTTCGTCAGTAAAGAAACGAACAGCACCTGGCCCAGACAAGGTCAGACCTGAACACCTGAAGAACCTGCCGCCAGCACTCATCAATATGGTGGCTCGGCTCTTTACACGCTACCTGTCTGAATGCAAGTTTCCGTCCCAGTGGAAAACCAGCAGGACTGTACTACTGTACAAGAAGGGAGACATCCATGACATTGGCAACTATCGCCTGATCTGCCCATTGTCTGTCATTTACATGTTGTTCACTCGAGTCATCCTAAATAGGATTGGCAGAACACTAGATGAAGGACAATCATGTGAGCAATCCAGGTTCTGCAAAGAATTCAGCACCATTGACCATATCCATACGATAACCAAGCTCATTGAGGTTTCTCGGGAGTTCAAGATGCCGCTCTGTTTAACGTTCATTGATTTAAAGAAGGCCTTTGATTCTGTTGAGACGGTAGCGGTTATTGAAGCCCTAGCCAATCAGGGCATTCAAGCTCAATACATCAACATCCTTCGTGAGCTGTATTACGGATTCACTACCAGGATCTCATCATTCTACAAAGAAGTATTCATTGATGTCAAGAGAGGGGTTCGGCAGGGTGATACCATTTCACCAAAACGCTTCAGTGCCACCCTCAAGAACATCATGCGACTACTGGAATGGGAAGGAATAGGAGTGAAGATAGATGGTCGGCAACTACACCACCTCCGCTTTGCTGATGACATTGTTTTAATAACATCCAACATTAGCCAAGCGGCACAAATGCTGGCTGACTTCGACCATGAGTGTGGAAAGGTCTGTCTACAGCTGAATCTTATGAAGACAATGTTTATGAGAAACAGCCTCGTTCCTGACGCCCAGTTCGCTCTCAATGGAATGACCATCTCCGAATGCAACAGCTATTTGTACCTAGGTTGAGAAGTCAACATGACAAATGACCTGGCACCCAAGCCATGCAGGAAGAAAGAGAGCAGCTTGGAACACCTTCAAGAGCATTGAAGAAATAGCTAAGAGGATGAAGAACCTCTGGCTCTGGGCACATCTCTTTGATTCCACTGTTCTTCCTGCATTAACATATGCCTCAGAGACCTGGGCCCTATGCCAACAGGATGAAAACACTATCCGGGTCTCCCAAAGAGGAATTGAAAGAGCTATGCTTGGTATATCATGTTTCACTCAAATGAGAGAAAGAATCTGGAGTTCCGACATCTGTCGACGATCAAGAATCAGGGACGCTGTCTCATTTGCCAAGGTGTCAAAAATCAGATGGGCTGGTCACGTAATGAGATTTAAAGACGACCACTGGACTAGAGCTGTTACCGACCGGATTCCATGGCATGTCAAAAGACCGCGTGGCCACCCACCTACCAGATGGTCAGACTTCTTCATCAAGATCATGAACGATCGGTTTGAGGCTCTTAATGATCCTAGAGAGAACAGACTCCATTGGGCCACACTAGCATGCGACAGGGACGAATGGAAACGTTAATGGCGCCCGCTCGAGCAAATCGACAATTAACAGGAAGTCAAGTGATCAAGTGATACTACATGGAAAGTATCATGCTAAGCGAAATGAGTCAGAAAGAGAGGGACAGACATAGAAAGATTGCATTTATCTGGGGAATATAAAGTAAAAAAATGTGAGACTAACACCCAAGAATCACCGAGATAAGTACCAGGAGGTTTACTCCAAGGCTTGGAGGCCATGCGCACACTGTATGGGAAAAGGCAGCTCAGACAGAGAAGGGAGCACCAAATAAAGGGAGTTAGGAGGATCCTCCCAGGATCGGAGATGCATGCTGAAAGTAGACTATAGACCGAACATGATTGCCACTCAATGCCTCTTTTGCAAACCACAGCATCCAAAAGGAGAGAGAGAACAAAAGGGAATGCCTACCACAATGGCAGGGTGGGATGGGGGGATGGGGGATTGGAAGGATACTGGGATCAGTGGACGTGGGTAATGGGCACTGGTGGAGGGATGGGTATTCGATCTTTGTATAACTGAAACCCAAGCACAAAAATTTGTAAGTCTACAATTGTACCTCATGGTGTTTCACTAATAAAATTTTTTAAAAAAGAATAAAGAGATATGGTAAAGTATAATAGTGACTTCTACTTTATTCTTCATTACTGACATTTATAACAATTATATTGGATCTCCATTATTAATTACTGTTAAAGTATTTTATACTAAATTTGATCAGTACATTCATTTGGCTTTGTAATGAATAAATTAACTTTTGTCTCTCTTTATCTTAACCTTCTTTTGAGACCTCTTAAGAAATAAATGGTAACGGCCAAGAGTACAAAATTTGGGGGCCTCATGGTACCTGCTTGATTTAACATCCCCACCAAAATCAGCTAGAATATGCAATATGTAAATGAGATGAAAGGTAGGATGTTGACCAACTTCTAGTAACCTTACTATTTCTGTCCACATATGATGCTACATTCCTATGTCATATTGTCCACTTCAGAAATTTCCAGGTTGCTCTCTTTTACAGCCCTTTATGGCAAAATCCTGGCTCATAGGACATGCACATGGTAGTGATTTCGTGTCTGAAATAGTTGGTGCATCTTTGGCTTGTTTGTAGGCCTGAAATTCAACAGCAGTGACCAGGCTCTCTTTCAGAAAGTGTTACACCGAGAGCATGAACCTTCTCTCTACAGAAGCAGCCACAAAAAGATTTGCCAGAACACAGGCCTGAAGGACAACATCTTAAATCAATTTTTCTTACTTGACTGAGATTTCCTCCAGTATTAAACTCTAAAATATGTTGCTAACTAGTCCAAGATGATTATTTACGACATGATATTGTTCCTTTTTTTCACTGAAATTATAAAAGCATAAATATATGTTGAATTTTATCTAAAATGTTTTATGGCATTATTACAAAAACTCTTGATTTCTTCTTTCAGTGATATGTTTTTTATTTTATTTTTAATTTTTTAATTGAATCACTATGATATACAGTTACAAATTTTTTATGATTGAGTTTTAGTTATACAATGATTGAATTTCCATCCCTCCACCAGTGCACATTTTCCACCATCAACGTTACCAGTATTCCTCCTATCCCCCTCCAATCCATCCCACACCTGCCTCTGTGGCAGATATCTTTCTTCTTACTCTATCTCTCTAATTTAAGGGCATTATGGTTTGCAATACAGATATGAGAGATCATCATGTTTGGTCCTTTGTCTACTTTCAGCACACATCTCCCATCTCAAGTGATCCCTCCAACCGTCATTGACTTAGTGATACCTTCTCCATCCCAACTGCCTTTTCCTCCATCATGAGGTAGACTTCCAAATCGTGGAGCGATCCTCCTGTCCTTTGTCTCTACTGTCTTAAGGTGCTAATCTCATATTATGTTATTTTATATACCACGCCAGCGTGGTTTGGCGCATGCCTCAGGCAACCGCAAGCTAACGTCCGAGCTTGCAAAGCAGTGCAGAAATGCGATCAAGGAAGACCTCAAAGACAGAAGAGCAGAAGTACTGGTAGATGCGGCAGAAGCCGGGAAAAGTATTCGTAACGCTCGCCTGTCCTTCGCCAACTATAAGACCAAGATGACTGCCCTCCGACGTCCTGATGGATCCATCACATCCTGCAGAACGGCAATGGAGAAGATTATCCATGACTTCTACTCAAATCTCTTCGATAGCCATGTCCACTTGCCGACATACCAAATTCCACAGGATGGGTATGTCGTTCCCAACGTTCTCCCTTCCAAAATCCGACACGCCATTTCGTCGGTAAAGAAGCAAACAGCACCCGGCCCAGACAAGGTCAGACCTGAACAACTGAAGAACCTGCCGTCAGTACTCATCAATACACTGGATCGACTCTTCACTCGCTACCTGTCTGAATGCAAGGTTCCGTCCCAATGGAAAATCAGCAGGACCGTACTACTGTTCAAGAAGGGAGACATCCATGACATTGGCAACTATCGCCCGATCTGCCTATTGTCTGTCATCTACAAGTTGTTCACTCGAGTCATCCTGAATAGGATTGGCAGAACACTAGATGAAGGACAACCATGCGAGCAAGCCGGTTTCCGCAAAGGATTCAGCAACATCGACCATATCCACATGATAACCAAGCTCATTGAGGTTTCTCGGGAGTTCAAGATGCCGCTCTGCTTAACGTTCATTGATTTAAAGAAGGCCTTTGATTCTGTTGAGACGGAAGCGGTCATTGAAGACCTAGCCAATCAGGGCATTCAAGCCCAATACATCAGGATCCTCCGTGAGCTGTATTAGGGATTCACTACCAGGATCTCACCATTCTACAAAGAAGTGATCGTTGATGTCAAGAGAGGGGTGCGGCAGGGTGATACCATTTCACCGAAACTCTTCAGTGCCACCCTCGAGAACATCATGCGACGACTGGAATGGGAAGGAATGGGAGTGAAGATAGATGGTCGGCAACTACACCACCTCCGCTTTGCTGATGACATTGTTTTAATAACACCAAACATCAGCCAAGCCGCACAAATGCTGGCCGACTTTGACCGTGAGTGTGGAAAGGTAGGACTACAGCTGAATCTTACGAAGACAATGTTTATGAGAAACAGCCTTGTTCCTGACGCCCCATTCGCTCTCAATGGAATGACCATCTCCGAATGCAACAGCTATGTGTACCTAGGTCGAGAGGTCAACATGACAAATGACCTGGCACCCAAGCTGCGCAGGAGGAAGAGAGCGGCTTGGAACGCCTTCAAGAAAGTCGAAGAAATAGCTAAGAGGACGAAGAACCTCCGGCTCTGGGCACATCTCTTTGATTCCACTGTTCTTCCTGCATTAACATATGCCTCAGAGACCTGGGCCCTACGCAAACAAGATGAGAACGCCATTCAGGTCTCCCAAAGAAGAATAGAAAGAGCTATGCTTGGAATATCACGTTTTACTCAAATGAGAGAACCAATCCGGAGTTCTGACATCCATCGACGATCAAGGATCAGGGAAGCTGTCTCAATTGCCAAGGTGTCGAAAATCAGATGGGCTGGTCACATAATGAGATTTAAAGACGACCGTTGGACTAGAGCTGTTACTGATTGGATTCCACGGGATGTCAAGAGACCGCGTGGCCGCCCACCTACCAGATGGTCAGACTTCTTTGTCAAGATCATGAACGATCGGTTTGAGGCCCTCCATGTTCCCGGAGCGAAGAGATGCCATTGGGCTACACTAGCACGCGACAGGGACAAATGGAGACGTTACTGGCGCCCGCTTGAGCAAATCGACGACTAATGGGAAGTTAAGTGATTAAGTTAAGTGATATACCACAAATGAGTACAGTCATTCTATGTCTGTCTCTCTCATTCTAATTTCACTTAGCATGATACTCGCCATGTCCATCCTCAGTGATATATTATACTTACTTTGCTTATCCATACCTTTATTTCTAGATAAATCCATTTGCTGTTATTCTATTGTTATTATTCTATCAATATTCTCAAAACTTAAATTTAGTAATGTAACTTTTTTAGTGTTCTTTTTGCTGTAGTTAGTAAATCAGCCTCAAGTTTCAGAACATAAATATAGTCGACCTAAAAGTAAACAAAGCCTTATTTTATTTTTCAAATTGTTCTAGTCCTAAGGGAAAATTTAGTCTTTGGAGATTTAAAAAAAAAATTTCAACCAAACTTTGGAACCTCCACTCAATTGAAAGAAAAGAGGTCTAAAGAGGTCTAGAAACTGTTCTCAGGGCAGGAGATACAACATAGCAGGAAAGTTGTTTTCCTTGCATGCAGATAAACTACGTTTGATCCCTGGCACCACATATGGTGTTCTGTCTACGCAAGGAATGATCTCTGAGTCCAGAGCCTGGAATAAACCCTGAGAGAAACTAGGTTTACTAAGTATAACCTGAGAGAGAGAGAGAGAGAGAGAGAGAGAGAGAGAGAGAGAGAGGAGAAATTGTGTTGTTTTCATAATCCAGGTCCGTCATGCTGGTTCAAGCAGATAAGAATCAAGTGAATTGAGTTGGTTCCCCTGCATTGAAAAGTTAAAATTAATTGAATGGCAGATAATAGTCTTACTTGAAGTGGGGGGCGGGTATTTGGGCCACACCTTGTGGTACTCAAGGCTTACTCCTTGCTCTATGTATGGGGATGACTCCTGGCAGGTCTGCAGGACTATAGGGATACTGGGGAGCAGATTCCAATTGATCTCATGCAAAGCAAGCATGCTACACACTAATAGGAGTATATATTGAGAAATGTATATATGCAACTAATGTTTCACATATTATTAATGCTTTGCATTACTGCTCATACTATATTCAAATTCAAAGACTTTGTTACCTGTTTATTTCATCTACCCTGTTCTCCAGCTAAATTCTTGATTTCATGTAGAGTTCAGTAATGGCTTTTTAAAAATCTATTCTGTAAATATAATTCAATTAAAAGTAAACAAAAATTAGAAACTCAGTAGGTAGACGTATATTGAGAACTATACAATATACCACTATGAAACACTATTCAGATAATTATCTTGGTAGTGGGAGAGATATAAGAGAAAATGACTGCTATGATTTATCTTTGAGTTCCCAACATTATATCATTTTTTATTGAATCACTGTGAGATACAGATACAAAGCTTTCATGATTGAGTTTCAGTCATACAGTGATCAAACTCCCATCCCTCCATCAGTGTACATTTTTCACCACCAATGTCCCCAGTATCCCTCTCACCACCCCCACACCATTCCACTCTCTGCCATTATGGCAGGTAATTTGCTATTTAATGTCTCTCTACTTTGGGGCTATATGGTTTGCAATACAGATACTGAGAGACCATCATATTTGGTCCTATGTCTACTTTTAGTACTCATCTCTTATCCTGAGCGATCTCTTCAACCATCATTGACTTAATGGTCCATTCCTCTTTCCCAACTACTTTTCCTCCAGCACATGAGGAATGCAGAGACATTATCCAGTGAATAAAAAGCAAAAAATTATTGATCAAAATAAAATTCCCCTACAGGGTCAGAGCTAGAGTGCAGCAGATAGGGAGCTTGTTTTGTATGCAACTGACTCAGTTTCATTGAAGGCATCCCACATGTTTCCCCAAGCCAACCAGGAATGATTTCTGGGTGCAGAGCCAGGAGTAAGGACCACCAGGTGTGGTTCCCCTCTCTCCCAAAAAAAAAATAGAGAGAAAAAACCCTGAAACAAGTAAATTTTGATGCTTAAAAACTAGTCAAGATATATGATGACCTTTCACTTTGTAAATTATTTTTCTCTAAGTGTCATAGACTTAATACTATGAGCTAATATGAATGATGAAAAGATTCTTATTCAAATCCATTTCATGACATGGAAACCAATAGAATAAAATATAATAGCAAGTTTTAAAAGATTTTGGTGTGAGTCATTCCTGGAAATAATTTCAATTTATTTATCAAACTTTTGCTTGAACAGTAAAAGGGGAAACTTACTCCATTCTAAGTCTTAGCAAGTATTTTTGTTAGGCAGAGTACTTGTCATATGACAGAAAAAAAAGAGAAAAAGAAAAAAGCCATTCAATTTACACTGGAGTTAAGAAAGAAAAGATCAATCCAGCCTTTTAAAGAAGCAGTGACTCAGAAAACCAATCACATCAGGACAGGGCCTGCTGCTTAAACCGCTTAGATTTTACAAGGTGTTATTACGTATACTTAAAGTTGATTGGGCTATAAAGTGGGAAAAAAATATCTTTTGGTACTGCAACAAAGGAAGATACTTCTGTGAGGTTTTCTCTTTCCTGAACAGAATAATGAGAATAACGAAATTGTTCTTAGTTCTCTTTCTTCACTTGCTTTTCTATTCCTAGTTTTGAGACATTCTTAAGTTTCTTTTTTCAGCTTGAAAAAAAACATTGAATTTATCGCTACTAGTTCTAACCTTTAAGAGATGTAAAAAGCAAGATCCCTTCTAAAATATGGCAATACTTTAACAGAACTTGTATAGATAGACTCTTTCATTTTGCTGAAGAGTATATGAAATTAAGTCCGCTCAAATTAGATGTTCTACTCTCCAGGATAAATGCGAAAATACAAAGACTAATCAGATATTAACCCTAAATTCTGAATGTATAAATATAACTAAAATATATATGTATTTAAGATATGATTTTCAAAAAAACTTCAATGTGAAAAATTAAACAAAATTTAAATATAAATTAAAAGGGATTTAAAGCTCAGGAATCAAAACCAGAAAGACCTAGATTTAAATTTCTCTCCTCTCATGAATAGCCTAAATTTCTTCATCTGAGTACTACAGATAATAGTATTCATAATATTGGATTGTCGAGAGAAACTGATGAACTAGCAAATGTAAAATGCTTAGCATAATGCTTAGCTCATAGGAGTTACAATAAGTGTTATGTGATCAAAGTAAACAGTCTGAAATCATCATTGTTTTCATCTGAATAGCACAAGAAGTCAACTGATAGAGTTGTTAGATTCCTTCAAGATCCATTTAGTACTGGTTTCGGCATTTAGCAATCTGCTCACAGACACCCACATTCGGTGGACCTCAGACTGCACCCAGATAGCACTTGGCATAGAGCTCTATTTCCTGCAGGGATGACAGGACTACGTTTCCACTTCAGCAGCCATGTTCCAGACTCTGCATTAGTTTCTTTTAATCTTGACAAGTCTCTGTTCGACCTTCAGTAAAGACGCTTCAGCAGTCAATTTTGAAAAATCAACTTTTGGTTTACAGTTTTGAGGGACCCCCCCCAAGAGATCTACTTATTTGCTTCTAATCTCAGTTTCCTCAGAGTCCCTCTTGTCTCCATATTCTGCTGCATTGCCCTTTGATCCATTGACTTTTTGACTTTTATTTCAGTTTTTCCATATCAATTGCTAAAAATATATATTATTATTACTTTTCACCATTATTTAAAGATTTTTGGACTGTGTTCCATATTTATTCAAGATTATTTTACCTGGGAGTATCACTGTCTACTATATTCATTAGCTTGAATGTCAAAAAAATATTCAAACCAGTTTCCAGAACTCTAATATCCAGAATACTTGAGATTTCTGTGTGAACGAACAATTTAATGACTTAGATTTATTATCTGTTGAATGTTTCTACTCTATCTAATATCACCATTCCTTCACACTGACTGGGACATATGTTTTCTCATTATTTTTACTAAGACTCTCAATATTATAATAGTCTTGCTTAATTCCAAAATAGTGCTTGAATAAATATGATCATGTATGTTCAGTGATTTTTTTCTTTGTTGGCACAATACTCATTCCAGCTTCTATTTTGAAAAGTAGAAAGTTATATAATATTTTTCTTTCTGCCACACGGTATTAAAATAGATGTTGAAATAATATTATGCAGTGTCATAAAATATGTAGGAAATTGTGGATTTTTCATTTTTAGTTTGTACTGAAGGGCATCATGCTGAGTGAAAAGTCAGAAGGAAGGGACAAATGCAGATTACTTCTCTCATACATGAGATACAAAGAAACATAGCAAGAGAATAACAAAGGACCAAAGTCAACAAAGGCTGAGAAATTGTCTTCAGAATTGAGGTTATCGTGGTGAGGATTGGAGAGTTAAAGAAGGGCATCCTAAGACAATGGTGAATGAAGTGAACACTTCGGAGGAGGATGTGGTGTTGGAAATTCTTAGGCATAAATCCCTATCATTGGTGGTGTTAGAAACCATAGTAGCTAAAATAAATAAAATTTAATGTAATAATATTGAGGACCAGAGAACAAAGTAGAGGGGTTAAGTTACTTGCCTTGCATGTGCCCCAGTTTGATCCTAACACCACATATGATTCCCCCAAAACAGTTTAAGAATGATCCCTGAGCACAGCCAGAAATGATTCCAACCTCCAATTTCTCCCAGAGTTCATATTAAAAATCAGTGACAATCTCATCTTCAAATACAAAAATTAGTTCCAATAATAGTAATCTATTGAACTAATTTTTTCAGTAAAATACTACAAAAGATATTAGTAGAAAATAAAATATCTCATTTCTACTTCTAGACATAACTGTACTCTTCATATATATAACACAAAGACGATACTCTTTATGTGACAATATTACTGCATGATAATTTTCATCATATCATATTATTTTAGTCCCCACAATTTATCAAACTGAAGCGTTTATAAATGTGACTTTATATAAGAAAATGTTTAAAGTAGGGAAAATATCAGCAAATTGGAAATTACCAACACATTGAAATAGGCTTATTAACCTCCTCACTAAGACTTTCTGAAATTCATGTTATTATGATTACTTTTTCTTCTCTGATAAGACAGTTCGTGTAATTTTCAGTCATTGAAGGGTTTGTGTGTGTTCAAAATCAAAGTGTGAGAAGAAAATAAACAGCAATTCACAACTATTCTTGATTTTTCTACCTAACAGGAGGACTTTTGTATTTATAAGCAACTAGTTTCCATTTGGTAACTTTCTACCTAAATGACATAAGTTTTCTGTTTGTATGACAATATTCAAATGAGGGAAATATCCTACTCAGTAGGATAATTTAAAAAATAAAAACTCACAATTGATTTACATGAAATATGAACAATAATATTATTGATGCACTTCGACTTATCATATCCCCTTATTATTTGGACTTTAAAATTATTTGACTATCTTTAGTGAACTCTAAAACCTGTCCTAGTACATGCATTATATACTTATTCCAATACATTTGTTTTATGGTTATTGATATTTTGCTGACAAGTTCAATAAAAGTCAAATGTGTTATTTTTCTTATCATTTAACAGTAATGAGACAAGTAACTACCATTAAAACTTCAGTAATTTTATAAATTGTATGTTCTATATTCTACGTCAGCCGTGAAGAAACAAAGTTTTCATTATAATAAATTCTTAACTTTTAGTGTTTCTGAGTAATAAAAATTATTTCGACTTCTGCAGGGAGCGCAGGTCCATGTAATTGCCGCCCCCACAACAGGTACTGCTGGCACCCACCCCCCCACCCCAACTCAGGACCCAGAAACCCAGCCGCCACAGCCGCCCCTGGGCAGGGGCCCCTCCAGCAGCTGGAGCCGCTTCCACAGGGAGCGCAGGTCCATGTAATCGCCGCCCCCACAACAGGTCTGTGGACTAGCATCTGGACTGGCTGGGGGCGTGGTCATTACTGTAGGGGCGTGGCCTCCAGTGAAAGTGGGCGTGGCTTCCAAAGTGGGCACGCTTTCTACAGAGTGGCCACAGTTAGATTTCCCCCCCCCCCCCCCAGCACTCTGGACCCTGACCCCAGCCCTTGCCATCTAATTCTTTGGGAAAAAATTTCAACCACCTACCCTACAATACAATAATAACCCACTGGCCTACTCCAAGTCTAACAAAAGACCAATACGAAATAGAAGCTGTATATAACACCTACAAACCTTCACTAGATGCCTGTCATAAGCCAGAGAAAAAATGCCAGAAAAAAATCCTCAGACCCTAGAAACAGAGAAGGGTGTCCACCAGCGACCAGCCTTATCCAGAACCCTTTCCCATAATAAGAGTGAACAGTATTGGTGAATCCCAGGGTTTTACCACTAGATAAACAAAACAACATTGAAGAAACAACACAAATCTCCACTACAAGGTGAAGACGAAGAAAAGATTCCCAAACCCTCAAATGGAGTCGCATACAAATATGCTTGCTCTGATAAAGAACTCCGGGATGAAATGCAGAGGATGTTCAAGAGCCTACTCAAAGAATCAATGGAAGAGATAGCCAGAAAACTAAAAGAAGAAGTGAAAGAAACAATAGAAAATTTAGTCGAGAAAATACACGAAGAAATGAAAGCAGAAACAAAAAAGCTACAGAAAGAAGTGTCACAGATAAAGGACTCGGTAGATGTAATTAAAAACTCAGTAAGTGCTCTTAGCAATAGGATAAGTGCAGCTGAAGAGAGGATCAGCGAGCTTGAAGATCAACAACAGAAATCTCATAGGGAAAAACAAGCAATGGAAAAAGATCTCAAAATGGCTCTTAGGAGAATCAGAGACCTATGGGATGACACCAAGAGGAACAATATTAGAATCATTGGAGTACCAGAAGGGCAGGGAGGCAATCCCAATGAAAAAGCCTTAGTCAAAGAAATCATTGCCGAAAAGTTCCCAGAGTTAAAAAATGTAGACTTACAGATCCAAGGAGCCAGAAGGGTGCCAGCAAAAAGAGACCCTAATAAGAACACTCCAAGGCACATCATAGTCAGAAGATGGATGCTGTGGACAGAGACACAATAATACAAGTAGCAAGGTCAAAGAAAGAAATCACGTTCAAAGGAGCAACCCTTAGATTTACAGCAGACCTATCAGAGGAAACCCTCTAAGCCCGAAGACAATGGTGGGATAGTGAAAAAACTCAATAAAATGAATGCCTCACCAAGAATACTTTATCCAGCTAAAATCTCACTCAAATTTGATGGAATTTACACCATTTTGTAGATAAACAACAACTCAGGAACTTTATAGACTCAAAACCAAAACTAAAAGAAGGGTTAAAGGGGCTCCTGTAGGATAAGAAGGAAAACACTTAGAAACACAACCAGCACCTACAGAAACATGCACAAAATCCCATGACAATAATCTCCCTTAAAGTAAAGGTCTAAATGCACCAATCAAGAGACACAGAGTGGCAAAATGGATACAGAAACAGAAACCAACTTTGGCTGCCTACAAGAAACTCATCTGAACAATCACGGCAAAAACAGACTCAAAGTAAAAGGATGGAAAACAATCCTGCAAGCAAACAATTCCCTCAAAAAAGTTGGGGTGGCCATACTAGTATCCAACAATATTAACTACACGTTGAAAAAGATTAGAAGGGAAGGCGAAGGCCACTTTCTCTTCATCAAGGGATATGTACAACAGGAAGAAATCACACTCTTAAATGTATACGCACCTAACGAGGGAACAGCTAAATACTTGAAACAACTGTTAAAAGATTTCCAGGAGGACATTGCTAGCAACACAATAGTAGCTGGAGACTTCAACATCGCCCTATCACCTCTGGATAGATAACAAGAACAAAACTCAGCAAGGAGACATTGGCTTTGAAAGAAGAAATAGAAGAGAAAGGACTTACAGACCTGTACGGCTTTACACCCCAAAAAGAAAGAATACACATTCTTCTCCAGTGTGCATGGAACATTTTCCAAAACAGACCATGTGCTAGGCCATAAAACATACCTCAGTAGAATCAGGAAGATAGAAATACTACCAATAATCTTTTCAGACCACGATGCACTGAGAATAAAAATGAATCACACACAGACACGGAGAACCAAATAAAACACCTGGAAACTAAACAACTCAATGCTTAGAAACGAATGGATCAGGAAGGAAGTAAAGGACAAAATCAAAAGATACCTGAAAACAAATGAGAATGAAGACACGAGCTATCAGAACTTATGGGACACAGCGAAAGCCGTATTAAGGGGAAAATTTATAGCTCTGCAAGCATACCTCAAGATGGAAGAAAGGATGCACAAAAACAACTTGACTTCACAGCTCAAGATCCTAGAAAAGGATCAACAGAAGGAGCCCAAAGTAGGCAGAAGGAAAGAGATCATAAAACTTAGAGCAGAAATTAACGACATGGAAACCAAAGAAACAATCCGAAAGATTAATGAAACTAAGAGTTGGTTCTTTGAGAAAATAAATAAGATAGATAAACCACTAGCAACACTCACAAAGAAATAGAGAGAGAGAGAACCTTAATAAACCAAATAAGAAATGAGAATGGGGATATCACAACAGAAACCAAAGAAATTCAAAAGATCATCAGAGGCTACTTTGAAAGTCTGTATGCCATGAAACAAGAGAACCTAGAAGAAATGGATAAATTCTTGGATTCCTATAATCTCCCAAAGCTGAATCAAGAAGATATAGAGTACCTGAATAGACCTATTAACATCAAGGAAATTGAACCTGTAATCAAAAGTCTTCCCAAAAACAAAAGCCCAGGTCCAGATGGATTCACTAGCGAATTTTTCCAAACATTTAAATAGGACCTATTACCAGTTCTCCTCAAGCTTTTCCAGGAAATTGAAAAAAAACAGAAATCCTCCCAAATAGTTTCAATGAAGCTCATATCTCCCTAATACCAAAAGGAAACAAAGACACCACACACAAAAAAAGAAAACTACAGGCCTATATTCTTGATGAACATGGATGCAAAGATTCTCAACAAAATACTATCAAATAGAATTCAACAACTCATCAAAAAGATCATACACCATGACCAAGTGGGATTCATCCCGGGGATGCAAGGATGGTTTAACATTTGAAAATCAAGCAACATAATCCATCATATCAACAAAAGAAAAGATAAAAATCATATGATCATATCAATAGATGCAGAGAAAACATTTGACAAGATCCAGTACCCGTTTATGACAAAAATCCTCGCCAAATTGGGGATAGAGGGGACTTTCCTCAATATAGTTAAAGCCATCTACCACAAGCCTACAGCAAGCATCATCCTCAATGGGGAAAAACTGAGAGCCTTCCTTCTAAGATCAGGGACCAAACAAGGATGTCCACTCTCTCCACTACTGTTCAATACAGTACTAGAAGTACTTGCAATAGAGATTAGACAAGAAAAAAGATATTAAGAGCATCCAAGTAGGAAAGGAAGAAATCAAGCTCTCACTATTCGCAGATGATATGATACTATATTTAGAGAACCCTAAAACCTCTACCAAGAAACTCCTAGAAATAA